>NW_004524603.1:6961709-7055794 GCF_000260255.1 Octodon degus
TGGTGGTGGTGGTGATGGTGATGGGATGGTGGTGGTGATGATTTGGTACCAGGGATTGAATTTGGGGCCTTGTGCTTGCCAGGCAGGTGCTTTTGCCAAGGTACCCAGCCTGACATGGATTATTTTGTGAAGTTCTTTTTGTGATATGCACAAAAGAATTGATATATTATAGCTATGCAAGGAGAATTTCTTAATATCTAGTTCTGTTGAACTGAATGTGGCGTATACTTTAACTGACATTTTGTACTGATCTGAGATCATTTATGTACCGCATGACCAGGCTTTGAGGAAGTGTGTCAGGAGGGCAGTAGTGATGGTTATGTTCAGAGCACAAAGGCGATGGGAGTGACAAGAGTGCGAGGGAGGCGCACGCACTCACGCATGCACATTATGCTTTGTGTTCCTCTTTCCTAAATTTAAGATCACCCTGGAGATAGATGGTTGCCATTTTGCTCTAGCTCTGTAGTCCCCTGCTGCCACTTGTTGAGTCAGGTCGCAGCTTGGTGAAAGGGCAAGATTCTAAGGGGCTACTCAGTGTATGTTAACCATTTTCTAGAGCTGCCAGTTTGATTTCGTATTTGGTTTAACTGGAATTGTGTACTATCCTTTACCTTTGCCTGAAAATTTGATACAGTTCTTATCAGGATTTTGTAGGTTGCTTTTAAAATAAAAATGCTCTGAGTGTCCATGTTCTCTCCTTTTGTATCATTTAAGAAGTCTTGGGGCCGGGGAGATGGCTCAGTAGAATACGCGCTTCCCTGGCAAACTCAAGTACCTGAGTTCAATCCCCGGTTCCACAAAAAATAAAGAAAGAAAGAAGTAGTCTTGCCTTGATTTCTCTTCCTATGGCTTTTTTGATTGGCCATGTTTTTCCCCTAGTTCTGGGGACTGAATTGAGGGCTTCGTGCAGAGTAGGTAAGAGCTCTGCCGCTGAGCTACACACCCACCCATTCTTGGGGAGGTTGCATGATTTCCTATATTTAGTTTGAAGTATATCCCGATTCCTCATTTTGAATACTAAGATGTCTGTTTGGAAGAATTATGTTTGATCTTCTGGAAGTCTAAGGTAGTTATCATTTCTAGAAGAGGGAATTCTTTGGACAGGTAGTTTCCCCGAAGAATCAGTTTCAGATTTTGAGGAAAATCCAGTCATAAGGATAATTCTCTTTCTAGTGTTAGCTAACTGAAATATGAAGTTAAAAGTGACACAGTTCTAATTGTTTAAAATCTCTCTTGGTACGTAGCGTGGTTTTCCCTTCTCACTCTGGCTTGTTCTTTTAGGGTGTGTGGTGTGGCTCGTGGTGAGCGCTGCTGTCTCGGGTTCTGACAGCAGCATCTTGTAGCTCAGGCAGCTGCGGCTCCTGGTTTTCCTGCAGTCAAGACCCGTGCACATCTGGGCCTGTGAGCTCCTTGTGACAGGGCTGGGCCGGGCGGCTCCGTGAGTACAGGTTGCAGTAGCAACAGCATCTGGCAGCGTGGCCTTTCCTCACACCCGGCCTCACTCTTGCCAGGGAAGGGCTTGTCTCTTAGGCTGGAGTCCTTCCTTGCTGGTGAGACCACCTGAACCTCCGCGTGCTCAGCTGCTCAGAATATAGGCTGACCTGGTTGCTGGCCTGGAAGAAGCTCACTGTGCGCTCGAAGCAGCCTTAAATGTCTACTTTCGAAACGTAGCTTAGGGGCTGGGATGTCGTTGAGGGCAGAGTGCTGCCTGCTGTACACAAAGCCTTGGCTTTGTTCTGCAGCACTAGAAAAATAAGCAAGTAGAGAGAGTGCCGTCTTCCTCCTTCCTTCCCTTACCAGTCTGCTTTTATGTGCCCCAAGTCTCATGAAACTTAACTTTGGCTTTTTATAAATATTTTTAAAATGCTTGGATTTGTGAGCATTTTCAGCATGTGTAATTGTGGTGGGCTGAGGTGTTGCCTTGGCGTGAGAAGCGCCGTTGGAGGCTGGCGCTGTGGCTGCTGGCTTTCTATGCGCCTGTGACCCCCGCAGCAGCTTTCATTGCACCAGCTAGCACTTATAAGTCTCGGGCCCTTTCATCTTTCTGAGGCTCTTTCTTTCTTTCTTTCTTTCTTTCTTTCTTTCTTTCTTTCTTTCTTTCTTTCTTTCTTTCTTTCTTTCTTTTTGTGGTGGTGGTACTGGGGATTGAGCTCACTTATTCTACTGAGCTATCTCGCCAGCCCTCTGCGGCCTTTTATCTGACCACTTCACTGCCCTGCACAGAGGCTGTGGCCCTCACTAGGTTTTCGACTTGCATATGATTCAAAAGGATTAAATGTTAGTAATCCGCAGCTCACCTTTTCAGTCTTCAACAGTGAGTTTTAGAAAGTGGCATCGTTCTACTTCCCAATGGAACAGATTGCTGACCGTTGTAGAAATTGTAGATGCTAGCGCCCCCCCCCCCCCCCCCAACTAGGGATTGAACTCAGGCCCTTGCGCTTGTCAGGGAAGTGCTTAGTCTACTGAGCCATCTTCCCGGCCCAGCAGGCTTCTCTTGATAAAAATAGAAAATCAAATCTCATGTGAAGGGGGCTGGTGAGATAGCTCAGCGATCTACAGGCAAGCAGGCAAGTGCAGGGACCCGTTCAATCCCAGGCACCATGTGCCATGCCAGCCCTTCCCCCAGGGCAGGCTGAGCCAGCCACACACACACACACACACACACACACACACAAACCTCATGTTACAATATCTACTACTTGCATGGAGGATTTGGGTCAATTTAAATGAATGTTCATAGCCATAGTGTAGGTGCAGTTGTACTGTACCTAAAGAGAAAGTATGTTAGTATTCCACAGCGTACTGGGTTTCTGCCTTGCCTCAGAGTAGGAGACATGCTTGAAAGAAAGCTGTGTGAAGTATCACAGGCTACTTATCAGCAAGATGATAATCTGTTAATTGATTTTTCCAGTGCAGCTTTAAAGAAAGCTTGTTTTTTATAGTTATATTCAGATAATTTGTGTTTATTTTGCAGCTTTTCATGCAACACCCAATACATACAAGCGGAAAAACACAGAAACAGCTCTGGACAATAAGCCGTGCGGACCCCAGTGTTACCAGCACTTGGTGAGCCCCGGTGCTTCGTTGTTCTGGTGGGGTCTGGAGGAGTCTTAATGGTGACCTCGGAGGTGGCGAAGCCGCGTTAATGTTGTCTTACCATGCCTCCACGGCCAGATAACAGGCGGCTTCTGTGCCGAGCTTCTCCGTAGCTCACGTAGGGCACAGTGTAGCCCTTCGTTGGTCTTATAGTATTTTTTTATCTGTGTTATCTCTGCAGCAGCATTTCAAGGTCTTTAGGATCAAGGACTCTTACCCCTTCCACAGTTTATGGGAGTGTGAAGCACAGCTTGCCCACGTAGACAGCAGTAGTTGTATGTGGTTGTAGTTCTTAAGCCTTCCTCATAGCTGGTTCCGGAAGGGAGTGTTAGACACACCCTGTAATTTGAACTGTATCTAGAGATCTCACAGATTTCTTTAAAGTGATGGAGAAAAGGTAAGGGCTTAGGAAAATATAGAAAAGTTGTTTTTTACCGGTACTATCTTATTTTTACCATTTCCCCTCTTTGAACCAAGCCACTCCTACCTAGGAACTAAATGGGTATATATTGCCTGTTGGATTTTGGACAGAAGATTCATTGAATGGCACCTGCAGAAGGTATCCTACTTTTAAGCAATTTGGTTTTTATAGAATGAAGTATAAGACTGTTGGCTGCTCTCAAGCTCTCCCTTCTATTTGCACTAAAAAATGGAATTCTGGAGCACTATCTTATAGTATGCTTTAACAAGGCAGAGATTTATTTGCCTCCTTTAAACTGTTTCTGTGGTTTCTAAGTACACCATGCTCTCAGCGTTGCTTTGTACTTTCTGAGACTGGATTATTGTCCAGAATGCGAATGTAACTCTTAGTGTTGTGTTCCCGAAGCTCCTTTTGTGTCTTCCTGTGGCTGTGCATCCTTCACAGGAAAAAGATACTGGATATTTTAATAGTCGGACAGGAAGTGACGAAGCTATGCATGTTTGTATGTTCTGTGTTCTGACATATTTTAAATATAACTTTAAAGAAATACGCATTGTCTTGGACCTTGAAGTAGGAAGTCTGACAGTGCACATTAGCTGTGTGCTTCTTAAAAAGCTTCACGTTTAAGTAGACTGAGTAAGTGCATATGTGTGTGTGGACAGAGAGCCGTTCCGTGCCGCTCACTGTTTTAATTGTACTCAGTTAATAGTTTCACGAACGCCCCCTCCAGAACTGTCTGCCTCATCTTGTGTTGCTCTGGTGATGTGCTGATTTCGTGTGTATTCCTATGGAAGTGTTGAACAATCGGAAGCAAATGAGAAGTATTTTTAGATAGTCAGTGTCTTTTTTCTCCCGCCACAGTGAGTCTTAGAACTTTCCCCTGATGGCTTACTTTTCCTTCCATAGGAGGGAGCGAAGGAGTTTGCAGCTGCCCTCACTGCAGAGCGGATAAAGACCCCGCCCAAGCGCCCCGGGGGCCGCAGGCGAGGCCGGCTCCCCAACAACAGCAGCAGGCCCAGCACCCCCACCATCAGCGTGCTGGAGTCCAAGGACACTGACAGTGACCGAGAGGCAGGGACTGAGACTGGGGGAGAGAACAATGATAAAGAGGAAGAGGAGAAGAAGGATGAGACCTCGAGCTCCTCTGGTAAGGCGCGCCTGCGAGCTGCGCCTGTGCGCTCTCGAGTTTCCCGTGAGGAGCACGGTGTGGAATGCAGTTCTTCCCGGTTGGGTATTTCGAGAACGATGAGCAGTCTGTGTGTGCGGGACTGAGGGGCTGCGGGTCCAGGTCGTCTCCCTCGGTGCTTGCCTTTCCCCTTTCATTTTTCTCAGAAGGCACCGTGAAATCCACATCGCGTGCTTTAATATTCTTGACAGCCTCAGCCTCAGCATAGCTTTGCTTAGTTAGAATATGAGAATGACGGAAGAGCCGGGAACCTGGATTTAGTTGCCCTTTTCCTTTGAATTTCACCAGGAATCTTAATAGCTTCACCATGTCTGTGCTCATTGTAGATGGCTGGGTTAAAGAATATGTAATTTCATGGTTTAGGGGTGGTGGTGTTTTACTGGCATTGTGTTGAGCCTAAGACATAACTATCGCCCTTCTTTTTGCTCAAGCACACCCTGGATTTTATTTTGTAATAAACCAGTGCTTACATTTGGTTTTGTAGAAGCAAATTCTCGGTGTCAAACCCCAATAAAGATGAAGCCAAATATTGAGCCTCCCGAGAACGTGGAGTGGAGTGGAGCTGAAGCCTCCATGTTCCGGGTCCTCATCGGCACTTACTATGATAATTTCTGTGCCATTGCCAGGTTGATTGGGACCAAGACATGCAGACAGGTGAGCATATCTGAGAAGAAAATTGTAACAGCTTCAAATCTGTAGACAGCATGCAGCCACTGTCCAAGTGTAAGGAGGGTCCTGGTTATTGTTAGGCTTCTGTCTTCTGCCTACTTCAGATACTTAAGACTGGGTATCATACCCTTGGAAAGTTAGCAAGCGTGTGGGCTTGGTGTCAGCTCTCGTGACTGGACTGTGACTGTGGGCAGTGACTTCTGTTGCTATGCTGCCCCAGTGTTGGGCAGAGCCTCTGGCTGGGTGTGTACGGGCGAGCACAGGGTGGCTCCAAGTCAGACTGGCCTGGTGATTCCGCCCCGCCTCTGCTCGGCCTCTTGGCAGGTGTATGAGTTTAGAGTCAAGGAGTCCAGCATCATCGCACCTGCTCCTGCGGAGGACGTGGACACCCCTCCACGGAAGAAGAAGAGGAAACACAGGTACACCAGCTGCACGCTTGTCTGTCTGGGGCAGGTCCCTCAGCGCAGCCTGCAGGCCAAGTGCCACACACACTTCTGGCAGTTGCTAGTATTTCTTGATAGAAATACAGCAGCTTCAGTAAATGTGGCATGATATGAGTCATAGATGCTAATGTCACCATACTGCATTTTGGTGGAGAAAAACACCTATTTAGTAGCATTTGCAAGACAGACCACATGAGTGCCCTAGCCGCTGGTTGGGAGAAGCTTTGTCCTGCCGAGAGCTCTGGGCCTGTCTAAGCCAGGTCCTTCATGCTCGGAGCCGAGTTCCCTGGTGTGTGCCGTGCACCTGGCACACCTGTCCTCGAGGGCTGTCCTCCCAGCCTGCGTGTGGCCTTCCCTGAGGCTTGTCGAGTGGCGATAGGCGCAGCGAGCGTCCTCAGGCTGGCTGGCTCTCCAAGTGGGGGGCCCGGAAAATTGGGAGGGGCTCCCTCTGCCCCAGCCTACTTTTTTAAAACAAAAAGCAGATGTGTGTGGGTAAGGGGAACAATTTGTTTATGCTTCAGAAATTATGTTTAGACCCACATTACGATTTGTCAGTGTCTTTGATAGCTATTTAGAACAAAGTTTTCGTCAAGCTTTAAGATACATCTAAGTTTTGTTTGATTTCTGACCATGAAGTTCAGTTGGATGGGTAGTTAGCTAAGGTGCCTGCATCCATGCAGTTCAGCTCAGGGTACTTGGCAGGCAGGTGTGCCTGCTCTGCACGAGGCCTGGCTACTGGAAGCCATCAGGCCTGCCGGCCGAGGGTGAGAGTGAGCCGTGCAGCACGAGCCCCTGGGCCCCGCAGCGGATGGAGCCAGCCTGGCAGCTGCTGGTCATGACTGTGCTCCCAATGTCACGCAGAAGTTTATATTTTATTCTCTCTGTTTTTGCAGGTTGTGGGCTGCACACTGCAGAAAGATACAGCTGAAAAAGGGTTAGCATCTTCGTTCAACTTCATTATTAGCTTCAAACTATCTTCATTCTCCTTTGCTTTAGAACAGTAACTGGACTGAGTTTGGGTTTATTCTTTGACTTCTGTACATCAAGCTGGTTTTAATGGAAGATGTGTGTTGACGAAGCGCTAGCCAGTTCGCTTTGGGAAAGGGGAAGCGGACTGGGTGGAGCAAGACTGCGAGGCAGCAGGGGAAGAAGGCTCTGGAAATGGGGCTATGTGAGCCGTCAGTGTGCAAGTCGGGCTGTGTGTGGAGCACGCAGGGCACAGTGGAGGCTGCTCCAGAGGAGGAGGCGGGAGGAGGCTGTCGCGTTCGCTGTGCTGGCGGCTCCCTCTGCCTGCATTCATTGGCTGTGTGCTGTTGTCTTTACTCAGACGGCTCCTCTAACCATGTTTACAACTATCAACCCTGTGACCATCCACGGCAGCCTTGTGACAGTTCGTGCCCTTGTGTGATAGCACAAAATTTTTGTGAAAAGTTTTGTCAATGTAGTTCAGAGTGTAAGTATTTGATGCTGTGATGCAGTTGCATGAGAACTAAGTAGGTCCGTATAAAAGAGCGATTTAACCCCACACGCAGACACCTGCCCGCCCCCTCTGCTTCCGCCACACCAGGAGATGCGTTTGTCCTGCAAGTCTGTGCCAAGCCCTTGGCTGCCCTGTGCCCCAGCAGCTGGCCTACCGGGTGATCATGCATGCCCAAGTTAGGCAGAGTCTGAATTAAAGGACTTGACTTTTCCAGTTTTTCTTTTCTTTTTTCTTTTTTTAATTGAGATGGTGGAAGAGGTAGAGAATCTGAGGGGACTATAGAAGTAGTTAGCATGTCTGGGGACGCTAGAAATGACTGGTGTGTGGCCAGTGGCCAGTGCTAGGCTTGTCTGGGTGTGCAGTGTGGGCATGAAGCTGGGGTAAGGCAGGGCCTAGGAGGAAGGGCTGTGGGCATGGGCATGGGCAAAGGATGGGTACTGTTGGGTCCCTGTCCTTGCTCTACGCCTGGCTCCTGAGTCCTGGGCTCCACTTAGCAAGTCCATGGAGAGCAGAGCGCAGCACAGCGGCAGCTGGGGGTGGGCGGGGCCCTCACGCGGTCAGGTGCTCTGTACAGCTTTGCTGCAGCCCTTCCTTCTGCGCTTGTGTGTGACGGGGATTGCTGGGGGTGGTGACAGTGACCGTATCTCTGAAGGTCAAAACCGCTTTCCCGGATGCCGCTGCAAAGCACAGTGCAACACCAAGCAGTGCCCGTGCTACCTAGCTGTCCGGGAGTGTGACCCAGACCTCTGCCTGACGTGTGGAGCTGCGGACCACTGGGACAGCAAGAATGTGTCCTGCAAGAACTGCAGCATCCAGCGGGGCTCCAAAAAGGTGAGCAGCAGCCCCCCAAGAAGGTGCTTGGCTTGGCCATGTCACGTCAGAAGAGCCGGAGATCAGTTAGCAGGGTGCAGAAGCACCCGTGAGCTTGGAGTGGCACTGCTGAGGCCAGAGAACAGTGAGCTGTTCTTGGGGAGGTGCTAAGAGAAGCTGCCATTGGCACATCAGATGTGGAACACATGTTTTTTGCTGGAGCTAAGGCTCGAGCCAGGCCCTGTGGCACGCTCTGGTCCTGACTGCTCAGGAGACTGAGGCTAGTGCCGGCAGCCTGGGAGACCTGGGCTCGGAAGAAAGACAGTGCTAAGACAAAAAACACGTTGCTCAGAGTTTCACCCTTTAGCTAACAGAGCTCCCGAATGTAAGTGAGTGTGGTTTCTGTCAGAACGCAGAGACTTGGTCTCACCAAACAATGATTTTAGGTCCCTTTCTATATATAGTAAAAGATGAGATTTCCCATCGCAAGTTAAACAGCTAGGCCAGGAATTGGTATTGGAAGCATGGCAACTGCACGTGTGATTTTAAATGTAGACATCAAGAATTAGTGAATAAAACCTTTGGTGACAGTTAGGACTGGGGAAATCCAGCATCCTTTTTCGTGTAGGTAGATAAGAGGTCCTCCGTGGCACTGGGTGGCTTTGAATCATCACGGCTGGCATTTGTTAGTATTTTATATGAGCAGCGCTGTTCAATGCTCTGTGAGTTTATTAACCCTCATCACCCCGAGAGTTAGTTGGGAGTGATGACCAGCCCGTGTTTTGGATGAGGAAACCTGAAGTTAGAAGACACAGCAGTACAGGAGCAGGACGAGGGACCTGGGCTGTCCAGCTGGGCTGGGGGAGAGGTGGGGACATGCAGGGTGTGACCCAGACCCTCCATTGCCAGAGATCGCAGCCAGACATGACCTCCAGCTTCTGTGCCTTTGAGCCAGTGTCTCTGCAGGACAGATGCCCCCCCGCAGCAGCTCAGAGGTCCTCCTGTTCAGTGTAGGTGACTGCGTGTGTGGGCAGCAGACCACGACAGTGCTGCCTGTTTTATGGTGCAGATGCTCAGGCCGAAAGCCCACAGTTCTCCCTTCACTCCACGCTTGGAACTAGAAGGGGTCCCCCCATTCTGCTCAGAGAGTGGGCGATCTGCTTGCGTGTGCTGTATACTCTATCAACATGACCCTCATGTAGATACCTTTCACCAACCAGATTTCATTTGGAGGGTTCCCCTTGGAAGGCAGCTAGAGTGGGGCTTGGTGATCGGAGGGGTGTGGGGGCCTGGCCCGGGCGACTTGCCGGTGAGCCGCATGCCCCGCCCCCTTTCTGAAGCCAGCGCCTTGCTAAGATGACACAGGGCTTAATGTGGAAGCCTTTTGCCTCAGCCTCCTGAATACTGGCTTCTGGGTGTGTGCTACCATAGCCAGCTTCCAGGAAGACTTGGAGGAGCATAAGGAGCCATAATGAAAAGTTAGTGCTTGGCTTCACTGATGGTCATGTTGTCACTCACCAATGGTAATGTTGGTGTTCTCTGTTAAAAGTAGAATGTGGAGAAGGCTGAGGCTGGAGGCTGGAGGGGGAGGGGGAGGACATGGGACTGACGTGGTGAGGACACAGCTGCCGGCGGCTTTTCCACTGTCTGTGGAAATGCCGGGAGGACAAACCCCCCCAAAATGGCAGGGGCTCCCGAGGGCTGAGGCAGCGAGAAGCCAGCACAGCCACAGCCTCCCGGTGTGAGAAGGTGACAGGAGGCACTGTGGCACTGTGGCCGTCTCGGGGTGCGCCTGAGGGGCCGTGGCCTCGGGCTAGGAGCCTGCCGCAGTGTCCGGGCGCTGGAGAACCGGCCCAGCTCTCCAGGGATCACTTGGTTTTCAGTCTTGTCACCCACCCACGTCTTCGTTGTCCTCTTGACGGGATGATTTGCTTTTTTCTCTAGCATCTGTTGCTGGCACCATCGGATGTAGCAGGCTGGGGGATTTTTATCAAAGATCCTGTACAGAAAAATGAATTCATCTCAGAGTACTGTGGAGAGGTGAGGCGCGAGCGGCTGTGTTCATGGGGTGCTGTCGATGACGAGTGCTGCTTTGCTTTGGATCGATGTCACCTGGCAGGTGTACTGCATTGGATTAGAAGTGAAATAAAGTGGCTTCTGGCTTGCACCTGCTGGTGTTTGTGGGCTTGGTCTGGTCAGTGCCTTAACTGCCTCGGCTTTGACCACAGTTAGACCTGGAACCAAAAGGAGGAAGGGCGGGGCTCCACCTCGGCCCTTCTGGGGTCTGCGACCTCGTGTCAGGGACTCAGACACAACAGGGTCACTGACATCTGCTTAAGTTAGGGGGCACATCTTAGGGCTTTGAAACTCTAGTTCAACTTCTTAATTGTTTAATCACCCCAAGTGCTTCCCCCATCGGAAGTACTTTGGGTGTGGAAATACCTGATTTGGAGCACTTCAGAGGTTGTTGTATCTGCCACAGACGGCGTGAGGAAGAGCCACTGGCTGCAGTGACCGAAGGTCGAGATTCTGCCACAGGCCAGCCTTGATGACCACCTATTGCAATTTCTTCCTGTGCTTGCTTTTCAGATTATTTCTCAAGATGAAGCAGACAGAAGAGGCAAGGTGTATGATAAATACATGTGCAGCTTCCTGTTCAACCTGAACAACGGTATGCTTCTGAGCTGGAGGGCCGTGCTAGCATGGGAGCGTTCAGGGTGGAGGGGTGGGGGAGCCACAGGCTCGGGCGCAGAGGCCCCGCCACAGCTGACGGCAGTCCTGGGCTGAGTGAGGCACCAGCCCTTCTCCAGTGGCCCTGCGACCTGCCCGGTGAGGGGCGCTGCGACCGGAAACCCCTTCCAGCCTTGCCCTGAGGGAGTCCAGCCCAGAAGAGTGAAGGCTGATTCCGTAAAGATGGGAAAACGCCTTTTCTGGAGGGCTTTTGGTTTTGAGACCGATGGGCTATGCAGTTCAGGCCAGCCCTGAGCTCCCCGCTTCCGCCCCCTGAGTGCTGGGATCACAGGTGTTCTTGCTGTTTGGAGGACTTAGATTACTTTTGGCTTACTTTGCCTAGCAATGTATATTTACGCTGATAAATCGAAAACATTTGAGACAAAGTGCTCTTGAATTAGCAAGGAAGTATTTTCGCCTAGAACAGTACTTCCTTCCAGAGGCATCTCATCTTGCAGCAAGCTAGATGACTTGCCTCCAACTAGAGCCAGGTGTGTGTGCGCAGCGTCACCCACTGGGCTCTGCTTGTTTTCCTCTTTAGATTTTGTGGTGGACGCAACCCGCAAGGGTAACAAAATTCGTTTTGCGAATCACTCAGTAAATCCGAACTGCTATGCAAAAGGTGAGTATTGAGGAGTCAGTCACAGCTCGAGGCAGAGATCCCCTCTACCTGTGGGGAGCAGACCCGGTGTGGGTGGGGACAGGTTGGGTGACCCAGCCTGCATGGCCCGATGCTGGCTGAGTGCCCGTGTGTCCCTGCAGTCATGATGGTGAACGGCGACCACAGGATTGGCATCTTTGCCAAGAGGGCCATCCAGACCGGCGAAGAGCTGTTCTTCGATTACAGGTTGGTGGGGAGCGTTTCTGGGGTGCCGTGCCGGCTGTGGTCAACTGCCCTGTGGGTCTGGCTCTTTCCCCCCCAGCGTCCTTGTCCTGCTCCTCAGCTGCCTGGATGCTGCTTGCTGGTGAGGTAATGAAGCCCATTTCTCACGCTGCTGGGAGTGGCCAGCATGGTGGCATCACGCACAGTCCCGTCCTGAACTCCGTACTGTTTCTGTCAGCAGCGCTGGGGCATCCTTCCCGAGGAGTTTGGTGTCTGTTCTGGCCCTGGGGATGAGCTCGGGGCCTTGCACCCTCTCGGTAGCTGCACCTTGGCCTCTGGCGTCATTGTGTCCCATGTCCAGAGCTAGGTACTGAGATAGGAAGGGCGCAATGAGTGCAGAGGACAAGGCCAGGGTGGCAATGCTGTGGACAGGCTCTGTGGGCCAAGTGTGATGGGCGCGTTCCCAGCCTAGCTACACCGCTGTTACCAACTTACACGGGTCAGCTTGGAATGAATGCCACTTAAAACTGTTCTCAAACACAGCTTGTTCATAAGTTGAGGACTTAGTGTATGTAGGCATCCGTTTAACATGCCCAGGTGGAGATGTCTAAAATTCCTGTGGCTATGTGTCCCATTCAGTTTTTTTTTTTTTTTTTTTAACTTAGAGGCAGGCTCTTGCCAAGTTGCTGCATTCCCCAGGAGTGCTTGAGCTCAGCAGCCTCCTGCCTCAGTTGCCCAGAGTGCAGAAGCTGTTCTGAGTTGTTGCAGACTTTTTCTGACAGCTGCTGCAGACAGCTAGGGTGAAAGGAGCCTTGTGCCTGGGACTCCCGCTGCAGGCAGCCCCCGCTTGCCCTCCCGCTGCAGGCGGCGCTCGCTTGCCCTCCCGCTGCAGGCTGCGCTTGCCCTCCCGCTGCAGGCAGCGCTTGCCCTCCTGCGGTGCCCTTGTGCCTGCCCACCTCCTGGCTCGAGGCGGCCGCCCTCTGTTGGTCCCGTCCCATGGAGTGCGCCACTGGGCAGCCTGGGGGTGGGGGCGATGGCGGCTCATCCCCTCCTCTGTCCCTCCAGGTACAGCCAGGCCGACGCCCTGAAGTACGTGGGCATCGAGCGGGAGATGGAAATCCCCTGACGCGTGCCCCCGCTTCCCTCCGCCGAACGAACGGCTGCCTTAGCTGCAGGAACTGAGTACTGTGGGCAATGTAGGACTGGAGATGCGGGCTGAAATTCTGAACTTGCAGAGTACTGTAACAGTAATTTATAGTAACAAGTTTAAAAATCAACTTTTTATTGCCTTCTCACCAGCTGCCACGTGTTTTGTACCAGTGGGTTTTTGCAATAATGCAGTATGGTACATTTTTCAACTTTGAATAAAGTATACTTGAACTTCTCTTGTTGAGTCAACTGTCGGCAGGGGACACGGGCAGATTCCACTCGGCTTTTCTGCAAATCTTGGCTTAGCTAATACCACTGCCCACAGTGTCACTGGGATGCCACCTGACCTGGGCCACACTTGCTCACATGCTCGAGCTCGTGACGGCGCAGAATCTGCCTCACAGTGGATGCCGATGCTGCGGCGGCCTGCAGATGGGAGGCAGGTCTACTCACCACAGGCAGGGTGACAGGCGAATCAGGTTCTTCCTGGGACCTGGCGCCGACTCCCATAGTCCAGATGTGGTGCTTAGAGCACAGCCGCTTAAAGCAGGTGGTGGCACTGAAGCTGCGCGGTGCGGCCCGGCTGTGCTGCTGCCTCTCCTGGAAGAAGGGCTTTCCTACAGCCCTCTGGCCTGGGCCTGGGGGCCACGCCGAGACCCGGAACTGAGAGCCTGACCACTCTCCCTCTCCGAGGCCCAGGAGATGGGCTGCCTGCACCCCACCCCTCCTGACAGCACTCAGAGCCTTTCAGGGCAGGCAGGGGACCCGAGCGCCTGTAGGTGCTCAAGGACCCTGCTGCGGGTACCCACGTGCCTGCTGGCGGGCCCTCGCTCAGCCTGCCAGCCCCAGGCCTCTCTGGGGTCCTCACACAGGGTGCAGCCCCCCAAGCCCAGTTAGCTCTGCAGCACCCCTCTCAGGTCTGTGCCCTGTCGTTGCCCTGTCCCACTGCTGGAGCAGTGCCACACCCCAGGTTCCAGCTCCTCCCCTTGGCCTGGAGAGCACGCTGCTGCTGGTCTGTCTCGAGGTGGCCTGGCAGTGCAGGAGGCATGGCCCTTGTGGTCAGGTCCCCCCCGCCCCCGGCCCGCTCATGGTGTACAGCCCGCATTCTAGCTGTGGCCAGTGCCTGCTTCCCGCTGCCCTGAGGGGTGCGCTTCCCGGAGCCTCCTTGGCTGGCTCGTGCAACACAAGGCTGTGGGTGGGCCACAGGTGAAGGGTGAGGGTGCTGCCCGTCAGATGCTTTCTTTCCCCTGGGATCTGTGTCACAACCACCTGTCTACGGCTTGGGCCTGAGTGGCTCAGTTTATCGCCAGCCCTCAGTGTCGGAGTGAAGCAGATGAATGACAAGTCATGGAGGACAGTTTCAGCTTTCTGCTGTTTTCCTGGAAGGAGTGGGAATAAATGCTAGTTAGGGCCAGGCGTGGTGGCACACGCCTGTAACCAGCACACAGGAAGCTGAAGCAGGAGGATTGCCACGAGTTTGAGGCTGGCCTAAATTCATTCCATAGTGCAATGTCTCAGTACACAAAAAGCAATGAGCCAGTGAGAGCTCCCATCTAGATCTGTCTTGGAAGCAGAAGGGCGCCCATGCTTACCTGTTTGGAGGTCATTTGTACACCCTGGCCAGGAGCTGGGTTGGAAGGTGGGGTGGAGGTCTCAGGTAGACTCGAAATAAGTCTTGAGAAGTTGTCCTTCCGAGCAGGGCAGGGCAGTGCCCATGTCTGGACTTGTTTCTTCCTCTGCCCAGCTCCTGGCCCTCGGGGCACGGCAGCCAGCCAGCTGCGAAGCAGCAGCAGTCCAGGGACCCCTCTTCAGGGACCTCCAGGACACAGATGCTGCGGGCTGGGTGTGCCACGGGCCGTGTTTGCTTCCTACCAAATCTGCCCCTGTGGATGCCACTGCAGTTCTTTGGGGAGCTCAGGACCGGTGCCACGGCCATACTCGGGCTGGAGCCCGGGCTCCCTGTGGCAGGAGTCGGGAGCCAGTGCTGAGACAGTGCACGAGAGCAATGCCTTACTTGCACTGGGGAGCTGCTGGTCTTGGAGCTGCCCGCGCCTGCCATTCTTTTGCTCCGCAGCCCTGGCTGCTGGCCCTCAGGCAGTGACTGTGCAGTGGCCAAGTGTACACTGCAGGCCCCTGGACTCGTCATGCCTACTCGTGGCCTCAGGACTGGGATCTGCATGCAGGCCCCAGCTCTGGTAACCCCTCTGGGATTTGCATTCAACCCCCAAGGCAGAACACGAATTTACGGAGGGATAAAGTTGCTGATAGGGTATAAAAATAGATGCTACCTTGTTCCTAACCTGTCTGGCCATTAACCCAAGATAAACACTGGCCATGACAGGTGACAGGTACACCAATGAAGTTGAGTGCTCTGGGGACAAGTCTGGGGCGGAGGAGGCCCACTTGGGCGCACAGTACACCCACGCCTTTCCACAGGCACTGCTGGTGACACTGAACACGGCCACACCCACGGTATTGTGTTAAGTACGTTCTCTCCAAAGGTGGAGACAGGAGTTGAGAATCCCCAACGGGAGTGCAGGTTCCCAATAGCAGCTGCCTGGCTTGTGGCTGCTGCCAGCGGGTGGGCTAGCTCAGTGCGAAGGTCCTGGGCTCAAACCCCAGTGCTGCAAAACCCTGAGCTGCTGTCACAGGCGTCTCCTGCATGGGGCCAAGCACCTATGGGGGCTTGCAGTAGTGACTGAGCAGGGGTCCTGGCCTTGGGCAGGGTGGTGAGGTGGGGATAGAAGTCAACAAGCTTGAGCTGCAGTCCCTGTCCCACCTACGTGCCCACTGTCCAACTCACCACGCTGCCTGCCAGGCACTTACCTGGCAGCTGGCCCCAGAGGCTGCTGAACCCAGCGCTGCTCCTGACTGACGCACCCCCCGGCTTGTCTGCTGCCTCATCTGCGGCCCCATGGGCTCTGGGCGCTGTCCCTGGAGCTCTGGTCTTCCTACTCCCACCTGGTTGTACATGGGACATCGCAGGAGGACAGACGGTGCAGAAACTTAGTGCACTTCACATCAGGCTGTTCCGAGAACCCCAGGGACTTCTATCACTGCCTCTGCTCAGACCCTGGTACCCAGCAGCTGGCCACAGGTGTCCAGCTGTGTGCTGCTTAAGAAACCGGAGGCGCTTTGAGCATCCAGGAGGAAATGAAGCCAACGGGAGCCAAGCGTCTGCACCACTGTTGTCTCCTGCCACCACTTCAGACAGCACCCAGGAACAAAGGAGGATGCCAGGGAGTTGGGGTGTCTGGGCAGCGCGCCGCAGGGCATGTGTGGGGACATACACTTAGGCCCAGGAGGGGCAGGAACAAGGCCCCCCCCATCTGCCACAGATACCGTGAAAGCCAGGACCCCGAGCTCCTCCTGGGATGGAGGTAGCAGTGGGAAGAGAACAGAAGCCGTCCTCCGGTCCAAGCTGGCCACAGGGCAGGACCAGCACACGCGAGGGAGGCACGGGGGGAGCAGTTCTTTCCTAATCTGAGCAAGCACCGCAGCATTCGGTAGGCCTTCAGGGTCGGCAGCCTGGTCTGGAACCCAAGCTGCTGGAAAGAATCTTGGTAACAAGCTCGGAGGTGGAACAGGCCTGTGGCCCTCGGGCCAGGGCGCAGAGGACTACACGGCACTATCGTTTACATGCAGAAATTAGATTTAAAACAGCCAAATGCGACTTGTACAGAAATCCTTTAATTTTCATTTTCACACATTAAAAAATGAAACACACTATACAAATGGTTTCCATAGCAGATTACACGTGGGCCCATTCAGACTTCTGTCAAAGTGCTGCCGCCTTGCAGGCGCCTCCGCCGCCAGCCTGGAGCAGGTGGCCAATGCACTGGTGCGGGTGCAGTAGCATGCAGCCCTCCGCGGAGGGCCAGCCCCTCCGTTCTTAAATTAGGTTAAATGGCGTCGGTGTCCGTATGTAGACTTGAAATGTATCCGTCCTGAGCAGTTCTGCTGGGAGGCTGAGGCCAGCGGAGGCTCCTGGTCTCAAGAGTTAAAAAGGGAGGTCCACATGCGGCAGGCGGTGGCTGCTGTGACGAGCGGTCCCCGCTGTCCTGCCGACCCACCTGCCTGCCAGGCCGCACTCAGACCTTCCACAGGGGTTAGGCCAAGTAGCTGTAGGTGTCCTTCTCCCCGTCCACACGCTCCAAATACTCCTTCTCGATCAGAATGTCGATGCATTTCTGGACATCAGTTTTGAAGAAGAGAAGAGGAAGAAAACATACACGTCAGAACATGCCGGGCACCTGCGCTCCGGGTCTACACAGCCACTTGGCCTGGAGCTGCGCCACTTTCTGCCGCTCAGCGCCACCTGCTGAGCTGACTGAGTCCACTCCAGACAGCCCTGGTGTGGACGGAGCCCTTGGGCCCCCGGGCCTGGCTGTGGGAGCAGGACAGCGCCCCAGAGAGCTGGGAGCGTGCGAGGGGCCGGGACTCGCTGCCGCCGGGCTGCACCGCACCTCCACCTGCTGCGGACGGCCCGTGAGCTCCTGCTTGTTCTCGGGGAGCCCAGAACAAAAGAGCCGAAGGTGGGTGACATGTTGACAGCAGAACACCTGTGTGGTGACAGCAGTGGACCCAGTGACACGGACACCGCAAGACAGGGACCCCAAGTGATGCGGTGCACACTCGTCAGAGCAGGGCAGAGGCCACCCACCTTGATCACCGGCACTCGGGGCTTGAACCTGGAGGACAGCTGCGTGAGGACCTCACCGAGGAGCTGCTGGTGCTTCAGGACCTTCCTCATCTTCATGATCCGCACGATGGCCGCCTGCGCGGGATGGGCTCCGTGAGCAAGGCAGTGTCGCTGGCGGGCCCCCTGCCCGCACAGGCTCGGACCACACGGGAAAGCCTTGGCCTCGGACGGTTTGAATGTGGCTCAATTGCAGGCATTAAAACAAAAGGATTCAATCTGAAGCCACGGAGGCCGCCTGGCCCCCAACACTGCTTCCACCCCTCACAGGGCCGCACCTCCCTGCCCACACTCAGGCCAGTGCTGGCTGGGCCCTGGCCAACCCCAGCCCAGATCCTAGCGACACGGCCCCGATGCCACGTCCTATGGGGACACGCAGCCCGCCGGCCCGCCACCTGGATCAGGAGCTTGCGGTCCTCCTCGATGTTCTTGTGCGTGGTTTCCTGCTCCTGCTTCTGCTCTGTTTTCATTGGCACATTGATATTAACGCGTAACTTCTTACTGGGGAGAAAAGCGAGAACAGTGACCGCTGTGGCTTTAAAGGCAGGCAAGTGAAGCGGCTGCTGCCCGGCCCTGGACAGAGGCGAAGGCTCCCGGATATTCCCACCTCTGGCCTCCGCCCTGCCAGCGGCTGTTAGAGGTGAAAGGCCTCAAGTTCCAGGCCAGCCTGGACAACCTAAGACCCTGGATCAAAGAAAGGGGCACTTGGGTCCAGCGCCCCCGCCCTGCTCATGTCTGCTTTCCCAGTTTCAAGGAGACCACGGACGCACAAGCACTCAGCCGGGCCACGCAAGGAGCCCCACCTGCCAGGCGAGGAACGCCCAAGGCCCAAAGGTCCAGGCAGAGCTGGGGGGAGGCCCCCTGCAGACCCTGTGTGACCCGCTTATGAAATTGTTCTTACTTTTTATACCCGAGATACAATTTTATTAAAGTGTCTGGTTTCAATTCCACCTCATCAACGTTCGCATTTTCATCTTCCAAGACCTGTAAGGAAACACCTGTTACCATATAAATCGCAGGATATGGCTTTCCTTGGGCTTAACACTCACCACACATAACTTACCAATAATTTCGACTTCAATAAAATCTGTAGGACTTGTGCCAAAATGTCCTGATTAGAGAAGAAAAAGTAGTTAAAGGAAGGGCAATTTCTTGGGTTGCCGCACTGCCTCTGCCCAAGGAAGAGTGCAGAGGTGGCCTGAGGCTGCGCCCTCGCCCTCGGCCCCGCCCGCGACTCCTCTGTGGCCTTGACTCGCAGTAATAAGCCCTCACAACCTACTCCAGACAACCTCACTCTGTGTCCACCAGCGTCCAGGGCACGCTGCTTCCTAAGCCGGCACCTGGCCTGGAGTGCTGGTCTCCAAGCACCCTGGAGGACCGGGAACCCGAGAACAGCTGCACCCAGCCCCTCTGGTCGGTCTCCCCTCAGCACAGCGGTGGCTCCATGCTGGCCCCCGGGCGCTTGGTCAAAGCCATCACAGAGGGAGGCCTTCAGCCCAGCCAGTGCCAGGCAGGGACAAGAGCGGGCAAGGACAGATGGCGTCCCAGCCCCGCAAGGGACTCCAACATGAAGTGAGCAGTGGCCTTGAGGGGACAGCAGAGGCACGCCCCCTGCAACACCTGGGCAGCAACAGGGTCACCCCAAGTGTCGTCTCCTCCTCTGACACAGGAAAGGAGGGCACACACAGACCACGCTCAGCTGATCATCTCAAGTTCGAGACTCAAGTGCTTGTGGGCTCAGAAGTGCTTCACACTTGGTTTTCAAAGACTTGACTCGCTTGGACTATTTCCATAGACATTTTTGTTTGAACACCCCTAATTCAAAAATTCAAAATCTGAAGCTTCCGTCCACATTTGTGGTGGTCTATTAAAGAATTGTAAAGAAACCCCCAAGCCCTGCACAGCTCATGGGTGAGCTAAAAAGGCCCCAGGGTACAAGATCAGCATGATGTCCAGCTGAACCCCTACACACTAAAACGAGCCCTCAAAGAGTGGAATCAAGAAAATACTAACAGCAGCAGAAATAAAAGTAGGAATGACTTTACCAAAGAAATGCAAGATGCATCCCTACTGTAAAACATAATGAAAGTAAAGATAACTGGAGCAGATGGGAGCACAGCCCGCACCCACAGACCTGAGGAACGCCCCTCGCTGCCTGCCAAGAGGCCCCCAGAGCCGTCCGCGGTCCTCGTGCCAGTCCTCTGTCCCCTCCTCAGCTGCCCTCTGCCCAACAGGTGCGTTGACCCCAGGTCCCTGCGGCCAGGGAAGGGCCCACACAAGACTGTGTGTGTGGAAACAAGGGCGAGGCCAATGCAAAACTGCCTACAACAGTCACCAGGACAGCGTGGTACTGGCCTAAAACAGAGACTCAGATCAAAGAAAAACCCTGAGAATCCAGAAATGTATCACGCATCTACGATTAACATCCTTTTTCTCTTTTTTCAAACAGGGTCTCACTATGCAGTTCAGGCTAGCCCTGAACTCACTACATAGCCCAGGCTGGCCTCGAACCTCCAGTGATCCTCCTGCCCCAGCCTCCCAGTGCTGAGATTACAGGTGTGTGCCACCACGCCTGGCAGGCCAATCACCTTTTGACAAGGGTGCCAACATCTATAATAGAGACTTCACCTTCACTAGGCAATGATTTCTTCAACATGCCACCAAAGTCACCAGCAACAACAAAAATAAGAGCTTCATCAAAATAAAAAATGTGTGCACAATAAAGTGTCCATGTTCCACAGATGTGTCTAATATTGAGTTGATTAAAAAATGCAAAGACAATCCAGAAAATGCTTTTCTGTCAGATCACATACCTGATAATAGTCTAGTAAAGAACTCTGACAATTTAACAATGAAAGGACTAATCCATTTTGGGCCAGCAGTTCTCTAAGGAGGAAACGCAGTCAACAGGCATACGAGGGTTAGGAAAATGCAAATCAAAGCCACACTGAGGCCAGCGATGTACCAGCAGACTAAGCGCAGGGGGCCAGGATTCGATCCCTGGTACCGCACGCTACAGCGGCCCTGCCCCCAGGCACGCTGAGCTTGGGGTGGAGGCCGGGCATGTAACCCCAGCACTAGGGAGGCACAAATCAGGAGGATCACTGCGAGTCTGAGCTGTGCAGTGAGACCCCGCGCGCGCATGCGCGCGCGCGCACACACACACACACACACACACACACACAAGCCACACTGAGCTATGACTACACCTACTGGTGACTGTAAGAAAAAACCAGAACAAATCAAGGTATGAGGGGCCGACCCTCCACTGCTAACCCTGCTCAGGAACAGGAAGCTGTGGACAGCTGGAACCATCCTGCACCTGGAAAGCTCAGTACGCACCCCCAGCTCAGCCACTCAGCTGCGCGCATGCGCCGAGGAGCGCTGTGAACAGCCACGGCCCAAATGCCCAGCGGCGGATGGAGCGCTGAATGAGACGAAGCCCCCGTACTGGGATCTTTCTCCACTGGAGAAATGGATCAAGTTTCATGCAACTTATGAGGTGGCAAAGCTGAAAACCAGGGGCCCCCAGCGCAGGGGCAGACCCCTACACAACGTGCAGCAGGTAAACCCTCGGTGTGGACTGAAGGAGCCAGGGCCGAGGGTGGCAGGCTGGACGGCAGACACCCTCTCCCTCCCACCCTGGCACTGCCTGGGCGCCCCGCGGCAGCCGTACCATCTTGATCTGCGTGCTGTCCGTCAGCTGCTGCACAGTGTAGGCGTCCTCCGAGTTGTACTGCAGCAGGATGGCCATCTGGAAGGTGGATGCCTTTGTGGCCGCCATGTAAGGAGAGAGAACAATTTAAATGTGTGGGAAAGAAAGTGTGAAAATGCAGGGTCCACGCTGAACCAACTCTTCAGATAGAGGCAAAAGGAGCAGATCTGTGTGGCGATGCCACCGACGCCCCCTTCCGGGAAAGAGAAGTCGCTGTCTGCCTGCCCAACGCTCCAGTGACCGGGAACTTTCCTCTAAACTGTACTGAATATACAAATATGCTGCATGCGTGCACGTACCCTCATCTGCAAGGACACACCTGTCAGCGGAGGTACGAAACACGGATCTTTAATATGAATGTGTGTGTACACTGTGGGCGCGCTTCAAGGGCGGGCCTCCCCGCGCAGAAGGCTGGCCGGCAACTCGCTGCAACGCTCCCGCCTCCGCTTCCCGAGTGCTGGGGTTACAGGCCTCCTCGGCCCCATGCCTGGCTTCTTCCATTTTCAACCCTAAGTACTTTACTCTACATCAAAATAAGACCAGTCTGACACAGTTCACAGCAAACCACAGCTGTCTCTGGCGTGGCACGAGACGCATGCCAGGCAGCAAGACTCGGAGCGAGACCTTGGCCACCCTGACCCAGGGCCCTCGCTGGCTGAGCTCCGCCAGCCACATCCAGGCTGGGATGCAGGGAGTTGCGTAAATCAAGGGGTCCATTTTCCCGCCTACAGACTGGAGCAGGTCACACGGTATCATTACTTAGTGCTCAGCACTGCTGGAACGCTGGCTGTGTTTATGGACGTGACACTGTCCGTTACAGGCTAAGAGCTGCTGTCATAACCAATTACATGCATTTCCGGCCTCTCAAGTTGCCCCAGAGCACTCACTGTGTGCTGAGGTGGCAGTGCCACTGTCTCCACTGACACTCAGTCCTGTGCCCGGGCCAGAGCGCCCCAGCAGAGGGCTGACGTGGCTGCCCGCTCTTGTGCTGCACTGTCGGGTCACACACAGCCCCATTCCATCCTGGGAGTCACCGGGTCTGACCCCTATACCTTGTCTCTCTTCACTAGAGCTTAACCTTGGGTCTATCCTCCCAAATGAAAAGGAGATCTTACCTGCAATGTGTATCTGTTTTTGAAGCAGTTAGTTACCAGCTCTCCTTTGGACAGCTGATACAGCCAGGTCAGTTTCCTGCCACTGTGACGACTGGCGTAGAAAGCTGTGAATCGCTGGTAACTGCGCTCCAGCTAGGAAGAGCAGAGCCTCATGAGGCATCGGCCCTGAGCGCTCGCGTGGCCAGCAATGCTGAGGAAGCGTATGAGTGCCAGGCCTGTCACCTCCTCCTAGGGGGCTGCAGGCGCCAGGGGATGCAGTCCAAGCCCCACAAGCCATAGCCGACCTCCCTTTCCCACCACCCGGGAACCAACAGCAGATGAAGCCAGCCTTACCTCAGACGGCAAGGCGAACGTGCATGACTGCTGGAAGGGCCATGATCCAGAGCTCAGGACCTGGATACTAAAATCCACTGCAGAAGGAAAAGGCAGGAAAGCACGCAGTCAGCCTCACAGGCTGAGGAAGTCTGGGGCTCACAGAACTTGAGTATTACACATTAAACGCACCCAAGCTTGAATACAAAGGTAGGAACAGCGACAACTTCACTTTATTCAGTGATGACTAGTAAGAGGTGGAAGAGCCAGATACTCCTTTGGAGTGAGCTTCTCTTGGCCTGACACAGAGCTGTGGCTCCCTGTCGGTCTACGGGGCCGCCCCCGGGGCAAGGGCGCCAGGCCTTGGCCGACTACAGGGCCGAGACCTCTAACCCACGAGCCACAGCAGCAGCGCAGTCCACAGCAGAAGGGCAGGCTCTGCCTCTTACTCAGGATGCGCACGACGGACTCACACAAGCCTGCCACCTCCCTAGTGCAGCGAGACCTCCACGCACGGCCGGCTTCAGTCTCTGCCTCTCTCTTCTGCCCCAAGTCTGGAGGATTAGAAGAGCTCCACCATGGACCGGAGCAGGGCGAAGCCGGCTGAGCCCCAGCGCCTGTCCATGCAGGGGCCAGCTCAGTGCACACACAGAGGCCTGGGCTGTGACCTCGCCCTGGCAAAGACCGTCCTCAGGACCTTGGGCTTCGGACAGGACCCCCACACTGTCACTCTCCTTTATCATCTCTCATCTGCTACACGCAACAACGAAGGAGCCCACAGCGGCCCCATACTCACAGTCCAGGGGCTCCGAGTTCGTCAGGTGCTTCTTGAACTGCTCATTCAAATCTTTGCTTACACCAATGTCCTGGAACATACGCTGGAGCTTGGACGTGTACTCAAAACCACAAGCTTGCTGAAATGAATCCAGGTCACAGTCTCATTCATTTGTGCAGAAATACAAATGTACACAAAGATGCTTAGAGAAATCAGCATAATTAACTGCATGAAAGTGCTACTTAAAGTTAGTAACATTCAGGTATATGTTACAGTATGAACATGCACTGATTCAAATTAAAACACACTCAGCTGGGGAAGGTGGTGGCAGCCTGTACTGAAACTAATAAGGAGGCTGAGGCAGAAGGATCACTAGTTAGAGGCCAGCTTGGGTAACCTCAGCAGAGTCTCAAAACGAAAAGGCACAGGGATACAGCTCTGTGACAGAGCACCTGACGAGGCCCTGGCACAGCAGGGCAGAGCAGCTGACCACGACAGGTCCTCCTTTACCCACGAACATTATTTGAGCCCCTAGATGCAAGGAACCCGAACGTTGTGACAGAGCAAAGCAGATGTGGGCAACACGAGCCCACTGCACGTCCCAGCTGTGGGCGGCGGGGGGCCAGTGCCTGGCCCCACGGCACAGCTCCTCCTGCCCCCCGGGAGCTCACCTTCAGCTTGGAGATCATGCTGGCCTCGGCATCGTCGCTTGCGCTGTTCTGGTGCACCAGCCTCTTGGCCAACATCTTTGCATAAAACTTCTGAAACACGTCTTTGTCCTCGATGTACTTGAAGACAACCATCTGGCAAAGCCGCAGAGAGCACGCTAGCGTGGGCGCCCCCAGGCCGGCGGGCTGCATGCTGCAGCTGTGTGGGCTCTGGCTCAGCAGGCGCTGCGCACAGGCCAGCAGCAGGCCTTCTCATCAGCCCTCACGCCACGCCCCAGGGGACAAGACTCCGCCCCATGAGGAAACACCGGTGCCAAGAGGAATGGCTCCACTCGGGGAGAAAGGCAGAGCAAACATGGAGTGGCCCATGCAGCCCTGGCGTGGCAGGCCAGCCCCCTAAAGTGTGTTTCTACCACAAAGGTAGGAAGACACTTACCACCTGGTTGAGTGTGTCTTCCAGTTCTGCTTCTTCTGGGTTCTTAGAACTGTAATTTGTAAGGCAGAGTTTTAAAACGTGAACGAAGGCAGGAGCAGAAATTCACACAAGCAGCCTTAGCTCAGTCACCCTGCGAAAGTGCGGCTCCAACGACCAGCACCTCAGATCCCAGCCCGGGGTCCTGCTGTGGGCAGCTTCGCCTTCTAACCTGCAGGGGCACAGCAGGCCAGCGGGATCCCTCAGCAGCCAGGGGCCAAGCAGCGTGAGACATTTACAAAAAGCAAATAGGAAAGAAGTTTTCCTTTAAGACAATCCACTTCCATACCAGTACAGGAACGTCACTTTCTAAGTGCTTTTCACACCTTGTTGTAATTCAACTTTGAAAAAACAAAAAAGGCACAGGCTGCCCCTCTTACGGCCCAATGAAGGATAAAGCAAGAGTGGAGACTGCAGCAGCCTGGGCCGAAGCCGGGCGCCCTGGGCAAGTCAGCAGTGCTAAGACTGTCTTTATTTATTTATTTTTTTTAACTTTATTTATTTATTTATTTATTTTTAACATTTAGTGTGTGTGTGTATGTGTGGCCAGCTCAGCCCACCAGGGGGCGGGGCTGGCTGGCATGTGGTGCTGGGGGTCTGAACCGCGGTCCCTGTGCTTTGCCAAGCTTGTTCCAAGTAGGTGCTTTAGACCACTAAGCCATCTCTCCAGCCCAAAGACTGTCTTTAAATTGGCCCCTTCCATCTAGGAAGCAGCAGCAATCAAAGGCGACCTTCAGGGAAATGAATTTGAGCTCTTTCCTGCAGAGTTCTTCAAAAAGAAGACTACTAACTCACACCAAATGATGAGCGGCCCAGCATGGAGGCCAGAGCCCAGCACCCTGCAACCACGAGCCCCTAGCTCGGTCCTCTGTGTGTGTGGTGGCAGATGCCTTTCCCCACCTGCTGGAGGAACAGCACACAGAGCTTCCGTGGCCTCCGAGGGAACTTGGGGAGACTTGCACAGGCAGTGATTGTGCACAAGTGGGGACCAAGGCCACTTCACAGCCATGGCCAATGACCCAAAGACCACACACGGCATCATCTCCACGTTAAATTACCCACATCACCGTGATGCAGCTTAAAAAGCGCCATCAAGTCCCAAGAAGCACTCTATCTAGTAAGCCCTTTTCTTTCTTGGAAGGGGTCATTGGTGTGCTTGAACGACACAGCTAAGTAACACGTTAGACCAGCACAGCAAGGAACAGAGAAACGAGGCTCTCACTGGCATCAGGGAGTGGCTTTCTGGCAAAGTTAAGAGACAGCTATTTTAAAAAGTAATTAATTTTAACTTAAGTTTTTAAAAAAGGGATAGCTACTGACTCATACCAACCTTTTCTCCCATCCCCTACCAAAAAGAGCACAAAGCTCACTGTTGCCACAGGAAGTCACCCTGCATCTCCTAGAAGCTGTGTACAAGAGCATGAGGCCTCCAGCACACAGCCACAGCAGGCGTCTGCAGCTACATGAGGCCTGCTTTTGGTCTTTCTGTGCTGGGTATGAGGCACCTGTTCTGCAATGAGGCCCTGCCAGCTGCTCAAGTCAACTTATTAGTAATACCCAGACCCTTCAAGCTGGGGCTGGGGGAAATCCCTTCCTCAGAAAGCCGGACGGAGACTTGTGATGTGACAGCTGGGACTGCGAAGCCAACTGAGATCACTTCTGAGGGGCACTGAAAGGCGAAGGAGACACCAAGGGAAACCAAAACAAACAGAAAAAACCCAATGAGCAGAGACCAGGCAGGGAGAGCAGTAGTTGGGGCCAGGCGAGCCTCGCCATCTCTGCACACGCACAGGAGGAGACGAGACCACGCAAAGGTCCCGACTGAGCAGCCATGAGGCTCAGTTCCAAAGTCCTGGGTGCTCTTCTGCTCGTCACAGGCAGCCCCTGGAGCTGCCACTGAGTTAACTAGAAATATGACAAATGATCTTATCTCAGAAGGTACAAAGATCACACTGCTTGTAAAATGGAGCATGTACTTTAACTCCTCACAAAAAAGCTTGGATTTTAAACTGGTGTACTAAGAAAAAACCCATCACTGCCAGTAATCCTGGCACTTAGGAGGCTGAGGCAGGAAGATCACTGTAAGTTGGAGCCCAGCCTGGGCTACGATATAGTGATTCAAGGCCAGCCTGAACTGCATAGTGAGACCCGTCTCGAAAAGACAAGAGAAAAAAAGGAAGACCAGTTACTTGGTACCTTTTCTTCAACAAGGAATCACAGTACCGAGCCAGCAACTCAGGAGATTTACTGGACGACTGGGCCATCTTGGTAACCGCATTGTTGTTGATGAAGCGCCCACAAGCCTGTCGTCACACAGAAGACAGTAAGTGCACAGCGGACACGCTCCCGCGCTCCCACGGGGACGGCGGCACCGACTCACCTTGTCCAGCGCAGCCACAAAGCCAGCATCATTGTTGAAGGCCGACATCACCAGAGCGTTGTACTTTTTATGAACGTCCAGCACCGTCTGTACGTACATTTTGGGGTCCTGACGTAGCAGAAAAAGGTGCAGAGGGGATGCTGGTTATTGAGAATTAAACTGCACATTACGGAGCCGCTGTAAGTGTTCTGAAAGGCCTACCCGCATCTTTCAATAAGTTAAATACGATCAGCAATACTTCTGGGTTTACCACTGACACATGAGCATTCTGTTTATAAATACCAGCAAAGAAAGTGGATCTGCCAGACTCAAAATTAAACACTGATTTCCAGGCTTCATGAGCAACAGCAAAGGCACTGCGGGGTGTGGTGGCACATGCTAGTCATTCCAGGACTGAGAAAGGAGGATCATGGGGAGGTTGAGGCTACCTTGGAGGGAAAGACCCTCTTGAAACACACATGCACGCACACACACAGCAAAGCCTCAGAACTATCTTGAAGATGGAATTTTCAAAGTGCAAAGGGACAGCTTTGTCCACACCACCTTTTTTGGGGGGGGAGGGGGCGGCACCAGGGATCGAACTCAGGATCTTGTACTTGCCAGGCAGGCATTTATGCCACTGAACTATATCCCCGGCCCTGCACAATCATTTTTGATGTTGCTGAAAATTCAAATTCTAAACCTTACTTTGGCTGGCAAAGCCACCAGCCAGAGGTCACAAACTAGGACGCAGCCTAGCAGGTGACCCTACAAGGACGCGGGCTCGGTCGAGGACAGGGTGGATCTGCAGGTTGGGCCGCAGCAGAGGCAGCGCACACGCCCTGGAGGCGCCTGAGCACCAGGCAGGTGGGCAAGGACATCGCAGGGCAGAGGTGCAGGGGGGAGGGAGGCGCAGGGGGAGGGAGGTGCAAGGGCAGTCGCTGGGAGGAGGCCCTGGGCCGAGGTGAGGCAGTCACAGCGGCTCCCCGAGCACAGCACGAGTTCCTGATACAGGAACTTGCGGCACTGAGAATTAGGAACACAAAAGCCCCCAGATCTCATTATTCTGCATTTGGGGTAACATTTTACTCATTTTTAACTAGTAAGTAATCAGCACATAGTTTTATACCAGAAAAATAAGCAAAAGTTTGAGAGGCTTTCTATAGGGAAAAACATGCAATAAATGCAGCCTGTTTCTCCCCCCGGCCGAGCCAGCCTGTCTTGGCCATCATGAGGCTCTCCGGAGTGAGCTCTGGTGAGGAGATGCCCCCTTTCTCAGTGAGGTGAACAGCAGCGCCTCTGAGTGCCAATTTAAGGACTTTGTTGGCTTCCAAAACTTGCAAGTTTTGGACCACCACTCATAGGGTCAGTGTGAAGCGCATTGTGTACATCAACGTATGAACTTTCTACAAAAACCGCCCACCAGCAGCATAGGCCGCAAGGCCCGGTCCCGGGGGCACTGGCTGAATGGCACCTGCCCGCGCACGCAGCCCTGGCTGACTCAGGACCAGCGGCGACTCTGGGCTCACTGCTGCCATGTGTTAGGAGAATGACAGCATTGTCTTCAGATTTCTCAGAGGTTTTTTGAACTAATTTTTGTCAGATTTGGAAAAACAGCAATCTCCCAAGGAACGCCCACGAGGGTTTCCTGTATGAGTAGAAATCCCTGCCAGGAGCCAAGCAGTCTCTAAACCCAAGGGTCCCCATGCTCAAGAAGACAGCCGGGTGGGCAGGGGGCTGCATGGCAGTGGGACCCTCGAGGGCCATGGTGTGCCCAAGCCCTCGGCCCGGAAATGTGGGCTCTGGGGCCAGAGACAGGCTGCTCCAGAGCCCCCTCATCTGAGCAAGCTCCTCGCAGCTGAAACTTCCCAGCGACAGTGCTCTGGCCCGCTACCACAGGCCTGGGAGCTCATGTGATACCCACACAACCCCAGAGAGGACACACACGTTACCAGACTGTCGTCCGTCCTAAGTTCCATTGATCTTAACCATCCTTAAGGGACACAACAACAGAAGACTCACACAGATGCTCAAAGCTCCACCTCGCGGAGAGCTTGTATAGAGCTGCACGCATCCAGGGTCAGCCATGGCCATCGCCGCAGTACTCAAGGCCTCCACGTGCCTCAGTGCTCCCTCCCCGGGAACGCTGGCAGAGGAGGGCGCTGGCCTGCTCCAGGCCGGGGCAGCTGCGCTCAGCCTGCAGGAGGGGCAGGTCTGAACAGTCCCTAGGAGCTGGGCCTCCCTGGAGCCCCCGTGGGGGCGACCTTACTTAGCCTGAAGCAACAGGAGAAGCTCATGAACGAACACGGGTCTCCTGAGGACACACGGCCTGGCCTGACACTATCCACAGTCCACCTCTGGGCAACTTTTTCCTGAGGAGAGGAGGAAGGAAACCAAGCCTCAAGAAGTAACAAGCACATCATCGTGTAACTGCCCACCTGGGGCAGTGGATTCCCTCCTGTAAGTGCTTATTGCCATGTGAGACCAAGACAAAGCCCCACCCCTGCAGGGCACACACAACCCCAGAGCGCCCCTGTGGAGGCAGCTAACAATCTGTGGAAGACTTCCACGTTGACCTGGCCTAGCAGAGGGCAGTGGTGCACACATGAAACCCCAGCACTCAAGAGGCTCAGGCAGAGAATGCTGCGCACTCCAGGTCAGGCTCAGGGCCAGCCTGACCCCTACACCAAGATCCTGCCTCAAAACAAAAAACCCTCAAAAGCCCCCACCTCCCTCCAAAAGAATACTTTACCTTGGATTGTCTTTCCCTGTTACCCACAAATGTTTGAGGTGCTCTATTTCTCCATGAAGAAAAACGTGAGGCCTTACAAGCTACTGAGCAGCATGAATCACCCATTTTCTTAATGAGGCTTTCCTACCCATCATGTAAGCTTTTTCAATAAGCAGAAATAGTAAGTCTTCATGTGGCTTAAAGTTTAAAAATATAGATGCAAGCTTTAAGGTTTAAGAATTGTTTTCTACTCTCCTTAACTTGTGCACTATTCTGCTTCAGCCACTATCATGTCTGCTGTGACCGTGCGCGAGATCTCTGCCCATACTTAATAAGCCTTTGACCACCACTGCTTTCTGACTTCAGCTATGTGGCTGGGAGCCTTCACGGGCCAACCCTAGAACACCTGGCCTGCCTGGGTCACTCCAAGCACAGGGGTTTGGTCTCGGGGACACACAGGAAATGTTTGTAAATAACAAAGCTTCCTTGAACTTTTAGAATTTTTTTATTGTAACACAGGAGCATCCAACTCCCAGGGCACCGGTTAGACACAGCAGTGGCCTTTGCTGTCCCAGGTCCTCCCCTTGCTCCGTCACACACCCACATTCTCAGTCCCAGGAAAGGCCACGGCAGTCCTGAGCCTTTTCAAATCACCCTACATGCCTGAACATCAGTGGAACAGACTAGAAGGTACAAGAATAAGTCCAGACACACTCAGCCACCTTACCTCTGACAAAGGAGCCAGACACAATGATTGGAAGAAAAACAGCCTCTTCAAGAGACAGTGCTGGAAAGACTGGCTCGGCACATGCCGAGGGCTAAGAGTGACTCGGATCTCTCTCCATGTACTAAGACTGACTGAATTTGAATGCATCAAAGATCTAACTATTAAGAGAGAAACATTCAGTCTGCTGACACAGGAAAGCTCACGACGACACTGGAGTACGCAAAACCTTTATGAATACAACCTCATCGCACAGGGACTGGCACAGACAATCAACGACTGGGTTCTCATCTTACTAAAACACTTTTGCACAGCAAGAGAAACCACCAACAGGGTGATGGGACACCCCACAAAGTGGCAAAAATGTTTGCCAGCTGTTCCTCAGATAAAGGTTTACTAGGGCCAGCCAAATAGCTCAGCGGGTTACAGCGCCCGCAAGCAGAGGCAGGAGGCCGATCCCTCCCTGGGCCTGCCGTGCTAGCCCTGCCCCCGGGGCACGATGAGACTGTGACTGAGAATGGATGTGGTAGCACACCTGTAATCCCAGCACTTGGGAGGCTGGAAACAGGAGAATCACTGAGTCTGATCTAGTAGTGAGACCCTGAACACCCTGAAGACCATTCCCTAAAATACAAAAGAAAAAAAAGATAAAGGATTATTATTATTTTTTAAAATGTATTTAGGACAGGGTCTACAGGGTCTCACTTACATAGACTGGACTCGCAGTGATCCTCCTGTTTCCAACCTCCCAAGCGCTGGGATTATTGGCACGCCCCACTGGGGCGGGGCCAGCAGGGCACACCTGGGATCGAACCCTGGTCGTTGCACCTGCCTAAGCAGGTGTTTTAGTCCACTGAGCTATCTGGTTGGCCCCAAAGGATTACTATTGAGAACATACAAAGAACTAAAAAAAAAAAAAAAAAAATCAGTCCCGCCATATTTAAAGAACCAATCCAAAAAATGGGCATCTGAGAAGAATATACAGTTCTCAGATGAAAAATACAAATGGCAAATACATGGAAAATGTTCAACATCACTGGTCATTTGAGAAATGCATATTAAAACAACAGAGATTCTACCTCACCCTGCAAAGAATGGCCATTATTAAGAAATCAACCAGTAACAAATGCTGGAGGGACTGTGGGGGAAAAGGTGCCCTTCTCCGCTGGAGGTGCCAGGGGAGACTGGTGCAACCAGTGTGGAAATCAGAGTGGAGGTTCCTGAAAAAACTAGGGCCGGAGGTCCCATTAGATCCAGCTATTCTTCTTCGGGATTATCTTCCCAGAACTAGAAATAGCATACCACAGTAATTTAAGTGCACTCATGTTTATTTACAGCAGCACAATCTGTAATAGCTAAACCTTGGAAACACAAATGCCACTAACCTAGGAATGAATAAGAAAGAAGTGGTCTTTTTATATAATAGAGTATTACTCAACCATAAGGAAGAATAAACTGGAGGTTTTCACAGGTAAATGGATGCAGCTTGAGACCATAATCATAATGAAATAAACTGGACACCAATGCGTGCCACTGCACTGTTGCCCCAGTGTGAGAAGCTGAAGGAGTAACCCCAAATGTACGACAGATATTGCAAAACGGGAAGAAACTTCAAAATGAAAGATGAACTGAGTTGGAGGAACGGGAAAAAGAAGGGCAGAGAAAAAAAATACACACACATATATACAACAGCCAGCTGGCACAGCTGTGCCACTGACCTCTGGGCTCCCATGGGGACAGTTGTGCCAATGCTGTTTGGACAGCTGGATGCTGAGGTCCTGGCCTCTGAGTAGCTTGAAGACAACAAGGCACAGTGAGTGTACTGCCCACTGTTGCTCTCCTATTGTTTCATTTTGGAATTTTGTTATCTTTGAAAAAAAAAAAAAAAAAAAAAAAAGGAAAAAACCACCTTACAAATCACTCACGGATGCAACTGTAAGCGGTTTCCCTGCTGACAAGAACTGGGAGAGCTGACTTGCACCAGAGACCACGGAGGGCACTGTCACAGAGGCATCAAGCTGGCCCAGGCCTGGGAGGCAGGAAGGGCACCTCTCAGGGAGGACGTGGGGAAGGAGGCCGCTCGGGCTGTCTCCAACAGGCCTTGGGCCAATCAGTGGTCACTTCAGGTCTTATACATACACAAAAAGCTTGAAGTCAGAATTTCGTTTGAGGAGGCATACGAACTCATCTGGCTAGGCTGTGCTTCAAGGCGGGGTGCTCCCCACCACCACGGGCAGTTACCTGTGGCTGTGATGTGAGGTGCTCACACTACACAAAGGATAACGCGCAGGATGGGAGGTACGAGTTTCACTCTTAAGGGATTCACACTGTGGGAGACAATGGGCGACTCAGAGTCAGCAGTGAGTACGCAGCGGCGCAGTCTTATTAACGCCACAGGGCTCGGGGGGGATGGTGAAAGGAGGTCTTTCCAGAAGAGAGGGTTTGCGCTGGCCTTAAGGACAGGAGCCCAAGCCAAGCAGGCAGCAGGACGGCTGTCACAGTGGAGACATCAGTTGGTACAACGGGGCAAATTACAGGGGGATTTTTGCTTGGTATAATATTGTAATTTCACCTGCTGTTATGAAGTTTTGCTGTATTTTGTTTAAAACAAAAGATAAAAAATACAAAGCATAACTAATATATGAGGGGTGTTTTTATATATTTTTTTAATTTTTGGTATTAGGAGTTGGACTCAGGGACTCAAGCAGGTACTATGCCGCTGAGCTACATCCTGACCCTAAGTGGTGTTTTGCGAAGATTAAACTAGATATCTTGGGGCTGGTGAGATGGCTCAGTGGTCTAAAGCACCTACTTAGAACAAGCTTAGCAAGCACAGGGACGGCGGTTCAATCCCCAGCACCACATGCCAGCCAGCCCCGCCCCCTGGTGGGCTGAGCTGGGGACACACACACACACACACACACAATAAATAAATAAAAATTAAAAAAATAGTTTTAAAAAATAAATAAACCAGAAATCTTTATGGAAGATGAACACGAGGAAGGAGATATGGGGCCACTGGGCTGGCGGCGCAATGGGGCTCAGAGGAAGGTGCGGTTACAGACATGGGTCAAGCCTCCCCCAACCAGGTTCAGGCTATGCTGACCTCAACACAGGCTGCAGGCAGGGGGTCTCCTGGCAGGGGGTCTCCTGGCTCCAGAGGGGTTGCAAGGCCGCCCATGCCCCCCAGGAAAGGAAGCCCCATGAGAAGGCCCGGGATGGCGTGCACCAAGGTGAGGGCAGTGTCGCTGTGTGGCAGGCACCAGCCCACACCCAGGGATGGTGGAAGGAGCGGCTTTTAGTGGGACACAGGCAGGCAGCTACGCAGAGGGGCTCACAGAGTCCTAATAATCTTACAAGGAGGCCCAAAGGCAGGATATTTCCATGTAACTGTGGATCCTCCCACCAAGACTACTGCAGTAAGCTGCAAGGCATGTACTGACACTATTGACACTTCATCTGCAATGTGGAGGGGCCTGTCCTCCTGCTGTATTTTAGCACAGTTACTTTTCTATAAAAGACTACTAACTTCTCAACTATCATACACACTTGCTGTGCTTTCACCCTACAATGCAAGCGCTTTCAATTTTTTTATTTCTAAAAACATCTTAAGACTCTGTGCACTGTGCTGATCTGCGCTGAGGCCCACCGAGGATGCGGTGTGCACCGGCCTATTAGACCACGATCCTTTGTTCAGCCCGTAACCAGTTTTATATCCCACCCTGGACTGGGCTTGTGTGAGACAGCGGAACCCTGGAGTCCAGTTTAACTTCCTGGTTGAGCTAACCGACCCTCAGTGACAGCTGCCTGGGACTCTCTCTCCAGAGGCGGGGGAGATGCCCACATGCTGAGTCTTGCAAGGAGTGGGTGGGGTGGACCCCATCGACCTACTGAGTGCCAGGCGCCCTGGAGCCCCTCCTCCTCGGGCACGCTGGTGACAGGGCCTGCCACAACACTGCTATCTAAAAACAGCTCCGGCTGCAGGGCTCATCTTTCAGCTGTTGGCCGCTAAGGGGTACGGCCTGTTTTGATCAGGTACCCAGGGAAATGGCACAGGAAATTCCCCTTGAGATGATTATTCAGAAATAGCTTCTCATTTTGTAACTGTTTTTAAATATCCTTAAGAAAAACTGATGTGTAGGCTTTAAAGTATCTGCCACAAAAATACTGTTTGAGGGGCCGGGGAGATGGCTCAGAGGAATAAGCGCTTTCCTGGCAAGTGCAAGGGCATGAGTTCAATCCCTGGTTCTGCCAAAACAACAACAACAAAAAAATACTGTTTGAATATGAATATGAAACTGTTAATAATCTCAGTCTAGGGCAGACGTTAGCAGAAAAATGTATTTTCAAACTAAATGAATGGTGTAAGCAGAATCATAGAAGGACGGATGGATAAAAAACTATAGCTGAGTCTTTCAGGAGTTAAAAACGAATACTTCGGCCTGGACCACGGTGCACACCTGTCATGCCAGGACTGGAGAGACTGAAGCAGGTGTTGCAAGCTGGAGGCTAGCCTGGGTAAGCGAGCCCCTGTCTCAAAGTAAAACAGAAAGGGCTGGGCTGTACCTCAGTGGTCAACAGCTTGCCAGTGGGAGGCCCTGGGCACAACCCCCAGGGCTGCAAAACCAAAACCAAACCTTTGGTCTTTAACGTAAGTAGCATCCTTCAGAGCAAGACCCAAGACTGACATACCAAGAAACTTTTTCTGCCCTTAAAAAAAAAAAAAGAGACTTAAACCAGGTGTGGTGGCACACACACCATCCCAGTGCCCGGGGCAGGAGGACCGCTGCAAGTTGGAGGCCAGCCTGGATGACATGGTGGGTTCTAGTCCAGCCCTAACTGCAGAATAAGACTATGTCAAAACAAAGCAGAACAAAACAAAAGCCAACCAACAACACACTCACTAACAAAGGTGCAAACATCACTTAATGAATGCTTTCTATGACAACATGTACTTATAAATAATTCTTACATCCTGGTTCAAATGAACTGAGAAGTTTCCAAACTCTAAAAAACCATTTTCTCAAGTAATTAAGTTCTACCAAAAACTATGTATACTAATTGTGATTTTTTTACTAATTCAACTAACCTCTTTTCTTTTGGTACTTTCTACCTAAAGAGAAAACGTGAGGACCCTCAGGCCAATCTCATTGTTTAATATGACATTTCACACAAAAAAGCAAAACTTGTTTTATTAATTCATAATCTGATTTGATCGACTGATTTAGAGACAGGGTCTTGCTTATGTAGCCCAGGCCAGCCAAACTCACAGTGATCCCCCTGCCTCAGCCTCCTGAGTGCTGGGATTACAGCTGTGCACCACCACAGCTGTAAAAAGGAATATGGCTATTCCTTTTTTTTTTTTTTGCAGAACTGGGGATTGAACTCAGGCCCTTACACTTGCCAGGGAAGCGCTTATTCTACTGAGCCATCTCCCCGGTCCCGCTATTACTTTTTTTTTTTTTTATTTTTTTTTTAAATTTTTTATTTATTTATTCATTCATTGTGTGTGTGTGTGTGTGTGTGTGTGTGTGGCCAGCTCAGCCCACCTGGGGGTAGGGCTGGCTGGCATGTGGTGCTGGGGGATTGAACCGCGGTCCCTGTGCTTTGCCAAGCTTGTTCCAAGTAGGTGCTTTAGACCACTGAGCCATCTCTCCAGCCCCCCGCTATTACTTTTTTGAGACAGGGTCTCACTATGTAGTTCAGGCTGGCCTTGACCTTTCTGTGATCTTCCCGCCTCTGCCTCCTGAGTGCTGGGATTACAGGTAATCTTTCTTTTTATTTTTTGTACTAGAAATGGAACTCAGTACCTTGTGCTTGCCAGGCAAAAACTGCCACTGAGTTATATCCCTGGTACAGGGTCTACTAGGTCTACAGAGTCTCACTACACAGATTAGACTCATAGTGATCCTCCTGTTTTCAGTCTCCCAAGATCTGGGATTACAGGTGTGCACCACCACGCCCAGTCTCAGTCATCCATCTCAGCACCGGATCGGATCAAACCCCGGATCAAACCCCAGTCCTGCCTCTGCACAAGCAGGCACTTTAATCTGCTGACTCTCTGGCCGGCCCTAATCCATGATTCCAAACTCTCATCTTGAGGGAAGCCAAGTCACTTATGGCTCTGCTACTCACAGAGGAAAACTGAGTGCGGAAACCGTCCAGGGAAGAAATGCTGCAGAGGGCACCATCTCCCACGAGCTGGCCCTCCCGAGCCCCCAGCTGTGTGCGCCTGGGTCTATCAGGCTCCCCTGCTCGGGAGGACTGAGGGCCTCTGCACTGAGCTGCACCTCTAGTCTCCCATTTTTAAGTTGGGAGACAGTGTCTCACCAAGCTGTGAGTAGCCCGGCTCGGCTTGTCCTTGCCATCTTCCTGCCCCAGCCTCCCGGAGTGCTGGGACCACACGCATGCACCACCGCACCCAGCCTCTGTCCCACTTTTTAAACAGGAGCCTTCAGCTTGAAGTGAGAGAACTCATCAAAATGTAAGGATAGTAATTTTTTTTCTCTTTTTGCAGTAATTAAGACTGAACTAGCACTTCCCTGGCAAGTGCAAGGGTCTGAGTTCAATCCCCGATTCCGCCAAAAAAAAACAAAAACAAAAACAAAAACAAAAACAAAAAAAAACCAAAACAACTAAAGCACTGAACTACACCCACCCTTTTTATTCTGAGAAAGCCTCACTGAGTTAGTCACCCAGGCTGGTTGGCCTCAGACGTGCGGTCCTCCTTCTCGGCCTCCCTAAGGACAGCAGTTACCTGTGTGCACCATCATGCCCAGTAAGCTTTAAACTGCATGTTTAACCACACACTCGCAAAGAACAGCGCTCATCACCGCGAAGGGCGGTGTCCACTCGGCCCTCGGCAGGTGTGCCTGTCCCCAGAGGCCCACCGGCAGGTACAGGAGCCACAGCCTTTTGCTCAAGATCAGCTGGTGCATGGCAGGAGCCAGGTCCACGCTGGCGGCTTCCACTCAGGCTAACAGTGAAGCTGTCTTTTCATTTATAAGATCTTTTTCATGGGGCCAAGGAGATAGCTCAGTGGCATAAGCGCCTACCTGGCAAGTGCAAGGCCCTGAGTTTGATCCCCAGTACAGCAAAAGACCTTTTTCACAACACTGAAGCTACTACACCTACTCCTGTGCACATTCAGAGCTAAGCATTTTATACACACACAGAGCTTTACATTCACCTAAGACAGCAACCTCCAATTCACCGTGGAAACTAAACCTCCCAAGCACAATAGCAAAGTGTGATTTTAAAAACATCCTAAGAAGAATATTTTCATAAAATTAACAGGAAGCAAAACAAAGTCAAGAGAGAAAAGTCCTCAGAAGAACCAACTGCAAAGCAAGGGATGTAGCTCAGCAGCACAGTGCCTGCCTGGCGGGTATTGAGTTTAATTCCTGGTACCAAAAAAGAAAACAGTAAAAAAAAAAACCCAAAACCTGCATTTTAGAACCTTTTCTTCTCCATTAGTTCTCCCAAATACTTTTAAGTTGAAATCTAGGAGGACAGAGACAACTGAGTCACGTGAAAACGTGACATTTCCTATGTAAAACCTCCACTGAGCTACAGGCAGCCCAGCGCAGCTCTGTAGCTGCAGCCAGGGCAGATGAGAAGCGCTGGGAACGCCAAGGCTGCCGCAGCCCCATAACCTCGAGATCCTGGAGAGGCGCAGAGTGGTAGGGCGAGCTCCTGGAAGCTCTGCTGTTAGGCAGTCAGGAAGAACGAGGGGCACAGGCAAAGGACCCGGCTGCCTCGTTCCTACAGGAGCCGGACGACGCTGTGCGATACGCTGGCCAAGCGTAGAGGCTTGCAACCTTACTTCAGAGTCAAAACAAGCTCTGTAGGAGAGTTCTAGGAACCGCCGTAAGCATGCAGATTTGTTAAAGGGACACATGCCACACACCTGCGTGTGTGCGCAGACCCACCCGCCACCACTTACGTTCAGAGCAGCCTCGCCACACTTCTCAATTGCCGCCAGACCCTGATTATGAATGTGCGTCTCCAGGAGCTTTTTCAGTTCTCCCAGGCCATCCTGGATTCGAGACACAAGATTATACATGCGCCCCAAATCTGAAAGAAGAAAGTGGCCACCTTTATGCATGGAGGAGACAAACTCTGTGTATCTGTTCCATTAGTTATATTTATATTGAGGTGAAAAATACTCTACTAGGTGTTTTTAAAAAAAAATTTTTTTTTTTTTTTTTGAGACAGGATCTCACTGTGCTACTCAGGCTGGCCTGGAGCTCCCTTTGCAGCCCTGGCTGGCCTCAAACTTGCAGAGATCTTCCTGCCTCAGCCTCCTGAGTGCTGGGATTACAGGTGTGCACAACCACATCCTGCTTTCTACTAGATGTTTCTAGATCTTAACCAAAACACTTAATTGTAACACAATATTTTCTCTTTGTTATACTTTGATGAAAGTTAACAATGAAGTTAGGCTATTGTTGAAATTTACTGCATACATTACATAGGTTTTTTTTTTCCCCCTTGTTAGACTCCACTAACAGAGTGAAGTCTTTCAAATAAAAAACTGCACTTGATACCTCTAAAGTTCTCAAGATTGAGACGTTGCTTGCGTCTGACACATAATAGGCACTCAAATACTGGTTTTTAAAAAATGAAGACAAGAACACGGATAGCTGCGACAACTGTGTAAAGAATTCACAAGATAGTCCCCAAGTTCTTCACTTAATAAACGAACATGCAGTGTGTGCTCCATTTCTGAGAGCCACAGAAGAAAAGTCCCCAATCTGGACAGGGGCGTCTGAGCTCCTCGCACATGTCAGGAAAGCGCAGGGAGCATGTGAGCAGCAACTCTCTCACTTAGACAGTGCTTGAGGAAAGAAACCCCGTGGGCGGCAGCAGGCACTGTTACAAGCACATGCGACCAGTTAAACTGGAAAGATCTTGCTTCTCCAAACTGAAATGCCAGCCTGAGCTGGCCCAGCCCCCGCGGCCACCCAGGACCTCTCTTCAGAGACGACAGGCCCCCGGCGAGGCTGCGGCCGCACGCCGGGATCCACGCCCCTGCAAGACACAGATGCGGGCCTGCAGCACGCAGCCCCACCTCGCGAGCCCCCGGCCCACCTTCGTTCTTGTCCGCATCCAGCAGGTTCTGGAACTCCGTGTGGAAGATCTCCAGGTGCTTCTCTATGAGGACCTGCTCGCACTTGCGCGCCAGCTCGTCCTGCGTGCTCTCATGCAGGTACACCTGCACTCGCCGCTGCTCCTCCAGGAGGCGCGCCTCTGCCTGCAGAGTGAATCGAGGCAGCGTTTGCATTCGCTCTGAGAATGGTTGTGTGAATTATAGCATGTCAGAGCCACAACTCTGCTCTAATAAAACAGGACTGAGAACAAAGGGAAGCGGGCTTGGATTTTGTAGTGAACACCAACCCTTGCTGAGGAGCCAGAGGGACAGTCTGGGTATTCTCATGTTTCAAAGTCCCCTCCCAAGTCTGACAATGGCAGTCACTACCCTTCAGCTGTCTTTGCCCATCGCTGTATTCCACCCTTTGGGGAGCCCCCTTCTGCCCCTGAAGCCCCAGTCCTCTGGCAGGCAGATGCTATGGCAAGACCCCTGTCTGGACTGAAAGCTGCTGCAGTGAGGGCCACACAAGCAGCACCGCGGAAGTGACTACCAGGCCCCTGTGGGCACACGTGCCAAGCCTCCTGGCCTGAGCATGGACCTCAGCTGCTGAGCGGTGCACCGGTGACACGCCTCGGCTGCTGACACTGCCTTCCAAAGGAGAGCAAAGCGGGCTGTTCAAGACAGTAACGGAAGAGGCACTGTCAGTGTAGTCAGAATCCATCACCACAAATACTCAGTGAAGTGTAAAGAGGAACCACAAAATTATCAAAGCAAGGATGAAATCTCGATAATTCCAAGTGGCTGAGGTGATCTGAATAATGACCAAAATGGCTTACAATTGCAAGCAGGTCAGTATTGTCCAAAACTGCCCAAATCATTTTTAGATTCAAAATAACTTTGCGCAAAAATTGTCCAAAGTCATTTTTAGACTTAAAATAATTTTGCATAAATCTGGAAAAACTGGAAATGAACACTTGGGCCAAGAAAACACCAAATGGCCCAGTGGCTGTGCAGGGCATGGGACCGCCAAGCCAGAGCAGCGGGTGCATCAGGTGCATCCTGGGGAACAGCAAGCTCGGACAAGCGCTGTGGGGCGTGCTGCGGGGCCACCATGCTCACTGCCACTGACTGCTAACATGTACCAAAGTGGACCCAAACCAAGGCATGACAAGGGAAGAGAGCAAAGAGTTCACAAATAAACAGCAATTTTTAAGTTACTCAATAGAGGTAATTAATTTTTCCTAAAGAATTAAAATTCATGATAAATTTTAGCATAATTTGGTGAATAAAATAGCACTGCCCACTAAAATAAGTATAAAATATGTTTACAAATCGTAAGTGAACAGGTTCCCAACAACCCACAGCAACAGTCCAGACTGATTTACAGAGATGAGCAGGGGCAATGTCCCAGGCTGCTGTCTGCTTTTTTCCAGTAGTGCACCGTTCTGTTTCGCTGATCAAAGCACTCCTCAGGACATGGACAAATGCTCTGGGTTCAGGTCCTGCTCATGGCTCAGCTGGACCCATCCAGAGCAAATGTTGCTGCAACGGCACAGCATACTTGCCTGCGGAGGTGCCTGTGTTGCTGACGGAAGTTGCATCTGCTTTCTGCAGAACTATCTCCCCAGGAAGCAAAACAAACTTCCCCTTCCCAGACGGAGACCGGCTTCGGATGCTGTGGCTGGGTGGCTCTCTGAGGGCACTGGCTTTTCCCTTCCTGCGCTCAAGAGTGGCCATGTTTTCTGGAGGCCTCCCGCAGGGACCAAGCAGTGGGAGAGCTGGACCTGGGTGCGAGGGCCCTCGTGGCTGGCTTTACAGAAGGGCGGAAACCAAGGGCCTGGGTGTGTGCTGTGCAGACGGGTCTCACACCAAAGCCAGGACCACCACACTCCTGACCAGCAGGCAAGGAACAGAATACCAAGAGCGAACAGAAAACTAAGCTCTTCTGTAAGGAGAGCTTAGTTTTAAAAACATTAATGTGGCCTTGACTGCTGAGTCATCCTTAGAAAGATGAGCCACTGATTCTCAAACATCTCAACTAAATGACTTCTGACCACAGAAAAACACAGAGATCCCCAAGGAATGGAACAGAGCCCACGGCAGCTGCCGAGAGCAGTGAGCAGTGTTTCTCTCCAAAGCCTGCTCCTCTCAGCGTTGTTGTTAGCTGCGGGCTCTCGGTCTGTTTCAATACCACCATCACTTCTCCCTAAGCTTCGGAATGCAAAGGCAATGGACACCCTGCAGTTCTGCAGCGCAGTGACACACAAGACTGGGCCTGTCCAGGCCTGCTCCGTGCCACACACTCTTCTACAGCTTTACACACTCATATACAAAGACATGCTTTTAAATCTCATTTTACAGGGTTTGTAAATTAAAACTAATGCAATTCTCATTGTAATCTATTATTATTATTATTATTATTATTATTATTATTCCTGTTTTAAGACGAGGAAGTTGAAGACTGGAAAGGTTAAAACTGGGGGGCTGGGGAGATAGCTCAGTTTAATAAGTGCTTGTCTGGCAAGCTCAAGGGCTTGAGTTCAATCCCTGGCTCCGCAAAGAAAAATAAATAAAAATAAACAAAGGTTAAAACCGATACCTAGGGCTGGAGAGATGGCTCAGTGGTCTAAAGCACCTACTTGGAATAAGCTTGGCAAAGCACAGGGACCGCGGTTCGATCCCCCAGCACCACATGCCAGCCAGCCCCGCCCCCTGGTGGACTGAGCTGGCCACACACATACACACACTAAATAAAAATGTAATAAATAAATAATAATAAAAAAAAAAACGATACCTACATGGCCTGGGGGAGGGATCGGAACTGAGCACTGCTCCGCTGGAGATGCACACCAACAGGACAAGGGCTGAAGTGATCTCGGGTAGAGCCAGACCCACATGTAGAGGCAGCGCTTTACAGACCTTCTCAGGCAGGTCTGTCCTCGGGCGGGTGGACCTGGGCCAGCCACGGCGCCTGCAGAGAGTGCTCCGCGTGCGCAAGCCTCTCACAGTGCGCGCAGCCCACAGAAGGCCAGGTGGGGAAGTGCAGAGGGTGTGCGCTCTGCTAGGAGGCGCCCAAGACTCTCGCTCGTCTACTGGAGCATTCAACAAGAGAGGTGCTTAAGAAAACTACACTGCCACACTGCAAGATGAAGTTACAGGCAATGCACAGGCTCAAAAGGGATCTTTCAGAAGTCTATTTGGTAGGGCTGTCTGACACTCTCAGCTGGTTGGGATTCAGTTAGCGCACAAATATGATTTAACCCAAAACATGCACAAAGAAGAATCAGGGTTCCAAGTGTGTAGCATTTCTGATTCGTCTCATCATTAGATTATGAGAAATATTGTCTGTTGAGGACTTCCAACTTCCAGTTGAGGAGCTCCACTCAGGAACACGGTCTCGCCTGGAAGATGCATCCCGACGCCCAGCGGGCATGACCTTCTCCATGAGATGCGAGCAGTGGCGGCTCTCATTAACTTCCTAAGCTGACTTCCTTCCTTCCTATCTATCTACCTACCTACCTACCTACCTTCCTACCTCTGCAGCCTGTTCATACCCAAGTGGGTAGGAATAAGGGGCAGAGCAGGCAGCAAATCCAGCATGTTCCAGACTCCCCAGGACCTACTAAGACCGCTCACTCCGGGGTCAACAAACAACAGCCTGTGGGACAACTCAGACGCAGCTTGTTTTTAACAGACGTTTTACTGAAACACTGTGACGCTTGGCTGTTTACATACTGCCATGACACTCTGGCACACAGTCGCAGAGCTGAAGAGCTTCAGCTGTCCCTACACAGTCCGCCAAACCCTCAATTGCAGGCCATGTACGGACAACGTGTGGCACTCCTGACTTCTCTCTCCTCAGAGCCTATGCCTAGGATACCTGCACTTCCAAGGAAGAGAACAAGGAGCATCCTACAAGGACCTCAGGACAACGTCACTTGGCACAGCAAAGGGCGTGACACATGGGCCCACCTCCCACCTGTCCTCACCCTCCAGTTTCCAAAGGACTTCTTCCCTAATGCAACTTGAAAGCAGTGTTGTAGTCCCAAAGGGAATATTTTAGGAGTAAAAACTTAAAACATCTGCAAACTTGAAAAATACTTCTTTCATAAAATTCTCTGAGAAGACCATGATGTTCATCAGACACAGATCCACACCTCAGGAGAAACAACGGAACACACAAAAAGCACGCAGTTACACACTCAGTCACGACCACTGGAGGCAGAAGCAGGCACACTTTGGGGACATCGCAGGACATGGGGCCGACACAGGATCTGCGTGGAGGCCGCGCGTGCCCAGAAGTGCTTGAGGTGCGATGACCGAGCAGCTTAGGGCTACGTTACATACTGTGTTTACGCTTACCTTTTTCATATATTCAGTAACTGGGTTCTGCTGCAAGAATTCAGTACTCTCTCTGGTATAAAATCTCTCTGTGTCAGCCAAAAATTGAGATTCAAAGGATTCTTTATACACTGTTAACGTAGGGCCCTTTGCAAACGCATCATCTTCATTCAGCCCCAATTCCACTAGAAATAAATATGAGCTATATTTCAATTATCCTATTTTTGCTATATTTCACAGAAAATACTTAGGTATAGCATTCAGTTTCAGTTATGCTTAAAAGGTCGATGGAAATGGAAGTTCTACAGTAACTTACTAGTATTAAAGTACACTTGTTTCAATAAAAGAAAAATAATCTAAGTTGTATTAAAAAATAATAATTCTGACCCATGGCCAGGAATACTTCAAAATTAACAGAAGATTCATTCAGAGAACTTTTTACCTTTCCAAAACCAATAAAATTTCATATTTAAGCTTTCAAAGAAATAACAATGCTACCCAAGTTTTAAAGACATTGTATTACTTTATCAGTTTCTTGATCTCAATTTTTCAAGCTGATATCGATTTCTGGTTATCATTAGCTCAATAACTCTATCATAGTATATATACACTAATTCAATGTGACCAGAAAGGAAAAAACTCAAATTTCTTTTTCACCAAAATTTCCTTAAGGCATAAGGATCAAACAACTTTTATTTTATTTGTATTTATTTTTTAAAAAAATTTTATTTATTTGTGTGTATGTGTGGCCAGCTCAGCCCACCAGGGGGCGGGGCTGGCTGGCATGTGGTGCTGGGGATTGAACCACGGTCCCTGTGCTTTGCTAAGCTTGTTCTAAGTAGGTGCTTTAGACCACTGAGCCATCTCACCAGCCCCTCAAACAACTTTTATGATGAGTAGTCAAATGAAATCACACTGACTTAGCTAGCGACATTCTTGACGATACTAAGATATTTTTAAATGAACGTGTCAGGTGTCACAGCTTCTAAGTGATATGAAAAGTGAATAAATTAAAAGGAGATTATTTACCATAAGACTGTACAACTCCACTAATCAGCCTTGTGTTGATGGTCTCACCATTTCTTTCCTTTTCAATCAGTTTTAAAACCGCATTTGTTACCTTTAGAAAGAACACACGAAAGATGTAAGACACACAGAGCACAGAATACAGTGGACATCATTATGTATCCTGAAGGGTTCGAAGCCACAAACAACGAAGGTGGGAAATGGTCCGGAGGGTTCCAAAAGTGTGAAGAACACAGGAGCTGAGCAGTGACATCAGAAAGGGATTTTTTTCTACCCTTTTGTGAGATAGGTCTCGTTAGACAGTTCAGACTGGCCTTGAGCTCACTTTGTAGTCCAGGCTGGTCTCAAACTGGCAATGATCCCATCAGGAAGGGATTTTAAAAAGAAAAATACAAGGCTGGGGACATGGCTTAGTAGGATAAGCGCTTGACTGGCAAACTCAAGGATCTGAGTTCAATCCCCAGTTCCGCCAAAAAAGAAAAAGAAAAAAGAAAATAAATAAAAAGAAAAATACACACACACTCAGACAAATAGGTACCTGTTTATTCAATGGCCTGAACAGACAATCTCTCCAGGTTACCAATGCAAGCTGGATTAAAAAAAAAAAAAGTATTACATATGTGCACTTTTACAATGCTTTCCTAAAGCTGAAGTAAGAAAATAAACCGAATCCCACATTTCATCAAAATTCCCACGTTACAACTTGTAAAAATCCACTACCCAGATGAAATCCGAGGCCAGCTGTGATTCGCCGCCCATGGCTGCAGAGGACGGGCACCCACCCGCTGCCACGGAGCAACCGAGACTTCGGGAAGACGCAGGTGGGAGCTCAGCCGCCCGAAGGACTGCAGGCAGCCCACACCTTTGTTCCCTGGGTCAAATACACTTAATTTCTAACCTAGCAGTGATAAAATGAATCCACTTACCAGTTTTCTAATAGTAAGACAAATTACAGCTTACAGAACTCCAGCAAGTTCTGTCTGGACGCCGGTGGGCTCGCGGAAGTACACACCCTACGCGCCCAGCCGTGAGCACGCGGGCCAGGCGGGGCAACAGCTCTGCAGGAGCTCGCTGTGCTCAGCGCGCACTCGGGCGAAGCTCCTTAACTGACTGCACAAGCAGCACGAAGCCTGCTTTCCCATTCCCCTGAACACCCCAGGAGTTGTCCTAAGCAACCACTCTAAAAATGCTCTGAAAATAGGAATTTTAGCATTTGTATGTGATTTTTAGACTGTGGCATGGGGTCTTAGTTGAAATAAAATTTAAATTTCTAAGAGTTTAACTCAAACTGTTTATTTAAACATACATGCCATTAGTCTTCTTTTCCCCCCAGTTAATGATACAATCAAGTTTATACTTATACATACATTGATTATAAATTCAGTCTATTATATAAAAAACTTTCTAAGTAAAAATGTGTGTTGTTTTTAATGAATTTAGGATAGGGTCCCGCTACTAGACCAGACTCGTAGTGATTCTCCTGTTTTCAGCCTCCCAAGTGCTGGGATTACCTGCCCGTGTGTGCCACCAGCTCAGTCTCAATTACTGTCTCAGAGTGCGTGCCACAGGGGTGGAGCGGCATGGCATGCAGAGATCAAACCCCTGCTGTTGCGCTCTGCCTAAATAGGTGCTTTAGTCCCCTGAGCTATCTGGCCAACCCAAGAAAAATGTTTTTAAGAAGGCACAAACAGTGCCCACTGCAGGCTGATACTGGAACACAAATGAGATTTCAGGATTCTGGCACCTGACAGGCACTGCGAAGGAAGAGCCTGTGGCCAGCCTGCGCCCGCCTGCGCCACGCCTCTCCCAGTGGAGTCGGCTCTCGCTGCTGGCTGGCTGCGGCCGGGCAGGAGCAAGGAGTGGAGCTGTGTGCCGCGCCTGCGACTTGTGGGCAAGCACTGCTACGCCTGAGGAATTCTGCGCCAAACCTCACAGCATGACAGCCTGCACAGGCCTAACTGGACCCTGACAGCCCGTCGCTGGCAGCCAGGCAAGCAAGAAAGCAGCTGCGAAGGTGAACGGCAGCAACCTGAGAACAAGCCAGGGAAAGGCCCGGGAAGGCCTGCAAAGTGCTGACAATGAACCCGACCGAGGCCCTCAGGCTGGCCGGAAAGAGACCAGTAACTGTCTACAATTAAAAGGGAAACAAAAATCATTTGGGAAAAAGTAAAACTTCACGAGTTGTCATGATCATGAAATAGCTGCGTGATAAAGCAACTCTTTTCTGGAGATTTTGGACACGATGAGAGACACGGTAAGAACGCTGCACTGTGCCCAGTGTGCCCCGAACTGCCCAGGGCGTGCAGCTTCGCGGCGGCAGAAGGCTGTTTCTGGGTGGGATGCGCCGATCAGCCTTTGGTACAACTTTGGCAGAAGATTTAAAAAGAAAGAAATCTCCAGGTGTGGTGGTGCACGCTATAATCCCAACACTCAGGAGGCTGAGGCAGGACTGCTACGGTGTGAAGTCAGTGTAGGGTACATACTTAGTTCAGAGACAGCCTGAACTACACAGTGAGACCTCGTCACAAAGATAAATAAAGTAAGTAGCCAGGCATGGTGGTGAGTACCTGTGGTCTCTGTGCTCAGTAGACTGAGGTAAGAGGAGCAGTGTGACCTTGAGGACAGCCTGTATAGTAACAACTTGCCTCAGAAACACCAACCCCTCCAATAAAACAAAACCTTCAATTGAAAAAGTGGGGAGGCCGCAGAAAGTGAACTCAGGACCTTGCGCTTGGGCTGCGCCGCTGAGCTCCCTCCTCAGCCCTCCAGTAAAATAAACGATGAGCTGAATCTTACGGCAACACTACAGAGTAGCCTGCATGCTGCAATTCTCCTTAACAGGTGCACAAGGTACAGAAAAAAGTTTTTAAAAATTGTAATGATTTTCAGAAATCTATGATGTTGCTACAGGATACGTGAGACACTTTAGGTCAGGTGGGTTCGTGAAAGGAAAGCAACTAAAGCCGAGCTGATTCCTACTCGGCCTAGGGAGAAAAGGCACGAGAAGCACAGTGCGTGCATGTTTGCAAACTGTATACCATACGTGATACACATAAAGCTTGTCAAATAAGTTTTAAAAAAGAGCAAGTACAAAAAGCTTAGATCAAAAAACCACCTAGAAAGTTGTGTAAAACCACATACCTATATAACAAAGTACCACCATGCAGCAACAGTCTGGGTACAGAACTTGAGCTACGTAAACGATAAAATTAGTTTGTGCATCTGAGTTTCGTGTTTTTCTTTTAAATTTGTCGACAGTGAAGTAAGACATTGCTATCATGCCACAATCCTGGCTCTGAAGATCGCCTCATCACACCTAATTTGCTATTTTGACAGCACTGGCACCACACGGGTCCTGGAGCTCACCTGCCAGCTCACAGCAGCCAGGCTGTGCTTGGGCAGGCTCCTGCAGTGCTCCTGCAGCTGCTCCGCGTGCACCTGAGGTGACCTGAAGGTCGCACAATGGCGGGGGCCCTGCTCCTGGCCCGGTGTAGGCCGAGGCCCGAGACTGCCCTGCTGCCACCTTTCCAGGGGAGAGATGATGTTGCAGGACTAAGCGCTGTTCTGTGAAAGCCAGCAGGGCCCAAGCACCTCTGCTGACTAAAGAGTCAGATTGGGGAGGTGGGCGGGGGTGACTTCTTAACTAATTTAGGGTTCCCTCAGAGTTTTCAGGCCAGGCCAGGCCAGGCCCAGGGCCATCTTAGGGATGGAGTTTGCAATCTGCTGGGACTCAAAGGTGTTTGAGGCCAAGACTCGAGCAGCTGCATGTGAAATAAAGGGCTGGTCAAATAGCTAAAGACACTGTAGGTGGGACTTTAGGACCCCACTTTCTCATCCCTCGGCTTTCTTGCCACAAAGTATTTATGGGTTATGTACTGATGAAAGAAATTATCCATTTTGAAAAGTTTTAACTGTGTGTAGATACCTTTCCTGAAAGACAAATCAAGAAACACCTTTGCATAGTTTAAAAAAAACTTACTGAATAGATTTCATATATTCCTTTTCTCCCTTCATCACATTCGCGGCGAACCCAATGTCTATTGAGGTAGGCACAAATCCCATTCAGCACTTTGCTGGAAAACCGGTAATCTTCCCACTGCTGAGTGTAGAACTTGAGGACGCTCTCATCCATCAGGTCTTCTCCGTCCTGAAAACAAGTTCACTAGAGCTTTGAGGTGGTCAGTGTGCCGTGTGCTAAGTGAGTTAATGGAAAACCCTGCTGCACCACAGCCGCTGGGACTCGGTACGTAACATGCGTTCTCACAAGAACACAGTAAGAAGTTCCTAACAAGTTAAAGTAGAATTGTTTTGTGGGCTGGGGAGATGGCTCAGTGGCACAAGTGCCTGCCTGGCGAGTGCAAGGTCCTGAGTTCGATCCCCAGTACCAAAAAATAAATAAATAAATAAATAAATAAATAAATAATTGTTTTGTGGCTTTAAATATGCACATGTTCATAAATGATCCCTGAAGTTTTAGAATGGGCAGTTTCTTTTTTATTAAGAAATTTACCTTATATATCACCTGTATTTTTATATTTTCCTATTAAAAAATGAACATGTAATAAGGTAAGTATAATACAGTATTTCTTCATTAATAAAATCTCATGAAGTGTGTATTTACCAAAATTATTTTTCAAAAGATTTGCATAATTTAATCCAAATTTCCTAGGCAGTGACACACCTACAAAAGTATGGCACTCAAGTGACCCAACCAGCCATACAAAAGAGATGGCTCAGTGGTCTAAAGCACCTACTTAAAACAAGCTAAGCAAAGCACAGGGACCGCGGTTCAATCCCCAGCACCACATGCCAGCCAGCCCCGCTCCCTGGTGGGCTGAGCTGGCCCCCCCACAACATAAATATTAAAAATAAATAAAGAAAAATAATTAAAAAAAAATAAACATTAAAAAAAAAAACCTGATCACATCTAGATACAAGCAAATCTCTTGTTGACTTAGGTAACAGGAACTGAACTTCATGATGCAAAGTTAAGCCATCTAGATTACGGTAGACCTTTAAAATGCAAAAATATCACTCATGGCCCATCGCTTTTACACAACACAATTCAGTGTTTACGCAGCGCTGTAAGAAAGGACACAGTGACTGCAGCAGGTCATCATAAACACTGTTTGAGGACATGAAAGTGATACTGCATTCATCATAATTTGTGGTCAATCCACTATAATCCATTGGAATGCTGTGCTCCAATTAGCAAGTAAAAGAAGACCAGCTGTGAGGAGTCCGTCCGAAGAGTCTGCACACTACTTGTGCACATCAAGTCTGCAGGGAGAGCAGGACGTCTCACCCAGTCTGCACTACACATGCGGTATGTGACGAAGGGGTCGCCTGTTTACCCTGAGTGCTACAGACTACGAGACAGGACGAGGCAAGACCGCCGCTGCGGCTGAGCCAGGGCTTGAGCAGACGAGCCCGCCAGCCAGGGTGACGGGAGGCCCCCACCCTCAGCCAGAGCACAGCCTGGCAGTTTTGGTCGACTTCTTGACCATGCGTGACAGCCGAGAGTACATCTGCGCAACACGAGAAGCAACACTAAACACCTCCGTGCACATGTCAATGTCCAAAGCGAGTAAGCAAATGATTTCTTAGCACTTACTTGTGGTGGAACCGTTATCTCACTTTTTAATATTCCATTATGAATGCTCAACACAGCTGTAAAACATCTTACCTTAAGAAGATTTGTCAAGTAATTCTTCAAAAATTCCTTAAGTCGTTTGTATAATTCCAAGCCAACAAACTGGGCTCCTCCAGGCGTCTGTCCCTTTTTTGACTTCGAAGGAGGAACTCCAGCTCCCCGGGCTTGGTTGGACTGGTGTACACTGGTACAGTAGTTATACACATGGCTTGGAGAGAAGCTAAGGAAACCAACACGCCAACAAATGCATGCCGACAGTGACTAAGATGAGCACGCCTCTTGTACTTTCTTATCCACACATTTCCAATATACCAACCTAAGCCTGTAAAAACAGAAAAATCTCTCTCTTGCAGCAACAATAAATAAAAAAGTGAGGACGGCCCCTTCACAATGTTGCCTACATGTGGCCCACAAAGCTCACGGGACTTCTGCAGGGCTGCCAAGGAAAAGCTGTACGAAGAGAGCCTTTAAGCAGTGTGAGAAGAACTGGCAATAGTATAAAGGAAGGATGCAAATAAAGTAAAAGGCAATTACAGTATTTAGGAGAAACACAGTTACTAATAATCTCAGCTGGTGAAGATGTTTGGCTATAAATAACAATCCCAGAAGCACCTGTTACAAATCTTATGAACAGATGCACACAAAGCTACTTCTTAAGGTGGGGGAGGCCAGAGCGCGGGCCTCATGCCACCAGTCACAGGTGTCTGCAATGGGAGGGCCGCAATGGGGACGAGGACAGCAGAGACCTGCGCCCCGGCGTGCCTGAGCAACATGGACTCCTCTGCACCTGTCAGTGCTGGTGGAGCTAGCACCCCTGAAGCGTAGGACAACACACAGCAATGACCTGTGACAGCCTGGACCACTGAAGGATGTGCCGGTATACAAACATAGTTCACATTCGTGGGAGAGAGTCCTTAACAAGTAAGAAAAGCTATTTCAAAAAGTATTATAAATGAATACTAATACACAAACTGAAACTGCAAAACAGAATATCGAAAAGACCACTTACAAGTCACTGGGCTGAGGGCCGGGGAGATAGCTTGGGAGAATTAAGTGTTTACCTGGCAAGCACAGGATCCTGAGTTCAATCCCCTGTACCGCAAAAACAAACAGGTTGTTGGGATGGAGCTCTTTCTAAGCAAAATCATACAAATACTTGTATAAAAATTCAAATATATCAAAGTAAACATACTCTTAATTAACAAAGTGCTGCTATCTTTACTTTAGGCATCTCTATAGAAAGATAGTCAAACCATATTAATGGTTAAAAACTACTCTTCAATTTCTGCAGCAATCAAACTACATCTAAAAGGGAGGACTCATCTTATTAAATCTTACAGACACATCCACTATATCCCTGCACCTCCTCACACTCCAGCTGTCCCTGTGCACTCCTTCAACATCTCAGAATGCGAGACGCTGTCATTCTCTGGCTCGCTGATCCCGCCTTTCCTCCTTCTTCCTGAGAGCACACAGGCCCAGCCCCACGTACTGCTATTCCCTGGAACTTCCAATTTCGTGGCAAAGATAAAGAGCGACTTGGTACGTCATACGTTTTCACATTACACAGACATTAAGTTTGCGTCTGGATTTGTTCTTGATAAGGCTGGGCTAGCTGTACAGTCACATGTAACGGGGTGTATAGTTCCCTTTTGCAGTGCGGAACCCTTTTGACAGCCCCTGCGAGGCCCCTCGGTGGCAGCCCTGGTGCCTACTCCGAGCATCACTAGCACGCTCCTGCAAAGCTGTGCAGGTTGCTGGTGGGGTAGAAGCACGAGCATATCTTCCCTGCGCGCTGCCAGGCTTGCTCATAGTGGACAGCCCGCACCAGCCCTCAACGGCGCCCATGCATGAGCTCCTTAGCGAGAGCCTGCCTCAAACAAACAAAACAAAAGCAAAAGAAGAAAAAAAGCAGTGGATGCACAAAGTTGCGACACACAGTCCCACGTACAGGGGGTTCTGGGATGCGCAAACCTCATCTGTGGTAAGGACCTGGAAATGGTTGCTGCTGCTCTACCGACCAACCAAAACTCAAACCACGTGTCTGAGATCTCTGCATTTGTACTATGTCGTTTTTTAAAAAATCCTTTCATTAAAAAAAGTACCTAAGCGAAGTTTCTGCTCTCCACTGCAAAGCAGTGGCCTTCTGGCTGGCAGTGAAAGCCTGTTCCTTATCAAGGGTGTTTGCTGTACTGTCTTCTGGCTTCAATGCAGCTACTGCTAGGTGATGCCAAGCTCTGATCTGTCACCATCCTGTCTACCTCCATCTTCTGTGACGGCTTCTACCTGGCAGTTAGCTGAGGAATCCTCCCCTCTGACCCATGGTCCTGGTGATCGCTCAAAGCTGACTTCTCTGGGGCTTTCCTAACTTGCCTGTGACACACAAAGCAGCCCTTTTACTTCTCTGATCCTAGCTAGCTGATGCCTTACAAACCAGGGGCTCGGTAGTGCAAGTCGATGCCTCCCTCACCGCGGGACCTGCTATACCTCCAAAACGTTCATCCAACTGTTCTCAGAAGTACTGCCTCACTGTCAGCCTTTAACTTTTTTTTTTTTCCTGCAATGTACCCTCATAATTTTAATACTGTGGGGCTTTATGAGTGATTTTGCCAGTGGCTTGTCTCCAACAGTCTTTTTAAAGAAAGAGCTCAGGTTCTACTGATTTTCATCACCGTGACCATGCTCCATTTCTGTTCATGTACTTCTTCATATCTGTTTTCGTTCCATACATTTTTGGTCCACTATCTCTGTAATTTCTTCCTTTTGGGCCTCAACTTCTTAAATACATATTGAGAGTATACAAAATAGATGAGTTTCTACAATATACCATTTGACCGTATCACACGGATTTAAGCAGCCTCATGCACACACTGTCATACAGGTACAGAGGTTAGAATCGCTGACCCAACTCCTGGCATGTACCCACACTCTGTGCTGAGACCGGGTGTGCTCAGGGCGTCGTAGGCCATAGGCTGCGTCAGGGCTTGGAGAGAAGCCTGAAGTGCACATAGTACCAAGTTGTGCTTCTTTTTCACCATTAGCTCTCTGTGAAGAGTTAAATTGTTTAAAACTTCCAAAGTACTTCTAATCTTTACAAAAATTTCACCTTTTCTTTGGTACCAGGAACCGGACTCAGGACTTCATGCTTGCCAGGCGGGCGCTGCGCTGATCAGCTATCTCCCCCACCCTAATTTCATTTTAAATCAGAGCCGGATGTGGTGGTACCTGCCCGTAATCCCAGCCACTCAGGAGACTGAGGCAAAAGGACCAAAAATTCAAAATTCAAGGCCAGCCTGTACCATGTGTTGAGACTTGACAGCCAGCAGCCGGGGGAGGGGAGTGCATGTGCAAGTGGAAGCGGGACTGCACGCTCAAAGCAACTTTGTGACCGTGCAATACCCGGTCTCAAATGGCCCTGGGTCCCTGGGGTGTGCGTGGGAGCTGGGCTGTAGCCCGTGACAGGTGCCTGCCTATGATTTTCTGAGGCACTGGGATCAACTTCTAGAACCACCAAAAATTAAAAATCAAATTTCTGATGTACAAGTTTAATTTTAAACTGTTTCATATCGCTACCTGATTTTCTATAACTGCATTTTCTTTTTAATTTTTCTCTTTGGTTAGAATGGTGATTTCCTCAGTTCATGCGAGCTCCTGCGATCTTAAGAGGGATTCATTGAGAACTGGAGTTCTTACAGCGAGTACTAGAAAATGCGACACACATTTTGCCCTTGCCAACTCTGGAAAGCGTCTAGTCTTCCTACTGCCAAGCATGTCGGCGCCCCTTTCTACGTTCTCTTAGTTCTCCCACCGCGCATATATCGGGCATTTCCATGCTACCTCCATGAATCAACTAACACCTTCAATTACTTTCCATCTTTCTTTTTACTCAAACTAATCTTCTGGATCTAGCATCTGGCTGAATCAGTTTCAATTATATCAAATTTGTTCTTAATTCTAATGATTGCATTTAAAATTTACAGAATTCTCTGTAAAATACCTTATTTTTCCAGTGTTTTACTTACTTTCAAAAAAATTGTTTCATTTATCATTTTGAACGTACCTTGATTTCTCTCAAGGACCCTTTTGAGGTGGGAGGCTAACTCTGCTCTGTGTAGGGCGGTGTGTGCTCTGCTGCAGGACGCTCTCTCCTGTGCCCTGAACTAGCTCGTTCTAGGCAGGGCTTCCCCACTACCATCACATCCAGCTTAGAGGAACCCCCAAACCGGCTCACTGGGAGGACAGACTCTTTCTGTCCTGAGCTCAGCTTAAAAGTTCTGAACTAAGAAAGCGCAGGAGTGTTTCTCCTCCAGGGTCACGTTGCAGCAAAGGTCGCGGTGTCCAGATTCCCATGGCGCCATCAACCCCAGACCCTGCTAGCTGCGTCCCCAGCTTGGTCTCCTCCGCTGCAGCCGTGGCTTCCTGCTGCACAGTGGCTCCCAGGGCCAGCACTAGTGCACCCAGTTGTTCACTTACACCTTGCTGCACTGCACTGAGCACGGAGTTCCATGCACTGTTTCTGGGATGTTGGGTTATCTACTTTAGCCCAAGTGGCTTCTTTGGCATCTATCATTCTCCTGCTATTAAATAATGAAGGGTTTAAAAACAAACCAGGTGGTCACCACAGTGCAGGAAAATGGAACTGCTCTACACTGGCGGCCAGAGCATACACCCTTGTTTTGGGGAACATGAAGAAAACCCTGAGGTGCTTTCTTTCCAGTACAGCCAGTGTACCTGTCACAACAACAGGAAATGACCTCAGTGTGCTGTGGGATCCAGGCGAGCACAGACCATGCAGCTTTTGTTAACCAGATTTCAGCTGAGGCCCCAACCAGCACACCATCAGTGTGTCAGATACCACAAGCAAAAACGCTATCAAGTGACACAAGGCATGCTATCAGATGGAATGTGTATTTTTATTTCCTAAAGGATTAACTGTTTACTTCATCAGTTATCATAACCCTTAAAAGGTTGGAATTGGCTAAGACAGCGCCCGAGACAGAGTCTGACTCACCCTGCAACTCTTCAGAGGGGGCTTGTGTTTTTGCTGTTGCTGTCCTCTGGGCTGCTAAGTGCTAGCACTCTAGTCAGATTACAGCATTTTCTTCTAACCTGCTCCCACCCATCCAGTAAATTGGATTCTAAACTTCCTAATCTCAAACTTTTTTTTCCCCCTTTCAGGGCAATTTCTTCTAATAAGGAAAACCAAAGGCTCTGTCTGGAGAGCAGGGCTGGGGCTGTTGATGTCTGGACACCTGACGCGACTCTGACAATAAAGCCCTCTCTTCTTATCAAGTGTTCCTTATCTTACAGCCCAATGTCCTGTGCCCACAACAGTCCTCTCAGTGGCCTCAAGATGCACATGTGAGGCCCAGCTGACCCAACTGTAAAGCATGATAGTGGAAGTGTCTGCTGCCCCCTGTCCTCCCCCTCCAGTTTATTTTTTTTTGGCAGTACCAAGGATCAAACTCGGGACCTTGCGCTTGTCAGGCAAGCACTTATGTTGCTGAGCTTTCTCTCTGGACCCTCTCTCTAGTTCTTTTTCTTAGTACAGATCTATAGGGTCTCATTACACAAATCAGACTCGTAGTAATCTAGTTCTCTGAGACAGTGTCTCACTTTTGTACTACAGGATGGCCTTAAACTCCCAATGATCCTCCTGCCTCAGCCTTGAGTGCTGGGATTACAGGCATATACCCCATGCTAGGTTCGCAAAGGTAAGCTCTCAGAAGCTATTTTAAGTGCCTATGCTATCTATGCAGAGTTTATCTCTAGCTCATTCCTAAATTAGTACCATTCCTGAGTGGCCAATCTGGGATGGGACAGTTTAGATAGCCAGGGCCAGGAGATTTCCTGCCACAACAGAGGTTTTCTTCCATCCACTTGTAGCTACAGAAAGATAAACAAGTAGCAGAGCCTCCGACAAGAAGTGCCTGGTGTTGGAAGAAAGGCAGGGCGCAGCTCAATCTGAGGACGCCGAGGACGCAGAGCAACGAGGGAAGCAGACGCAGCACCCGGCGAGGACAGCGGAGGTCTGGAGACAGCTCACGCGCTGCGCTCGGGCAGCAGGGCAGTAAAGCAGCTGCCACAGCACACAAACAGACAAAGGGAATTCCGTTCATGATGAATGGAAACTAGCTGCAACAAAAAACAGGAACCAGGAGAAAGAACCAAGCAAACATGCTAGAAAAGTACTTTACATAGAATAAATCATTTATTGGAAGTAAATAATTACTTCAGCAAAATGTTTCTGAAGACAAACCAACAAATATAATAATGGCAGTGGTTGGGAATGGGGGGGAGAGAGAGAGAGAAGAGGAGGAGGGAGGAGGAGGAGGAGGAGGAGGAGACAGGGAAAGGAAGCGGGGAGGTGAATAGAGAGAAACAACACTTGAAACGGACAAGATCCCAATGATCACAAACTAGAAAGGCTAGAAGATAGGAAAATAATGTTTAGTGCTGAGAAAGAAAAACAAACCTATCAACCCCCAATTTTATATCCAGTGGGGGAAAAATTCTTCAAAACCCAAGGTGATGGCTAGAGGTCAAGCTTGGTAGCACAGCACCTGCCCTTCGGGAAGCCCCAGGTTCCAACCCCAACCGCAGAGAAAGAGGGCAAAGAGAGGAATGTTCTCAAGGCAACTACAACTGAGGAAATTCACACAACTGCACTGCAGGATGAAGAAAACGGACAGTACGTGGAATTCTGAACGTTTAGGAAGAGTGAGCAGTAGAAATAATACTCTGGCTGGGTAGAAAATGTGGCCGCCCCTCAATTATTTGGAAAAGAAGGTTAATTTAAAACAGAAAGTTCTAATACTGTCTGGTGGGTTTCAAAGAATTTGTAGAGGTTATATAAAGGGCTTGCGGATAGTACACAGCCTGCAGCTCCCGTGACACGGTGCCTATTAACTACTGCACACCAAGGCAGGGGTCTACAGTCTGCAGCGCAAGCCTGCAACCTCCTTCTCACATACATTCTGAAAAGCTGCAACTAGAAAGCCAACTGTATTCAAATCTTAAAATTTCAAATAATCCAGGAGGAAAGAAAGCAGAAACAAAAAATTTTAAATAAAATGGTAGGCATAAAAGCATACAACTAACAGTTATCATAAATGATAATATGTTAGAACTACCATCAAAAAGCAGAGATAATCAGAAGGGACTGCTGACACAAGACCCAAATTAAATATAAAGACACAAAAGGGCTCAAAATGGACAGAAAAGATCAGCAGGCAAACACTAGGCAGAGAAGTTGCTGAGGTTGAGCCTATCAGACACGACACATCACCCGAGGTAAGAGGGCATTTCATGATAACAAGTGTCCATTTATTAAAAGGCATCATTGTGTGGTGTATTTTCCTAATAACAGAGCCTCAGAATACATGAAACAAAATCTGCTAATTAAAGGCAAAAACAATCTCACAATTGTACAATGAAATTTTAACATCCCTCTCTCAACTAGACCAGACAATCAAGACTCAGATGAACAGGAAAAGGAGAAAGAAAGGCTCTTTGCAAATGGAAGCAGGCCCAAAGAGGAAATGAGGAGAATGTAGATGGGTTATGCACAGGTACCAACTCTTCATGGCAAAATTTTCATCATTATGTACTGTAAGCATGTATTCTAATTATGTACTGCAAGCATGTATTCTGTTTTTACTATCTGCATTTCTTCTTTCTGTAAACTAAGTCTTTTTAATTTTAATCCTTATTCTTTTTTTTTTTTTTTTTTTGTGCAACCGGGGATTGAACTAGGACCCTTGCGCTTGCCAGGGAAGCACTTATTCCACTGAGCCATCTCCCGGCCCGCTCCTTATTCTAAAAGAATGGGTAAATACATGCCCATGAAGAGGTTCACATTTTAAAGGGTCAGACCCACTTTGAGTGATACCTGTTTCTGGTGGTCTGCTGTAGGCCACACCTACCAGGGGAGCTGTATTAGGTTACTGTAGGACTCTTACACAGAAAGCGCAAGAGCAAGCATCCAGAGCCACGTGGGAGGCGAGGTAGTTACTCCGCAATGGACGTGGGTCAATCAGTTACTCTGTCTGCCTCACCTGCTTTTCTGGCATTTTCATCTCCCTTAACGTAAAGGGAGAAGGGTGCAATAGCAGGCGAAATAAAAAACTGCCACCTAACAGAAAAGGATGGGGAGCGGAATGGCACTGGCAGCTGTGACGCGACCGCACGGCTGGCCGGTGCTGGGCAGCAGCAGGGACTGGCCAGTCCTGGCATGTTCCCTGGGCAGCTCGTACGTCGCAGGGTGCCAGGAGCTCAGGGGCACGCCTCCAGGGACTGAGGTCACACCCAGGGCAGAGGACAGGACGGCAACTCTGATCACACTCAGCTCTCACTTCGGGGAGGTGAACAGCACACTCAGGAGTCCTTGTGGTGCTGGTGGGGAGAGGGCTGAGGAACCAGGCTGAGAACAGAACCAGTTCACAGCATCAGCAGGAGAAAAGAGAACAAGCGATGAGAACTTATTTAGGAGCTCCCTGGTAAGACTTAAATGGAAACTATGAAGATTTTTTTCTCCTGAGTAATACACGAAGGCTATAAACTGGACCAAGCAAATGCTGAGTAAACGCTATCATGGTTCTATCTTGTTTATGGGTGCAGCCACACTCACGAAGGTGAAGTATTATACTCTGCCGTGTCGTGAGCCCGAGTGCTGATACGCCGTGGGAACATGTGAGCCCTCAAGACCTGTCCAGGATATGAAAGAACACCGTAAACGCAGCACCGCTGTAACAGTCTAAGGAGGGAGGACAAAGAGAGACCCAGCCTCTGGGCAGAGGTCTACCTACTCGACTGAGACGCCCGCCAAGACGGCTCCCCAAAGCTGTGTCCCTAGCTACTGCCTCTGGCCCTAGGGTCAGGACCAGCACCTACTCACACTGTGAAGTGGGCACTGTACATGCAACACGGGAGGGGCTCTCTCCGCAAACGTAATCTACAGAGAAACTCCTATAATCCTACCTACTAGAAAATAAATATTGTGGGTTTTAGTCACTTAAATTAAAAAAACAAAAACCACAAATATGGAAGTTTAAGCCTATTCTAAGGGCTGGTAGGACTGTCCCTGCCTTTCCCCCCTCGAAAAAAAAGGAAGCTGAGATGAAGTGCAAGGAAAACAGGACCTCATAAGTCTGGGCCAGCAAAACCAAACAAAAATCTCCAAGAAGCGGCCTCTTGCTGGCCGGCCCCCAACTTACTTACCTGCATCCCCACAGCCTCTCCTGCAGTGGCGGCCCTTGCAGCTGTTTGGTGAGCCCAGTAAGACATTTCACTAGCTCTTTCAAGTTCACAAGGAGAGAAATCCAGCTACCTAAGAAGAGCTTCTTGCTTTACCGGGGAAGCTGCTGCAGTACAATTACAGTATGTACAGCAGGAAAGGAAACTCAAAGTGAATGCTTGCTGGTTGTGCTGCACAGACAGACAGCAAGGGCTTAAGGCTACACTGGAAGGAAAAAGGCTCTGAGAAGAGGCTGGGACGAAAGCCACCTGAACTGCATCTTCCTGCTCACAGCAGCCCTGGGATTTCCCTTCCTGTGGTACTGGGGACCGAGCTCCAGTCCTCCACTGGTAAGCCACACCCTAGCCCTTCACTGTCATTGAAGAAAGGGTCTCACTCAACTACCCAGGCTGCACTGAACTTGCAGTCCTCCTGCCCAAGTCTCCCACTGTGCTGTATTCTGGGTGGGCACCGTTATACCCAGTCCCCCACTTTTCCAAAACTTGCTTCTCTCCTTTACAGGCTGAGCTTATATTTAAAACCCACCTTCACGTGACAGCAGTCACAAATGCCAGAGGCCCCTAACGGCCTGAAGAATATTTCCTTGACATTCAGATTAAGAAGCAGACAGATTAGAAAACACTCATCTGCTTCTCCAGAGTAGATCGGACTATGGAGCCTCTGGACATTCACAGCAAAGGGACAGCATCCCAACCCTCAGGCTGAAATGAACCTGAAGCGCGCGAGGACGGTTTCAGGCACAATGCCTGACACACAGGACTTGAGCTGCCGACATTCAAGTATTCCAAGTTCGACAAATACAAGGAGCTATCCTTTTCTCAGACAAAACGAGAATACCCAATGGAAGGGTGGCAGCCATAAAAAACTTAGTGAGGGAATAAAAGCCAAAGACTTTTCTTATTTCTCTTGGGAAAAGAGCCACAAGAGCAAAAATTCTGTGTACATGCTCTGGATCAGGGCGGCACGCTTTCCCTGTGAAGGTCCAAAGAGTGAGCTTCTCAGATTTCGTGGACCAGACGGTGCCGATACAAGTACTCAACCCTGTGCCACAAGATGCAGGCAGCTAAGGACCACACTTAAATAAATGAGCCCCTGCTTAGGCTAGCACTGTCCATGGAGCTTTCTACAGGTGGGGGCTACTGGGCATTGTAATATGGCTAACAGGACAAGGAAACGGAATTTTCGGACTTTCTTCTGTATCAGAACCTGTAGATTCTCAAGTCTCTTATTAAAAAGTGACATAGTACTTGCATATAACTTTACAACCCTCTCATGATTTTAAATCGTCTCTAGATTACTATGAACAGCAGTTACACTGTGCTACTTAGGGAATGATGGAAAGAAAAAGCCTGTAATGTCCAGTACAGAAAAAATATTTTCAATTTGTGGCTGACTGGAATCAGGAATTTGGAACCCACAGGTGTAAAAGCGCAACTGTGCTGAAGTACAAACACCTCCACGTAATTGGAGGCTATCACACTGACCGCCACAGTACTAAGCCACCTAACAAGTCAGTTTGACTTCTACTCGAAAAACCTCCATGAACGCTGTGGTTCTATTCACGATCAGCTGGGAAGAGAAAGCATGATGTGAAAACATTTCCAATAACCGAACGCTCACACTAGTAAATAGGGAGGAGGATACGTGTAGAGTTCCATGTATCGGGACTTGGCCATACTCTGTCTGGTGTAGACTTGCTGGATCCCAGCTCGGAGGTCATCCCAGATCTGGTCAAGGCCGATCTGCTTCAGTCCATGGGGGTTCTGGCTCCGGCCTGACGACATCGTGAGCAGTGTTGCGAAGCTGTGCGGTGGAGCACTCCTTACTTACACACAGCTAATCCGCCATTAGTTGAAAATGTATAGTATCATCCCAAGTTTATTCACAGCAGTTCAGAAAGGATGGCCTCTAAATGTAGAGAGAGAGATCGCATCGCAGGCAAACCTGAAGAGGAAAGAAGGGATCGATGAATTCTTTGTAACATCTCCAGGCAGGTAGTAAGGCTGCATGCCCTGAGAGAAACACCGAATTTACGGCGTTGGCAGGGACTGCTCTAGTCCCGAGGTCATTTCTACGTAGAAACCCCTTCTCTCCAGGGGCTGTGCGCAGAATGCATTTAGACATTTCCCCCCAAACTGTTCATGGAGAAGCTGGGCAAGGAAGGCACACTAAACGGCTGCTTTCATTACCTTCTGGGGTGGAGAAAATTAAAATACATCACCTGACTGACACAATTGGGAGACAGATGCAAAGAAAGCGGCAAAAGATATGCCCAGGAAATTCCCACAAAGAGAACGACAACTAACAAATGGGAAAAACAACAGCACCCCGAGACTTCCATAATTTCTCCTTCAGCACTTGGTAACGAAGTAAACACCAGCAAGGGGAAAGGTGAGGGCAGATAGGCGCTCCCTCTCTGTCTAGGAGGATCCGAGGAACAGCCCTGGCTGCAGAGGCCTGGGGGCGAGCTCGGTCCCACACTGCCAAGTGTGGTCCCATACTTCCAGGTGCGTGCAGGCAGATGCTTAACTTTCTAACCTTCAACTTCCTGTCTGTAAAATGGGGGCTACCACATTCCTCAAATGCCTGTTGTCAGTTTAAATAATACATGAGATAGTAATGTTAACGAATGCTTAATGTTTTAACATCTAACACTACTACATCTAAGCGTACAAAGCTACTTCAGTTGTTTTTTGAGACAGGGTCCCACTATGTGATTCAGGCTGGCCTCCAACTCACAGCAATCCTCCTGCCTGCCTCAGCCTCCCTGGTGCTGGGACTATAGATAGGCATGTGCCACTGTGCTGGCTGAAGCGCGTTAATACTGCATCATAAAGGACCGTCAGTGAAGGACTGCTACATGCGTTCGATATTGCATCAAATTAGAACTCAATAAGCAACATTCCTGACACCCTTTAAGATTGTCTACATACATCACACCACAATGTGTGTGTGTGTGTGTGGGGGGTTCAAATCAACAATTCCAGTGAAAATGAAGAAACACTGAGTTCTTTTAATGGCTTCATAGAACAAATGCCACCGGGAAGCAAGCAGGACCCCAAACAGCGCGCACAAGTTGTTACAGCCTGCAGCTCTGTGCCCGAGCTTCCTGGCCAAGGAACCTGGAGCAGCCCACCTCCTCAGGATCACAGCACGCCAAGGAGCCGAGGCTTGCCACCTAGCACTGTGCAGGACTCGTCATGGACTAAGCTGGGGTTGCTGCTGACACTGGATCTTCAACAGCACTTGTAGTCTGCACTATATAGGTGGCATTTTATGGAACTACAACACCATTCCTTTTTTTTGTTGCGGTGCTGGGAATCAAACTTGGGACCTTGCATTTGCCAAGTAGGCACTTATGCCACTGAGCTAGCTCCCTGGCCCGACATTCCTAATCTTGAAAGTCTTTTATTTTGAACATGCAAACACGTAGATTCAAAGGCGAAATGCATCTAACACAAGGACTCCCTCTAATGCAGGCATTCCCTATGTTGAGTTTTAACCTGTCTTTCTTTTCAACATCTTGGAGGGTCACAGCACACTGGGCTTGATGGCAATCAGCGTGCGTGGACTGGGGCCACCACCTGACAGCATCAAGGGCTGTCTAAGCCTCACCACACCTGCAATCCTGCCCGAAGTGGAAGTTGCCACTTAAACTGCCCCAACTGGAATCAACAGTGCATCAGTTTTATCTTGGGTTAGTTTTCTCACACCTCTTCTTTCCTAAGTTCTATCAGTAACCAGAAAGCAGCCTCCTCTGCCCTCTGCCCTCCACTTTCTGCCAGTGATGCACACAGCAGCAATCTGGGAAGGACCCTGACAGCTCATGCTTGAGTGCTGCTGACGCTAACCATCAAGGCCTGCTCCTCCCCCTCCTCCCCATTCTTCCCGTCCTGCTCCTCTCCCCGCTCCCCCTCCTCTCTCCTTCTCTTCCCCATCCCCCATGGCCTCTCTACCACCACTGCAGTTGCCACACTAGGCCCCACATCTCCACACTGGTGTCCTCCTGCTCCCTTCTGGCCTCAGTCAATCTTAAGCTGGGGTCGCCCCAAGAGCAGCAGGGCACCTAGAGAGCCCACACACCGGGAACATCTCATTGGGCACCAGAAGACCCCTTGCTCACACCTTTGTGCCTACCAGACTCACTGGGACGCATCCCCAGAAGAGGCCAGCTTCCCACACCTGGGCCCTTCCCTTGTCATCACATGTTCAAGGCGGAAGCCCCCCTCCACAGAGGGCCTAGACACAGCCGCAGTCTCTTTCGCTTCTCACGTGACCTCAAGACACAGTACAGAGCCCAATCCATGGCCTGACAAACGTTCAATGTTCACACAAATAAATGCAGTATCTATTTTTCTTTCTTTTCTTTCTTTTTTTTTTCTGTGGTTCCAGGGATCAAACTTGGGGTCTTGCACTTGCCAGGCAGTTGCTTATGCCACTGTGCTATATTGCCAGCTGTTCACTGCAAGAAGTGGCAAGCTATGCTTTGAAGGGACTTAGCAAAACCAGGATCATCAAAACCTCCCCCTCTTAGGAGAGATAGCTCAGCAGAATAAGTGCTTGCCTGGCAAGTGCAAGGTGCTCAGTTCAATTCCCAGTACCTGGAAAAAAAAAAAAAAAAAAAGCCCTTCTCTTGAGGCGCTCTATAATAACTTGTTTCTCCCAAATCTTTTCCTTAAAAGACCAAATCTTACACTAAAATTTATTTCTATTTGTCACTGGATAATGACTTACACTGTCTGGTTACTGAGCATGTATATTTATTAACTTGACATAATTTCTAACAGGCTTATAGGAAAATTACAGAACTTTTAGCAACCATCTATAATTAACAAGTACTTGGTAGGAAGCGACTGCATCCTAGGCCCTGGCCGCACAACACCGCATGTCCGGACGCCACAGTCTACTTTCACTGTTCTCCTTCCTGGCTATGGAATAGTCTTCCCTTCTAGTAGCAAACAGCTGCAATAAGGTGTGTAGCTGCTTGTAATGTGGAAACGCTATGCACCATGTGTAGGTGGAGCCACAGTATTCTGCCCATGAACACCAATTAGGGTTGAAGATGTGAGGGGCTGACTTTAAAAATAGTTCTGGAAGAAACTGATTCAGAGGAGAGAACCACTGTGGTCGAGACTGCTGTGCTGGAAATTGGCAGGACTTCTGCCAGGTCTGGGACTCACACGCCGGCATCCCATACAACAGACTGAGCACCACAGGCTGAGCTGTGGTTCCTCCGCTTTCAAAGTGTCAATGAACAGTAAAATCCCTGTCAAGTCCTAAGTAGCAACAAGCTCTCCACTTGGCTACTCATTAAACTAAGACTCCAGAAGAGGTATAAAAGTTGATCATTTTAAAAAGCCAGCAAATTAGTTCTAATCATATCAATACTAAATCTACTCAAATATTTTGAAATTTAAGAAAGCAAAATTTAACAAAGCCTGACCTTTTAAAAACAAAGATAATCACTGAAAATATCAAAACAGTATAAAGAGTAGTGTTAGGACAGCTCTGTCCTCCAACGAAGTTAAAACTCACCAAGTGAAGATGGCTGGCGTGGCTCTTGTATGCCGCCACACCCCTAAGCCCAGCGTAAGTCACATGGCGCTGACTTTTCTCTGGAGAGTACTGGGGCCCGGGGCCGGGCCAGGCCTTCCGCCCTGCCGCCTCCAACCCTCGTAGATTCTGGGCCAGGATCTCCCTAGGCTGGTGCGGACGCCGGGACCCTCCCGACTGCGTCCCGCTGGCCGGGGCTCCAGGCACGCGCCGCCACACCAGGCAGCCATACGCCTCTTCACACGTGCTCATCATGTACTTTTTGTTACACTGTGGACCCCAGGGATGATCCTTTCTCTATCAAGACCCTGCTCACCCACAAGATCACACACAGCCTCCTCATGCTGATGTTTCAAGTCTGTGTCCAGCTCCACACAAGACAGCCACGCCACAGAAGCCTCAACGGCCATTCAGAATAGGCAGCGACAGCAACGCCTTCTATCACCGCCAGAGCTTGTGCTGTGTTCCGGCTACCATTCCTTTCTCTAGGAGTCCACTGTAAGGGGACCACCCTACCCTCTATTTTCTTATCTCCTAGGGAGCGTGACACCCCTAAATACATCTGTAAAACATCCGTAAGTCGTTACAGCAAAGGACCTAAAACTAAAATCTGAAAGAAAACGGCCAACACACGCACAGTACAGAATGTCGGTAAGGACAGGCCCTGGGCTGACAGCAGACACGGGACTAGCCTGGATGGAAGATACTTCCTAGGTGCACACCGTTAATGCAGGAGCAAAGCCACCTATGATGGAGGCCCTGGGAAGCTGGCACCAGTCCCAAGGACAGTCAGACCCTGGCAGGGCCTCCCTGGGCAGAGGAGCTCACCCTGCTGCTGATCCTGACGGTGCTGGTGGCCAGCGGGGGGCCTCACTGGCCGCTCGCTCCACATGGTTAAGCCTTCCTTGAAGAAGCATCTGGTGGCCCAGGCCACACCGCAATGCTCCAGGTGTGGCACAAGCAGCTCAGGGAATGGCGTCCCAAGATCGGAAGGGCACATGTGGCAAGATAAATGGCGACAGATAGCTTGATCTGTTGGTGCTCAAGTTTTAGAAATACAGCACTTCACAAATTATGTCCCTTCCATCTCAACCAGACCACCAAAACACATCAGCACTCCTGAGCAGAGACGTCAAAATGCTTTTTAGGTGAGATAAAAATCTCCTACTAATCATGTTACATGACCAGAAAGCTCAGGAAGTCCGCCAAACCCAAAAAAGAAAAAAACATACTTAGGATAAGAATGCTTCCCGAAGTACCCCTGGTGTCTCAGGGCTTGCCAGCGGCAGTTTTGAAGGACCGTACGTGCTGCAGATCGGCCACTTTTGCCTCTGGGAGTAAGGGCAGTCGAGCAGGGCTCTGGGAAGGGAGCAGGTGCCAGCGAAGGCACCAAGTCCCCTCCACACCTCCCTGCACTCAAGGAGGCCTGGCCATGTCCCTGCACACGTACCAGCCCTTGGGAGGTGCACTGTACTCCTTTCCCTGACAGGAAAGAAACCAGGGCAGAAAATGCCACCAACCAAGAGGAAGCAACAGTGGAGGCAGTTGTACCTGCGAGCACACACTGCCAAGTCTTCACCTGCACCTCACGCTAGGAAAACAAGCCAACGGATGGAACACAACAGCCAAACAAGAAGAGGCCACGTGCTTAAGCCATGTATTTAATGGCTTATTAGGAAGCACTGCTACTCCAAAGGGAGCCGAAAGTCAACCGAATCAATGCTACACAAACATCCTCACCACCCATACTGCAAGCTGCTGAAGCAGCCTGTTCTCAAGACTAATGACGCATAAGATTCCCTCACCGGAGCATGAGTGCAAAAGGTGAAATGATCTCCAGGAATCCTGAAAAAAAAACTAATTCAAAGTTGTACCCATGCATACTGAGAGGGTTCTTTAAAAGGCACGTACAACAGTCTTCCATGAAACAAACTATTTTGAAAAGCAAGCAAAGCTAAGCATCAAGAGAACCTGGGAAACACTAGCTTTAGTGGTTAATTACTTTACTCTGGTACAGGACATCACAGGCCCTCCTGAGTGAACACATCTAAGGAACTTCCACGGAAAACGACAACGCAGTGTGGTACCTCAGCTCTTGTTCAGTGGTGCATCGAGCACCAAGACCATCAGGTACCACACAAGCTGAATGGACTGAAAAGGGTAGCGAGGAGGAAGGCAATCCACTCAGCCAAACCTTGCTCACGTATCAAACACCGCACACATGAAGACACAGGACAAAATCTTCTTATCATGGAGGTCTGACCGGATAAAGCATCCCACTCAAATTTACTTTGCTGCAGGGTTGGGATGTCTCTCCTGACTCTCTGGGACCCATGAACCATGTCCCATTCAGCAACTTTCTTGCTCCAGAATGGCTACCAGGTGTAGTGGCACATGCTCGCAACCCCAGCATGTGGGCAGGTGAGGTGGGAGGATCCCTAAGTGTTCAAGGTCAGTCTGGGCCACACAGTGAGCTCAAGGCCAGCCTGGAATTCAGAGCAAGACCCTGCCTCAAAAGAAACAAACAGAAAAGATCTGTAGCATTTCACTCAGTGAAATACACCTCACTAGTTTTATCCAGCTACTCCCCAGCTGAAAAACTCTCAGGTCTTTATCAACTGAAAACAGTGCAGCCTCCAAAGTATCTGTTTCTTGCTTGCCTGCTTTAGTGACCTGAAGATAAATACCTACACAACGCCCGTGATTTGGGCTATGCCATCACTCACTCGGGCAGGAACAGGGAGGATCAGGCTTGTGGAGGGCACTTTCCTTGCCACGGAGAGCTGCAGGACTGAGGCTTGTCCTGGGCAGCTGCCCCAGCAGGCCACACCACCAAGAAGAGAAGAGTGGACTGGCCCCGGCACGTCTCTGATGACATCTGATTCTGGGAACGAGACTTATCAGGGAAATTATAGCGAGTCCGGACTACATGAAGAGGAAGCCAGAGAGGGGCCAGAGCAAAATGACAGGCAAAACCCAGGCGGAGGAGCCTTATCCTGGAAGCCTGGGTAAAAAAGGCCACTGCTGACCGAGAGTGGACTGGCCCACATGAAACTGCCGCTTTCTTCTTCTGTGACCTTGGGCAAGTCCCTTTATACCCTTCGCCCACTTCAAGGGCTCGTAGTGAGGCTACCCCATGAGGTCACAAGTGTGGCAAATGTCAGCTACAACTGTCATCATTGGCACAGGATGTGAAAGTACCAGCTCCATTTCGCCCTGTGGAAGCCACTGCGACCTTCACCAGGACTCTGGGTGGTGCGACAAGAACAGAGCTCAAACTGCAAGGGGCTGGACAGACTGAAGAGCCAGAGAGTCCACTGCTGGCTGGGCAGGAGGCGCTGGGAGGCCATGACTGGCAGCAGCAGAGGGAATCACTGCCATGGAAAGGCCACATCTGGGCTCGACACCAGGGCAGGGCCTTGCCTGCCAACAGCTGGAATGCAATGGAACCTGTGGCCTGGGACAACGGCTTGGAGAAACCTTAAGGCAGGAATGATTCCTCCTCCCAGTAGGAGCCCAGAGAGCTCCAAGAAGAAAAGGTGGGGAGAACCAGGAAAGGAGCTGCCAACAGGGTGACCCAGGCCATGGGGCACACTAGAGCAGGCAGAAGGGAGGGATGTCCAAAGCCTACGACTGCCAGTGACCACACAATGGGGATCTGGTCTCAGGAAGGATGATGGACCCTGCTCCGTAGGACCCAGAGAGCACAAACCCAAAGTTTCTTCCCCACATGCACCCAGGAAGTTCTGGGCTGTCCCCAGAGAGAACAGCTCTTGAGATCAACCACGCAGGTGTATCTGGGGGAAGGAGAGGTACAGGCATAAGAATAAACTTTAAGAGCAGGCCGGATGGCTCAGCAGACTCAAGAGCCTGCTTAGGCAGGCGCAGAGATGGGGTTCAATCTGCAGTGTGCATGCAAGCCCCGCCCCTGATGCACAGAGAGACATGAATGAAACTGGGCGTGGTGGTGCATGCCTGTAATCCCAGAGCTGGGGAGGCTGATCTGTGTAGTGAGACCCTGTACTATATACATACAAAAAAAGAAGAAACTTTCAGGTAACAACTCTGTCACCTCCTCAATCTCACTTCAAACACTACAAAATCCCAGTTACCACTCTGCCCATAAATGTGAAATATTCGCCTCCCTTTCTATAAACTGAGAGTAAATGTATTTAGCAGAAGTGCTAGCCAGAGCCAATGTTGAAGAGTGCTAAAGTGACGTAATTCAAATCAGAGTTGTAAGAAACACAAAGAAGGTTTTCAAGAAAACAGTGTAACTGCTTTAGTTAGGCTGATAGCTTTTCAAAAAATGTAAAAAGAAAAACAGACCAACATTATAAGACATTCTAAAAATAAAGACTACTTCTATTATTAATAATGGTTAAAAAAATGGTAATACCTGATGCAACTCAAATAATGTTTATGAATTTGAAAAAAATTATTACATTAAAGGACTGCTATTAATCCCCTTTGAAGCACTTTGTTACGTATCCCATCATTCTTGTCATTATTGCCACTTTCTTTGTGGTTTTGTTTTTTTTTTTTTTAAACCAGGAATCAAACTCAGGACCTTGTGCTTACCAGGCAGGCGCTGTGCTGCTGAGCTACCTCCCCAGCCCTCTCTCCACTCTTGCAACCAGCTCTGGAAGCCCTTTCACCAGTGTTTTCACCGTCCTACCCACTAGGTCTGGCACCGTGCAACTCCTGACTCTCGCTCAAGGCAAATGACCATAGATGGTGAACATTTTTCGTGGATTCAGGACACTGAGGCAGCCACAACAGTACAGCTAAACACTTGAAAGAGAACTGCTTCAGAAAGTGGCATTATTAATCCCCGGTTCCGCAAAAAAAAAAAAAAAAAAAAAAAAAAGGAAGAAAGGAAGAAAGAAAGAAAAGAAAAGAAAAGAAAAGAAAAGAAAAAGTGGCGTTACCACTTTCTGATAATGAAGTGAGGAGATGAAGCCAAGGGGAGTATTCTGATAGGGACTAACACCAATTTGCCTTTTACTGAAATAAGGTTTTACAGTTCAAACATCTACCATATTTCTCCAGTCACGTCTCATCCGGTTAACATTCACTGTTAACACCGTCACAACAGGCCCGTAATTTGTGTCGCGCTGCCAGGCAGCTTGAACCACCAGCGGTATTTTCATTACTGTTCCACTGGGTGGGTGTTCATTAATTGTATTAGTAAAAAGGCTGATGAAAGTTACTTGATCCATTTGTACCACCAGTGGGAATGTGTTAGATACAAAGTGACTAAATTTAGCTTGCCAGTTCAGTAACATTTTAAATACGGCAACCCTGGAGTGACCCTGGGTGTCAGTCAGCAAGCAGCCACTCATCTTCTAACCCCAGCGGGCGGGGAAGAGATCTAGACCCTGGGGACCCCTGCCCGGTAACTCGCCCAGCGACCGGTACACAGGCATCAGCCACACTGGTCACAGAGGGGAGGAGGAAAGCCCTGGAACAGCCACACTCCAAGGAGGTCGCCACACGCTGTGGGACAATCCCGAGACCACTCGAGAGGCCGGGCCACAGCAGCCGTGCACCACACAGGCGTCGGGCCGAGGCATGCACGCTGCGCTGTCTTCATACACATGATCAATCTGAAAAGTTTCCACAAAAGGAAAGGACAGCCCTTTCTGAAGTCAAGCTACGAGTCACCATGGTTTTACTGTTCTCATGTTTGGAATGAAAATAAAAAACCCAAGCCTGTACTTGTTTAACAACATCTGTGGCTAAAACACGACGAATGGGGCTTACGTTAACTGTGGTTCCTACAGGCACAATGAAAAGCCAACAACATAAACCTGCATACACAGGGCAGCGCACTGCCCTGGCAGCGGGGACAGCAGGGGGCAGCGGGGGCACCCTTGCTCCCCAGCTGCTCTGCAGGGCTGGCCCCGCGCCCCAGGACTACACGCAGGCCAAGGCACTCTTGGGGACAGCACGGCCGGTGGTGCTACAGCCCACCTGGGCTGCTCACACAGCTGCCCGGCACCAAGGGAAAGCCTCAGGCTGCGCATGTGACCAGAGTCTACTCAGGGCTTCTGTGCTGAAGCCTACAGTTTCACCTCAAGTTTTAGGAGTAAGGAAAATGACAAACAGGAGGTGCCGTGTGACACCTGTCCCCCTGCCATCGCAGCCACCACACCTGAGCGACCAGCCTTCCTTGCTCCAGTCCTCTACTTCATGCCTGTCATCCACACAGAGGCTGAAGCAGGAGGGCTACTTCGAGTTTGCAGCCACCAATAGGCTACAGAGTGATTTCCAAGGCCACATGAACTATCCCTAGCGAGAACCAGTCCCCAAAAGCCAAGCTGGAGTGGCTGGCTCTTCCCACACCCAGCATCCCATCCCCCTAGCTCCCCACATCCCGCAGCTCCACCCCCGCCCAGCTTTCTGAGCTAAGTTTTACTGCTGATCACTTAAAGTCATTCACAAGGATTAACTCTTGTTACCAGAAAAGCAACACAGTCACTCATGCAAGTGGGAAGTGAGTTCTGCTTCCACTTCACAGTCCTTCTCGAGACCTCAAAGTGCCACCGAGGCTGCATTGCATTGTCTTTGCTAAAGCTTTTACACAGCTGGGCATCAAAAGACCGAGTTCAGTGACCACAAACGTGCCATATGACACCAATCCCACTAGGTATCTGCTGGGGACCAACACAGGGACAAAGGGGACACTTCTGGGCCCTGAACCTTTCCCTAAAGTGTGATCTGTGCTTTCTTCTAAGGCAGGAACCGAAAAGTGGTTTTTGTGAGAAAAACCGCCGCCACCACCACAACTCATTTGGGCCTACAGATGCTCAGCTGGTAACTAAAGTCAGAGCGACTGAGCTTGCCCTCCCTTCAGTACTGTGTCTGTTTCCCACATTAACTTTCAATCTTTGGGGTAGCTCCTGGGTCAGCTCTACCTGTACGCATGCCAATCACTCAGGGAGCATCTGTCCAACAGTGGCAACACAAGGCCCATTAGCTCTCATTTTTGTAACCTATCTCAATGCTTTCAAATCCTGGACATGAAGTAAGAGATGCTTTAACTACTGCCAGCTCCCAGGAGTCTCCAGTCACTCTGGGAATAAGAAGGAAACAATGCCCTGGGGAACAAGCTCACCCTTCTGCTGAGAGCTTCGCCCAGCCTCCTTCCAAGCCAGAACTGAGATCATCACCCCGAGCCGCCAGCTCGCAGGTCTCTTAGCTACTGCCTGGCTCCCTCGGTGCGGTGCCCCTCAGCCCCTGAAGCTCAGGCCCCTTCCAGGGCTTTCTTCCTAACTCTGGCTGTGCCTCACACTGACACGTTCTTAAATTCTTTTCCTGTGAGAACTAAGAGCCTACTGTGTGGGGCAAGTTAAGGTCCTCATTTCCACTTTGTGGAAGTTATCTACTGCAATACTTTATAAGAAAACTGAAAGGCTTGTATATGATTGTTCACAGCACGCTGTAACAGCTAAAACAGTAATGCAAATATCCAAGCATCAGCAGGCAAAGGACAAGCACCAGTGACGGAACCCGGCCCTACAGTGGAATCAGATCGGATAGTAGAAACGATTGCTGAGGAGACGGCTCAGTAGAATAAGTGCTTCCCTGGCAAGCTCAAGGGTCTGAGTTCAATCCCCGGTTCCCCCATGACCTCCCAACAACCACCTTAAGTAAAGGCCAGCTGGTGAAGGAGTGCCAGGAACAAAAGGCTCCAAACAGGAAGCCAGGAAGAATGGAGGGCAGGAGGGTGGAAGGAAGGGAAGGAGGGAAGGCGGAAGGGAGAGAGGGAGGGAGAGAGGGAGGGAGGGAGAGAAGGAGAGAGGGAGGGAGGCAGGCAGGGAGGCAGGGAGGCAGGGAGGCAGGGAGGCAGGGAGGCAGGGAGGCAGGGAGGCAGGGAGGGAGGGAGGGAGGGAGGGAGGCAGGCAGGCAGGCAGGCAGGCAGGCAGGCAGCAGGCTAGCCGACTGGCTTCTAAGGCTGCTTGTGGTAGTGGCTGCACAGTTCAGGACCTCCCCCAGGAACCACTGCTGTATGTTTAAAACAAATGAATTCTATCGTGTATGAATTATGCCTCAATGAAACTGCTAAGAACAAAGACCAAATATAAAGCCTGCTAAGTATAAATCTTGCCGAGTTAAGCTCGGTTCATTCACAGATGATGACGGGGTTCTGCACACACGCAGACCTGAGCAGAGATCCTCCAGCAGTGCTGAGTGTGCTCCAGAAAGCAGGCTTGCATTCCTGAGAGAGGCATATGTGTTGTCCTGCAGCAATCGCTGGGAGGCGAGAACATAACTGAAAAGCTTTGCCTGAAGGTACCAGAAGTGCTGGGTGGCACGTACCCTCCTGCTGCAAGCGTGGGCAACAGCAATAGAAACTCAGGGAAAGAAGGCCGCGAAGACCAGACTTTTCAAAATGAGCGCTCTTCCCCATTCTTCTAAGGATGATGAATAGGATTTGCGCTGCAAAGCTGTAAGGGTCACACACAAGGGAAGAAAAGCAGGGGCCATAAAAACAAACCTTGCGAGGCTGGAGGCAGGTTTATGTGAGAAGTCCTGAGGGTAGGCCGGTGTGTGGTGGGCCCCGCCAGGCCTGTGTATTAGAGTTAGGGATGTTTTGGGGGAAAAGGGAAGGGGATTGAGGACAGCCAGGCAGACACAGAGGCAGGGCTCGACTCGGTTTGGCTCAGTGGCACCAGTCCACAGAAGGGGGCACGCAGAATGGTTGGCTTGAGAAATGATGTGATAGCAATTCAAAAGAATTAGCTACTGCTGGTAGAAATGCTCCAAGCTACGAACAGCAAACCCGCTTCTCCTGGACATGCACACATCTATTTACCCTTTGACCCAGCAACCTTACTTCTAGGAATCTGTTCTCAAAATAAACTGACTCAAACTCTGAGAAACTGTAAACTTGGTCACTGTAGGAGACTAGAAATGAACCCCAACCCACAGCAAGGGACAGGAGATGGATCTCCAGCACATCCACTCAGTGGCTCGCCGTGCCCTCGGCAGAGGGGGACGGGCAGTGCCGACCACACCGAAGCCCCTGAGCTCGGGCGTTCTATGTGGGGAAGGTGGTCAGTGCTAACCTGGGAGGATAAACTGCAAATGGAACTGTCCACAGTGCAAGGAAGGACCCAGGGGAGGTGGGGCTGAGAGTGGGGTTCCACGTGCTCTCCCTGAGTGCTGGTAACGGGCCACAGAAGTTTCTTTTTTTTTTTTAAATTTTATTTTATTTGTGTGTGTGTGTGTGTGTGTGTGTGTGTGTGTGTGGCCAGCTCAGCCCACCAGGGGGCGGGGCTGGCTGGCATGTGGTGCTGGGGGATTGAACTGCGGTCCCTGTGCTTTGCTAAGCTTGTTCTAAGTAGGTGCTTTAGACCACTGAGCCATCTCACCAGCCCGCCACAGAAGTTTCTGCAGTGCTTTTCAACAAAGAAATTAGATTTTCAGTCTTATGACAGTTATTGCCAGTATCATTTATGCCCATAATACCTGGAAATTAAAGTAGTTCTAGAGTCTACTCACCAGGTCCTAAGTAGGAAGAGAATGTGCTAACAAGAGTATGCTCGGAGGCAGAGAGGGCCGTGGCCCTTGACACCTTTCTTGATTACAAAGGTGCAACACTGTAAATGCCATACCCACGGACAGACAGTACGTGCCTGCAGGGTCTCAGCCAGCTGTATGCTCTGCCTTAGGAACCACCTGGCAGCAACAGAGTCACAACTCAGAGTGCTCACTGGACATTCGTGAATGTGCTTACCCGCAATTCTTTATACCATTAAATTGAACACGTAATTTAAAAATTATGCCGAGACTAGGAGTGGTAGCGCGCATTTACAATCCCAGCACTTGGGAGTCTGAGAACAGGAGGATCACTCTGAGTCTGATCTGTGTACTGAGACCCTGTACTAAATACAAATAAATAAACAAAAGTTATGCCAGCAAATAAAAGATAAAGGGCCGGGGAGATGGCTCAGTAGAATAAGTGCTTCCCTGGCAAGCACAAGGGCCTGAGTTCAATCCCCGGTTCTGTCAAAAAATAAAATAAATAAATAAATACAAACAAATAAAAAATAAACTTGAGGCATTTCTAGGTAAATGGATGCATTTTGAGCCATACTTCCATAAAATAAATTGGATACACACGTTTAATATCATATTGTTTCTGTGTGAGAAACTAAAAGGGTAAATAAGGACTCTGCTGATAACAGATCCTAGGCAGGAGGAAGAACATACTCAGCTGGAAAGGGAGGCAGAGCAGGAAGGAGCAGGAGGAAGGAAGGGAAAAAGAAAAAAGAAACTACAAAGAATGGAGGGTCAGCCAGATAGCTCAGCAGACTAACGTGCCTGCTTGGGCAGGTGCAAAGACCAGGGTTCCATTCCCGGCCTGCTGTGCCAGCCCCACCCCTGGGGCAGTATGAGAGGCGACTGAGACTGGGCACAGTGGCACACACCTGTAATCCCAGTGCTTGGGAGGCTGAAAACAGGAGGCTCACTAGGAGTCCGATCTGTGTAGTAAGACCCTGTAGTCCCTGTACTAAATACATTAAAAAAAAAAAAAAAAAAAGAATGGAAACAAGCTCTTGTAAACATGGCAGGGAACAAGAGCTGAAGGGAGGAGAGAGGAATGGGAAAAGAAAGAATGAAGGTATAGGCATCACGTACAGGCACAAATTCCCTATGATGCACCTGATCACTGTGCTTACCTAAAAATACTGATTTAATTCTTAAAAAGTGTAACGTCAGCCAGGAGTGACAGCACATGTCTGCAATCCCAGCACTCAGGAGGCTGAAGCAGGAGGACTGCTGCCAGTCTGAAGCCTGCCTGGGCTACACAGCGAGTTCAAGGCCAGCCTACAGTACGTACAAAAACTCTGTCACCACAAAAACAAACCAAAACAAAACAAAAAGTATGCTGGCAAAGCTCAAGGGGCAAAGAGAGTTTAATAACATATGAGAAAGTTGGGATTATAAAAAGAAAGATAAAAATATGTGAACTTGACTATAGGGGAGACAAAAAGATTATTTATTTATTTAGCAGTACCTGGGATTGAACTCAGGACCCTGCCTTGCCAGGCAAGTGTTTATTCTACTGAACTATCTCCCAGGCCCTTAATTTTAGACATGTTGAAGTGATTTTTTACAACATGATAATGAAAATACCAGCTGGGCGAGGCGGTGCATGCCTGTTATCCTAGCACTCGGAGGGAGGGTGAGGCAGAGGGTCATTGTGAGTTTGAGACCAGCCTGGGCAGTTTAAAAATTCAACACTGTAAGCCAAAAGGGACTAAAATTATTGGCGTTAGCCTGGATAAAATCTTCCATGTGTAAAGAAAGAACAAAGAAAAGCACCAGAGCTTGTTCTCAGAGAACACAGGTCATGGAGAGAAAAAGGGAGAAGACACAACCAGGAAAACCTGCAAGCCACAGGCAGAGCCAGGCGCACGCAGTTGCCTGAGGTGAGTTCAACACTACCAAAGCCACAGACTCATCAAGGGAAAGGTCTGTTCTGAAAATGCGCTGAGCAGTCAGTGCGGGAGTCCGGGGGCCTTCAGGAGGGCAGCTCCAGGCTGAGGGTGTAGTTCAGTGCTAGGTCTCCTACATGGCCCTGGGCTCAGTGCTCCGGCCAGCGATCCATCAGCCTGCCAATCAATCGATCTAAATTCTTTTTTTTCCCCCCATAATTTTATTAAGAAACAAATAGCAATGAGACAGTTTCAAGCCAAATTGGTAGGACAGTTTCAATAATTAACACATTGCATACATTCTTCCTAGTGGTTAATTGCTGTACAAGATGTGGACATGATATCCTATTTACAAACACTATTAGAACAAATCCCTCTATTCATTTTGTTGGGCTTTTTTTGGGTGGAACCGGGGATTGAACTCAGGCTCGTTGTGCGCCTGCCAGGGAAGCGCTTATTCCACTGAGCCATCTCCCCCGCCTGCCAGGGAAGCGCTTATTCCACTGAGCCATCTCCCCGGCCCCAATCCCTCTAATTCGTTAAAAGAATGTAACTATATATCTATCAATCTAAAGTCTTTAAAAAAAAAAAAAAAAGGAAAGAAAGTGGGTATGGTAGCGCCTGCCTGTAGTTCCAGCACCTGGGAGACTGAGGGAAGGGGACTACTCAAGCTCAGCCTGGGCTACACAGGACACTGTCTCAAAAAAAAAAAGGGGGGGGAGCAGATCTACTGGCCTAGAAAGCAACAGAATAGAGTGGGAGATGGTGCACCCAACAATGGCAAGACACAGGGTCCTGCTGCAAACCCAAAGCACAGCGCCTGCCACCACGCTGCCCAGAACAGGCAGGCAGGAGCCTCCCGCCTTGACGTTCTAATGCTAGGCTGGAAGCACAGCTATAAATCTACAGACCAACTTGAGGAGCAACTGCGATGCTGCTTCAACTTCAAGAACTAACCATGCACGCATTAAGAAATAGTGCAACTTCTGCCAGGCATGGTGCAGCCCTCAGGAGGCGGAGGCAGGAAAGAGCAACACAAGATTAAGGCCAGCCCAAAGGACACAGCAAGACGCCATCTCGAACCAATAATGAAGAAGAGGAGGAGGCGGCGGCGGCAAGGAGATGACCTCTGCCGGCGCACTCCTCACACCTGAGTTACGCAACCCTGAAGTCCAAGTCTGGTACCAAGCTGCCACCCTGCACTCGGGCTGCAATCCCCCCTGCCTCAGACCACCACCCAGGAAGCGGCACCCAGGACCCGCACCGGTCACCACACAGAAGGGCAGGCGGATGCCACCAGAAGGCGCTGCGAGCCAGGCCATGCACGGTGCCGGCTTGGCTCCCTCCTCAGCTTGAAGCGATGCTGAAAACCTGAGTGGGCGGGTGTAGTGGTGCAGGCCTGCAGTCCCAGCACCCAGAGGCTGAGGTGGACTCCAGGAGTGTGCCCCGCCCGGGCCTTTTGACCGCTCTAGGTCTCAAAATACAAAATGCAAATCGGGCCTAGAGATGTCCAGCCCAGTGAGAAGGTCCCAGTTCAACCTCCAACAGAAAGGAAGGAAAGTAACAGAACATGGCAGACAAACCAAAACCAAGAATGCAGAGGCAAGGGAAGAAGAGATGCCGGCCAGAGTACAAAGCTTCTGGCCCAGGACACGAACGTGCTAGAGTGTGTGTGTGTGTGTGTGTGTGTGTGTGTGTGTGTGTGTGTGGTGGCGGCAGCTGTACATAGTATAAGGATGATGTACTGCGTACTTGAAGCCTGCTTTTTAAAAAGTGCCAACAGTACATTTTATAAGTTCTCACCATAAGGAAAGTATGAAAGGTGATGTTAATAAGCTTGAATTAACAATTTCACCATATAGTTTAAAACATGTTCGGAGCTGAGGATGTAGCTCAGCAGCATAAGCACCTGCCTGGCAAGTGCAAGGTCCCAAATTCGACTTCCAGTACAAAAAATGAACAAACAGGCCGGGGGAGACAGCCCAGTAGAATGAGCGCTTGCCGGGCAAGTGCAGGGTCCTGAGTTCAATCCCCAGTTCTGCAAAATAAATAAATAAATAAATAGATAGATATCAAATACCCAGACATGCCTCATTTTCTACCTTAGACAGAGCAGGTATCATTCCCCAAAGGACAACATTCTCCCTTACAAAAATAGGAGTGGTAGGAGCTGGGACTTGTTTACTTCACATGCGCTCAATCAGACAACAGTTAAAATCTACTGAATACAAGGACAATTTTCAGGATGCTGGACAATTATTCATTTAATACTTGGAAAACTTTCTTTAAAAATTAAGCTAGACTAGGCGTGGCGGTGCGCATCTGTAATCCCAGGGCGGGGAGGCTGAGACAAGAGGATCATTAGGGGCCTGCGCTGTATGGCGAGAGCCTGTACCAGACGAATACGTAACAGATTAAGAAACTAAGTTTTGATTTTTTGTTTTTGTTTTTCCTTTTGGGAACTAGGGATTGAACCTGGGACCTCTGCACTGAGATGTATCCCCCCTTTTTAGAACTTGATTTGGAAACCATCTTACACAGTCGCTGCGTCGCCCCAGGTGGCCTGAGCTCACCGGCCTCCGCCCTGGCCTCCCAGAGCTCCACGATTCTCGGGGAGCACCACGGCGCCTGCCTAGAGCTGCGTTTTGGTCTTTATACTACACTGATCAGACATACTAGTATTTTATAAGGTAGAAAACAGTAGTGAACAAAAGGCTAGTTTTTCCCTTATGTAATTCAAAATTAGGCTTGCTAATTATTTGCTGAGCCAGGGACTGAACTCAGGCCCTCGGGCTTGCCAGGGAAGAGCTTATTCTGCTGAGCCATCTCCCTGGTGCTTGCTAATTATTTGAATAACAAATGTTTTATTAAGTCAATTTTACCTTTATTCTTATTACTACAAAAACAGAAAATGTAGCAGTATCAACGACATTCTTTGCAAACAGAAATCCTGCTCCCTTAGATTTAATGAAAGTGGCCCTTCCACCCAGCCCTCAGAACCCCCAGCCTCAGCACTCTCCACAGTCACTACTCTGCACCAAGCACCTCCACACCATCTGGATGTTCTACAAAACCGGGGTGTGGGTGGTCTTCCTCCACATCATTTAGGGATACATTTGAATCTCAGGAGATACTTTAAAAAAGATCAGCCCAAAGCTCAGGTCATTTTGCATTTTCCAGAACAGTACTACTACTACTACTAGGAAGGCCCACAGATTATGCCAGACGTTTGAGAAGTATAATCACTAAACAAGTCATAAAAACTATCAAAATGATGGTTTCCTCAAAGAGACAAAACAAAGATGCACCACCACAGAAAGAGGAAGAGCAAATATGCTTCAAACTTCAGAGTTCTCTCTCTCCTGCATCAAAAGGTGATAGAGTAGCCAGACATGGCACACGCCTGCAATCCCAATCCTGTAATCCCTGCGTTCAAGAGGTGGAAGCAGGAGGATGGATGCAAGTTCCAGGCCAGCCTGGCCTATTCAGCAAGATGCTGTTTGAAAAACCTAATTAACTTTTTTAAGAAGTACAGCCTTGAAATAGGTAGACCTTCAAAGTTTTCCTAAAGGAATATGGTAGTCTGCTTCTTGTAATCAATCTTTGGTTCTTATAAATATATAAATATTCACACATGCCAATTTAATTCATTTCCAATTTTATAATTACAAGGAATATCAGATGTTATCAACGGAGCCCTCAGTTAAGAACCTGCTCATGCAAACGCAGTCAGGAGCAGGACATACTGAGGTTTGATCCCCAGCTCCACCTGCCTTACCAGACTTGCCCTTCAGGCACCCTGAGCCACCAAAAAAAAAAGATGTTATCAAGTATGGAATTTTTAAAGAATTTCTCAGGAAACCAGAAAGTTTTTGCTGTTAGACCTGGTACCTGGAGAAAAAAATAGAAGGTTCTCTTAAATCCTGAAAATGTTTTCACACTCAAAGCCTTAAAATTATTCAATTCAGAATTGAATTTTAATTTAGCTGACATCTGTATTTTTCCAGATTTAATTACATGACTTCAAAGATGCGCCAAGCATCACTTGTATGAAATGTTTTAGAAAACAAACACACGCAGAAACACCTAACCATGTCATAGCTAATGGAGGTGTTTTAGAGACTGAGCAGTTTGTCCAAATAAAATAGTCCAAACTGCTGAAAACTAAACTTCAGTTCCCAGCCTCACACACTGATGCTTCTTCCATGAACTACACTGCTCCTTTCATGTGTTTTATTTCCACGCATTTTCATCCCAGTTGGCGAGGAGAAATAGTATCATACTTGATCACACTCATCTACCTACACTACCTACTGCTTTTCAATGAGGGCTTTAATCATTACTGTGTTGGTCATGAAATCAATTTAGTAAATGGTAAATGAAACTGTAAAAAAAATGAAATACTAAAAAAAGCGCTGAGAAGACATAACAAGGCATTACAAGCTGAATATCCCTTAGCTGAAATGCTTGGCAACAAAAATAGGTAAGACTGCTTTTCAGATTTTGGAGTACTTACACATAAATAATGAGCTACCTTAGGGGGAAGGCTAGAGTCTAAACATGAAATACATTTATGCTCCATAAAGACCTTCCATAAAGTTTTTGGTTTTTGTTTTTAAATGTATTTGGTACAGGTCTCACTACACAGCTCAGACTCATAGTGATCCTCCTGCTTTCAGCCTCCTTTCAGCCTTTCAGCGCTGGGATTACAGGCGTGCGCCACCATGCCAGGAGTTAGTGGCCAGCTCAGTGCACCCGGGGGGCTGGGCCAGCATGTTATTTTGTGTAGGGGATCAAACCTCCATACAGATTTTGTGTAGTATTTTTAATACATGTTTCAACTATGACAAGTCACATGGAGTCAGGGCTAGAATCTTGAATTTGTCCTCAAAAAGTTTCAGATACTCATGGTTTCTGTGGTGAGTGAACCCAGCGCCTTTGAACTGATTTACATTCCAAGCCCTTTAAAAAACATTTTTTAAAAAAACTCTGAGCCAGGAGTTCAGTAAGGTGCAAAGGCTGGGCCTGACTTGGGATGCTCCTTCCTTGGCCTCCCACAGGCAGACACCACCACACCCAGCTAGATTTTAGGGTATTTAGAGTTTCGGATTTTCACTTTAGTGATGCTCAACCTGTACTACAGTTATGTTTGTGTGTGCTGCGTTATCCTGTAAAGCACATGCCTTACTACATACAGAAATGACTCAAGGGGTTCTAACTGCTATCACAGAGATACAAGGTGAAATCAAGAAATATGGGGGGGGGGCTGGTGAGATGGCTCAGTGGTCTAAAGCACCTACTTAGGAAAAGCTAAGCCAAGCAAAGCACAGGGACCACGGTTCAATCCTCCAGCACCACATGCCAGCCAGCCGCGCCCCCTGGTGGGCTGAGCTGGCCACACACACACACACACACACACACACACGAATAAAATTTAAAAAAAGAAAAAAAAAAGAAATATGGGGGGAGGGAATATGGGGAAGGGCTGGTGGGATTGCTCAGTAGACTAAGTACGTACTTAGGCAAGCACAGAGACTGGGGATGGGTGCCCGGCACCACAAGCTGCGCCAGTCCCACCCCTGGGCACGCTGAGCGGGCCACCAAGTCCCAGCTGCATCGTGAGACCCTGCCAAATACATTAAAAAATGGAGAAATTAATAGGGCTGTCACAGTTACCTGGATGTCCTGAACTAATTCAAGACATCTGTCTTGCACGGCCAAGTAGCACAGTGTGAGATCTAACGAATAAGGCGGATGGGGATGCCCCGGTGCTGCTAGGCTTCCTCTGCAGGCAGGCAGAGCTGGCCTACTTCCACCACACCTCACAAAGACACTCATGGAGGAGGACTCCTGGAGCTGACGCAGAACATGGCAAGAACGATGGGAAAGGTGCATCTAAAGCGAGAGGAAGACTGCAGGGGACCAGTGGCTACGTGTAATGGTGGTTTACTACAATAAATTTTAAAAATTTAAATAATCATCATTTTGATCACATTTTGTATTTGAAACGGATGCATACATGTACGTGGATGTCTCTGGGACTTCAAAATTCCAGCCCTACAACACACTAGCACTGTAAGTCTGGGCAGATTTCTTAACTTCTGTGTTTATATTTCATTATCTGTATTGGGGACAATAATACTATTTTTAAGCCAAAATGAAGCACACTCATGCTGCCCAAAAATGCCACAATGCCTTTGGTTGATGGATGAGACAGGGCAGTCGTCTCCTGTCAGCAGGAGAGGGGGAGGCTGTACCCGCTGGGGCGCGGCCCAGGCAGCTGAGAAACCTCACCTTTTCCTTGAACATCAGCCCATCTTAAAATTTGCACGCCCTGTATCTGGCTTGAATAGCACACTTCTAAGTGCCAGCTGCAAAGCTTCCTATCATCCCATCTTCTACCAGTCCGCCACGCCCTGAAGCTACTCTCCCAAGAGCACAGCTGTGGGCACAGAGACCCGCCATCCTCCTTGCCAGAGCGTTCAGAATGCAGGCTAACACCCCTGCCTGGCCCCCCACACACAGTGCTCCTTCGCCTATGGGCAGGGAATGGTCCACCTTCAGGCCATTGAGGGTGGGAGCTAGACATCCACTTCCTGCAAGAGGGAGGGAGCCCCACAGAGAAGGTGCGATTGTGTCACATGCCCTTAGTAGGCTACTCCTGTCCCTTCCCCTCCCAAGAAGCTGTGTGCACATCTGCTGCGAGGACCACGGCTGCAGATGCTGCGACTACTCCACAAACTCCACTTCTACTCAGTTCCACAGTGCAGTAGGTTCAGTTCAGACGTCCCTTGTGCACGGTAACCAGTCTGCCCACAGCGGGAGGGAGCTAGGCCTTGAAAATTATCCTGTAGTTGGCAGGTCTGGAAAACCAGCACATCACAGAGAAGGCACAGGCTAGTGACTGCCCTAGCAGGGTTGCATTAAAAAACAAAAACTTTCCATTTCTGGTCTTTGCACTAAGACAATTCAATCCTAAATTCCAAAATTCTGACTTGCAACTTTCTAGCTAAGTGAACATCTGAGCACAAGCCCCATTTCACTATGAAACTGGCTGAAGAGGACAGGCACGCCTCCAAGGCCGTGTACTTCGGAGCCTTCAGGGATCTGAAGACAAGTCCCCACTGTCCCTACCCTACAGAAGGCACTAAGAGGTGGGGGGCCTCTCAGGAAGGAAGCTGTGGGGCAGTACCTGACAGATCGACTCCTGAGCTCAGGAGGGGCTTCAGAGGAGGCTTTATGTATTTAGCTCTGCTTCTTACAACCTAACCTAGATCTACCACAAAGGAAAAAAATCTAGTAAACCCTGTACAGCCACTTTGCACAGGCTGGTTTTGAATCAGAAGCAAGCCCTCCAGCATTTTGGACTTGCTTGAGTTTTTTTTAACTTTTTCTTTTTTGAGACAAGGCCTCACTGTGAGCCTAGAGGATCCTCCTGCCTCGGCCTCCTGAGTGCTGGGATGACGGGTGTGTGCCACCATGCCGAGCTTGCTTGGTTTTACACTGGACTACTCAAACTCAAGATGGGCCTTTCCTCTTAGTTGCAAAACTTAATCTACTTCACAGCCTTCACAATTTGTTGTTACTGATCACCATAAAGGTGGCTGCTTTTTTTTCTATCTTTTTCAGTCAGTTTGCTGTGGAGAGATGGGGGGCCCTGTGCCCTATACTGCCAGACTGGCCCACACCCAAGAGGCCTCTAACTCCTGGATCCAACCTTCCACTTCAGCCTACCCAGGAGCTGGGAGCTACAGGAGCAGCCTGGCTGAGTCACAGGAACACAGGGCCGGACTCCAAAAGGGCCGAGAGAGCTCTCGCCAGTGAGGTTTATCCGAGGCATGATGACTGCTAACTGCAAAAGCACAAAGCCCCGCAGGATGAGAGCTCCCTGCCTGCTGCCACTACATATTCCAGTCCTTGCTGCTCAGCTCCGGGCTGGCGCAGGAGCACTGGGAAGAGGCTCAGGTCCTTGAATTCACATGCATCCTTCACTGGCTCAGGTTTCCTGAAGGAAAGCTGTCAAGCTCCTACTGCATGCAAGCAGCTTACTTTGAAAACCACCACCCATGTCTGTCTTAGTTCTTTTCTCTCATTGCTGGGACAAAATACCTGACACCCAAAATTAAGTAAAGAAAGGTCTATTGAGCTCAGTTTGTGGAGATTTCAGTCCATACTTAGTGGGCTCCAAGGCAGAGTGGCACGTGGCAGAGGGCAGCCATTCAAGATGGCAGAAAACAGCAAAGAACGAGAGCACAAGGGAGGAGCAGCGGCAGCAGGGGCAGAGGCAAAGAGCAAGCAAGCCTCTCCCCTTCTCTGTACTGCACCCAGGCTGTCTGCCCCAGGCTGGGTGCAGTACTCACACCCATAATTCCAGCATTGGATCATGAATCACAACGTCTAGAAGTCTGCCCCATGACTTCATAAGGCTTTGGGGGGACACGTAGGCATAAACCACAACAATGTCCCCAGCTAAAATCAGTTAATATTTTTAAAAAGGTAAAGAAGTGACATTAAAATTTTGAAATCCAGACTTTTCTCTCAGTCTTCATAGCACTAAGAACTCACAGCAGGCTGTATATGTGACACATGCCTAAGATGTCCCCACTCTAGAGGCTAAGGCAAGAGGATCACAAGTTCAAGACCAGCCTGGGCAATTTAGGGAGCGCCTCCTATCTCAAAATCCCCAGTACAGGGGGGAAGAAATCATGTCTAACAGACACATCAGAAAACTTGGATCACTATTAAATTTTCTAAACTGCAAAGTATTTGCTAGACACAGTGGCACACAGCTATGACCCCAGCACTGAGACTGAGGAGGACAACTACTTCAGGTTCAAGCCCAGCCTACAGGTTGGTTGCTTCATTACTGAAGCTTGATTTTATGACGTGAAATTATAACTCATTTGAAGAACCATCACCAAGAGATATACCCAGAACCAGCAACACCCAGCTAGTCTTAAATAGGGAGCACAGTGGGGCCAACCAAAAAGAAAAAGGCAAGTGCAGTGCGTACTCCAGGTGCTTAGGGGTCAAGTACTGTGCGCACCCCAGATGCTTAGGGGTCACACGCTGTTAGCTATCATCTGCAGGCGCCTGAGGACAAGCATGGATAACTGTGGCAAAGGCTGACAGGTGGGCGCAGAGACTAGGCCTGCAGACACCGCAGTCGGGAGCCACAACCAATCCTGGCCCCACAGGGAATGCTGAGCACACGGGATCAAGCAGAAAGGCACGGGTGCGAGACAAGATGACCTGGCACGTCACTGCGAACAAGACAACAGAATGCGCACAAAGCCACCACCAAGAACTAACACCAGCAAAACTGCTTGATCAACTGAGCCAGTCTTCTGCACACCCCGGCCCTCCCCGGCCCTCCCCTCCCCTCTGTGGGTCCCCTGTTGGTAGTGACCCACGCTCTACATCAAGCCCACGTCACTTTCATCAAGGTGTCAAGTAGACTGGAATTTCAGGACCATCTGGGGACTGATGTTATACATTCCTGTGCTGCACTTCAAGGTCTACTCTCAACTGGAACAAAGGCTCCTGTCCTATGCGGGGCACCTACAAGTGGCAGAAAGCTGAAGGCCAGCAGCTGAGGGCTCAGAACGTGCGCCCAGCAGGCCCTGGGCACATGCTAGCCTCGGTGCTGAGCACTAAACGCTCATACTACACATAACGTGGGGCTGCACACAGGGGACAGCAGAAGTCCCTTGGGATTTTTCTACCCTCTCCCTCTCAAGGACAGGCTCGGGGTTTGGAAGGAGAAAGGGCCCGGTCTGAGCGTCCCCCGGGGTTCCTCTCAGGCCAGGGCGTCTGCAAGGATTCCAAACCTCCTTTCTCGCAGCCACAGCTTCCTTCCATGCTCAGCAGGGCAGCTGCACTCCGACCCTGCTCCCCGCCTGACTTTCAGGCACATCCCACTAGAGCAGGCAGTGTGCCCCATGGTTCCCTTCTGTAAAGACACCCCAACATCTGGTGCACACAACTGCACGTCTATCTTCTTGTATTCTCTCAGTTTACCAAGCTATGGTGCAAACTATCAAACTAATTTATTTCCTCTGATTTTTAGCAAATTTATATTCCTAAACATAATGATATGAAGTTTAAACATTCAATTAAAATGTATCTACTGTCACCAGGAGTTTGTAATCTTTTACTATACATAGTTTTGTTTGTTTGTTTTGGGTTTTTTTTGCGGAACCAGGGATTGAACTCAAGCCCTTGCGCTTGCCAGAGAAGTGCTTATTCCACTGAGCCATCTCCCCAGCCCAAATATAGGGGTTTTTTTTTGTTTGGTTTTTTTGGCAGAACCGGGGATTGAACTCAGGCCCTTGCACTTGCCAGGGAAGTGCTTATTCCACTGAGCCATCTCCCCGGCCCGGTCACTAGGAGTTAAGAGGCCAGCTAAAAGAATAGAAAGGACTCAATAACATAAAAGAGGACACTAACACCCTGAAGGCACCTTACATTACCAACCTTGTGCTATAAAATAAATACAAAATATGAAAATAGACACGACTTTCAAGAGATTAAGACACGGGGAAGGGACCTTGAGTACTGAAAGGGCTGCACTATGAGAAGATTACAATATGATTAAAAAATGAGGATTACAGGGCTGAGGAGATAGTTCAGTGGTCTAAGCGCCTGCCTGGCAAGCACAAGGACCTGGGATCGGTCCGTGGTACTGTTTGCTGTGCCGGTCCTGTGCCGAGCCTGACACTGAAACCAGGCGGGGTGGCACACAACTGTAATCCCAGTGCTGGGGAGGCTGAAAACAGAAGGATCACTATGAGTCGAGCTGCATAGCGAGACCCTATACCAAATAAATCCTTTTAAAAAATGAGGATTGCATTATGAATGGGAAGGTGACACAGCAGAACCGGAGCACCCAGTGCAGGCCACACAGCGGCTCTGCGCCCCGTGCACACCTGGAAGGGAGCAGCTGGCAAAGCAAGTTCAAGTGACCGCACTAAACAAGCGTTCTCTTCAGCTGCTCATTTCTTAGGATTTGTGCCCCCAGGGTGTAGCTGGGGGCGTGTGCGCTTGCCTAGCAGGTACAAGGTCCTGGGAACAGCTACTTTCGCTTAATTCAATAAGAAGAAAGATTTGTACTAATAGTGTTTGGACAGGATATCCTGCCTTCTTCTTGTACTATGGATAACCACTAAGAAAATAACAATGTACAAAGTATTAATTATTGAAACTGTCCTATTAATCAGCTTTGAAACTGTCTCACTGATACTTGTTTCTCAATATAAAAAAAAAACAAAAAAAAACCTCCCTGGGATCAATGCCCAGCACTGCCAAAACCATTTAGTATCCTAAATATGCACTGTAGAAATCAAAGAAAAAACAAAAACAAAACCAAACCCAAGGACCCTCAGAAATAAACTAAAGTAACCCTGATTCTACTATACAAAGATGATCAATCACATTTTAGTTCATCACCTTTTCTACAAATGCACACACTGAGCCAGCCTGACAGCTCAGCGAACTAAAGCGCCTGGGTCCTAATCCCAGGCCAGGCCAGCCCCAGGTGCGCCGAGGGGGCGCCTGCAAGAGCAGGCTGGGGGGGCTGAATCCAGGAGGGTCACTACAAGTGTGATCTGTGCAGTGAGACCCTGCAGACCCTGCACAAACGCACAAAAATATATCTTACACATTGTTCATATTGTTTCAGTGTCTTAGCCAGATCATACTACTCATTAAATACCATATTAAGGAAAATCAAAAATTTATCTAAACAACATTCAAATAACTGCCACAAACTAAAATAGCCTCAACTAAAAACAAGTGTACACAACAGGGGGGATTAGGCAGTAGCACAGCCCAGGCTAATTTGTAATCTACTAAGTACTTTTGGCATCTTCTTAAAATCCTTAGAGCAGATTAGCTATCTTTCATAGTTTTGTTACATATTTTGCTCATGAAAAATCATATTAAATTACACTTTCTAGCAATGAGTGGGCTCATTTCTCTATATTCATTACAGAAATAGTTTACTTTTTAATCTATACCAAAAATTGGAAGTATATCAGAAATTTGCATTTCTGGGAATACTGCTAGTGAAGTTACATTTTTTTCATGTTTCCTGCTCCTTGTATAAATCAGTTTGCCTACCTTTTCCTATGGAGGCTTTTTATTGTTTTAAAAGCCATTTTTTATAGCATAAAAAGCAAATCTGCTTGTAACTTACAGTATTTTCTTCAGTTTGCCATTTGTCTTCTAGCTCCGTGTATAGGATTTTAATTTTTTTTAGTTCATTTATTTATTTGGTACAGGATCTCGCTACACAGATCTCTCTCCAGCCCTGTGTATAGGATTTTACATGTAAATTTTTTTCTGAAGCAACCAAACAAATCCACAAGAGCACCTAAGTTCCCCGCTGCCCTAAAGTTAGAACCATGTGACTATCTTAAATACTCGGACCAGCATACGTGGCCTTCACATGTATTTTCAACAGCCACACCCATCTTATGAATCTGTTTTCTTTACTGACACAAAAGTGCAGCTTGTCAGATGTGAACACTCTTAAATGGTTTTACAAATTTCTGCAAGGCTAATGAGTCATAACATCACACCCCATTTAACAATAGCCCCAAAGTTGCAGAGCTGTTCTTGTCTATGCCATCAGTGCCTAATTACTCTCTTTCCATGTTTACTGACAGAGAAGAATAAGCCCATTCTTGGTAGTCAGTCGAGTTCTGCATGACCAATTCTGTAGTAACTGTCAGATACCAATTCCCAAGGCATTTCATGTTAACCTCTCCTGGTCTGAATCACTCAGGTGGCGTGCTGGGGTTAAAAGCTGAAGCGCTGGGATGACTCTGTCTCGCTCTAGCTTGGGCTTCCTACCTTGCCAGCCCTGCCAACAATCTGAGAGAAGCACAGCTTCTGTGTTCTATGAGAAGAGCTCATGGGAGGCACCCACACTTCACAGAGCTCTGTAAAGATGGGGGACAGAGGGTACACGAACCTGAGGTGAGCTGTGTGCTAGGACCCGGGGCCAGAGTGTCCTGCACACTCCCTGTCCTTCAGGTCAGCGGAGCACAGAAACCAAGGACACTCAGAAGGCTGGGCAGCACGAGTGTGCTCCGGAGCAGTGTAGCCCGGGAGTCTACAAGACTCCTCACCCAGAGGACAACAGCACCAGTTTCCTAGACACAGCGACACCTGAGCTGCCAGAGGTAGGCAGGGGAAACCGAGAAGAGGCCGGCAAGTTTGCAACCATGCTGAAAGAGGGGATGGAAGCCAGGGAGGGCAGAACCATGCTTACCCGCTCCAAGCTTCCAAAGCAAACGTTAAATGACTACCAAACTTCACTGAGACAGGGTCTCACTATGAAGTTCAGGCTGGGTTCAAACTTGCAGTGACCCTTCGGCCTCAGTCTTCTGAGGGCCGGTTAGAGCTTGCACCATCAAAGTTGAATTTTAAAACCCTGTTTACAAAACATCAATGTGTAGCCAGGGGTTGGTGCCCACCTGGAGCCCTAGCACTTGGAAGGCAGAAGCTGGATAATCAGCCCGGGCTACACAGTGGGGTACTCTGAAAATACAAAAACAATCAAACACCCAGGAATATGCTATGATCCATATGGTAGTTTTTCCCACTCTGTGCTCATTCATATTAAAGTTATGACATGCCCGTGGAATCTACACACTGAGGCCTAAACAGATCTTAACACGCACCCTCCTGCCTGAACCACCAGGGGTACATCCATGACCGTGCCACCTGACGGTACCGTGCATACTGCCTGATACGACAGTCCACGGGTGGCTCAGAGCTGCCTGGCAGATACACACAAATCACCGCCCCTTCATCAATGTGTTAAGCAGGATGAGTTAAAAACTGTCTCATTTTACAAATAAAGAGCTACAAGCCCAGAAAAGTTAATGAAGCTTCAATCAGACTATGTGTCACAAAAGCAAAATGTCCTCAATCTAAGCAAAAGTTCCTCAGTTTTTTGAGAAGCTACAAAACATACCTGTGAGAGCCGTCCAAATAGCTCATCTGATTAAAGTGCCTGCTTAGGCAGATGCAGTGGATAGGATTCGATCCCTGGCGTGCCCTGACGGGCCCTGCTGAGGCACAGACTGAGACTGGGTGTGGTGGCATATGCCTGTAGTCCCACCTCTTGGGAGGCTGAACACAGGTGGATCGCTATGAGTCCAATCTACGTAGTGAGACCCTACAGACCCTGTACTAAAATTAAAAAAAAAAGTGAATAAAAAAATTTAAGTCACAAAATGTTATGATAAATGTTTGTAGTGCATACAATCATAAAAGTCCTTAGTAACAATCAACTTAGATTTTTTTTTCCAAATTTAATTTATATAATGCTCACATCTTTGTTTTGAAGCACAAGAAGCACACTTTACTGATACTGATAAACTACTACCTGATTTTTAAAAGGCAAGGTGAACTGGCCCTTAGATAAACGGCTAACACCTTCCCAGAAGACGTATGTCACATTGGTCTTCACAGAACTACCTACAGTGACTCTGCTGCTAAGGATATAGAAAGGTCTCATTTTGGAATCCGTAGGGGACAAAAGTGAAAACTGGAAGAAATGCAAACACAAAGACCTACATGCATGCCAGGGATTGAACCCGGCGGGTGCACTCTGCCTAAGCAGGTGCTTTAGTCCATTGAGCTATCTGGCTAGCCCTCAGGGACCTTCATTTTTTTAAAGGTGAAGAATGGCAAATGACAGCTCTTCGATGGAAGGTATACTCATTCTAATTTAATGTTTCAAGACAAGCAGAAGTCATACCAACTCCACCCCAGGGCACACCAAAAAAGCAGACTGCTGTGGCTCTGAGAGAGACTTCTTTCCTCCTTGATCCTGTCCCACCTGGGCTGGTGTGGAGAGAAGAACCTCACTGTCAAACGGCTGCACCTCAAAGGCAAAGCAGTGATCCTAGGGGTGGGGAGGAATTTCGTTTGAAAATAAACACATACACACACACACACACACACACACACACACACACGAAGTTTAAAAGTCTTCTTCCAATTAGTTTTGTTTTCTTGACACTTTCTTGGATTTCCACAGCTCAAGAAAATCTGAGTATTCTCCTGTTAGGGCCCTGTACCTAGACGGTAGGGGGAAGGAGTGTGTCATAAAAGCATGAAAAAGATGACAAGCTAGGTGAGGGAGGCTGAGGCAGGAGGATCCCTGTGACTTAAGAGGCCAGCCTGGGTTACACAGTGAACTCAAGGCTAGCTTGAACTACACAGTGAAACCTTGTCTCCAAAAAAGAAAAAGAAAAAAACAAGACAAATTTTACTTACAACATGCACATAATTTAGTAATAATAATAATCTTAATCATAAACTTGCACTCTTAATCTTTTTTTTTTTTTTTTTCCCAGTACCAGGGATTGAACTCAGGACCTTGCACTTGCCAGGCAAGCACTTATTCCACTCAGCTATCTCCCAGGCCCCAATCAATTTAGGTATAGTGCTTATATTTCCTTTTTTTTTCCTTTTGGTACCGCAGATCCAACTCAGGACTTTGTGCTTGCTAGGCAGGCACTTTTCTGCTGAGCTATCTCCCCGGCCCCAATGGTTATATATAACCAAAATCAGGGCAAGTGATCAAGCGCTGGGGTTAAGTTAGAATTATTCCACAAAATCCATTCCTTCCAACCATAACTGAGGTATCACAATGACCAAGTTCTATGTTACTCTGGGGATAGAAAAAATTAAAAACATCCCCATCCTCCATGGATTCAGTCTGGAACCTATGGGAAACAAGGCTGCGCTGCGATTCAACACTGAAAGTACTGGAAGGCAGCGGTGGGTACGGAGCATGGGGGCCTGCGTCACGCCACAGCAGCAGGAAGGGCAGCCAGGCTCCAAGGCCCTGAGCACGCATTCTCAGGGAAGGAAGGTGGATTTCATAAACTGGTGGAAAGCCCTGGCTGGGTATGGTTACATGCCTGTAATCCCAGATACTTGAGATGCTAAGACAGGAGGCTCAGAAGTTCCAGGCCAGCCTGGACAACCTACTCTCTCTCTGTCTCAAAATAAAAGGTCTGCGGATACATCTCAGTGGTAGAGTGCTTTTGTAGCAGACAAGACACCCTGGGTCCTACACAGACCAAACCAAAACCAGAGGATTTGGGGTTTTTGTAAACTAATTTTTAAAGATGATGGCAATGAGAAAAATGTTTAACCTTTTTAGAAAGCAATTCAGCCATTCCTCTTAAGCTGAATGCAGACTCTCCTAAAACCTCCAAAAATGGGCATAATAGAGTTAAAAGCAAGGCAGTCTTGTGTTTGCAGACTACAGAATTTGAAACACAATACAACTATTTCACTGGAAAGCAGCGAACACCATTTAAAAGTGAGCTTTCTGACAGTACTTAACCTTTTAAAATTATAACCTAATTTTTAACACAGGGGCTGTTTTTCACTTTTTCAACATCCTCTATCTAGTATATAAAATACATAAACTTCACAGAATCCAGTACTTTCTGGAGTACTCCCCCAAATGAAGTGCTAAACTTAAGAACGCATACATTCGAATCTGCAGGGCATCGTTAAGCTTTGGGTCCTGGAACCTCGTGGCTTAGAGTAAAAACGAACTTAGTTCCCCTTGCACCACCCTGCTAAGCACGTATCAAAAACCATGTGACCATTACTCCCCTTAACTTTTGACTATTTGAATGCAACTGCAGCAAAGAGTAATCGGCCACAGCTAATACAGTATACTTCTAAGTTGTCTGAGATCAAGTCTTTTCGCTCCTATTCATCCACAGAGGCAGAGGCAGAGGCAGAGGCAGGGGGGGTGGCCTTCAATGTGGGGCTTAATCTCAAGGAATGTGCCTAAGCACCAGGGTCTTTAATTCAGTCTACACTACACCACCCTGCACAGGTGACAGAAACAGAGGGCTTGCGGGCCACAAGGCCTCAGGAACCGGGACGCGCGACCCCCCGGCAAAGGGACCCCGACTCCCTGCAGCCTGGCCGGGCGCCCAGTTACCTCCGGGGTCGGGACGCGCGCTCCCGCGGGGCCGAGCATGCGCCGACGCCGTGGCGCAGGGCCCAGGCCGGCGCGAGCGCTGGCGGGCGCCGGGAGTCCGGTCCAGTGCGGACCCCGCACCCGCATCCCTGCCCGCTCCCCACCTGACCCGGTCCCCAAAAGAACGGCCCGGAAGGACGACTGTGACCCCTGCACCGGCGCAACAATGCGAGCGGGAAGCGCGAACGCCACGGACCGGAAAGCCGGAGGAGCGCTCGCGCCCCGGGCTCCCGCAGAGCACGCGTCCGGCGGCAGAAAGCGACCCCCGGGCCCCGCGCGCCGGGCCGGCCGGGGGTGAGGAGCGGC
>NW_004524603.1:7056573-7062391 GCF_000260255.1 Octodon degus
GCACCCTCCTGCCCGGCGGCCCGCGGGCCCCGGCTCGCGCCGCTCGGTCTACCTGCAAGCCCTTGTCCCGCGTCCCCGACGCGGCCGGATCCCCAGCCGGGCTTCACGGCCGGCGCGGAAGCCCCGGGTCCCGCCACCTGGGACCTCGCGGCCGGCCGAGCTCCCTCTGGCGCCGGGGGCTCTGGATCCGGAGAAACTTCCCGAAACGCCCCGAGGGAGGGGGCGCCGCCCGCCCCGCCCCCCGCGACGCGGAGACCCGGGCCACGGCCTCCGGCGCCCGAGGGAAACCCGGGCGGTCTCCGCGCCCGCCGCTGAAGCCGGCGCCCGCCGCGCTGGTGGCCCCGAAGAAACGAGCGCGGACTCCGGGGAATCCCGCGGGCGGACCCCGACCCTTCCTTCCTCCACCTCCGAGCCCGGCCGGCGCGGAAAGCTCAACTTATCTGCCTGCCTTTTTAATGGTGTTGAAGTCACACTGATGTCCTTCCTTCAGACGCGCTTTGACCAACTCATTTGGACAAGTTTTGACAAAAATTTGCTTTACCCCCTGTGTCTGTGAGGACAAATTGGAAACAGAATCGGAAGCTTGGAATGCATTAGGATGCAAGCTTCGATTGCAGTAGGATGCACGGAGCGGTGACGGTTAACCGGTGTTTTCACGTTGGAGCTGGAGGTCATTTATTCTGCACACTTGAAACAAGCTGCTGTTATTGGGGACTTGGGTTGTTAGAATCAGATGTAAATGTAGGCGGCACCCCGAGATGATGGGGCTGGACAGACGGCGGCCTCACCCCACACCAGGGTCCACCCAACTTCCTGAGTACCTGGGTTTCTCTTACGCAATCTTATGACGTGTGCAGAGTTATAAAATTCCCGGCTTATAACCTGCACTTCTTCTAAAGACAGCGAGTCAAGGGACAGTCAGGCGGAGATGTGTTACACTCACCTTTGTTGTGGGCCGGGTAGGTGGAAGTCTTGTTCCTGTGGACAGTACTTCCACTGTTCATACAGGCTTTTCTTTTCAATGTCCTGGCTTCTCCCTGGAGCTTGTGTGCCCCTCAGATAACTATTTAAACCTGTTTCTTCCAGTTTCAGCTTTTCTGCTGCTTGGCAACCTCATATGAAAGTGTGGTCAAACGCCCCTTTAGGGCTGGTGAGATGGCTCAGTGGTCTAAAGCACCTACTTAGAACAAGCTTAGCAAAGCACAGGGACCGCAGTTCAATCCCCCAGCACCACATGCCAGCCAGCCCCCTGGTGGGCTGAGCTGGCCACACACACACACACACACACACACACACACACACATAAATAAACAAAACAACAACAAAAAAATGCCCCTTTACTGGTGGTTTCCTTTGCTCTCCATCCTCAGTGTGCGTATGTAGCCCACCGACCCTAATAACCTCTCTGCTGCTCCCGGCCTGCAGTCCTGGCTCCTGCAGTCCTGGCTCCGAGCTGTGTCCTCTCTCCTCCACGCTGTGGTTCTGAGCAGCTCCAGTCCATCTGCTGTCCGCCTTGCGGCCAGTAACCTCGCCTGACTGCTCGCCCACTGGAGGAGACCCTTTGGCCTCTTTTCACTTCAAAAACCCCATTTCCCATCTTTCTCGATTATCTCTGCAAAATTGAGTCTCCAAGACGGCCCAGAGTTTGGGAGATGTCACTATCAAAAGTTTAACACAGTCTCAAAAGGCTATTAGAATTTTAGGGCAAAACCAATGTAATAAAATTTAACTTTACAAGTCTAAATAGGAGATAGTTGGACAAGCTCAAGCTTTAGATTTAGGCAGGCCTTGGTTTATATACAAACTCAAATGACCGTCTTCACTATAAGTCAGCTTAATTGGGGATTGAAAATATGGGCTGCAAAAGGATGTGGAGAAGGGAATTCCTTTATTATTCTAGTTTAATTCACATGAGTTTCCTTCCCTCACCTTCCACAGTGAAGACCCGCTGACTTTCTTATTGCTCTCCATTACTATTTTCTGTTGTGTTTTTGAGGCCGGGTCTGGCTAGGTAGTTTAGGCTGACCCTGAATTCGCTATATAGCCCAGACTGGTCTCAAACTGATAGTGATGATCCTCCTGCCTCAGCCTCCAGAGTAGCTGGCACCACAGATGTGCACTATGGCAACTGCTTCTGATTTTTAAAATATACACAATTTTATTACAAAACGTTATTTTTAACTTTCTTGTGGACAAAATCTCACCATGCAGTACCCAGGCTGGCCTTGAACTCACTGTGTTGTCCACAGGCGGGCCTCAACTCCTGCGTCAGCCTTCCGAGTGCTGGGATTACAGGTACGCTCCACTATGCCAGGTGTATTACAGAATTCTAAATAGCGTATAAAGTACAATGGCTTGAAAAGCCTAAAATGTACTAATTCTAATTCCTGCAGCTCTGCTGCGCTACTGCATATGAGTGAAGAAAAACTAAAACCATTTGATGCATTCACATCAGAAGCTTTAAAATCTGATGGTATGTAAATATGGCTCCTTATAAGCTGCAATCTGCGTGTTTTTAAAGTATTTTCTTTGCAAAGTTTTTGTATCAAAGCTAATGTTGAGCTGTACTTGAATTCACCTTCTTAGCAAAGCTATCGCCTAAGCACCGGCACGTTTCCGAGACTGCTATTCATTCTGCATCTCTAAGCTTAGCTTCTGCCCTGCCCCTTCTTCATTTTCCCCCTCAAGCCCTTTGTCTACCAGGGCATTGTTCCTGCTTTACCTTTGCCCCAGACATGGTACTCAATGATGTCTTTTTGGGAAAAAAATCAATTTGTGGAGCTGGGGAGATAGCTCAGTGGCATAAGGTCCTGCCTCACAAGGTGCAGAATTTGATCCCCGGTACCAAAACAAAATGGCCTAGGAGGATGTACCCGTAGGTACACACACAGCTGTAATCGCAGCCCTCTGGGAGGATGTACCAGTAGGTACACACACCATGCTGCAACTCCACTTGGTGGAGTCTTTTTTTTTTCCATGGCAACAGAGCCATACCTGGTGGGAGGTTTTCCTGAGTCTGTAGTGTGTCCAGATTGGACAGAGCTTCTTCCTTTCCAGGGCTCCAATGTGAACTGGATTCCAGATTTTTAAGTTAGTTTATTTAAGCTAAGTCATAAAACACATATGATTTGTGATTTTTTTTAGAAAACGAGTTGCTCTTTGAGAAATAACTAAAAGTATATTAAAACTGTCCAGAGCAGATCAACTAAGTAAATATTGAAAATAAACAGGAAGGCCAGCAAGATAGTTCAGCAGACTAAGTGCCTGCTTGGGCAAGCGCAGGGACCTGCGTTCAATCCCCAGCACCACATGCTGCACCAGCCTCGGGGCGCTGAGCTGGCCACCAAGACAGAGTGTGGTGGCCCACGCCTGTAATCCCTGCGCTAGGCAGGCAGAATACGGAAGGATCACGCCAAGTCTGAGCTGCGTTATGAGAACCCTGTACCAAATACATAAGATTAAAAAAAAAAAAAAAAAGGAAAGAGATGAACTAGTATTGTGATTTATTTCCTGTAATTCAACCAGGCATGGTGATGCTTGCCTATGATCCCAGTACTCAGAGAATCTGGGACAAGAGGATTGCAAGTTTGAGCCCCAGCATGGGCAATTTAGTGACTCAGCAAGACCCTGTTTAAAAAAAAAAAAAAAAAAAAAAAAAAATTAAAGGACCAGGTATGTCAATTCTTGGCTCCTACTAAAATAAATACAGTAAGGCTTAGTTTTTCTGGTGTTAAATTGCACAAGACTCCTAAATAACATTAGGATAGACTCCTAAATAACATTAAATCTTAAAACAGCTGGAGAGGCCGGATGTAGTAGGCACAGTGCTGGCCTGGCAAACTCGAGGCCCTGAGTTCGATTTCTAGTACCACCCCCCGCCCCAAGGAAAGAAAAAGCTCCAAATGGGTAGGAGAGTTTGGTGGACCTTCTCAAGGGAGCATTAACCAGTTGAATCAGGTGGGCTCTAAAGCACACAGCAGTGACACTTGAAAATGGAAAGTGTGGGGCCAGCTGGGTTTGGCAAAAACATTGAGTGCTTCAGGGCAGGCCGACGGCCTTGGGCCAGCAGCTGGAAAGAGGAGGCTTACCCAAAAGGAAGGAGTCTAGGGAGAGAGGCAGGAGGATTTAAAGTCTCAATGGAACCAAGTCTCAGATTTTTCATATCATCTACCCCAAGCTTCTTGTTTTGACCTGAGAAAATACTGCTGTTAAGGTGGCTGTCAGTAACATACTTTATTTTATTTTTTAATTTATTTTATTTTTTTGGCAGAATGGGGGATAGAACTCAGGCCCTTGTGCTTGCCAGGGAAGTGCTTATTCTACTGAGCCATCTCCCCGGCCCCATACTTTTATTTTTAACCAGGACTCGAACCAAGGACCTCGTGCTTATGAGGCAGGCCCTGTGCCACTGAGCTATATCCCTTTCCCCAGTTAAGTACTTTTGGGGTCTGCCCTAAGGGACCTAAATGCCATCATCACATGCTAGTGAATTGGGTCAAATGAGATTGTAATTCATTTTCAAATGGCTCAAACTGGTCTCTGAGAAACTATACCAGAACGGGCTTCTAAAATCATTTCTTTTAGGAAGCTTGCTATGACCGTATCTCAACCACCCTCATCCATATCTGAATTAGGTGTCCTTATATTTTTTGTTTGATGATTGAAGACAGAGTCTTCTATGTAGTTTAGGCTGGTCTTGAACTCAGAAATCCTCCTGCCTCAGCCTCCTGAGTGCTGGGATTACAGGCTTGTTGCCACCATCTCACGCTTTTCTTTTTTGATGCTCTCATTTTACGTGCTTGCTCTTACTGAAGAGTTTATCGTGTTGCATTTATATGGTTTCCTTCTCTATCTCCCACCCACCTTCTGGTTTCAGAGACTGTGGCTTTTGTTACTATAGCTCCAAGATTTACCATAGCACCCGGCACACTGTTGATGAAGGAATGACTGGAAGCCAATTTATGCATCCATAGGGATTTGCGCACTGGGAAACCTGCTCCTTTCATGGGCGGCCCCAAAGGCCTTTACCGATCCTGTTTCTTACTAAAAAAAATGCAAACACCTTATTCCTAACATTGAAACAGCTTCACTTTGGTCCCAGGAGATCAGTCCCTCTGGTAGAAGATCCCTTGTATTTGCTCATCCAATCACACTGTCTGTAGTTTCTGGTAGACACAACAAAATCGGCCCTTCTGAGATCGCCTTGAATGCAGTCTCTCGCGCGAAACCTTTCCTTCTCTCCTACTGGTGTGAATTCTGTTCCTCTTCTTGTACTGAATAAGTTTCTTGAACACATTTTTTTCATAGGTTGGTATCTCTATAGGATTGTATTAGCAAGGGTTCTTCCAAGAGACAAAACCAATAGGGAGGGATGAACAATGGCTAGATGATGGACAGATGGGTAAATGGGTCAATATCTGGCTGGCTGCCTGGGTGAATGGATGGGTGAATGGATGGGTGAATGGATACATGGATGGATGGATGGATGGATGGATAGATAGGTGGGCAGATGAATGAATGAATGAATGAATGAATGAATGGATAAATGGATAGATGGATGTACATATAAATGGATAGATGATAAAAAAATTGACATTGTGAAATAAATCAGACCCATACATGCAAACATCAGATCTTCTCACTAATGTAAGAACCTGAAAGAGTAAATAAAATCTGAAAGGTACAATAGATATTGTGAAAGGGAAAGAATGCGTTCAAAGGGAAGGAGCAACTGGGAAGAGGAAAAGGTCAGGATGGGGGAAGAGATATATTTATGTATGTGCACGGGATGGCTTGGAAAATTATACTGCTTATTTTG
>NW_004524603.1:7063531-7079263 GCF_000260255.1 Octodon degus
TCTGCCATGTGCCGCCTGCCTTAGAGCCAGCCCAGTATGGACTGAAACCTCCACTAACTGTGAGCTAAATAAACCTTTCCTTCTTTAATTCTGGGTGTTGGATCTTTTTTCCCAGCAATGAGAGAAAAGTAACTAAGATATTCCTTTGTTCAACGTCTACCAGAAATATTAGTCTCATCCCAAAACACCCTTCCAAAGACATCCAGAATAGTGCTTGGGTACATATCCAGGCACTGTGGCCCAGTTGGGCTGATACATACAATTCAGCAGCACAGAGACTGAGCAGGATACTCCAAACACAGCAAATAGTATTTTTTTTTTCTTTCTGTATTTAGTACAGGGTCTACAGGCCTCACTACACAGATTGGACTTGTAGCGATTGTCCTGTTTTTCAGCCTCCCAAGCATGGGATGTGGTGCTGGGAATTAAACTTGGGTCCTTGTGTTTGCCAGGCAGGTGCTTAGACTGCCCAGCTATCTCCCCAGCCCAACAACTTTTTAAGGAATTAAGATACAATTTGCTGGGCTGGCCAGATAGCTCAGAGGTTTAAAACACCTGGTTAGGCAGAAGCAGGGCCCAGGGGTTTGATCCCTGGCCTGCCCTGCCAGCCCCGCCCCTGGGGCATGCTGATTTGGCGGCGTGGTGGCATGCACCTGTAAATCCAGTGCTGGGGGGGAGGGCGGCTTTTCTTGCCTCTTTCTGAAGCAGTTCTGGCCGTCTCTTTCGTGAGAGTCTATAGTCTCAGCATTATGGCTGCCTAGCTGCCCTAAATCCATTCAAAACAGTCACCTTTCATGGTCATTTGCATTCTGGGGAACAGGCAGGCACTGCATCATTCTGGGGATTAAGGTGGAGAGGACGCGGTGTCATGCTTTTACCACTGAGCCTGTCTTTCCGTTGGATGGCACTCAGCAGCAGTCTTCACTTATTTTTCATCAAACTTTATGAAGACCCTCACAAAAGAGGTCTTCCAGAGCTGCTTCAGAAAGTAGCAAGAAGCTGGTCCTGCATGTGGCGCCGGCCCCACCCCCGGGGCGTGCTGAGCCAGCCGAGGAGTCTGGGCGTGGTGGCGCATGCCTGTAATCCCAGCGCCGGGGAGGCGGAAAGCAGGAGGGTCACTGCCAGTCCATGCTGTATAGTGAGACCCTGTACCAAATACATAAAATGAAAAAATAAATAAATTTTAAAAAAGAAAGTAGCAAGAATGATGGGATAAGTATGTTCGCAGCAAGGGGTGGTATTTTGAGGGGGATTCAAGACAATGAGTCTCTTACTGTAATTTAAAAAACATTTAGCATTCCCTGTATGTGTCACTGCTCCGATCATTATAGCAGTCTACAGGCAACTTTCAGTGATTTCATATACTGCTGTAGTCAGGGTTTACAGGGAAATAGACTCGATACAGGACACATAATTTATAGGATTATTTTGTAATATTTGTCAAAAAAAATCAAATGCAGAAGAGTGCAAAAGATTTGATGCCCCGGAGACCCAAAGAATACAGCGGAGGGCCTGGATCCCATGGCAACGTCCTCCACAAGCCCAGCTGGAGGCCCAGGGCCCACGACAAGGTCTTGCGCAAGTCTGTATCAAGGATCTGCCCTGGGAAGGCCCAAAGGCCAGTGGTGGGAGCCTGAAAGGTCGAGTCACCGGGATGAAGGATCTGTGCCAGCGGGCGGAGGGATCTTCACTGGACCCAGCGATGCTCAAGGCAGCGCTCCCCAGAAAAAAATAAGCAGCCGCTCTCAGTGACAGCAAGGACCCGATCGCCTCCAACGATGACAACAGCTGCGTTCATATCAGGAAATCCAGCGCGACAGGTTTCTCCAGGAGAGTCACCAGCACCATCTCCCCACTTCTCCTTTTAGGCTGTCAGCAACAGTCCTCGGGTGGGCTTCTTCACCCAGCACCATGCTGATCCAGTTCAGCTGGGCGACGCAAGTTGACAATTACTTAACCCACCACACACACAAGAACAAACTACTCAACGACAATTTCCAGGGCAAGACCCTGTCGCTTTGCCCCACGTTTGCTGGGCCTCACACCCATCAGGCGCTGCGGGCAACGTGGTTGCCCCGGGAAGCTTCTTTCCCTGGGAACGTCCCGTTCCCTTTTCTCTCTCTGACTTAATGGATCATTTCCCAGATTAGCGACCAATGTCAAATGCTCTCTGGTTTTCTCAACCTCCTCTCTCTCTTCTGACTTTGTCTTGGGTTTTTCATACACATTGAAACGCCCTTTGTCAATTGCAGACAATGGAATCTGAGTCCTGGGGCCTTACTCTTGTAATGCAAGCCTTTGCATAATGAGTGGAAAGTGGCTCTTGGATGAATTCAAGATTTTATTGGCATACATCAGAGAGGACATTCTGTGTGTGTGTGTGTGTGTGTGTGTGTGTGTGTGTGTGTGTGTGGAACCAGGGATTGAACTCAGGCCCTTGCGCTTGCCAGGGAAGCACTTATTCTACTGAGCCATCTCCCCAGCTAGAGAGGACATTCTGGTCACAAATGATGAAGTGTGTTTTCCAGATCATAGCCCATGATCACTGGGAAAAACTCTGTACAACCCACCAACACCATTTGTTTATATGATATATTTTAAAGACCAGCTATGGTATTTAGAGAATGTGTGGGAGGAATTTAGGTCATTTTAATTACCCTAGAGCTTGGTTTTCTTGGTCTATAAGGTTGGTTGCCTTTGACTTGGAATTCATTTTGGAATTGGAAAAAATGGACCAAAAGGAGCTTTCAGGCTAGAGTCCTCATTAACAGATAATAGCCAAAAAAGATATTAGCAGTTTTTGGGAGGAATAACTTTTTCTCCAATTGTTTTTCCCCCCAGATGGATGACAAGTAAAGAGACTTCTTTAGATATACATAATTTCTCTGACCATTTTTTGGGTAAAGAACATGTGTTTGGTCTCCGGCCTGGCAAGGGGGACCGCAGAGTCACTATGTTCTCCTTGGTGCTGCGGGTCCGGGCGGCAGGCTTCACCGCCTCGTGGGGAAGGCAAATAAGGAATTTGCAAAAGACAGCTGTGCAAAATGGTGCTGGAGGATCCTCGCTTGTGCACAGAGATACTCCTGAGAATAATCCGGGAACTCCTTTTGATTTCACACCAGAAAACTATAAGAGGATAGAAGCAATCGTCAAAAACTACCCAGAAGGGCATAACGCAGCAGCAGTGCTTCCAGTCCTGGACTCAGCCCAAAGGCAGGATGGTTGGTTGCCCATCTCTGCTGTGAACAAGGTTGCAGAAGTTTTACAAGTACCTCCAATGAGAGTATATGAAGTAGCAACTTTTTATACAATGTGCAACCGGAAGCCAGTTGGGAAGCACCACGTTCAGGTCTGCACTGTACACCTTGCCTGCTCCGAGACTCTGACAGCGTCCTGGAGGCCATTCGGAAAAAGCTGGGAATAAAGCTTGGGGAGACTACACCCGACAAACTTTTCATTCTTATAGAGGTGGAATGTTTAGGGGCCTGTGTAAATGCACCAATGGTTCAAATAAATGACAACTATTATGAGGACCTGACACCTAAAGATATTGAAGAAATTATTGATGAGCTGAAAGCTGGCAAAATTCCCAAACCTGGACCAGGGAGTGGACGTTTCTGTTGTGAGCCAGCAGGATGTCTTACCTCACTGACGGAACTGCCTAAAGGACCTGGGTTTGGTGTGTAAGCAGGCCTTTAATTTATATTCTGCTGTAAATATGTCACTGGAGAAATAAAACGTGAACCACCTAAAAAAAAAAAAGTGTTTAATTCAGAGTGTAATGATTCCCATCTACTTCTGCATACAGAGGAAATTCAGAAACCAAACTCTCCTCGTATCACGAGAGCTGTTATTTTTGCAGACAATGTCCCAGAAACTTAAGTCGGGGTCATCCACTGCACTGTCTCAGCAGCAAACAGGTCATTAGGAGGGTATTCAGGTACTGGGGGTAAATGAGGGTGGGGTTACTGGGGGTTGAGCCCAGGGCCTTTACATTGAGCTACATCTCAGCTTGCTTTAAAATTTTATTTTCACTCAAGCTCTCACTAAATTGCTCAGACTGGGCCTGAATTTGTGATCCTCCTGCCTCAGCCTCCGGGAGCTCTGGGGATTACAAACGTGTTCCACCACGTCTGGCTTGATGATTTTGTCTTTCATGGGGCCATTAGCATTCAGGCCTGCCCCTATGAGCTTAAACCATGAGGCAAGAGAGAGACAAAAATTACAACTATTCCCCTTGATAACTTGGTGGGGGAAGCAAGAGATAAGAGACAGGTAGAAGACTCACAACTAAATACCCAGAGAAATACTCAAATATTCTTCCCAGCAGTTTGGAATCTTCCCTGGTCCTTGGTGGTGGCATTTGCTTTTTGCTTTTTTCCCCCTTCAGCTTCCTTCCAACAGCTCTAACATTTTATTTTTGTAGTGCTAGGGATTGTGTGCCTGAGCTACATTACCAGACCTTAACCTGTTACTACAAGGCTCGAGCTGGGTAAATACCTAGGAATCCAGTCCTAGTTGTTAGGAGAGCCCTGGTTTCATTGGCTTTACACTTGGAAATAAAACAGGGCAAGAGGACTTCTCCTGGGAAGGAACCAGCCAGATACCCAGAGGACACTGACAGAGGAAAAAGACTTCCTTTTTTTTTTTTTTTTTTGTATTTTAGAGAAGTGTTCAGGGTCTCACTACTAGATGGAACTGGTACAGCCTCCCAAGAGCTGGGATTACAGGTGGGCACCACCATGCTCAGTCTCAATTGCCATCTCAGTGCGCCCCAGGGGTGGGGCCAGCACAGCAGGCCCAGGAATAGAACCCCTGGCCCCTGAGCCTGCTTGCAGGCACTTTAATCCCCTGAGCTATTTGGCCGGCCTGGAAAAAGACTTCCTGATGTGGACTTTCCTGATGGACTTTGGTGAGAAGATGTAGAGTGGATATAAAACCCCAGTGCTCAGAAGAAAGGGACAGTTTTAGCCCAGGGTATCCATGGGGAAACAGACCAGGGAGGCATTTGCTGGGATGTGTCACCTGGCGAGCATCTTGGGAACCACCTGCCGGCTGACCTGCTTGTCCTTTGTCTTTCCTAAAGCCAAAAAGCTCCACTGTTGCGCAGATATAGCGGGGACGGGAGCGCATGGAGATAGGGTTGCCACCAGCTCCCCGCAGCTCTGCCCTTCATCTGGAAGTGCAGTGGGGACAGGCAGGGAAGAGGTAGGGACAGAGGCCCAAGTGCACCCATGCCTGTGCTCCAGATGGGTGGCAGCGGAGGGAAAGCTAGACAGGAGGGACATAGGCAGGAGCAGACGGGCATCTTTCAGGATGGCCCTGGGCTAAATGCAGCCCTCTGCATGCCCAGACATCGCAGCTGCCTGGCCTACCTGCCCTCTGTGGTACTCACCACTTTCTAGCTGCCAGCTGCCCACCTGTGCTCCCTTACACAATTTATCCTCAACCTCTGCTCCTCCTGCGCACACCTTGAACTGCTCGGGGCAAAGCACTGCAGCAGTGCTCCCCACGCCGCGCCAGTGCTCCCGGCATCGCAGGCGCTCCCTGCCCCGCACTGCATCCTGTACTGTAGCAAGTCCTGCACCGGATCCTGCCCCACCCCCCACATGCCCTCAGCAACACGTCCTGCACCGGATCCTGCCCCACCCCCTACACGCCCTCAGCAACACGTCCTGCGCCGGATCCTGCCCCACCCCCTACACGCCCTCAGCAACACGTCCTGCGCCGGATCCTGCTCCCTGCACGCCCTCAGCAACATGTCCTGCACTGGATCCTGCTCCCTGCACGCCCTCAGCGTTCCCAGCACTGCGCCGGATCCTGCTCCCTGCACGCCCTCAGCGTTCCCAGCACTGCGCCGGATCCTGCTCCCTGCACGCCCTCGGCAACATGTCCTGCGCCGGATCCTGCTCCCTGCACGCCCTCAGCGTTCCCAGCACTGCACCGATGCTCTGGGCAGTCAGTGCTTCCCGTGCGCTCACACTGCTTGGGCTGTACTGGCGCTCTCAGCGCTGGCTGACACAGGCCGCACTGCAGCTGGGCCCACCTGCCCCTCACTGCCCCTTCCTCTGGCTCTGTCCACAGCCATCTCCCTCTCCTTTCAACTCTGTGCTCAGGTCTCGCAGAGCCCCTGCGCTGAAATGAACCTCTGTCCTTTCAGGCCTTTGCCTGGGCCTGTCTGAAAGCCCGATCTGCCCCTTGTTGTATTTCTGCCGTGCTGGACTCTCAGGTCCTTGGTCATTCCCCCTTGGGAGCCCGGTCTGCTGCGCAACAAGTGCTCTGGATTTTGACAGCACTCCAGTCCTCAATCTTTCCTTGCATGCATCCAGTTCTTGCGCCTTGGGTCCCAGAGAGTTTTCCCCAGTGGTTTTCCTTAAATGTTATGGAGTTTTATTTGTACCCTTAACTGTGAGACCCACTTGGTTTTTGTTGGGGGCGTGAGCTCTCTGTCAAGGTTCCAGTGTTTGTGTGTGGCTGTTGGATTCCTGCAGCAATGTCTGTTTCTTTTCCTGAGCCCTTTCTCAGCTGGGCTCTTGTAACTTGGTCAAAAAATTACAGCACTGTTTGGTGGGCTGTTATTTCTGGGCTTTCTGTTCTGCCCCATTGGCTCATATACCCAGATCCAGGTGCTGAGAAGTCCAGCTTCTCTTGTTTTTTTTTTTTTTTTTTTTTGTTTTTTGTTTTTTGTTTTTGGCAGAACTGGGGATTAAACTCAGGCCCTTCCGCTTGCCAGGCAAGCGCTTATTGTACTGAGCCATCTCCCGGGCCCCTTCCCTTGGTTTTAACAGCCCGCTTAGGATGCTGTCTTGCAAACAGTACTATCTAACTCTCTGCCCGCTGCGTAGTTGGTATTCAACACATTCTGTTGAAATAAAGGGTCATTGTCACCACCCCGCTCCTCACCCCCACCCAGGAAGCTGACGGCCTGCCCAGCCCCCACAGAGCCCTCCCTGGCCAATCCAGGGGCCTTCTCCAAAGAGATCAGATCTTGACCTCCCTCACCTTTGGGTACCAATTGTACTCGCTCTTGTTGCAATGAAGATTTTGGGTTTATATATATAAACCAAGACAGCTATATAGTAAACTGGGCTGGCTCCAAGCAGGATGGCAGCACCGGGGCAACAGTCCAAGGCAGCAGAAGGCAGCAACAGCAAAGGCGGAAGAACAAGCTTCTTTCCTCCCTTACACTTACCAGGGCTCTCTGCCCACCCTGTCTCCTTGCCTTGCTCTTCCACAAGCTCAGGATGTTTACAAAGTAAAGACCCTGGCCCCTGCTGCACCACTTAGCTACGCTTCTAAACTTCTCCCGCTGAAAATGTATCAGTCATGAAGGAAGCTCACGCTGGGGCAAACTCGCAGCGATCCTCCTGCTTCAGCCTCTTCCCTGTTTAGGGGCAACACTGCTGGGCACATCTCTGATAGCAGCAATTTACGCTTTAGTATGAATCAAGTCAGCCCACCGTGGTGCAAAGAGCCAGGGCTCTGGAATGTACAAGCGCAGAGCCCCTTTGGCCCTCGAGTGATACTTGAGTGATATCTAATCGTTGGAGGCCTTGTAGGTGCAGTCACTTCACCCTTGGGGCCTCAAGGAAATCAATCCCCATTTCCTGCTTCCCAGGGCGGACCCCTCCCATGAAGCACCGGGCCCTGTGCTAGGTCTCCATAAAGAAGGTCAGCTTTATTCAACCCGGTGACAGTAAGCAATGAAAAGCAACGATGCCTACTAAGCATTTTTCAAACATTCTGAGTAGTGGGGGATTCCTTCTGAAGTGGTACCAGGGAGGCCACGACCTCAGGGTCGTGTTGGCCTGGGGTGCATCAATTTAAAATGGGTTGGTTACTCAGAAAGCAGAGGCAGTATTGTCAGGTAGCGCCTTCTAAAAGTGGCTTGCCAACTAAACGCTACTTACTGGTTCTGGGTTGCTCGCCTCCCTTTTTGGGTGGCGAGTTTTTCTCATCTTGAACAGAGAACTAAATAAGCCAAAATCAGCACCAAAAGTTTATTTGTTACAGAAGAAATTTCTCAAAAAATTCTGAGGCTCTCTTTTTTTTTTTTTTTTTTTTTTTTTTTTTTATTGAGAAACAAATATCGATGAGACAGTTTCAAAGCTGATTAATAGGACAGTTTCTGTTGGTGTTTGTGATGGTGTTGTGGTCTCTGAACTCTCAAGGCCGTGACAGGTCTTTTTTTTTTTTTTTTTTTTTTTGTGAGACAGGATCTTGCTCTGTAGCTCAGGCCGGCCTCAAACTTGCAGCAATCCTCCTGGGCCAGCCTCTTGAGTGCTGAGATCACAGGCATGCTTTACCATGCCCTGTTTCCAGTGGCCCTCATGGCATGCCCAGGGTTGTTGGGGGGCAGCATGGCATGTGGTACCAGGGATGGAACCCAGATCCTTGTGCTTGCCGGGCAGGCACTCAGACCACCAAGCTATCTCCCCAGACCTTTTTTTTTTTTACACTTTTTTTTTTTGGTTTTTTTTTTTTCAAAGTTTTATTGACAAACAGATAGCAATGAGACAGTTTCAAATCAGATCGGAAGGACAGTTTCAACAAATAATACACTGCATATATTCTTCTTAGTGGTTAATTGCTGTACAAGATGCGGACTTGTGATCCCATTTACAAACACCATTAGAACAAATCATTCTATTCATTAAGAGAATGCAACTATATATCTATCCCAACCTCTTTGAATACACAGATACAAAATGGACATTCATCGGTATACCCCATTTTTTCTAAGTTCCGTTATTGAATATTATAGGTGTGTAAACTCAGCAAAATATTCTAAAAGACTCCAGTAGCCCATAATAGCATTGGGTCTTATATTTAACTGGCAATGTCAGAAATTATTGACCTGAGTCCCCCACAGCTCAACCCAACAGCATGGCTTTATTTCTTATACTTCGTCTTCATACTTTTCTACTGGATGGTTAAGACCAAGGTAAAGCAGGACCTATGTAACAAGAGTTGTAGCTTTTTGGTCTGAGAAGGTCAGTGAAATGCCCTCAGGATTTGTCCTGAGATCCTGTACCTCAGATTGTAGAACCTTCATCAGTGCAGCCATGTGGATGAGTCACGGCCATTGCTTGGCCAATGTGCTCTCTGTGAAAGCCTGAGAGAGTGTCTTCTCCCCATGTGACTCTCCTTAGGCACACTCTACGTCATCGATCACTTTCCTCTTTGGCCCCATAATCTTCTTGATCAGAAAATTTGGGACACTACCGAGGTACATGACGTTACAGTACAAGTTCTCATATATCCTGAGTCTTAATTGACCTTAGAAGGTTAGGGCCAAAATGTTGGCTTTCCTTGTATCCTTCCTTTTTCTCTAATTTGGTCTGCAAACTTAGGTTGTTAACCATCCAGAAGAAAAGCTTATTGTTATTATCAAACGATTTGGGCTATCAATCTTAACCTCACTATCTCACTGCATTTCAAACATCTTAGGCATAATAAGGAACAGGTATTTTTCATCAAGTATTGATATGTTGAACTTTAAGTCCCTACATAATATGATAAAAAAACATTTAAAAATTAGATTATATTTTAAAAAATAGGATAAAGAATTCTATGCTTCTCATGTTTGCACATAAGTCCAAAAATCTCACCATATACAACCTTGAAGCAGGACAGTCCCACAATATTCCTTTTCCTGTCTCTTGCTTTCCTTCACCACCGCCTTCTTCTTGATTTTTTACACTTTCAATATTTTACTGCCTATGGAGCCTCCCCCCACCTGCCGTGGAGGCTGCCAGGTGTCACCAGGGGCCTGGATAGCAGTAGTAGCTGGCTCAGTTGGTTGAAGGCTTGGCCCACTCCACGTTCAGGATGAAGTGGTTGTGGCCAAAGCCAGACACACCAGCGATGACGTGCGCGGCATCCTTTCAGCAGTGGAAGCTGATGAACGCAAAGCCCTTGGACTGCCCGGTGGTCTTGTCCTTGGCCACGTTGGGCCCTGTGGGTCAAACTCTGACTTTCCAAACTTCTTCCAGTTCTTTCTTCTCGCAACAGCCTTTGAGGCCTTCTGGGTCTCAGTCCTGAAGGTACGGACAATCTTGAACTTCTTGCCATCCTCATCTATCTTGTACTTCGTCACTGTCTTTATGTTTCTGTTGAGTACCTTTCTGGGAGTCAGCAGTGGAGCTCCAGGCAGGAGCTCAGGCTCTGGGCTGGTGTCGCCAGTGGCCAGGGGGATCCCCTTGAGGAGCTTGCTGGTGACACATTTGTCGTCCTCACCCCCCTCTTTCACCTGGTCCACCCAGCTGGGCTTCGAATCAAAGTCTCCAGTCGGCATTGCTGACTCTTCACTCCACGCAACCCCATCCTGTTTTTTGAAGCAGGGTCTTGTTATATAGTCCAGGTTGGCCTTGAACTCATGGCAGTCCTCCTGCCTCAGTTTCTTGAGTGCTAGGAGACTTACACAATTAATAGGCAATAAATTTAGTACGCTAAGGGACAATGTAAAACTACAGCTTGATATAGCAGTGCTTCTCCATAATCTCAGCCACTGAAGAAACTGAGGCAGGAGGGTCCTACCGACCTCTGCTCTCAGCATCCCGTTTACTTCTTGGGTCCCTTATGTGAGAACCATCCAGATGTGCTAAGCACCCCCAGATAACCAGGATCATCTCCCCAAGAGAAAAGATCCTTGAATGAATCCCATTTGCCAAGTCCCCTCTCCCAAAGAAAGGAATAGCCTCCCTTCTTCCAGGATCAGGCTCTGGGTACTTGGAGAGTCTATCAGCTGAGGTCCTACCCACGCACCATTACTCACGGTCCAAAGCTCAGGCCCAGCTGACTCTCTGGTGTGAGATTAGAGTCCAAATTCTTTTTCAAGATAGGATCTTGCCAAGTTGCTCGGGTTGGGCTTGAACACATGATCCTTCTGTCTCAGCCTCCCAGATAGCTGGGTACCAGGTATGCGCCATTGTGCCCAAGTGGAGATTCATCTTTATTCCATACATATATCCAGCTTTTCAAGGACCATGTACTAAATAACTGTCGTGTTCCATTGTATTACTTTGGGAACTCTGACAAAAATGTGTTGGTCAGAAGAACTTATTCTGAGAAGGCAAAAGTTGTTCAACATACAAAAAGCAATCAAGAGTCTGGAGTGGTGGCCTACTGTCATCCCAGCACTCAGGAGGCCAAGGCAGGAGGATTGCCAGGAGTTCAAGGCTAGTCTGGTGTACATAGTAAGACCTTGTCTAAAACAAACAAACAGCCGTGCGGGCACCGTCCCTGGGGTGTGCTGAGGTGGCGTGCACCTGTAATGGCAGTGCTTAGGAGGCTGAAAACAGGAGAATCACTACGAGTCGACCTAGTAGTGAGACCCTGAACACCCCGTAGGCCCTTCCCTAAAATACAGGAAAAAAAAACCCAAACAAACAGCAACTGATCTTTATCTTTTTTTCCTTCCTTTTTTGTACCGGGGATGAACTGGGGACTTTGTGCTTGCCAGGCAGGCACTTATGCCACTGAGCTAGATACCCAGCCATGATCATTTCTTTCTTTCTTTCTTTCTTTCTTTCTTTCTTTCTTTCTTTTCTTTTCTTTTCTTTTTTTTTTTTTGTATTTTAGGGAAGGGTCTACAGGGTATTCAGGGTCTCACTACTAGATCGGACTCGTAGCAATCTGCCTGTTTACAGCCTTCCAAGAGCTGGGATTATAGGCGCGTGCTACCTTGCCCAGTCTCAATTGCCATCTCAGTGCGCCCTGGAGGCGGGTTGGCACAGCAGGCCTGGGGATCCATCACCAGTCCCTGTACCTTCTTGCAGGTGCTTTAATCCTCTGAGCTATTTGGCCGACCCTGATCATTTCATTTAATGCAAAAAAAAAAAAAAATCACTTGACAAAATTCATACCCTTTTATGATAAAAACACTCAATAAACTAGAAATAACTGGTAATTTTCTTAATATGATTTAAAAAATCTATAGAAACTGAAAGTTTTCCTACCAATGGCAGGAAAACCTGATTTTTTTTTTCCTTTTGTTTTTTTTTGAGACGGATTCTCATTCTGTAGTTTAGGTTGGCCTTGAACTCGCTGCAGTGCCCAGGCTGGCCTCAAAAATCTCAAAGCTCCTCCTGCCTCAGCCTCTTGAGTGCTGGGTCACCACCCTCAACTGGGAATACCTGGTTTTGCTCCTTGTATTCCAAATAGTAATTGAAGTTCTCACCAGAACAATCTGGCAAGAAAATCAAATAAAAGGCATCCAATTTGGAAATAAAGAAGTAAAACTGCATATGAACAGGTCCTGGTGTTCTCTGTAGATAACTTTCGGAGTAAAAAGAAAAAAAATCTATCAATGAGGTTGCGAGCTAACGAGGCAACGCACAGAAGTGAGTTGTATTCCTACACACAGATAATGAGCACCCTGAAAAGGGCTGACTGGGGGCGGTGACATATAGCTGTAATCCCTACATTCTAGGAAGCTGAGGCAGGAATCATAAGCCTGAGCCCAGCCCAAGTGATGTAGTAAGACCCAGGGTCAATAAAGAAAAGGTATGTGTGTGAGTGTGTGTGTGTGTGCATGCGTGCGTGCGTGCGCGCACGTACACACACACACACACACACACAATCTGAAAAAGGAATTAAGAAGGTAGCTGCAGATTGGGGAAAATAGCTCAGCAGCATAAACGGCAGTCTGGCAAGTGCAAGGTTTCAAGTTTGATTTCCAATTCTACCAAAAAAAACAAGACAAACAAAAAAAGAGCTGCATTTATATATAGCGTGTGTAGCCTTCCGCTGACAGGACTCCGTCTTCGACTGCGTACCTTTTACAGCAAGACTTCAATCAGGTAGTTTCTTTAAACTTTTTTTTTCCTTCTAAAAAATAATTTTGGCAATTCTATACCTTTCATGTTTCCTTATAAATTTTATTTTATTTACATTTAGTACAGGGTCTACAGAGTCTCACTATACAGATCAGACTCGTAGTGATCCTCCTGCTTTCAGCCTCCCAAACACTGGGATTACTAGCATGCGCCACCACGCCCAGTCTCAACCGCCGTCTCAGTGTGCCCCAGAGGCAGGACCAACACACCAGGTTGGGGATCAGACCCTGGTCCCTGCCTCTGCCTGAATAGGCATTTTAATCCGCTGAGCTATCTGGCCGGACCCTATTTCCTTATAAATTTTAGAATTGCCAGGCGTGGTAGTGCCTGCCTTTAGTAATCTCAGCAGTGGGGAGGCTGAGGCAGAAGGATCGCCAAGAGTTTTGGGCCAGATTGGGATATGTAGTGAGGCTTGGGTTCCCCCACAAAAAGCAGCAGCAGCAACAACAAAACCTAAAGAAATAAATTCTAGAAGCAACTTGCTGATTCTCTAAGACAGCCAGCTCAGATTTACATTTGAATTTCTCCACAATTTTTTCCATCTATTTTTGTTTCCCCATAGCGGCCACCAGCACCACCTTTAGAGAAGCCAGACTGTACCAACCGTGCCCTCTGCCCCTGCCCCTGCCCCTCCCCAGTCCCGCACTCACCCTGCAGTTAGAGCAGGATTTTCACAACAGGAACTTGATCCAGTCACCTACTTCAAAGAGGACCATGCTTTGCTTTTTTTTTTTTTTTTTTTTTTGGTGGAACCGGGGATTGAACTCAGGCCCTTGTGCTTGCTAGGGAAGTGCTTATTCCACTGAGCCATCTCCCCGGCCCACACCTACTTCAAAGACATCTCATCACTCTTCTCAGAATATTTAGCAATTGTTATAGCACGGGGACTGACCTACACACGGCAGCAGGCCAGGGATTGGAGCAGCACCCCCACCACGCCTCCACTGTCCCCCTTAGGGCAGATACCTCTCCTGGTGGCCAGATCTTGGAGAAGTCCCCGGGGATGGAGCAGCTAGAGTTATGTATATGGAGGTGAGCGCAGCTTCACTGGCACAGAAGTGTGTCGTCTTCTGGTTTTTTGTTTTTTGTTTTTTTAGATTTAAGGATTGAACCCAGGGCATTTGCACTGAACTATACTCCCAACCCTACGATTATTCCCACTGTCTTATGCTGAGACAGTGTCTTACTAAGTCTCCAAATCGTTCAGGCTGGATTTGAACTTGTAACTCAGCTCCTGCCTCAGCTTCCCAGTGAGCTGGGATTCCAGCCACGCACCACCATGCCCTGGTCAAAAGAATATAAAAATGGCATACTTCCGCAGAACCACAGCACGGCCATGACATGCAGCCTGGCTTTCCCTGAAAACCCCACGGCCCATGATGTAGCCCTGGGACACTGTCCTGTCACCACGGTGCAGTCCAGTCCCTCTTTTCTTTCTATCCTGGCTCCAAGACTCAAGATGCACCCTTGACATCCTGAAAAGGAAACCTTACCCCATGCCAAACGCTCCTAGCATGGGGTCCTTCTTCCTAGCACCCCCCGAAAGCCGATCTGTCTGCACGTGTACTATGAGGTTACTGAGTCTGGCCCCTTCTGTCAGCCAAAAGGGCCAGGGATTCTGTCTCTTCTTGCTTAGCATTGTCCACACAGTGCCTGCCTGTGACCGGCACCATGCTAGGCGGATAAAAGAATGAATAAGAAGAAACTCAGTACCTTTCCTGCCAAATCTATTCTTTGTGAAGTCCTCCTTTTGGTTGATGGCATCGTCTGCTGCTTGTCCTAGCCATAGAAATCATTCTAGATTGTACTTTCTTTATTCTGCCCTTAGGAAGGACAATAGGGCAGGTCAGTGACAACTTTTTTGTGTGGCTGGCTTAGCCCGCCCTGGGGGTGGGGCTAACAGAGCAGGTGGCGCAGGGGATGGAACCACAGTCCCTGCACTGGCCTAAAGTTGCCCAAGCAGGTGCTGTAGACCGCTGAGCTATCTCGCCAGCCCCAGGTGACAACTTTTAAACCCTTTGCTCCCTTGTTACTTCAAGCAGGAAAGGTTTATCTTGGCATAAGTGTCAGTCCACGATGGGTAGGCTCCAAGTGAGAACCAGCAGGAGCTGCTTAAGTGGTGGAGAACAGGAAGTGCAGACAGAAGGGGGAGGCGAGAGGAACATCACACCTCAGGTCACACCGCCGGTGGCCACCTCGGGCCAGACCCCACCTCCTAGCAGCAAGTCAGCTCTGGCGTCCCCTAGATCCTGTCACCTTCCAGAAGCCACCCATAAGGGCTCAGGAGGTCCTCGGGGGACACATAACTGTGTTGTCCTTCCTCCAGGCTACAGCAGCCTCCTCCATCTCTCTGTCTGAGGTCCTGCCCCTGCGCAGTTCATTCTTGCTACTGTCCTTAGGGTGAGCCATGGAACCTGATATGCTACTTCCGGTGTAAAAGACTATTTCAGGGTCAAGTCCAGAATCCCTTGGGAACTGGCTCACGCTGACCCGAGAGCAGTTGTCTCGCTGGACATTTCCTGCGTTCTCAGGTTCCCTTAGTAAGACTGAGCAAGCCCATGCTCATTCAAAGCTATTCTTGGGAGCCAGTATCATGCCTGGCACCCAAGGGTGAACAGACAAATGTCTGTGGTATCGAAAGGAAATGAATAAGATTTATTTTTGTCTCATTATACTGTCTGTCGCAACAATGCGGTACATGGAATGACATGACTTCAAGTCATTAACAAATAGGATAAATTATGTTTACAACTTTAATCTAATATAGCTTGGAAAGTTCTTAGACAAAGGTAACCATAATTTTAGGGAGGTAAATCTTTGGCAAATGAGAAGGAGACCAAGAGAGGGAGGGTGTGGGGAGAAGGGGAGGAGAAAGGGAGATTAAAAAAAAAAA
>NW_004524603.1:7079533-7089823 GCF_000260255.1 Octodon degus
TGCAAAATTTAAAAATTATACAGAGGGGGGCCGGGGAGATGGCATGGTGGAATAAGCACTTCCCTGGCAAGTGCAAGGGCCTGAGTTCAATCCTCAGTTCCACAAAAAAAAAAAAAAAAAATTATACAGAGGTTGGCGGGATACCTCAGCAGAGTAAGCATCTGCTTTGGCAAGTGCAGGGACCAGGGTTCGATCCCCAGTCCTGCATGCCGCACCAGCCCTGCCCCCAGAAGAAGCTAAGCCTGTGAACCGGTCTAGGCATGGTAGTGTTGGGGAGGCTGAAAACAGGAACATCACTATAGGTCCAAGCTGTGTAGTGAGACCCTGTACCAAACACATACAAAATAAATAACAATTATACAAAGGAAAGAATGATCATGGTTTTAAAAATTCAATTCTTGGACCAGGGAAATAGCTCAACAGCATAAGAGCCTGCCTGGTAAGTGCAAGGTCCCAAGTTGGATCCCCAGTACCGCAACAACTAAACAAATATTCAATTCTTGCTGTGCATGGTGGTGTGCATCTGTAATCCCAGCACTAGGGAGACTGAGGCAGGAGGATGGCAATTTCAAGTCCAGCCTGGATAGCTTAGTGACTTATTGAGATCTTGTCTAAAAAAGAGGGGGGGCTGGGGGTGTAGCTCAGAGTTGTGCATGAGGCTCATCCTGTTGTTTTTGGGGAGCTCCTTCTCTCCAATTAAAGGTTGCTGGGTTCTGTGTTGCTCGCCTCTCCCTCTGCAGTTAGATTTCAAGTCCTGTTCTTCATGAGCAAAGAATGAGCAAACAAAATGAGCAAAGAGCTGGGCAAAGTTTATTGGAAAAAGTAAAAGTGAAGAGTGAGGGAGACACTGGCTCCATAGAGCAAGACTACGCTGAGTAAAAGGAGAAGAAGCAGGACAGAGTGCCCTAGGGCTGGGAAGACAGCGCAGCGGCATAAGCGCCTGCCTAGCAAGTGCAAGGTCTCAAGTTTGATCCCCAGTACCACAAACAAACAAACAAACACAGCACCGTGAAGAAAACAGAGCAGATCACCACAAGGAAAAGCCATGACAGGGAGTCCTGGGAGCACCGTCACCATCACATGTGCTCCAAATCTGGAGGAAACCCTCAAGAATGTGTATGTGCAGGCGGGGGTGGCGGGATCCTCTGAGGCTGAGGTCAGGACGAGGCCGTGCCATTGGAAACCTGCTCCAGCTCTCCCCAGAAGTCCCCACGTAGGACCTCAGGAGATGTTCTGCCCGTGCGTGCGTCCAGGATCTTGTAATGAGCAGGCGCACCTACTTCCCAGCTGGTTTTGCCACACCTAAGTGCCTACCTCCCTGGGGAGCGGGCAGGGACTGGCCAAGTCCTAAACACCTGTTTTTATCTGCAGCTTTGCAAGTCGGGTTTAGAATTCAAATTAAATTTAGGTATAAAGTATGACTAGGTGGGGAAGCTGAGGCAGGAGAATCACTTCAGGAGGGAGGCCAGCCCGGGTTGCAGAGGGAGCTTACAGCCAGCCTGCACCACATGGTGAGACTCTGTCTCAAAAAACCAAAACCAACCAAACAGAAAAACTTAAAAATAAGAACAGTGCTACTAGAGAAGCAATGGAGGCACTGACGGAGCCCCTCTAAGGCCTCACATTCCCCGTCTGCAGAAGGTGGTGCGCACAAGGCTGAGAATTCAAAATCAAAAGGCGAGGGCTTCTGCTACGAAGCAGAAATCTCCTTGCAAGCCAGTAACTCCAGCCAGAGGCTTAGCAGGGGCGGAGGGGCGCCTCCGAACAGCTGCAGCACGGAGGCTGAAGAAGACACTGTAATTGCAGCATTTGGGGCTCTGTGACTTTTTCTAATGGGTGTTGTGAACAATTAAGATGATTAAGACATAATTGTTTCCTTTTTTTTAAAACCAGAAAGATGACTTGGCCTTCAAAGATCTGGAAAATGGTTGTCAACTCATTGCTGCCGGCTCTCGCGGGCAAGCCGGGCATTCTTTTGGGGAATGATTTGCAACCTCAGGCTTTGAATTGAGAAACAGGTGGTCTGCTGGGTGTGGTGGTACACACGCTTGTGATCTCAGCATTCGGATCGCCTCGAGTTCAGGGCCAGCCTGGACTTCAAAGTGAGACCCTGTCTCAGAAAACAAAAGAAAAAACAGCTGATCTGTTACCATAAGGCTGCTTATGCCCATAATTCTGTGGCCTTCTCATGGTGGCCCTGCTTTCTTCTCTTTTCTTTTTTTTTAAATGTATTTGGTACCGGGTCTACAGGGTCTCACTACACAGGTTGGGCTCCTAGTGATTCTCCTGTGTTCAGCCTCCCAAGCGCTGGGATTGCAGGTGTGCACCCCGACTCCCAGCCTCAGCCTCCGTCTTAGCTCGCCCTGGGCACGGGGCCGGCTCGGCTTGCTGGGGATCCAGCCCAGGCCGCTGTGCTCTGCCTCAGCAGGCCCTTTAGTCCCCTGAGCTATCTGGCCAGCCCACACGTGTTTTTTAACCTTGGGACCTCACTTGTGAAAATCTCCCTTGACCCCCTCCAGGGAGCCTACAGTTGGAATGATGAACACAAAATATGAATTAATTTGGACAATCCCTTACTTGTACTTTACTCTTCCACTACATGGCAAATAAATGTTTTGGAAAACTAAATTTGCATTTTTGCTAAGACTTCAAAGTAAAATAAATAATTTTAGGCACCACCAAGGATTGAGATGTGCTAATTAGATGTCATTAACTAGCTGAGTCACCAAATCACCATTGTCTTTTCACTGAACAAGTTCTACTAGTTAATGATTTATTGTTCTATGTCCAGTTTTCATACCAATATATTTTTTATCCCCATTTTTTTTTTTGAAGGACTGGGGATTGAACCCATGGTCTCCATCATGCTGGGCAAATGTCTTTTCTGAGCACTATCACCCATCCAGTCCTCTACATGCTATTTATGCATGTGTTTAATTATTGATGTACTGGTGGTTGAACCTAGGGTCTTTGTGCTAAGGTACACCCCTAGACATTTTTGAAATTTTTTATTTTGAGACAAATATCTCCCAAAATTGCTAAATTGCTCAGGTTGCGCTCCAACCTGCAGTCCTCCTGCCTTAGCCTCCCAGCTGCTTGGATCAGGGCATGCACCATGACACATGGTTTCAATACTCTTTTAAAAATATAATCCATTCAACAAGTATAATATAATCCATTCTATGTGCTTAATACCATGCTCAGCACCTGCTTAGGCAGAGTGCAGCAGCTGGGCTTCAATTCCCAGCCTGCCGGCCCACCCCTGAGACTAGGTGTGGTGGTGCGCACCTGTAATCCCAGCACTTGGGAGGCTGAAAGCAGGAGAATCACGAGTCCGATCTGTGTAGTAAGACCCTGTAGACCCTATACTAAATACATAAAGAAAAAAATACCATGCTCAGGACTGTCAGAAATAACATTAATGCTAAGGAGCCAATAATCTGCTCAGCAGGATAAAACTTCGACAAAATGAGTGTGAACTGTGTTGCTTATATATTACAGAGATGCAGGAGACAGCGAGTGGATTCTGAGTTAGTGAGGACAGACTGAGTAGAAACACATGGGTTCTTTTGAGAAAAAAAAAAAGGCAATCCAAGTGTCTATCAGCTTATGAAGGACTTTTGACATTTAAGGTCAATGATTAATACTGGCTTAGGGGCCAGGGAGATGGCTCAGTGGAATAAGTACTTCCCTGGGAGGCACAAGAGCTTGAGTTCAATCCCTGGTCTCCCCCCAAAAATAAAACTGGCTTAAATGGGCATGGTGATGCATACCCGTAATCCCGGCATTTGGGAGGTGGAGGCAGGAGGATCACTATGAATTTGAGGCCAGCCTGGGCTACATAGTGAATCTGAGGCCAGCCTGAACTGCACAGTGAGACCCTGCCTCAAAAATAAACAAAAGAGTGATGAGCCTAGAGACTGAAAGAATATGCCCAATTTGTGGAAAGAACCTGGGACTGTGAACTGAAGGTTTGTCTTCTAACCCAGATTTTTCTATGACTTGCGACAAAATGCCTCTGTGCAGGCTTCAGTGCTCTAGAGCGTGAGCCGGTGGCCCAACTCCACGGCTCCGCTGCGTGCTTGTATTACAGAGGATTCGCTGTCAAATTCTCAAACATTTTTTCTCATCACATGAAAATACAATAGTTGGGTAAAGCACCCGCATTTCTAGAAAGCCTCCTATTTTCATCTTTTCAACCCCAGAGAAAGTGGTGAGCCTAGAGTAATGACAGGAACAAACGACAAAGGGTTAGCCCTGAAGGTGCTGGAGGAGAATGCGACCCAGCCGGTCACTTACCGTGGGGACAGGGGTCCTTGCAGTCCCTGTCTGGAAGCCCAGGTGCTAACTAAATCAATCCAAAGACTTTTGCTAAGACCTGTGCCCCACACCTGCTGGCTGTGTCACCAGGCACCAGTGTCCTGCCTGGTGTTGATATAGGGACGTGAAATTCCCAGCCTGGCCTGAATGAGTTCGTGTTCTCTAAAACCGAAGAATGAATTTTAGGAACAAACGGAGGCTGAAGGTAAAACTTTATTGGAAAGGAAAGCTTCTGTCGGAGAGGGACAGAAGGGGGTCCCGAGTGGGTTGCCCAGGAAGCTGTCTCCTTCAGGTTATTTTTGTAGGACAAAACCATGCGGGGCTAAGGTAGAGACAAAGGGGTCCCGCTTAGGCGGATACAGGGTGGACAAAACTATAGTCAACCAATGGGATTACAAGCACCATTGTTCAGGTAAAATTTATTAGGCCTAGGGCCAGATGGGGTAGTGAGTCACGTAGCAAGCAGGCATGAATGTAAATCTGGTGGCCTTCAGTCGATGATTCTTCCTGACTAATGAGCAATCCTGGATGCCAACTTTAGGGAGGTCAGCATTCATTTGATCCTTAGGTCTGGCTCACACCAGGAGCATCTCCCCAGTAAGGAGTCTGGTCTTTGTCATCCCCTTTGAGGGCCTGTCCCTGTCTAACTACCTATAATACTTCTATCTAACTCAGGCTGCCTGCAACAGTGTGATGGGACAGTTTTACTGCTCAACAAAGAAGGCAAAAAGACAATAACAGCTAGAAGGAAAAGTCGCAGTGGAGCCAGTATGTCCCCAACTCCCCCTCCCCCAAATGCCTATTAATTTGCAATGACACATTAGGAAAACATGCATTTTGAGTTTGGCATTTTCAATTACTTGGGGCGTGACAACTTTGTCTACTTGTTATTATAATTACAAGAAATAACATCTTGTCCCTATCCAATTGAGGAACAGGATGATAAACTGAAAAGTTAACAGCTTATAAAAATACAGCTTTAGAACTGAACGAGGAACACATTCACCTCTACCTAATGATACCCTTGCTGGCTGGTGTGGGGGATGCTTATTTGAAATTATCTCAAATAACTCTGGTATCAGCTCTTTGCCTTGATTGCAGACATCATGTGCTTTTGTTTGAGGAAGGAGAAGGCATTACAAAATCTCATTAGCTTTAGCTACATTCTCGGAAAAACAGACAAATCCTAGCATATTACAATTATATATGGTTGTGAGAGGAGTCTACAAATCCAAAATAAAGATTTATTTTCCTCTCCTCTAGAAATCCTGGTGTGATAGACAGCTGAGTTACATTAAAATGAATATGCGGAGAGGGACTGGGCCTGAGAGGAAGTCGGGACAAAAGCAATAAAGACATCAGAATTATGGCTTGGGATGGAGCTGCAACAGCCAGGCCTGCAAGAGAGACAGGAATTTGGGGTTGTACTGTAATTAGCAGCGCCTGGCCCTGCGGGCCCAGCTAGGCATCTGAGGCACAGGTGGCTGACCACAGCACCCGAGCTCATAGTCCCCTCCGTTTCCAAGGGCCTCACCTTGGTCTGAGAAATTTATATTTTCAATCCCAAGGATAACTTACTGGAATCCCATGAAGTTAATTCCAATCTACCGCTTCCAGTGCAAACCACGCGAGAATAAAGACACTAAAGCATATGTATAGGTATGGGGAGCCAAGGGGTCCTAAGTCCAGCCATGGTGATAGCTATCCAGAACAAAGGCCTAGGCTAAGGGCTGAACCCTGGATTTTATTCAGTCATGAAGGAGGAGTGGCTTGAGGCTGAGTGACTGAGAATGACGGGAAGTAGGTAAGTACTGTGAGCTGGGCAGGGTCAGAGGCCTGCATTTACCGCTGTCATATGCAGAGAGGAGGATGTGCAGAGAAAGTAATTTGCATTACACTATTGAGATAGTGTCTAATGTCTTGGGGTCCAGTGCTTCAGCCCTGATGTGTAATCTTTCAAGCCCTAGAAAGTCAAAGCCTCTATCTCGAGGCTCGATCCCAGACTCTGCATCCTGTCATATTAAAGAGCAGCAGGCGGGGGTTATCAGGGAAACACGCGTGCTGTCTTGAAAGACTACCACCAGCACCTCGGCTAGACCAGTATGCATTGGTCAAGGCCAACTGAAGGGATAAGGAAAGTCCTAGCCGGCTCTGTCCATATCAATACAAGGCAATAGGGTCAGGCTCAGCCAAAATGGAGGCCATTGCTCTTCTTTCAAGGAGAGCTGCTCAGGGTCCTGCACAGAGTTCCTCTGCTCTTTCCACATACTACATAGCTGTGTGACTTGTTTCCTATTGGGTCAATGTTAGCTAAGTGGCTATACTTATAATCCTATAGGTTGGTTGGTGTTTGACCCACTTGTACTCATGTTGTGATTTTGCTTTATAAATTATCCCAACAAAATCTTTGGTGGCAGCCCACTCAAGACCACACCTGGAAATCCAGGAGCTGTTCTCCTAATTCTCAGCAAAACTCTCCTAACCTCTTCCTTTCTTCCCAACTTCATTCCTTGATGTTGTGAGAGCAGAAACTCAGTATATTTGACACCAACCAGGTCAGGAGTTGCATTTTTCTGTATCAGTGGCAGAAGGTGCAGGTTTAATATATGCTCCATGGTATTAATGACCAAACTGACCCCAGCCTATTGTTCATTAATACAGCCTCTGTTCTCAAGTTCTCGCTCTCTCTCTCTCTTTTTTTTTTTTTTTTTTGCAAAACTGGGAATTGAACTCAGGCCCTTGCGCTTGCCAGGGAAGAGCTTATTCCACTGAGCCATGTCCCCAGCCCCCTCAAGTTCTCTTGTAGTTCTAGATGAAATTATACACAATTTCCATTCACATCTTATTGGTGACCTTTAGACGCATGGCCCGGCTTTGCAGAGCTGGAAAACAGAGTCCCTATTCTAGACACATAAATGAATGTTCATGGCTCCTTTCCAATAAAACTTTATTTATACAGACAGATGCCTGGCTAGATTTGGCCCACAGATTGGCTGGAGAGTAGGTATGATGGGTAAAACATTTTCTTTATGCATGCATCTAGCGACAGGCATGTAAGTTGATTTCCCATCTTAGCTGCTGTGAATAATACAGCAATGCACACTGTACCTTGTGACATATAGTAAAACTCTCCTGCCTTCTTTGACCTCGGCAACTGAGTACCTGTTTTCTGTACAACCACTGGGCCACACCAAGTTCCCTGAACTAAGCTGTCCAAAGAGGATGCAGGGCAGACACTGAGAACATTCTCCAAGGAAGTAATGATGGCTTCTCCTCTCCGCTGCAGACCGGAACAGGCCTGCGGGCTTTGTGTAATTACACCTTACTTGAAGGTCTTCTCTTTCTTCTTGGTGGGCAGAAGGGAAGGAAGCAGGATTATATGAGGGAGTTCTTTTTGATCCAAACAAATTCCAAAGGAACTCAGTGAAAATTCACTGTAAGGATTTTCCTTCGCACTGGTTTTCTGTCTCCTTTATCTAGGCCTGCGAAGGGAATGCAGTTGAACAAGTTAAATTGAAACATACAAATTGAGACTTGAGTCTCTGTAATCTGCCTCTCTCCCCCAATCTCTTTTTTTATGTGTCTGTCCTGCCAGTGCCAGGGAGGGGTTGTTAATTTCTGTTGCTTCCGGACCTTTTACATAAGATAACCTCTTCTGCATTCCTTTCCTGCGGCTAAGGGGAGGGGCAGCAGCCTGCAGGATTGTCCCTTGTCACAGCATGGTCTACTGTTAAAGCTACTTTAGAATCTCCCAAACTCCTACTTTTGTATTCGTTAGACAAGGTACTGAACTTCAGTTAAGCTGGTCAAACCGCTTTACCACTTACAGTAGAGCTGCAGGGTACAGTAGAGCTGCAGGAAACGGGCAGCCCTCTCCCCACATTTATGAAAGGGAACTTAAGAGGCAGGCTGCGATAGTAGAGCTGAACAAAGCTTAAAGTTCAACATCCTTAGTTGACCAAGGGGAACTAAAACTCAGAGAGAGCAAGTGATCCTCCCATTTCCATTCCTGGAAACACCAGAGAGCTCTCACCACCCTCAGGAGGAGCTGGAGCTGGCTCGCTGGCAGAGAAGGCTTTGTGAAAGCCAGGACTTCCGCTGTTAGGCTTCAGGCCGTGGGAGAAGGGTAGCTTCTGGGCTCTGGCCACAGAGACGACTCACGTGGGCCTAAGCAGTGTCGTGGCACATGGCCGTAATCCCAGCACTCTGGGAGGCTGAGGCAGGAAGATTGTGACTTTGAGCCCCGCCTTGGCAACTCAGTGACTTAGTGAGAAACTGTCTCAAAATAGAAAAATAAGTGCTGGAGAGATAGCTCAGCAGTCTGAGCGCCTGCCTGCCAAGTGCAACATCCTGAGTTTGGTCCCTGGTACCTCATGCCATGCAGGCCCCAGAAGCCCAGGCGTGCTGTGTAGTGGTACACGCCCATAATCCCAGCGCTGGGGAGAATGAGATAGCAAGATCACTACAAGTCCGAGCTGCATAGTGAGACCCTGTTTCCAAAACAAAACCAAGCAAAACAAAAATAAAAACAAAATTAAAAAAAAAAAAGAAGGGGCACAGGTTTTGAGTGCAATCCCAGCATCACAAAAACAAATTTAAACTAATATGTTTGATGGTAGAGTTTTATAAGGCATATAAATATTTATTAGTTCATTTCTAAGGTTATCTTTTTTTTTTTTTTTTTTTGAACTGGGGATTGAACTCAGGCCCTCGCACTTGCCAGGCAAGCGCTTATTCTACAGAGCTATCTGCCTGGCCCTAGAGTTATCTTTATAAGTGGATAAAATTCCATATATCTGTATTTACATAGAGATAGATGAATTCACAGTATGTATATGAAATGCATATGTAGTATATGCAATATGAATATATGAGTGTATTAATATATGTGTATAGACATATGCACAATACATATGTTAATGTGTATGAGTTTAGTATAACACATATAAATACACTTGTATATTAGATAGATACTATGTAAAATACATATGATATAATTAACATAAGTATATGTGCATTTGTGTATGCATATATACTTACATATATTCTTATACACTAATGGAATTTTATCCATTTATGAAGTTAATGCTTTTTTTTTTTTTTTTTTGGCAGAACCAGGGTTTGAACTCAGGCCCTTGCACTTGCCAGGGAAGCACTTATTTTACTGAGCCATCTCCCTGACCCCAAAGGGTTTGTTTGTTTGTTTTTGTGTTTGTGTTTTTGTTTTTTGCCATACAGGGGATCAAACTCAGGACCCTGTGCTTGGCAGGCAGGCACTTACGCTGCTGAGCTATCTCTCCAAACCTTTGAAGATAATGCTAGGAGCTGATTAATAAACATGTTGAAATTTACCATTTTACAATTATACACACATACTCACTTAAGTACACATACACATACATCTATAAATAGATTATATATACCTATCTGGAGATGCTTCTTTCTCCATCCATGAATATATTGTGAGATTTCTTTCTCCATAGATGTGTATTGTACATTTTTTGTTGTTGCTGTTCTTTTCTTTTTCTTTTTCTTTGAGATACGGTCTTACCACATCGCCCAGGCTGGCCTCCCACTCATGGGCATTCTCCCATCTCAGCCTCCCAAGTGCTGGGATGACAGGTGTGTGCCACCATGCCCAGCTTCCTTTTTCTTTCCTTTGCCTTCCAGAAGCATGCGAGGAATGAGAAAAGGTGGGGATGCAGTTGGTTGATTAAAATATGCCCAAATATTAATAGCAAAAGAATATATGCTTAGGGCCAGCCAAATAGCTCAGCAGATTAAGGCACCTGCAAGCAGGCACAGGGGCCCAGAGGTTCGATCCCCAGGCCTGCCGCTGGCCCCACCTCCAGGGTGCGCTGAGACAGCAATTGAGACTGGGCGTGGTGGCGCATGCCTGTAATCCCAGCTCCTGGGAGGCTGTAAACAGGCGGGTCACTAGGAGTCTGATCTAGTAGTGAGACCCTGAAC
>NW_004524603.1:7089923-7100785 GCF_000260255.1 Octodon degus
AAAAAAAAAGAAAGAAACAAAGAATATATGCTTAATCATAATTTGTGACACATGCTCTTTTGGCATTTTGTCTATTTTAGCCTAAGGACAAGCAATTTAAAAAGAACAATGAAGAAAATATTTTTTCTTTTCTTTTAAAAACCAACTATGTCTACTCCATCTAAGTAAGTCATTACAACAAAATTATTATTATTATTATTATTTTTTTTTTTTGCAGAACCGGGGATTGAACTCAGGCCCTCACACTTGCCAGGGAAGTGCTTATTCTACTGAGCCATGTCCCCAGCCCCAACAAAATTATTAAAGCACCTACTTAGGCAAGCTTAGGCAAGTGCGTAGGGACTGAAGCTCGATCCCTGGCACCACATGCTGCACCAGCCGGCAACTAACTAATTAACTAGCTAACTAACTAACTAACTAACTAACTGTTAGTCTGTCAGGGGCTGGAGGGTAAGCTCAGAGGTGCAGCACCTGCCTGGTAAGAGCGAGGTCCTGAATTTGATTTCCAGTACCAAAAAAATAAATAAAGTTACTCTGCCATTCATTTGCTGGCTGCTCACTTGCACCACATCACTGGCTCTAAGTGGGAAGGGCTGTCAACCGGGATTAAGGTCATTATTTAATGCCCGAGTAGCTCACAGGTTTGCCTAGTCTACAACCTTCTCCACAGAAAGAAGTAAAAGCCAGGTGTTTATGCTGCTGAGCTATTTTCCCAGGCCTGATATACAACATTTTTGTAAACCATGCAACAAAACCTTTATTACCATTTTGAACAGGTTCACCTATTATTGAAGCTGGTAATTTCTAAACTTAAATTGGGACAAGCAGCTGTGGTGAAGAGCACTACCATAATTAAGACACTGAAGAACCGACAGCCACCCCTCAGATGGAAGGCCAAGTGCAGAACGGACTCTCTCTGGCTGTTGTAGTCAGAAAGAGCGCGGCCATCTTCCAGCTGCTTGCTCGTGAAGGTGAGCCTCTGCCAGTCAGGAGGGATGCTTTTCTTTTCCTGGATCTTGACCTTCACGTTTTCAGTGGTGTCACTGGGCTCCACTTCCAAGATGGTCGTTTTTTAAATTTTTTTGTATTTTAGGGAAGGGTCTACAGAGTGTTCAGATTCTCACTGCTAGATCGGACTCATAGTGATCCACCTGTTTATAGCCTCCCAAGAGCTGGGATTACAGGCACGCGCCAACACGCCCAGTCTCAATTGCCATCTCAGTGTGCCCCGGGGGTGAGGCCGGCATGGCACAGAGTGATGGTCTTGCCCTTCAGGGTCTTCGCAAAGATTTGCATTTTGACCTGTTATCGAATCTGACAACACCACAAATTTCCAGCAACATCGAGCTGCTGAATCTGCTCCTCAGGGAACCCTGATATACGACATTTTGAAGTCAGGTATGGTGTTGTTGCACTCCTATAATCCCAGCACTTGGAGGCTGAGGCAGGAGGACTGCCTTGCATTTGAGACCAGCCTGGGATATAAAGTGAGCTAGAGGCCAGCCTGAACTATAAAGAGAGACTATGGCAAACAAATTTTGTTATGTATAAAAATGATTTGTAGCATTGCCTGCTACCTGAAAAGCTGCCTCTGTGCTGAGAAAATTGCATTTAGTCCATTTAGTAGGCATCTGTCCAGCGTCTTCTAGACCTGGATACCAGGCCCAGTGAAGTTTCTGCACAAAGACCTCATATACTAGTGTGCAGTTAAAAAATAAAACAAGGGCCAGTGAGATAGCTCAGCGGACTAAGCATCTGCTTAGGCAAGCACAGGGATCAGAGTTCGATCCTCGGTACCACATGCCATGCTGGCCCCACCCCAAGGTGAGCTGAGCCAGAGACTGAGTCCTGGCGTGGTGGCGCACGCTGATAATCCCAGCACTGGAGAGGCTAAAATAGGAGGATCTCTACAAGTCTGAGTTGTGTAGTAAGACCCTGCACACACACACACACACACACACACACACACACACACACACACAATAATAAATAAGACAAAAAGGACCATCTGCAGCAAGAAGCAGCTGCACATCATTAGATACTGGCGGTGAGTCCTGGGACAACAAGAGGACTGCGCACTCTCCAGGACAGCAGGCAAAGTTGAGCTGAGACCTAACAGGTGAGGAGGGGTAGGTGCTGCTCAGGAAGGTGCGTTCAGGGTGCTGTGAGGAGGGGCTGCTCCCCACACAGTGACCAGGGCCAAGAAGGCCCAGAGGTGATGAAGCCCAAGGGAGACAGGGCACAATGTGCTCCCTCCAGGAGCCAAGCTGGAAATAACCAGTGTGACTGGAGAAGGAGTTAGGGGAGAGGGCAGAAGACTGGACTGGAAAGGAGCGCTGACCAGAAATGTGAAGCTCAAGAACAGCGGGAGATCACCTGTGGTGGGCGCCAGCTGGTGGGCAACTTGTTCCGCCAGCTGAGTTGAGCTCGCATGGTGCTGGGTGCAGGAGGCCCACCTGAGGACTGTTGCCAGCAGCGGAAGAGGCGGAGCTGGAGAAGCTGTTGGAGCAGCTGTTGGAGCTGCTTGAAGCTGCTGGCTCCTGCTGGCTCCTGCTGGCTCTCCTGGCTCTCCTGGGCTGTTCTGCTGGGGCACCTTGTCATGCTGGCTTTCCTGGAACTTGGCTGTTCTCATCAGAGGAGCTCAGAACCTCACTATCGCTGAGGACGGCTGTGGTACCTTTGGGGGAGCTCTGGTCCTTACCTTGAGCATCACTTCCTGGCTCCCGTGCAGATCCCTCAGCCTGCTGGCTCAGATCCTTCATCTCACTGGCATAGATTTTTCTAGTTTCCACCACTGACCTTTGGGCCTTCCCAGAACAGATCTGTGAGGCGGGCCTGCATGAGACTTTGCTGTGGGCTCTAGGCCTCCACTCGTAGTGATTCTCATGTTTTTAGCCGCCCAAGTGTTGGGATTACAGGTGCGCGCCACCACGCCCAGTCTCAATCTCTATCTCAGCATGTCCCAGGGGCAGGGCTGGCACGGCACACCAGGGATTGAACCCCACCACTGCGCTCTGCCTAAGTAGGTGCTCTAGTCCACTGAGCTATCTGGCCGGCCCTGAGCTCTAGGTCTTAAACTGGGCCCCTGCAGGATATGAAGATCCAGGCCCTCAGCTGGATTCTTTGGTCTTTAATGTGTGGACAGATTTCCCGTACTTTTTGTACATGATTCTTTGGGTGATTCATTGTAAAGTAATCTTATGAAATGTGTCCCATATTGTATGGCTCCCCTTGCAAAACCCCAAACCACAACAACACCGTTGAGTTTTCAGTAAGGAAGTGACATGATGAAATTTTACTGAATAAGATTCTTTAGACGGCAGGGAAGACTGAATTGGAGGGGTCACTGGGCTATTGTCAGGAGGCTTTGAAGGTCAGCCAGGGAAGAGAAGGGGGTGGACAGTGCTGGCAGGGGGCCTGGGGACCCCCATCCTGGCGGGTATGTACCATGTGCCAGATATTCATGTTAGTGTCTTTGGGTGGGCCTGAGCTCAGGGCACCCTCCTGGGGCCTGAGTGAGTCAGGCTTGATTTGTATCGCCTCTGTTTTTCACTTGAAGAAATTACAGAGGGGCCAAATTACTTTGCACGGTCAGGTGATGGATCTGGGATTCAAAACCCCTGTTGTCGGGCTTCAAGGTAAATCTTTCCTAATAGCTTTATTGGTGGACTTGAAGTAGTCACTGACCGACTAAAGTGAGCACCGTGAGCAGAGGAAGAGTTCCAGATGAAGGAAGGGAAGCAGGAAGCTTGCTTATCAAAAAGGCATTGTGGGCCAGGGGTGGGGGACACATCTGTGCGCCTAACTCTTGGGAGGCTGAGGCAGGAGGATCCCTGGCTAGGCTACAAAGTAACCTGGAGGCCAGGCTGAGCTATGTAGTAAAATCCCACCTGTCTCAAAAAGAGAAAAATAAAATAAGACACTGTAGAAGTGGAGGCACCACGTGGTGAATTGCAGATCTTATCTACAGAACCAGGTCAAGGCTGGCAAGTACGGATTTGGGTGACATCAACTTGGATTATAATCGGAGCCATGAAGTCGATGCAGATGCCTGGGGACAATATTTAGGGTGATGATAAAGGTAGCCCAGTGCCCCTGAGAGACATTTAAGTAAGAGGCATGAGAGCAATAGCTTCACGTGAGTCTGGCAGGACATGGCTGGAGAAGTCTGAGAAAACTAGAGGACTGTGGTGGCACCAGAATCAGGGAAGTCAGTGTCTCCAAGGGGAGGAGAACACCTGGCCTGGGTCAGGCGCTGCTTGGCAAGGGAAGCGCTGTGCCAGTCCTGCCAGACTCAACAACAGCAGGGGCCCTGGGAGAACAGCCAGGATGTGACAGGAAGGGCGGAGGGCGGGTGTCCATGACTTAGGAGGTGGGAAGACATGAGATAGCCACGGGGCAAGAACACAGGAACTCGGGGCTGCAGGACTAAACATACGGACTGTCTATGAGCCTGGAGTAGTGGTGCCGTCTGTAGGCCCAGCAGTCTCGGAGGCCGAGGCAGGGTTGAAAATTCACGCCAAGTCTCAGCAACTTAGTGAGACCCTGTACAAAATAAAAACTAGAGAGGGCTGGGGATGTAGGTCGATGCAAAGGTCCTGGGTTCAATCCTCAGCACTGAAAAGGTGGGAATCCATGTGCATCTACTCCGGAGCTGATGATAATCGAGTCCTTCAGAAGAAGGTGTGCGAGGATGAAGGGGCGGAGCCAAAGAAGGGGGAAGCGCAGCAGGAATTCTTAGGAAAGGGGACGGGACAGAGCACAGGAAGAAGGACTGACCTCAGTCCTCAGGCGACACGAGGCAGGCTTGGTGGCAGGAGTCTGCATTCTTCCCATCAGAGGACTTCATTTTAGGGGCATGAATGGGGAGGTAGTGGGGCCAGAAGACTGAGGAAAATAACTGAAGACTGAGAGAGTGGGGCAGAGAAAGACCCCAAGACCGTGGACAGCAAGGGGCCCGGAGCGGGTCTAGCGGGCATGAAATTGAGAGGTTGCCTGCTGTGCCCCAGCAGAGCTCAGCGGCCTGGATCTACAAGAGATCAGAGACCTGGCCTTGACCCAAGCTAAGTTTTCTCTGGTGGCTGAGGGGTGGGCGTGGGTGGGTGGACCGCAGAGAGCAGAGCAAGAGAGTTGGGGGTACGGTAGAGACCCAGAAGAGGTGAGCCCGGCCCTGCCCGGAAGGGGACACCAGGGAGGCAAACCCAAACCCCGGCTCTCTAATCTGGGGCTCCCTAATCTGGGGCACATTGCCACATGTCTCCGGACCTTAGGTTTCCCTTCCCTCGGCTAGAGGACATTTCATGTCCCTCCCAGTTCTCAAATTCTGCGGTCCGGCTTTGTAAACGTGCAAGTGTCCTGACCACAAGTGAGAGACGCTGCCAATTCTTCCCTATCGCTCGGGCCGGGCCACCCTCACCCTGCTGGAGAAGCAGATTCCATTGATCTTTCCAGCCCGCCGATGCGGCTCTTTCACTTTCCCATGAAAATATGCAAAATGTCCAGAGTGGCTTCCCATACATTCAGAATAAACATCCTGCTGCTGCTGCTGAGCCAACCCTGCTGTCAATTTCCAAATCTGTACTTGATTCAGTTCAACTCGACTTAAAAACACAGGTTGTAAAGGGTCGGCCAAAGACCTCAGGGGATTAAAGTGCTTGCTCCGGCACATGCAGGGGCTGGGGGTTCTATCCCTGGCTGGCCTGCTGTGTTGGCCCTGTCCCCGGGGGCGTGCTGAAATGGCGATTGAGACTGGGCATGGTGGCATGATCCTGTAATCCCAGCTCTTTGGGAGGCTGAACACAGGAGAATCACTGAGCCCGATCTACGTAGTGAGACCCTGTAACCCTGTACTAAATACAAAAACAAAACAAAAACAAAAAGTCCTCATAAGTTGTTTTGTTTTTTGTGGTCCCAGGGATCAAAGGGACCTTGCCTTTGCCAGGCAAAAACCCAGTTGTGGAGCACATCTGCTCTGCATAAATCACTGCAATGGTGGATGCAGGTGACAGAAAGAAAAGACAGGTGCAATCCTTGCTCTTTTATAGTTTCAAAAGGATAAGTCCGGTACAGAACTAAATATGGCAGAGCTGTAAATATTAGTATTCAGCCTCTGTAAGAAGGAACAATTACTTTTCGTGTTTTTCTTTAACAACTGAATGTCTGAGTCCTGCTTTTTACCAGGTAGGAAAAAACCCAGTTGGGGTCCTAGCCACTTTTTTAGGTCATAGCTAATTTTATTTTATTTTATTTTTTATTTTTTAAATATTTATTTATTGCGTGTGTGGGTGTGTGTGTGTGGCCAGCTCAGCCCACCAGGGGGCGGGGCTGGCTGGCATGTGGTGCTGGGGGATTGAACCGCGGTCCCTGTGTTTTTGCTTATGCTTAGCTTGTACTAAGTAGGTGCTTTAGACCACTGAGCCATCTCACCAGCCCCTAGGTCATAGCTAATTTTAGGGGTTTATATAATCCTAAGGATCAAGAGGGGGTCCCTTTCTGGTTCTCCGTATCCCCTGTTGGTACTATCTGCTAAGACGTCATGGCCCCCGTGGTTAGTTCATTCAGGCAATGAGGGGAACATTTCTGGAGGCAGGAGCCTACTGATTTTCTGTGCTACCCTGAAGCCTTTCTGGGGTGCCAGGGCACCTCCATGCCTCTTCGTAGTATGATTAAACAAGGCACCCATCAATTTTCTTCCTGAGGCCTCTTTAGTGTCTAACTTCTTCCTGGTGTGTAGGACAGAAAGGCCTCTTCCTCCCAGGACCAAGTGACATTTTGGCTCTCTGTATGTGCTTCCATCTTTTCTTATTTTCTCACCCTGGGAAGCCTCTGGTCTGGGAAAATCGGGCAGGCGAGGTAGAGAATCCTACTGTCACAAATGATGATAGCTTCCCTGATTTATGCCTGCCTTTCCCAGCCATTTCCGTCACGAGGAAACTTCTTTATCTCTTTATTTCCTGTTCTGTCACACCCCTCTAAGGTCCTGAGCACAAGCTGCTTGAATGGTAAGTGCAAGGGGTGACGTGAACATGGACGTGGGGGATATGGGGGGGCAGGGGACGATGCAAGCTGTTTCATACAAGGTACATATAGGGTGTGTGAGGAGATAACCAAACATTGTGTGTTGGAGTTCAAGGACATCAATATGGGTCTCTGGTCACACATTAAAAAAGTGAATATTGGAGGGCTGGCAAAATAGCTCAGTGGATTAAAGCGCCTGCTTAGGCAGACACAGTGACCAGGGTTCGATCCCTGGTGTGCCATGCCAGCCCCACCCCCGGGGCACGCTGAGATGGAGATTGAGACTGGGCAAGGTGGTGTGTACCTATAATCCCAGCTCTTGGGAGGCTGAACACAGGCGGATCACTATGAGTCCGATCTACATAGTGAGACCCTGTAGATCCTGTACTAAATACAAAAAAAAAAAAAAAAAAAGAACATTGGTTAACTCCAATCTGGAAAAAATGATATGCCTATTGAAGGTATTCTAGATAGCTTGCTGACTAAAAAGGGCCCCTTTATAAAGTAGCCTGCCTCAGGCATTTTGTTATAGTAACAGAAATGCACTAATACACTGATTCACTCCAGCTTTAGCCCTGAGAGTCCTACATCCCGGGGATCTAAAGCATAAAATAATTCTGCTCATCAGAACTTAGCTCTGGGCAGCATGCCACATGGCGTCGTTCTTACACCAGCTCTCAGAACTCATAGCCGACCTGCGCAGAGGTTGATGTAGCACACAGATCTCTTAAAAAAGCAAACGATCTGGGGTTAAGACAACTGAGAAAACATTAAAGTTGTGCTGGTCCCAGATTTGTCCAGGAAGAGCAGAGAATATGAGAAAGGCAGGGAATGAGGGAAGAGAGAGGCAGGAAAATAAAGAGGAGAAGGAACGTAAGCTGGGCTTCCGCATGCGGGCGCTTCTTCTGGGCGTTCATGCAGGGGGTGCTTGTGTGTCTTAGGGGCTGCAAACAGCAGCCTGCAATGACAGGTGGAAATGGACCTGCAACCTTCCGATGTTCCACACTTCCCTATTGGAACTGTCCCACCACACACCTCTTTCAAAGGATAATTGTCGCTAAAAATCCCTGTGTGTGGCAGTTTAGTCTTTTTCCCCTTTATGTGTTTTAGTGATTTTTTTTCACGACATTTCTTAATTTTTTTTTTTTTTTTTGTGGAACTGGGGATTGAACTCAGGACCTTGTGCTTGCCAGGCAAGCACTTAATCTACTGAACTATTTCCCCAGCCCCTAAAACGTTTTCATTTGAGGCAGGGTTAGCTCAGGCTGGACTTGAACACGCTATGTAGCCCAGCACGGCCTCCACCTTGCATCAATCCTCCTACCTCAGCCTCCCCAGTGTTGGTGTTACAAGTGTGTGCCACCAGGCCTGGCCTTCCTAATGAAGTTTTATTTTTTTTTATTTATTTAAATAATTATTTTATTTATGTATTTATTTATTTTTTTTGTGTGGCCAGCTCAGCCCACCAGGGGGCGGGCGGGCTGGCATGTGGTGCTGGGGGATTGAACCGTGGTCCCTGTGCTTTGCTGAGCTTAGCTTGTTCTAAGTAGGTGCTTTAGACCACTGAGCCATCTCACCAGCCCCCCCCCCCATGAAGTTTTAAACCTAAAGTAAAAGTAAAAATAATTTGACAACAAACACCCACATAGACAATACGATAAACAGTTTACTATACTTTATCCCATATCTTCCATCTCTCCCTCCACCAAGCCACCTTATTTTTTTTTGGAGGGACATATTTTAAAGCATGTTGCCTCAGCCCTCAGCACCTTGGCGTGCATAATACTAACTAAAGTTTAGTATTTTTTGTGGTTCTCTTGAAAATATAGAAGCAATGAAATGATACAGATCTTAAGTATATTTTGCCATGAATTTTGACAAATGCACCCATGTGTGTAATTCAAACCCTTACCAAGGGATGGAACCCCACCATAGAAACAGGAAGTTCCCCTCCCGCCTCTTTCCGGTTACTTCCTCCTCCTTCAACCCCTCCTGTCCTCTACCCCAGGCAATTGCTGTTCTGACTTCGTTCCACTACAGATTAGTTTCATCTGCTGTACAAGCTTCCTACAATTGGAACCACGGAGCGGGTACTCTTTTTTTGTCTGGATTTGTTTGCTCAGCGTAGTGTCTGAGATCCATCTACGGTCGTGGCTACACGTCCTTCTGGCCAGGATTCCATCCTATGGACTTTGTTTAATCATCCTCATGTTAATGGACAGTCTCTTTCTGGTTGTTCATATTGCTCTTGACATGAGAGTACAAGTCTTTGGTGGACAAGTTTTCATTTCTCTAGGAGTAGAAATGCAGCATTTAAAAAAGTTTGGCTTAGCAGAGGTTGGGGAGATGGTGGACTCAACACAGCTCCGAATCTTCATGCCCCCGACCCTCCATCTACTCCCCTTTTTTTTCTTTCTCTGTCTTCTTTGTGTTGCCTTCTTTTCTTGGTAAGCCACTCACTTGCCCTCCTCTTGTCTCTTGCCAGGAGATAGTGTTTATGATGGTTTCCTCCCAGCCTAAAGATCTCTCTGGAGAAAGGCAGCACAGTGTGGCTGGAAAGCCCTTTGTTCTCCAGCAACAGTCAAGATTTGCCTCGGCTGTCCAGAGGAGGGAATGGCGCTGTTCTCCTCTGGGCTGCAGACCCTGAGCCGTCTCTCCAGTGAGGTTGAAAGGGGTCCCCTTGAGTTGCTTTGCTGTCGTGCTGTGAACCCAGGACTTCTTTCTCCAGGATACAACCAAACGACACCAGCTGGGAGATGAGGATGCTGGGCAGAGATGGAGGAGGAGAGTGAGAAAGCAAATAGATGTCCTTCCTGCTGCCTGGCTAATTAAACTGTGCATGTCCTCTGCGACCAGGCCAGTCCCATCCTTGGCTCTGTGTTGTTCCTGGATTTGTGCTTAGGTTCCCTCTGGTCTAGCCTCACGCTAGGATGAAGACCCCATCTTCTCTGTCCTACAGTGAATGTATATTGGTTCCAGGTCCAGAGTACTTAATTAGCTTTTCAGGGCAGCTTTGTAAAGCAATCTTTTTTTTGTGTGTGTGTTTTAGGGAAGGGTCTTCAAGGTGTTCAGGGTCTCACGACTAGATCAGACTCAGAGTGATCCGCCTGTTTACAGCCTCCCAAGAGCTGGGATTACAGGCATGCACCACCACCCCAGTCTCATTTGCCATTTTAGTGTGCCCTGGGGGGTGGGGCCAGCACGGCAGGCCTGGGATTTAACCCCCGGCCCCTGATATAAAGCAATCTATGCCAACAAACTGGTAAGAAAACTAAAACCAGTTTCTTCTTGCCCAGGTAAATATGTGCCATTTGTAAAGGTTTGGTGGGTGCACAGTGCCATTTAAAAATATAATTCAGGAAAAAAAAAAAAAAAAAACAACCACAGATGGGAGGAAATCGACATCTAAGAAGTAAAGGCACTCCACAGCGGAGTTGAAGAATCACTCTTGAGCACACTCTTGGGGCTGTCCTCAAGTTCTTCAGCATGGATTCCAAGACCACGTGACCCAGCTGCTCTCAGAAGTACTCCCATATTGGTCAGAATGCATGTCGCAATTTTTGGCTTAGAAAACATGGTCCCTGGACACGCTGATGTGTACTGTTTTCAGCGTGTGTGCTCTGTTGATGCTTTGGGCATCTCCTACTCTAAAATAATTAACATGATTTCAGACAGGAAACACTTCAGCAGAGAGAGAGAGACAGAGACAGAGAGACAGAGAGACAGAGACAGAGACTGAGAGAGACAGAGACAGAGACAGACAGAGAGAGACAGATAGAGAGACAGACAGAGATAGAGGGAGACAGAGAGACAGACACAGAGATAGAGGGAGACAGAGACAGAGA
>NW_004524603.1:7101332-7110706 GCF_000260255.1 Octodon degus
TTTTTTTTTTTTTTTTTTTTTGGTGGAACCAGGGATTGAACTCAGGCCCTTGCACTTGCCAGGGAAGCGCTTATTCCACTGAGCCATCTCCCCGGCCCCCCTCTAATGGATTTTGATGAACTCAAAATGTACTCATATTTCACACCAAACACAAATTAATTATAGTTCAAAAGGAGCAGAGTCAGGCTTTCAATTCAAGCTCTAAGCAATCATATTAGTGATTATTTTCATGTTTCTAATACACCAATTATGCTCATTGGATCCAGCTAATTAAGTTACTGAACTCGAAGATAAGGGAATCATAACATACACTAAAGAGGGAATGAGGCTTAACTTTTAAGTAATTATCTCTCTGAGGTTGAGCTCTTTAGTTTCTTATGTTATGCCAGTAGATTGAATCTCAGGAGTCATTTACAGAAAAAAAAAAAAAACAAAAAAAAAACAAAACGGCAGTTAGACAGCTCTGAGATGTCAGGTGTCATCAGACACTGGGGCATGAGCACTGGGACCTTAAGACCCAAGAGCAGGTACCTGTGGGAACTCGACCACACACTTGCTTTGAAAGGAGTCTCTGGCCCAGCTGAACGTTGTGCTAGGTGCTTTATCTCTGTTATCTAAAACCCACTGCCAGCAAGGGAGGGAGGACTGTACACTCCAGGGGTATTTAGATGCCACTTGATGGTTAACCCTTAAGGAGAAAGACTTTGGAAGACAGGGCAAAAAACAAGAGAGATTCTAACTTTGCAAATGGCAAGGATGAGAAAGTTTAAGATAAAGATCTGGGGGGAACTGCCCACTTGGGCCCCCCCCTCCTATCCCTCTCTTGGGACAGGAGCTTTCTTTCTCTCAATAAATATATTCTGCTCATAAAAAAAAAAAATTATAAAGATCAGAATACTGAGGTCAGGATCAAACCCCTGAAAGGTCAGGATTTGGGTGTGAGGAGAGGAGGGGGAAGAGGGTTTGAGACCCAAATTTGCACAGCTAGGAGACCCAGGTGGAGGGTGTACAGCTCCAGAGGTAGAGGGGAAAATCTTGAAACGTTGGTAATATCTGCTCCTGCGGTCTTTTAATTGAGACGCAGGAACAGGATGGCCGCTGCTCTCAGCACATCTCACCATAATTAACCCACTTCCTTCACAAACCCTGAGAAAAGTAGTCGGAAGAAAGGCTCTTTTACCTCATGGAAAAAAAGACGCATTTTCATCTTCTCGAAGGATATTTACAAGTCGGTTGCATTTTGGCTATGGGTTGCTTCGTGGGGGAAGATGGCAACCTCGAACAAACAAATTTCCTGGGGGTGAGGGCAGGTCCTGGTGATGAACACATCTGTAGGCCATCTGCAGCTGCCACTCCCAGCAGCTTCAGAAAGACGGGGTTTGTCCTGAAGAGGGAACCTAGCAGAGGTTACAGTGTCCATTACAGTCCACCCCTTGAGCTGTTGCCTCTACTTAATCTGTATTGGAAGCTTGTTCAATCTGGGAAGAACTGTTCTAGGACATTTAGTGTTGTTCTTGGGAAATTTAAAGAGGGGAGTTAGTGGCATGAGCTGGGATAGTTGGTCTCCAGGTTAGCAACTGATCCCCTTTTTCCTCTTCCTTCTCTACTACTCATTCTAGAGTTCCTGTTCTCTTGATTATTAATCCATGTCTTTCCCAGTTAAGTAAGTCCGACCTTCTTCTCTGAAGGGTTTCTTTTCTCAGGATGTGGCTACTATACATGCCTATTTACCTTTAAAAGGGTAAGGGAGGGCTGGCGAGATAGTTTGGTGGTCTAAGCACCTGCCTGGCAAGCGCAGGGGCCTGGGTTCAATCCCCAGTACCACATGCCTAGCTGGCCCTGGAATCCCAGGAGCAATGTGCCAGCCCCAAAACTGGGCATGGTGGCACATGCCTGTAATCCCAGTGCTGGGAAGGCTGAGACAGGAGAATCATTATGAGTCTGAGCTGCATAGCGAGACCCTGTACCAAATAAATAATAAAAACAAAAATAAAATGGTAAGGGAGTACCAAGAGATGTAGATGTTCCTAGCTACTTTCCACTGATGATTAGAGACAATTTCCTCTGACAATAAAGGTGACTGCTTTCCTTGTCTCCTGGTCTCTTAGCACAAAGATTCTAATGTAACTGGTGGCAGCCATAGCTTAGAGTTTAATGAGATTCTCACACCCACTGTCCTGCCTTGCAGAACTGGGGATTGAACTTGGGACCTTGTGCTTGCCAGGCAGGCACTTATCCCACTGGGCTATATCCCTGGCTCTGAGTGCAGAACTGGGGATTGAACTTGGGACCTTGTGCTTGCCAGGCAGGCACTTATCCCACTGGGCTATATCCCTGGCTCTGAGATGCTAACTATGTCCTTAAATGGAATTCCTACCACTTCTGGGAAGAAGGATCTCTAGATTCACAATGCTCAAAGTTGTAGGGCAAGATGCCCAGATTCTCCAAATGGGTGATGGAGAGTGAAAGGAAGTGGAACCTCCTATTTGCATTTCTTGGTTCCCAGAGCCCACTGAGAACACGGTACCAAATAATGGCTGCCCATCTAGGGTATATTACATCGTGGAAGATGATGCTACTGCTTCCCAAAGTATTATTTCCAAGATGGTGCCCCCAGTACCTCTTTAAAAGGCCATTCGAGCCCCGGCCAGATAGCTCAGCGGACTAAAGCACCAGCTTGGGCAGGCACAGGGACTGGCCCTACCCCTGGGGTGCACTGAGCCAGTGACTGAGACTGGGTGTGGCAGCACACCCTTATAATCCTAGTGCTTGGGAGGCTGAACACGGGAGGATCACTACGAGTCCGATCTGTGTAGTGAGACCCTGGACACCCTGTACTAAACACATTAAAAAAAAAAAAAAAAGGCCATTCCATTGCTCACCAGGCCAGTGGCTTCTGGATGGTATGACACGTGACGGGACCGGTGACCGCATGGTCATGTGCCCATTGCTACAGGTCCTGGGTTTCTGCTTCATTACAAGAGACTTTATTTCAGCATGCAGGATCCTTTAAATTCCTGAATGGCGGTGCTGTGCTGCTCTGAGGCATCGAGGGTTGGACAGGAAGATGGACACCTAGAACTGGTGTCATCCCAGGTGAATTTTCACTGTTTTCCAGGGTGGAGGAGATCCAAGGTAGCCCACTTCAGTGAAGAGGCCGGTTGGTCTCCTTACCAGGTAGTAGCACAAGGAGGTGGCAGTTAGGATATACAGCGGTGGCTTTAACCAGGTCAGCACTGGGGGCCCATGTACAGATAGGACCCCCCTGTCAAGGGGTTGTCATAGTGAGGAGGCTGCGTGCTTGTGAGACTCACCCATGTTGTTGCAATGAGTAGTTTGTTGATTGACTGATTGGTTTATTTATTTATTTGATACTAGGTGTTCTATGCAGTTCGGACTTCTAGCGATCCTTCTTTCTCAGCCTCCCCAGCACTAGGATTGTAAGTGCACACCACCACGCCTGGCTTCAGGGCCCACCTGGCATGCAGTACCCAGGATCAGGACCTTGTACTTGCCAGCCAGGGGCTTAGGCCCCCAAGCTACCTCCCCTGATTGGTCTTTTGAGACAAAAATCTTGTTTTGTAGCCCAGGCTGGCTTTGAACTTTGAGCTCCTTCTGCATGTACTAGTGTGTTCCTTTTTATTTATTTTATTATCCTAAAACCATGCTGCCACCTTTGGTTCCTGCAGAAGGTCCTAGTTTGCGGGACTCTGTTCTTTCTAGCTGCTTGTTTTCTTTCTCTTGCCTCCCTTTTCTCTTCTTTGTGTGTTGCCATGCTGGAGCTGGAACCCAGGGCTCTGCCCAGGCTAGGTGAACACGCAGTCGCAGAGCTACTCTGTCACAGAGCTACACTGTCAACCCCCAGCTGTTTTCTCTCGAGTTCTTGTCAAATTCTCCATGCTCTGGCAAACAACGAAACAGAATAGTCAGGCAAGGAGGAAGCATTCCTCCCCGCTCTCTGGCAGGCCTCCTTCAGTTCTTGGCCTACATTTCATCTTCTTTGGAAGCGTTCCCTCGTCCTTCCGCCTTATCTTAACACCCATGATTTCCCCTTGTACTGTATGTGTCATGGTGCCCTGAATTACTTTGTGTCTCTTTATCTGAATTCTGGAAGCACTCAGCCTGCGTAAGTTTTTATCCCCAAGCCTTCAGATCAGTGTCTTCCTGTTAAGTATTTGACGTGCATTCTGAATGGATGAGTTGTGCCATGGGCGCTACACCCACCTTACTTAGTGCTCTGAGGATGCTGTAATTATTTTGTGCATCATTTATTGTCCTAACCACGGTGATCTTTGGCACGAGCCTTTCTCAGAGAGCTTTCTACTGCAGATTATAAGCCTGGTGCCTACCTGCATAACCATTTTTCCATTTTGTAGCAGTTGCTTTGGTCCCTTTCAGACTCCTGCTCCCTTTGAGAGGTACCCAGGCAGGGCTGGGGAGATAGTTCGGTGGTTTAAGCATCTGCCTGGCAAGAGCAAAGACCTGGGTTCGATCTCCGGTGACACATGCCGTGCCTACCTGCTCTGGGCATGCTGTGCCAGCCACCCAAACCAGGCGTGACAGAGCGTGCCTGTAGTCCCAGCGCTGGGGAGGCTAAGGCAGGAGGATCACTATGAGTCTGAGCTGTGTAGGAACACCCTACACCAAATAAATCAATAAATATTTTTTTTTTAAAAATTAAAAAAAAAAAAAAAAGATCCCAAGGCAGCAAAGAGTCTGTGCAGATTTCACACCTATTTCATGTTCTTCTTCGTGTGTTTAGCTCATCTGCCCCTATATCCCTGGCCAGTCTCTTCTCAGCTCTGACCCACAGACTTGCTATCTGGCTTGTCCTGGTTTGAACTTGATGGATCTGGCTACAGTACTGATTTTCTGACCTCCGCCCATCCTCAAGTCTGCGCTCTCGCTTCTCGCCAGGTTTTGGCATGTGTAAGTACCTGACCTCAGCTCAACCTGCCTTTGGCTTTGTGTCTCCCGCCTCACACCAGCGGTGAGAGGGAGCCTTGCATTTCTGTGGAGCCAGAGATGGGGCTGGTTGTGGTCTGCCCAGAGAAAGCGCGCATTGTGCAGGGAAGGCCAGGTGCCTCGGCGTTGGGGCGCCTCTCAGCCACACAGAGCAACTGTTTTTGTGACATTTTCATTGCTGCTTTTGTTGTAAAACATTCAATTTGCCAATAATGGATGGAATATTCCAGATGTACAAAAAACCACAGTTGCCTGTCAGGTATTAAAATAAAGCTTGACTTTACTTTTGGTTTCTTTGCCAACCTTCTGTACAAAGAGAGGGAAACTTGACAGTTCAGAAAAAATTGGAATCTAGCCCGTTATGCTAATGATGCCGAGCTTGTTACCTCTGCAACTACCCGTTCTTTCCATATATTACTTCAGAATATTCTAGAATTTTTTTTTTACTAATCCAGGTTTACAGTACATAATGATTACATTCCTCAAGAATTGGTACATGTATGTAACATATATGATTCTTTTTATGCCCCCCACTGGTCCCCTTTCCATTAAAAAAATCTATCTCCCTGTTTCCTGTTATCTATCTTTTATTGTGTTCTTTAATTTAGTATACTTTGAACTTCTTGTATAAGAAAAATCATGTGATATTTAAGCTTATGTGTCTGATTTATTTTATTTTTTATTTTTTTTTTAATTTTATTTATTTATGGGGGGGCCAGCTCAGCCCACCAGGGGGTGGGGCTGGCATGTGGTGCTGGGGGATTGAACCGCGATCCCTATGCTTTGCTAAGCTTGTTCCAAGTAGGTGCTTTAGACCACTGAGCCATCTCACCAGCCCAGTACACTTTTTTCTTTCTTTTTCTTTTTTTTTTTTTTTTCCGGTACTGGGGATTGAACTCAGGACCTTGTGCTTGCCAGGCAAGTGCTTATTCTACTGAGCCATCTCCCCAGATCTGAGCTATTTCCCCTGATTTATTTTATTTAATATTATGGTCTCCTATGAACAACTCAAAGTTTTCTTTGTCTATAGGCCATTTCCAAGATTTAGTGATTATGAATCGCGTTGCTGTTTATTTGCAGCTTGGACTTGTAGCGCTCCCCCGTCTCAGCCTCCCCAGTGCTGGAATTACAGGTGCGCACCGCAGTGCTCGCTGGCTGGCTCAGCACGCCCAGGGCTCCGGGGCTGGTATGGCATGCAGTACTGGGGATCAAACCTGGGTCCTTGTACTTACCAGGCAGGCGCTTAGACCTCCAAGCTATCTCCCTGACCCCAGTGTCTTGAACTCTTTTGAGCAGAAACCTAGTAGGGGAACAGCTGGGTGAAACAGAGTTGCTAGCTTTAGATTTCAGAGGAAGCTCCATTGATTTCCAGAGCAATTTTCCTAGTTTACATTCCCAGCAATAACATAGAAAGCTTCCCTTTTCCCCAAAGCCTGGCCAGCATTTGTTATTATTTGATTTCTAGATGATAGCATCGTTCTGGAGCAAGATGGATTCTCAGTGTAATTTTAACTTGTATTTCTCGAAAGGCCAGCGTAGCCTAATAACAAATACTTGATGAAAATATTTTTACCAATTATGGTGATCACGGCTCCAGATAATTGGAACATGAGCATTTTAAAAACAGTTAAAGCTAATTTCTAGCTTGTTGTTGGTCCAGTAGTTCGTTAGAAATTCACTAGGGAATACATTTTGCAGAATAAAACCCGTCATCTATGCAGGAAAACCTCCTTATGAGTGTCCACAGCTTTTCAATGTGGTTCTTTGGAAACATCAAAACTGTTTTGGTCATTCACTCGGTGAAAAGTCCGGGCGGCATCACCCGCCTGCACTGGCTGCTGTGAGCTCATCTTTTCTCAGGCAGGGTGAAGGATGTGTCCCCATGGGGGCATGTGGAGTCGTTGGCATGTGACCAGAAGCACATATTTGCGGCATTCAGGGTGCTGGACGGGAGAAATGCTGGCAGCCGGGAGTCAGCCTGGCCCCAAACCACAAAGAAGAACGGGCTTCAGACAGGCCGCTCTATCGTTCTGGCTTGTTATTTTGCCAGCCTCCAGTCACTTCTTTCTCTTGCTCTGAGCAAACAAGACAAACGATCATTCTTAAAATGTTCGCAATATATAGGCCACGGGTTTCTTTTGGTTATCTTTAATCTGCTGTGGATCGATTTACTGTCCCACACCCCTCTGCTCAATTTACATTTAAATAAAGCTTTCAATTAACTGCATCCTTAAAAAATAAGCTCTTTAGTGGGTGGAGGGCTATTTAAAAGTGGGTTGTCTTTCCCACATCCTACAAGATCCTTTGGCCAGCTTTTACAGGCAAGCAGCCTACAAAATATTTTTCATCCAAACCATGGCTAGCTCTGATATTTTCTTAAAACCACTCATACATAGCATGCAGACTGTAAATTTTTTTTTATACGATTTTCATTTGGAAAACCTGAATCTCATTTGCTACAAGAACAAAAGGAACCTGTTTGGAGTGCTTTTTTTTCTTTTTTCCAGTTGCCTTCTTCATTGATTTTATACGTAGTTGCATTTCCACTGGTATACCATCTGTCAAGAAAGCAACTGGTCCTCTTGCCCGGAAGAAGCCAGAGCCCGCTTCGCACCAAGGGAGTTTACCCAGGGTCAAGGAGTTTGGCCTGGAGAAGATGTCGCATTCCTCACGGGCTCAGGGAGGAATGCATTTCAAAGCTCTGCCGACCCACAGGAAGAGGCGGTCACAAAATCACACAGTTTTGAGGTTTCACTTCTAGAACCTTTCTCTTGGGTTTTGCTAAGAATTTACTTCCTTTATTATTTTACTTTGTTTATTTATTTATTTTTTTGGTGGAACCGGGGATTGAACTCAGGCCCTTGTGCTTGCCAGCAAGTACTTATTCCACTGAGCCGCTCTCTGGCCTCTCCCTTTATTATTTTAAACACGAAGTCTTCCAATGGTCAACAGTAACATTGTGCACTTGAAATTTTTGTTGAGAGTAGACCTTATGTGATGGTGTTCTTCCCACCATGAAAGTCCTTCAAAGTTTTTTTGTTATTTATTATTTTATTAAATACTGAATATATTAATATTCAGAATATTCCGACACAATAGTGAAACGAAAAACCTTATTGTAATGAATTCATATTTAGGAGGGAATATTCATGAGATAAGTTCATAGGAGTTGTGATATAGGGGAAAGAAACTCTCAACCTGAAGGATACCTGGGATGAACGAGTTTATTTTTTCTAAAACCACAGAATGAATTTTAGGAACAACGGAGGTTAAGAGCAGAATACATTTACTGGCAGAAAGAAAGCTTCTGCCCGGCAAAGGGACAGAAGGGAAGCGAAGCAGGCTGCCAAAGAACCTGCCTTTTTTAGGGATTTTTATAGAGCAAACCCACGAGGTGAGGTGGGTCTAAGGTGGAAAACAAGGGAACTCACACGTGAGGTGGGACAAAAGTATGGTCAACCAAGAAGGTTACAAGCACAACTGTTGGGCAAGATTGATACATCAAGGTCAAATGGGGAAGCGAGTCACGGAACAGGGGCTCTTCCTGTAGGGGGTTGGGTTAGCGACTCTTCTTGGCTTTTTCAAGGTGATTGATACCTATTTAGGATATCCCTGGTGTGTTTCCCTAGGGAGGTATGTGGCTGCATTTGTTTGGTCTTTTGTCCTGAGGCCTGGCCCCCTGCTGGGAGTGCCTGTTTGGCCCACAGTTGCAAGATATTTTGCCTTCCATACCGACCCTCCCCTCCGAGGGCCTATCCCGTCTGTCTGCCTATATTTCCTAACTCAGCTGCCTACAACAGTGAAACTACTGGGGAATGTGTATAAATACTGCTGTACTGACAATACTGCTAAATGATCCTCTGATTTACACCAACAGTAACTAAGGGGGGGTCTGTTCTCTGATGGTCTTACCAAAAGAATATGTTACCAAACTCTTTGGTTCTTGCCAATCTAATAGGCAACAGTGCTGTTTGGCAAGTGTGTGGTTTACCTGCCACACTTTTGTATTTCATGAGTGAAGATATCTTATATATACTACAAAGCCATTTGGATTTTGATTTGATGTACACTGTCATTTCTAATACTTTGCCAATTCTTTTACCTGGGCTAGTTTTTAAAAGTTACTTGGGGTTTTTATGTTAGTGAGCTTAGCCCTTGATTTGAGCTATAGTAGAAAATGTCCCCCGAGCCGATTTCTTCCTGGTGTTGAGGTCTTGCTTTTTATTTTATGCTAAAAATTTCTATTTAAAAAGAAATAAGGATGGGCTGGAGATGGCTCAGTGGTCTAAAGCACCTACTTGGAACAAGCTTGGCAAAGCACAGGGACCGTGGTTCAATCCCCCAGCACCACATGCCAGCCAGCCCCGCCCCCTGGTGGGCTGAGCTGGCCACACACACACACACACACA
>NW_004524603.1:7110846-7112677 GCF_000260255.1 Octodon degus
ATTTAGCAAAGCCCAGGGATCACAGTTCAATCCTTCAGCACCACATGCCAGCCAGCCCCGCCCCCTGGTGGGCTAGCTGGCCACACACACACACACACACACACACACAAATTAAAAAAATAAAATTTTTTTAAAAAGACCATTACTACGTTTCTAAAAAATAAATAAATAAATAAATAAAAAGAAATAAGGACATCCCTGGCACCACATGCCACACCGGCCCTGCCCCCCAGCACCCTGTGCTGACCACCAAGTCTGGGTGTGGTGGTGCACACCTGTAATCCCAGCACTGGTTTGGCTGAAAACAGGAGGATCACTACGAGTCCACACTGTATAGTGAGACCCTGTACAAAATGCATTTAAAAAAAAAAAAAGAAAAGAAATAAGGACTGTTCTATTATTGTAGCAAAATACCAAAACTAATTGACATAAACTGAGGGATGTTTATTATGGCTTACAGTTTCAGAGGTTGTGGTCCAGGGGTGGTTGGCCCTGTCACTGGGTTCTAGGGTGCAGTGGAATCTTTCTAGAGCCAATTCTTCTTGTTCTGAACAAAGAACTGGACAAGAAATGTGCAAAAAGTAGTGAGGTTTTATATTTATTCATGCTATGAAAGGTAGGAAAAGAGGTACACTCTGCAGAGCACAGGGGGGCCACCCAGAAGAGTTCACAGTGGTGACGGGGTTATTGGTGACCGTCTTTTATAGCCTTCACCTGGCATCAGATCTGGGCTGTCCTATTCTGAACCTTCCAAAAGAACTGAAGATACTGTCTCTGCTTGATCCCAGGGGCAGGGCTCGGGCACATGGGCCCTGAATCTCTGTGACTGACACCTCATGCCCTCTTGCCCAGCCAGTTCCCCAAGTCCTAATCTCCTGCTGCAGCCCATTACTACTGAATGTCTTAAGTGAGAAGTTAGTTATAAAACGCTTGACCTTATTTTTCTAGGAAATGATGATACACGCAACCAGCACTTCACTAATTTGGGGTCGGTGAACATGGTCATGGTTCAAAACATTAAGTTCAGTGAGACCATGAGGGCGGACCCACGTCCAGTCTGACTGATCCTGTTACCATAGTTGGAGATTGGGATATAATGTATACAAAGGAACAACTGTGTGAAGATACAGGAAAGTGTCAAGGACTGGTGGAAAAGTGTCAGGGAACTGTGTACCTTAACCTGAATATAGACGCTTCCAGGGGGTCTCAGATACAGATTTAGCCCTTAAAGAGTTGTGGAAGAAATATTACGAGATTCTTTCCTGCCTGGGGTGAATTGATAAATCCTGGGCCAGGGTCTCACTAAACACACTGCGACTGGCCTGTGTACAGGAGAAAGAATTCGAAGGCTGTGAGGAGGAGTCTGAGCTTTCAACTGGCAACTTGAATTACAACAGTCCTTGGGAACAAATTGAGTTTGTAAGTCAAGGGTCCATTGGATAAATTTCATGTGGTATCTTTTGATTTTGGGTCACATTTTTTTTTTATTTTTAAATTTTTTTCCCATAATTTTATTTATTTATTTTTCCATAATTTTATTGAGAAACAAATAGCAATGAGACGGTTTCAAACCAAATTGGTAAGGCAGTTTCAGTAATTAACACATTGCATACATTCTTCCTAGTGGTTATTTGCTATACAAGATGCAGACATGATATCCTATTTACAAATACTATTAGAACAAATCCCTGTATTCGTTAAGAGAATGTAACTATATATCTAGCCTAACCTTTTTTTTTTTTTTTTTTTGCGGAACCAGGGATTGAACTCAGGCCCTTGTGCTTGCCTGGGAAGCACTTATTCCACTGAGCCCTCTCCCCGGCCCCCTATC
>NW_004524603.1:7113587-7114741 GCF_000260255.1 Octodon degus
ACCTAGGCTGTTAAGCTTAAGCTCACTATCTGTCTGAATATCAAACATCTTAGGCATAACATGGAACAGGTATTTTTCATCAAGTATTGATATGTTAAACTTTAAGTCCCTACAAAATATGATGAAAAAACTGTTAAAAATTAGAATATCTTTTAAAAATAGGCATAAAGAATTATATAATTCAAGGGGCTGGTGAGCTGGCTCAGTGGTCTAAAGCACCTACCTGGAACAAGCTAAGCAAAGCACAGGGACCATGGTTCAATCCCCCAGCACCACATGCCAGCCAGCCCCGCCCCCTGGGGGGGCTGAGCTGGCCACACACACACACACACACACACACACATAAATAAAATTAAATTAAAAAAAAAGAAAGCCTGAGAGAATGTTTAAAAAAAAAAAAGAGTTATATAATTCTTATGTTTACATATAAGTCCAGAAATCTAACCATATACAACCTTGAAGCAGGACAGTTTGGGTCACATTTAGTGAGAGCTTCCTTATTCCACAATTATAAAAGAGTTATTCTAAAGTTTCTTCTACTACTTTTATAGCCAACCCCTTCTTTTTTCCCTTCTTTCTTTCTCGTAGTTTTTATGTAGGAATTTGTTTTCATTTAAGTATATATAATTGGCATCCTTCCTATTCAACCTAATAGTTTTAATTTAAACAACTTTTGATTCTCCCTAGAAGGTCTGGAGGGAATTTCATAAATAATATATTTCAAAGAAGTGGTATGGAAATAAAGTGGCATGGTTTAAAACATTAAGTTCAGATTTGACCTAGGCCCAGCATGTGAGTAAGACTGCCCGGGGCCCGCTGGATCCTCTTTCGACCCAGAGCCCAGGCCTGGCATGTGAATGGAACTTCCTCCATCAGACAGTCCCATGTGGAACCCTGCAGCTGAACTCCCTGCAGAGAAGATAGAGGCAAGACCCACCCAGCCGATCTAGGAGCAGCGCATCTTGCCAGAGTGGCACAGAGGGTTCACCTCCAAGGGCTGCTGCAGGAAGAAGTGGAGCACAGCAGCCAGACCCAACCCACGCTCACCTGGTCAAGTTTGAGCTTGGTAGATCCAGACCTGGTGCTAAGATAATAACTCTATCAAAGCTCTACACCAAAGGTCAAAAGACAGTGCTATACAAAATGAAAAAGAG
>NW_004524603.1:7127517-7131134 GCF_000260255.1 Octodon degus
AAAAAAATAATTGTAGTATTATAAAAAAACAAAACAAAACATTACGTTCAGTGAGACCATGAGGGCGGACCCAAGTCCAGTCTGACTGTTGTCCTTATCATAAGTGGAGATTGGGCTATAACGTATACAAAGGAGCAACTGTGAAGATACGGAAAAGATGGCCATTTGCAACCCATTTCTGTTGGTTGAGCCCTATCCACTGTAGTAGTGGTAGGAAATCTACTTCATTTCTCTGGGTTGATAAAGCTCCCCTGGACCCAGGTTCTGCAGTCCTGCTGTGTGTGATTGTGTAGTAGGATTAGTGAGATAGTAGTCAGGATTCTATTAGGCAGTAAGGACAGCAGCCCCAGCATGGAGCCAGCAGGACCATCATGGAGCCTGTTGAGTCATGACCCCTCAGGAATCTTATGAAAATAGCTACCAAGCATCCTTTGGCTCTCTGGGACCCCCCTAGAGCATGACCAGGTGGGCTATTGGCACAATGGTGTGTAAGTCCCACATGGGCTGTATGGATCAATCCCTGAAAAGTATGTATTCTTCAATAGGGAGAGATTGTATTGCTTACATCACTGATTAAGCTCCATTCTAAACCCCTTAAAGATACCCAAAGGGTGCTCATGGGTATCCTACTCAGAACCTGCCCCTAGCTAGAGGGAGCTTTACTTCCTTGCCTATGTCATTGAAATAGATTTGTTGGTGCCCTGTTATGTCTTACATCTAGACATCCTTCCCAGAACTTCATTTGCTCATAGGTGGGACTCTGGGTGTGCGACATTGGATTACAGGACAGGGGTAACTGGATTAGTCAGCAACATGGTTCTGGGTATGCATAATGGGCAGGCCCACCCTGGGTGTGGTGGTGCTAACCAATAGAGTTGTAGTCTGAGAGGAATGAAAAGGGAAAGGGAGGTTCATCTATAGACAGTTTCCCTTCTGTCATGTCCCTCTACCATTTCACCCTGCTTTGGAGACAGATGAAAGAGGGCTGAAACCTCTACAAACTATGAGCCAAGACAAACTTTTCCACCTTTATCTTGTGGATGATGAGTATTTTGTACCAGCAAAGAGAAAATAACTAAGACACACTCTATCTCGTATGTCCCTGATTGCATTCTTTGCCACCATGAGACACAATGCTGACATTCTGGCAATAACCACTAAAGCATTTTCAGTTTCCTTATCTTCAAAACAGTACATGTCTTCTAGGACTACCTAGAATACCCATAAAAGAGCCTAGTATCATGCCTAAAATACTGTAGTCTTAATAAGTTGCTATTTTCATTATATATAACATGTAATAATATTATAGTACTTTGATCTGAGTATGGTGGTGCAAGTCTGTAACCCCAGCACTCTGGGAGGCTGAGACAGGAGGATTCCAACATCAAGCCCAGCCTGGGCAACTTAATGAGACCCTGTCTCAAAATAAAAACAATAAAAAATGATCTGGGGATGTAGCTTAGTGGTAAGGCACTGGGTTCAATCCCTGATACAATAATAACAGTAATATATTCTCACTGAATTATGCCTTCCTCAAGTTCATAGGAAGAAGCCCTGAGCTTTAGTACCTTGGAATGTGACTGTATTTAAAGATAGGGTCTATAAAAAGGGAATTAAGTTAGATGACATCATTAGGTTGTCCCCAGTCCAGTCTGACTGTTGTTTTTAGAAATCGAGATTGGAACAGAGCACACACAGAAGGACAACCATGCAAAGACACTGGGAGAAGACAGCCATTTACCAGCCAAAGAGGGCAGTCTCCATGGGAACCAGGCCTACCAGTGCTGTGTTCTTGGACTTCCAGCATGCGGAACAGCAAGGAAGTCAATTTCTGTGACTTAAACCAGGTGCCATAGTCCCTGCAGGCCAGTGTGTTCACAGGTCACAGAGAAAGCAATGACCAAGGTCTCCAGGGCACATTCAATGTGATGGTTTCCAAATGGGGATGCTGAAGGAACCAGGGTGACATCTAAGGTGACCTGGGTCAGAGTTTGTAGGATGGACTGCAATGGCACAGGGCTTGGGGAGGGACCTGTGGGCCACCGCTTGGGTCAGTCATGTTCTGTGTGTGCCTCGCTGTCTTCACCAATGAGGTCCCCACAGTCTTCACCAATGGCAGTGACTCTCCAGCTAGGTAGGACCTGCACCCAACCTCAGGTGACCAACTGGAACCAGGAATTTATTTATTCCAAGTTTGTGTGCATCTATTTTTTTTAAATTTATTTACTTATTTTATTTATTTTTTAATTTATTTATGTGTGTGTGTGTGTGTGGCCAGCTCAGCCCACCAGGGGGCGGGGCTGGCTGGCATGTGGGGCTGCGGGATTGAACCGTGGTCCCTTTGCTTTGCTAAGCTTGTTCTAAGTAGGTGCTTTAGACCACTGAGCCATCTCACCAGCCCCATCTTGTGCATCTATTAATTTAGGCTTTTGCAAGAAATACGTAGTCACAGCCATGCTTCCACGAACACGAGACTCATTCTCAGCATGAAGACAGTAAGGGCAGGCTGTGGGGCCGTACTCTGAATTCTGGTGCCATCTTATTAGGCTCTGTTTCCATGGACACTGTCTTCCAAGAGTCCCTGGGGCTGGATGCATGGCAAGCCAGCTTCGTGGGCTTCTACTCTGTGCCCTGGCACTAGGATCGCTCCTGCAATGTCACGCTACAATCTGTTGATAGTCATATGTTTGTGGTGAAGATGGTGTACACAGACGCGAGGGGCTGTCAGTCTAGGAAACAATAGCTCACACAATCATGTGATGACCATAATACTCGTTAACGACACTATATTATGCGTTTACGATACGTCATGGTTTCTAGGTAGATGTCCACTCAAAGCCTCATAGCCGGGGCTTTGGAGGGCGATAGGATCACATGGTTTAATAGCTGGCTTGCTGTTGGAAGGCGGGGCCTGGGAGGTGGAGACAGGCCCCTGGGGGTGTGGCCTCCAAGGGTCTGTCTCCTACTGGCTCCGCCCTTTCCTTTCTGCGTGCTGGCTGCTGGGACGTACGTATCTTCCTCCATCAGGCCCTTCCACCAAGCTACTGACTGTGCAAGGACTCGAACTTCTAGAACGTGAGCCAAAGTGAACCCCAGCTCCTTTAACTGTGGGTGTCTGGTATTGTGTCCTAGCCTTGAGGAAGTGACTAATGTGCTACGGTTTTATTGTTGTTCTCGTGTGCACCTTATATTTATAAAACCTTTACTGTGAAATGTGGTGCCACACCAGCTGCCCCATCCAGCCGTGTCTGGTGACTGTGCCCCATGCAGCGACTGGCCTTCCCATGTGGGTTTTTTTATTTTGTATTTTAGGGCAGGGTCTACAGGGTGTTCAGGGTCTCACTACTAGATCAGACTTGCTGTGATCCGCCTGTTTACAGCCTCCCAAGAGCTGGGATGACAGGCACGCGCCACCACGCCCAGCCTCAACTGCGGTCTCAGTGCGCCCCGGGGATCGAACCCCCAGCTCCTGAGCCACAGGCGCTTTAATCTGCTGAACTATTTGGCCGGCCCGCCGTGTGGGTTTGTACCTCAGGGACGTTGGCAACATGAAATCACCTAACTGCCCCTTCCTTAGAACCTCTTCCCTCTGCTAGATGACAGGGACAGGCGCTCAC
>NW_004524603.1:7131827-7140248 GCF_000260255.1 Octodon degus
GCAGAACCGGGGATTGAACTCAGACACTTGTGCTTGCCAGGGAAGCGCTTATTTCACTGAGCCATCTCCCCAGCCCCCAAATCTCTTTTTAAGTTTATTTATTTATTTATTTTTAAGATTAGTCAAGTGGAGTAGTGAGAAGGGGGAAAGAGTTTTTAAGTTTTTTATAAAAACAAGCTATATCGTTTACAGGTACAAATTCTCTATGATGAATGCAATCATTATGTATATTTAAAATGTGCTAATAAAATTGATAAGTACTTTTAAAATTTTGAGACAGGGTCTCACTAAGTCACTGAATTGCTCAAGCTGGGCTTGAAATTGTGATCCTTTTGCCTCAGCCTCCCAGGGTGCTGGGATTACAGGTGTGGACCACCATGCTTGGCCTTTCATGCATTTTCTACATGTGTATGGTTATGTGTCACCTTCCCTTCTTTTATATAAATTGCAGTAAGGGTTTCTCCACTGCGTGCCCTGCTCTCCTTTGGGTAGAGTTTCATTGCAGTGGTCTGCAGCCAGGAAGAGGGGATATGGGACAGTGGAGGTACTGTGTCCCTTCTGCCCCCTTCTCATCCCATCTTCTAGGCCAAACTTACTGTCCATTCTGCCCCCAGCTGGAGAGCAGCAGGTCAGGAATGTGTCATTAAGCTGTGTAATACCACAGTCCATGAAGACTGAATTCACTTATAGGCACTCGACACACCGTTTGTCTGACGCAGTGCTTTGCAGTTGGAAGGCTACCTGCAAATTAGAGAGGTCATCAGTGGTTAGGAGCTCTAGCTGTGCCCAGGAAGCTCCAGAGTAGTGGTCACCACTCTGCCTCACCACTCTGAGACTGAGGACTGTCCTTTTCTGTCTGCCCCTCTGAGGCTTCTGGCAGCACCATGACTCTAGGTGGTCAGCAGGGGTGTCTGTAGGGTGAGTGACCATAATGATCTTCCTTGGAAAACAAAGTCCTTCTTGAGGATCTGTGTAGATGTAAGTTCTCAAAGTCTGTAAAGGAAGATAGTCTAATATTGGGCCATGTAAGCAGAAAGCTTAGGTTTATATCTAGATATCCCCCAAAGCTTCATACATTCATGGGTGGGGCTTTTGTGAAGTGATTAAGTGATGGAGTGTGATAGTCATCATTGGATTTGTCCACTGATGAGTTTTATAGGTACTTGGGATGTTTGGCGGTGAAGCTCGGTTGGAGGAGCTGGTTGCTGGGGGTGACCTGGCTGGGTCTGCCTCCCTCCTTCCCCTTGTTCCCTCTCTGCTTCCTGCTGCCATGCCATGGGCTGTGTCTCCTCTGCCAGGCCCTGCTGCCGTGCTGCCCTGCCTTTCCACATTCCTTGTGGAAAGACCTTGGAGTTGGGTGTTCTGTCCCTCCGTGTCTGATGCATTTATGGCCTTGTGCTGCTAGCACGGGTGGGGCCGGGCAGGGTTTCTCTCCCTCCCTAGTCCTCCTTTTGTTCTCCGCTTCCTGTGTGCCATGGCTTGAGCAGGTTTCCTCCCCCAGGCCTTCCGCCATGTCCTCATTTCCCTCTTCATTCTGCTTCTGAGCCCATGTCTACTTGAAAGGCTCTATGAGAGCTCTGACCCACTTGGGTCCAGGAAGGGGACAATGGTTTGTGGCAGCAAGACCCTGTCCAGTCTGAAGTGTGACCTGGCATGCTTCTGCATTTTGCTTGGGGCTTAATTTTTCTTTGTTAAATGATGTCTCTAACATATAAAATGTTTTCCTTATGACAGTCACACCCCTCTGCCTCCTCACAGTGTACCTGAGCCTTATGAACAAAACACAGAAAGGTGGCAGGAAACAGGGAAGTGGACTTTCTGGAGCTGGGAAGGGAACAAACATCTCAGCTGCCGCCTCATTGATGGGACACAATCTGGATGCCCATCACATAGAGGACAAGTTAATTCCGGCTCATGGTTCAATCCATCCTCAGCTGGCTCCAAGGCAGGACACATGACGGAGGGTCTGGGGGAGGAAAAGCTGCCCTAGGCACAGCAGACAGGAAGCGGAGAGCAAAGGGAGGACTAGGGAGGGAGAGAAGCCCTGCCCAGCCCCACCCGTGCTAGCAGCAGAGGGCTACATCAGTGGGCTACACCATGCATTAGTAGAGTGACCTCATGAGCTGGTCGCCTCCCCAAAGCCCTGCCTGAGATGCATGAGGCTTTGGGATGGACGTCCAGATATAAAGTGTAATGATGGAGGTATTGTGTGCGTGTGTGTTTGTGTGTACACATATGTGTGTGGGATAGCACATGTCTGTAATTATCAGCAACCTGGCCAGAATCCCCAAGTGCCTGTATGAGGGGTATGGGAAAGGACAAAACAAGAAACAGGCAAATTTAGTTATGCACGATGGGGGTGGGGACAGGGGGTACTGGGAGGTCAGTGCCTCAGGATGGCCAGAGATAGGGATGCTCTGAGCAGCCTATTCAGGGGCGGGGTGGGGCGGGGCATGCCTCCTGGAACAGTATAGAGGCTGTGGTCCAATGGGCAAGCTTAATGTCACAAAGGAAACAAGCCAAGAGCCATCCCCACACCTGGGTGCTAATCTCACTGAGGGAGAGAGGAGGTTGATTTCTGCATCCAAAACTGGCCCACAAGGCAGGCAGGGCAGGGAGAGCCTAGGACAGCTGCTATGTCTATTCACAATTTGGGGTCCCCAACGGGTAATTCTACCACTCGGGAAGCTGAGGCAGTGTGAATTCAAGACCAGTCTGGAGTAGATTGTGAGAGACTGCCCTCCCCCAATGATCATGTTGTATCCTAAAAGGAGTGTAATCATTATGTATCAGAAACATAAACTAATAAAATAAAAAAGCATCTGATAAGCAACCGAAGAAGAATGAGCCTTAAGCTGGCACTCAGGGCAGATCAGCAGGAGTGCTAGCCCAAGTAAAGCTGTGCTTCCCGAAGGGGCCCTTCCACCCAGACCACTCGGCGAGACCTGGGGCCTCGCCACCCGGAGGAAATGGTGCTCCTTACGCAGTAAATCCACAAGCCGAGTACCAGTGAGATTTGTTTTGAGTTTCCTTACAATGTAATGGGAAATCAGAACCAGTTTTTGAGTAAAACAAAAGACCCCATAGAGTGATTATTTATTTATTTATTTATTTATTTATTTATTTTTGGAACCAGGGATTGAACTCAGGTGCTTGCACTTGCCAGGGAAGCGCTTATTCCACTGAGCCATCTCCCTGGCCCCCGTAGAGTGATTATTGATAGGTTCTGGCCCGAGTATAAATTGCTGAATTATTATGATGGTCATCTATCATGACTGAAGCCCTAAAACAAAGACCCAGAGACCACTTCCCCCTTCTTCTCCAACCCAATCCAGATATGATTTCTTTTTACTTTTCCCACACCACAAGGGAGCCCCCAACCAGCTCCTTAGGTGTCACTAAACCTGCCCCTCAAACTCCACTCTGGGCAAAAGTTCATGAAGTCTCAGCCTTCACTGACCCAGGCCAGAGGATCCCCCCACCTCCCTCAGACTCTCTGTGTCTTTAGAATTTACAAAGGCCTCTTTTATCTTTTCCTGTCCTTGTACTGAGCCGATGAAAAACTTAACAATTATTAGAGGCAGAGGTAAGAGGCAGGGACTAGTTATGGACAGAATTTCTGGTTACATAATTTTAAAAAATTCTTTATTTATTTGGTATAGTCTCACTCCACAGCTCAGACTTGTAGTGATCCTCCTGTCTCGGGCTCCCCCAGTGCTGGGATCATGAGCCTGCACCACCACATCCGGTTTTGGTGGCCGGCACAGAGCACTTGGGGTTCTGGGGCTGGCATAGCTTGCGGTACTGGGGATCAAACCTGGGTCCTTGCGCTTACCAGACAGGCACTTAGACCACCGAGCTATCTCCCTGGTCCCTCCCCTGTCGGTCTTACTATGTAGTTTAGGCTGGCCTCGAACTCAGCATGTAGTCCAGGCTGTCCTAAAACTTGGAGTAATCCTCTTGCCTCAGCCCCCTAAGTGCTAGGATTATAAGTGTACATCACCACACCTAGTTTAGGTTACTTAATTTGTTATTTTTCAGGTACTTTTCCTTTTCTGATTTTTTTTTTTTTTTCAGAATGGGAGATTGAACTCAGGCCCTTGTGCTTGCCAGGGAAGCGCTTATTCCACTGAGCCATCTCCCTGGCCCCTGGGACTTTTCCTTTTAGTATAAAAGAAATCTCATATTCCTTATCTATCTGCTTAAGCAGAAGTGTTTTATTTATTTCTTTTTTCCTAACCTCTTTGTTGTGAAGTTTGAGCAGGTGGGAATAACTTTGGCTATAAAAACAGGGACTAAAGATTTGGAAGAAGCCATCCATAACTGACTAGGGTAGGAAGAGGAGGAAGGGGTTTGGAGCCAGGAAAAGAAGAAAAAAGTTCTAGCAATGAGAAGGTGTGGCTATGGCAAAAGGAGTAAAGGAAGGCTCACCAGTGCATAATTAATGACGCATTGTTCAGTGCCTTTGGGGCCAGGGAGATGGCTCAGTAGAATAAGTGTTTCCCCGGCAAGTGCAAGGGCCTGAGTTCAATCCCCGGTTCCACACACACACACAAAAAAAGCCTATGGGCTTTTTTTTTTTTTCTCTCTCTCTCTTTTTTATCTCATGATAGACAAAATTTGTACTTCTGGTGGTACCTAATGGAAATATCCTACAGGGCTTTTTCAAAAATGTTGGCCAAAGTAATGAATGATTCAAAAGCTAAGGAAAGCTACTTTTTCTGGTAAGATTTTTCCGCAGGCTGTTCTCTCTGGGTCAGTCTGACAGTGAGTGCTTGCTGCCGAAAGTCAAGCAGGAAAGGTCTGTCTGGGCCTCACAGTTTCCTAAAACTGGTCACCTAGCTGTTGTTTTGTGCTTCTCTCTTTAAACCAGCAATGCAACTGGGAGTGGAGGCACGCCCTTGTGTCCCAGCTCTTGGGAGGCTGAGGCAGAAGAGCTGCCATGAGCTCAAGGTCAGCCTGGGCTACATAGCAAGATGCTATCTCAAAAAGAAACAAACCAATAAACACACCTTCTGGAGAAAAAACGACTTTCTTCCAGACATGTGGGAGAGATGAGGATGTGCAGGAGACCAGACGGGCCACTGCAGAACGTGAGGGGCTGCGGAGCAATTTGAGTGCTCGGAGAGGCTGAATCAGGAGGATTGCAGGTTTGAACTCAGCAAGGGTGACTTAGAAACTTCGTGAGACTGTCTCAAAAATAAAAACAATAAAAAAGGGCCGGGGGAGTACTCCATGTGAAGTCTCTCAGTTCAGTTCCCAGTCAGTAGGAGAGAGAGAAATAGAGGGTACAGTCCAGGGACCTCTGGGTGTGGGCATCCGAGGGCTCCACTTACTACTTGGTGAAAAAGCTTTGCCATGGTAGCCAGAAACAGGTACCAGCAAGAAGGGGCAAGCGCTTTGTCCCCACCAGCATTGGGGTCTCCCCTTTGCTCTGCTGGAGGCAGCCAGGACCCCTCTGCAATGTGGAGCTGTGGAGCTGTGTGGTGAGGGCAGGGTGGGAGCCTGGCCGTGGAGCCTAGCGCCAGGTACAGCAGAGCCGGGCTCCTGCATGCTTGGGTATTTTCAGTCACTTTGGAGGGTGCCCACTCATACTAAGGTACGGGATGTTCCACACCGGCTTCACTGACACACTGGCCAGTCTACTCTGGAAACACTGAGAAACAATCCTTTTGGTTCTCAATGGAACTCATAATCCAGTCATGTTGACACCAAAAATGGATCATTTGGGAAATTCTATGACATTCTGGGAAATTTGAGAAGACTATGGGGACAGGAGATCTGAGAGGGAGGGGAGGGATGAATGGGGGCTGCAGAGGACGTGTAGGGTACTGAACTAGTGTGAATACACTAGTTGTAGGCACATGAACCTGTGCATTCCTGCAAACCCGTCGGGCAGAAACCCCAGGGTGGAACCCAACATACACCACAGACTTCGGGGCAACAGCAGCAAGCCAGGGTTGGGTCATTGCTTAGTAACAAATGCACCCCTTGGGGCTGGATGTCCATGACAAGGGTGGTCACACATGAACGGGGACGGGAGGTCTGTGAAATTCCATGCCTTCTGCTCAGTTTATTATTTTCTGGCAGAACTGGGGATTGAACTCAGGCCCTTGCGCTTGCCAGACAAGCGTCTGCTCAGTTTAGCTGTGAACCAAACTAGCTCTCAAAATAGCTTATTAATGAAAAAACAGTTATAAAAATTCACAATTTTTTCTGAAAAGAGCTATTTCTTTTTAAGATTAAAGGTGTTGAGCATAACATAGAGATCATAACTCTGTAGTATTTAATATAAATCCATTTGGAAAAAAAAATTAAATTGCACAGGGCCTGTTGTGTTTTTATAGTTATTAACTTTCTTCATAGTATTCTTGGTCATACGGCATAAAGTGAAAACTGCATGATCTGTGTACACCAAAGCCTGTTTTTATAAAATGAAATCTAATTAGCTTAAAGGCTAAGGTAAAATAGTCAAGAGTAGAATAGATTTTAGGAAGCAAGCAAGTAAGCAGAGTTACCAGTGGATGTTTGGAAACTGTGACAATGTGGTGCATGTCGGCATGTGTTTGGAGCTTCTTGCTTCTTAGTCCCTCATGATTACTCTTGGGGCCAAGCAGGGCTCGACTTGACCAACTGTCTCGTCTTACAAAAACAGGACTGACTATGGTGTTGAGAGAGACGTCACTCATTTTTTGCACTCAGAAGCGAAGATCTGTAGCTAAACTTTCCCGTTAAGGTCAGTGTCTTGGTCGCCTTCTTTCTCACTGAGGCAAAATAGCTAATGCCCTCAGTTTAAAGGTGGAGAGAGCTGTTGTGGCTCACAGCTTCAGGAGCTGAGGCCATAGTCAGCCAGCTCTGGGAAGAAGCAATAAAGTGGAAGGCTCTGGTGGAAGAATGATGCTCAGCTCTCGGTGACCAGAAAGCAGAGCCTCATGGGGGGAGCGGGGGGGACGGGACGGGACACAGCCTTCAAGGTCATGCCCCCCTGTGAGCCCCCTCTTCTGACCAGACCCTAACTTCTAAGAACAGTTGTCTCAGTTACTTTTTTTCTCATTCTTGGAACAAAATACCCAAAATCAAGGAAGGAAAGGTTTACTTAGCTCAGAATTAGTGGAGGTTTCAGTCCATACTCAGCTGACTCCAAGGCAGAATGGCATATGGTAGCAGGCAGCAGCTAATGGCAGCAGAAAATAGCAAAGAGCAAAGGGAGGAGCAGGGGCTGCAGCAGGTAGCAACGCTGTCTCCCTTCTGTTGTATCCAGGCCATCCACCCCAGGGCGGGCGTAGCACTCACACCCCTAATCCCAGCATTGGATCATGAATTAATCACAAACTCTAGAAGTCGCCCCAATGACTACATGAGACTTTTTTTTTTTGGGGGGGGGACAACTAGACACAAAGCATACCAGCAATCGATCCGGAAGCCCCCACAATCCAGTTGTTTTCCAAAAGCCCCACCTAGGAGTGGATGAGGCTGTTGGGGGGGATTTAGACATAAATCACAACAGCTACATTGTGGTTTAGCCTTCTCAGGTCTTGAGCTGCAGCTGGGTCCCTAACATGACAGTGTAAGTGTCGGAACCTTTAAAAAGTAAGGCTTAGCGGAAGGGAGTTAGATTCTAGGGACACTGCTGTCACAGAGGACCGAAGCTGGTCTTGCCAAGGGGGTTGGGCCTGGTAGGAATGAAGTCCACGAGAGCAGATTGTCATAAAACAAGGGATCCTGGTACCCCCCTTCTCTCTCTCTTGTTTTTCAGAACGAGGGATTGAACTCAGGCCCTTGTGCTTGCCAGGGAAGCACTTAATCCACTGAGCCATCTCCCCAGCGCCCCCCCTTCTCGCTTGGTTTCTGTCTAGATGTGGCTTCTGTATGTGCACCTGCTCTGGTGACAGCCGAGGGAAGTCCAGGCAAGCAGACAGTGACAAGGGGGAGGTTATCCTTGTCATCCCTCAGCCATGGCCTCGGTGGGGGTCAAGTCAGGGGTCCCACAAAGGGAAGAGGGCAGGACAAGATAAGCCCTTCCCCCAGAGGGCAAATAGCGTGTTTTAATGCTGAAAGATTCCAGGTCAACAGGACACAGGATGCTCCTGGGAAGACTTCTCCCCTAGGGATGCCTGGCCTCCTTTGGGGCAGAGTTCATTTCCGTTTCTGTCTTTCTTTTCTTCCTTGAAGTCTTTACTATGCACGGGGCCCTGACAGTTGGCTGCACGACTATGTGAGTGGATTCTCAAGAGATGGTGAATGACTGCACGGACCCTTGGGTCACTTTTGTTGATGTTGCTGTTTTTCTTTTTTTCTTTTTTTCTTTTATTTTTTTTCTACAGTTTTATTGATAAACAGATAGCAATGAGACAGTTTCAAATCAAATCAGAAGTACAGTTTCAACAAATAATACACTGCATATATTCTTCTTAGTGGTTA
>NW_004524603.1:7143698-7153839 GCF_000260255.1 Octodon degus
GGAAGTCCCCAGAAATTCCTACTTGGTGGGAGGGGTGGGGAGGTAAGGCAGAGTGGTGGGGGGCGGCCCGTGGGTGGGAGAGGGTCCGGCCCACACTGCACCTGGGCTGGGACTGGTCCCGCTGGCGCAGGGTAGCAGCAAGCCCTCCACACACTCACCGGACCTGGGCTAGGACTGGGTCTCGATGTTGCTCTTTTTCTGAGACGGGCTGGTCTTGAACTCAGTGATCCTCCTGCCTGAGCCTCTTGAGGGCTGGGATAACAGGCATGTGCCACCAGGCCCTGCTCAGTTGCTCGCATTAAAGTCATTAACTTACCTTGTATTTTCCTTGGCGTGTTATGCCTGACAGCCACCCAGCTGTCATCACAGGCTGCCTCATGCCCGGGTGAAGCTGTGGCCTCCTGTTCACATTCAGGGTCTGCAAATTCCCGGGGATGCTCATTAAGGCTGCAGCTCATGAACCCCCAGTTGCATTTTGGAAAAGCAATTATCTTGCCTGGACACTGACAAGGAGAGCAACCATTCGCCGCCAATAAGTGAAATCAAGTCATCCGGGTCCCCGGGGAACTGCAGAGGATTCAGAAATAGGGCAGGAGCCTGGATGCTGACCACCCGATTGGCGTGGGCCCCGCTGAGGTCACAGCGAAGTCTAAAGTGCCTGGAGCAAGCTGGAGGTGCCAGGGGCTGGCAGGCGCTGTAACGAGCGGCCCCCTACAGGCTCCTTATCCCCACCTGCTCCGCTCCCCAGACTGGAATCCTAATTCGAGCCTCCAGGAATCAGCTAGCCCACTGTGTAATTCTGATCCCATAGCCTGCCACCCTCAGGAACTCCAATAAACAGCAGGACTAATATACAACTGAACTCGTAATTAAGGCGCTCATTGTAAAATAATAAGGAAGGAATGACCTCACTCTTACCATCTGGCCAGAACTGATTAACACCTAGAAGAAATCGGCTAAACCTGTTAAAATCAAAATTAATGTCTCAGATCATAATGAGAGGCATTTTAAGGAGGTGGAGAATGGGAAAGTGGCTCGGAATTTACTAAACAGCCTGAGAAATCCTGTTCAGATAGGTAAGATATGTTTCTAGCATTGAACCCTGTCACAAATGCCAACACTATGAAATGTACAAATTGGAATTGTCATTTCACAGGACTTTTTTTTTTTTTTTCCTTCCCTATTGTTGAGCTTATAATGGAAGTTTCACAGGTCACCAGGGATGACGGAGCCCACTGACAGAAAAAGCTTCTTTTCATAGGTTGCTGGCTGAAATGCTGCTTGTTTGTTGGCCCAGAGGTCCTTCAGGGAGTTAATCCCTTAGGGTAAGTGAAAGCCGTGGACGTGTTGGACCTTCTGGGCTGTGCCAACGGGTGGGCATCCGCGGACCCATTCGGAAGACAGGGTTGCCAGTAAAGCTGCTTCACACATGCAGCTTGGGGAATTCTGGGACATCAGGGTTTCCTCTGACATCTGATTTGCATATGTGCCCTGCGGCCACCAGCAAAGGCAGAAAGGAGCAGAATTCAGGCCTTTTTTTTTTTTCTTACCAGAATCCCTTCCATCACTTTGCCCTGTTAGTGCTGGAAAAGTTTAATGGGCTTAGCACTACTCTGGAGAGAAGGACAGGGAATTCGTTTGGTCTTTCTGAGACAGGGTCTCGCCTGCCGTTCAGGCTCGCCTTGAGCTCACTTTGTAGTCCAGGCTGGTCTCGAACTCTCAAGGGTCCTCCTGCCTCAGCCTCCTGAGTGCTGGAGTGACAGCTGTGTGCCACCATGCCCTGCAGATTATTTTTTAAGTGCTTAATTACTGCAAAACTGGGATAGCTCGCTTGGCTGGTGTTCAGGGCTGGTGTACCATGACCCCAATCCTGCAGCGCTGAACACTGTTTTTCACTTCTCTGGGTTTGGCCACCAGAGAGATTGTAGTGGTTGATGGATGGAGATTGTAGTGGTTGATTGACAGTGTCAATTTAATAAGTTTAGAAGCTTAACCCAATCGGCTCAGCAATTCCACACCATAGGGTGTCGAGAAGCCACCTAGGGTGGTTCATCACTTGAAGGATATGAAAGGGAACTGAGGAAAGATGGTACATTCTATTTTCCCCAGGGGAGCTCTGGTCTTCACTGTCAGCTTGGACGTAGTCTCCTGGCTTCTAGCGCAGACTCTTTGGCTTCCACCTTGCATCCTTTAGCCTTCTGGGGTAGACTCATCAACCTTCGGTCGCAGACCCGTTGGCCTCCTGATACGGACTCGCACGGAGCACTGCAGTGAGCTCCAGACCTCGTACTGGATCCTCCAGTCTCCAGTGCACAGATGCCCTCTGCGTGCTTCCCTACCCGACTCTGTGGCTGACCGTCGAAAGCCAATGTTGTGATTTCTTATACATTTGTACATCGTGTGCTATATCTGTTTCTCTAGTAAAACCCTGACGGATACAAAGCTAGATAGGTCACGTGGTCTTATTTCCTCAACTGCTGCTTGAAAAAGACTCAATCCTTCCTTTAGAGGTGCCTAGCATTTTGCTCAAGACTGCTGGACCTAAACAACTGGAACTCAGAGAATCTGAGGGTGGAAAGTTACGCCGGCGCAGGGAGCCCCTGGGTGTGGGCTGAGGAATGGCAGCCACAGGTCACATCCAGGGTGAACAGCGCCACGTGTCTCAGCCTAACTGTGGTGTTAGCACGTGGGCAGGTGATTCACACAGGACAGGTTTCTCCCCGTCGCATGCAGCTGGGGGATGGTTGTCCCTGAAGACTTGACTCCTTTGGAAGGAACGAACAAATTTGCCTCTAGAACAAACTCCCCATTTTCCTTCTCCTGCCGAGTCTAAACTCCCCAGACCCCTTGTTCTCTGGCTAGCTCCAATGATGCTGCTGTCCTCTAATCTCAGTGACGTGAAGTCACAGCAGCAAGCCCCTCCTCTGGCCGAGGACAGTTCAGTCTCCAGGTTTAACCTGGCTCAGGTTAGGAGTTCATTGGAGGACTTTCTCCTGAAGTCCAGAAAGAAAGAAAGAAATCATGCAGGCCTGTCATCTGAAATGCCCCCAAATGTCATTGTTACCTTGTGACAGATGGCCTGGCTCCCAGTGTGACAATGCCCTCAGCAGGCCATTGATACTGCCTGCAAAATTTAAATATCTGAACAATGACCACAGCCTGCAGGGGCAGGAACTGCACCCTGAGGCCTGAGTTAATCAGGTCAAGGTGATATGGGGCCTGGGAGATGGGGCCAGTAATGGCCTTACTTATAAACCCTGTGTGCGTCTCCCAGGCATTGGCCAGGACAGTGCAGGGAGCTGAGGTGTGGGGCGGCCGCGGCTGGAAAGAAATCTTCCGCAGAAAATAGCGTGTTCCGCTTGTGCAGCAGGGAGAGGGAACTGGTGTGCAGAGACGGACACAGCTCGTGGGAGCGGCGAGGGCAGGGCAGGAAGAGGTTTCTCCTTGGTGGAGGGTTTTGAGGGTTTTGCACTTCATGAAAAATAAAAGGTACAGTTTGATTTTGAGTAATACAATCATTATAAAAACTTGGATGCTGTTTTTCTTTTTTTTCTATTTTTTGAGATAGAATCTTGCTATGTAGCTCAGACTGGCTTGAACTTACTAAGTAGCTCAGGCTGGCCTCCAATTTGCAGTAGGTCCTCCTGTCTCGGCCTTCCCGGTGTTAGACTTGTAGGCAAAGCCCATAACCCCAGCTAAAAACCTGAACTCTTTGAAATGACAGTTTGGCTTGAGAGTTTGAGGTTTCTCTTTAAGGTAGAATGTGGAAAACCAGGGTTAGAGTAAACGCGGCTCATCAAGCCCTCTCGACCTCATGTTCATCTGTGCCTTAGCCTTACTTAAAATGAGTTTTAGTTTGCTTCAACTTGCAATTAGTTAAGAGGGAAACTTTATTAGTTTAATAATATATTCAATTAAAGCAGCTTATTTTCGCAGAAGAAGCCTTGTTACCCAGGATGGTAGGCCCAGGAAAAGAGAAACATTATAATTCTCAATTTTTTTTTTTTGTTTTGAACAGGGTCTCACTCAGGTCGAACTTGTAGTGGTCCCCCTATTTTTAGCCTCCCCAGTGCTTGGGTTACAGGCATGTACCACCACTCCTGGACTTGGTCACTGGCTCAGAGCACCCAGCGGGGATCAAACCCTGGTCTTTGTGCTTGCCTAAGCAGGTGCTTAGTCCACTGATCTCTCCTTGTAACTCCCATTGTTTACTGTTTATGTTGTATCCCAGAAGCAGGCACTAGAGTCCATTGCCAAAATCCAATTATAGGCATAGATAGGACTGAGGACTCTCAGGATTCCCGCGAGGCTGACCCTTCACGGAGCGGTCAGGCTGAAAACAGGAAGATCACTCCCAGTCCTCCTGGCTGAGAGACCCTAACAGGAAACCCTCTTTCCACACAAAGGCACACGTGAAGGAGGGAGGTAGTTTGGGTATGAAGGGCCTCCACTGAGAGGCGTCTGGTGGTTTCAAGTTCAGCTTTGTTTTAAGAATGTACACAAAGCCTCCGGAGGCTGAGACAGGAGGATCCATGTGAGTTCAACACCAGGCTGGGCTGCATAGCAAGCATAAGGCCAGCCAGGCTACACAGCAAGACACGGTCTCCAAAAAAAAGAGAGAGAAAATTTACACCAAGTCAGAGCATCATAGCTAAGCTGTTAAACATAAGACTAAAAGCAAGATAATATTTAGGAACAACTCTCAGATTGTATTGCTTCAGACTTTCTTTCATCATCAGATATGTACGTGTTTGATCTTTGTCTGTCACGATAGTCTACTACAAAATTGCTTATAGCCACCACATCTATGCTAACAAATTAATTTTAATTAATTAATTAATTAATTAGTCTTTTTGAGACACGGTCTTCCTATGCCGCTCAAGCTGGCCTTGAGCTCACTTTGTAGCCCCGGCTGGTCTTGAACTTGCAATGATCCTCCTGCCTCAGCTTCCCAAGTGCTGGAATTACAGGCGTGCGCCACCACGCCTGGCTTATACTAACAAATTTAATTGAAAGGGCCTAGGAAATAACTTCAGAAACAAGTTTTCGGCAGTCTCAAGACCTGGACACCTGACTTAGAAACACCCAAACTTTAGGCAATCAGAGATCTTTGGACCGTCTCCTTCATTGCTCTGTGAATGGCTGGGGGTGTCGTGGACTGCCCCAGCAGCTGAGCTTCTACTCCGGACCTGCAGGCCTCCTGGGGCTGAGGATAGCAGCCTCCTGGCCCTCAGCGTGGGGTCTTTGGGGCACAGCAGCTGCTGAGCTCCATCTTTCTTTTGCTTGTTCTGGGAGGGTCTCGCCTCCTCCCTCTCTCCCTTCCCTCCTGGCAGAGAGACCCTAACAGGAAACCCTCTTTCCGTTCTTAGCATTGCATAGGTCTTTCTGAGAGCAGCAGTCACCCTGGCTGGAATATTATTATTGTAATTTAAAAAAATTGATATTTAGTGTTTCTTGAACTCTTTAATGCTAAGAATTTTTTTTTTTAAATGTATTTGGTGGGGGCTGGTGAGATGGCTCAGTGGTCTAAAGCACCTACTTAGAACAAGCTTGAGCAAAGCAAAGCACAGGGACGACGGTTCCATCCCCCAGCACCACATGCCAGCCAGCCCCGCCCCCTGGTGGGCTGAGCTGGCCACGCGCACACACACACACACACACACACACACGCACACACATAAATAAATAAATAAAAAATTTATTAAAAAAATTAAAAAAAAATAAAAATGTATTTGGTACAGGGTTTCACTACACAGTTTGGACTGGGAGTGATCTTCCTGTTTTCAGCCTCTCTAGTGCTGGGATTACAGGTGTGCACCACCACGCCGGGCTTGGTCGCCGGCTCAGGACGCTGGAGGTGGGACCGGCTCGGCTTGTGGTGCCAGGGATCCAACTCTGGTCCCTGCGCTTGCCTACGCAGGTGCCCGGCCGGCTGAGCTATCGCTCTGGCCCCATGTTAAGTGTTCTGAATGAATTCCTTGAGAACTGCTGCACTAGGGTCGCTCCAGACTGGCACTTTATTGTTACACACTAGGGGAATGTGGCTTCTTTTTAAAGTAGCTGCTCATGAAAAGCCCAGGAAGAACCTCCAAGATGACAAGAAAGACACACGGGCCTCGTCTTCAGCTGGAGGAAAGGACTGGGACTTGGCTGCGTGCGGCTGGGGCAGCGGGGTCTCATCTGTGGTGTTATTCCAGATGCAGCTGGCCAGCTGCTGGCGAATCTCCTCCTTGCTCAGCTACTGTGGCTTGACATGAGTGACTCGTTGGAATTCTACAGCCAGACCGCACTGTTGGCGGGAGTTGAGTTTTTCCTGAAGGGAGTGGATGTTCCCGCCAGCAGTAACTGTGGGAAGACTGGTCTTCCTGGACCGGGAATGAGTTCTCGGGCTGGGAGAGAACACAGAGAAACTGCTGTTGGATGACGAGGTGTCCAAGCGGCGCAATCTGTGCACTGTGAATCTTGACAGTGGCCAAACCTAGGATTCAGTTTTTTTTTTTTTAAATTTTTTTATAATTTTATTGAGAAACAAATAGCAATGAGACAGTTTCAAACCTGATTAATAGGAGAGTTTCAATACATAATACTGTCTTAGTTGCTCTTCTCTCGTTGCTGGGCTAGATAACTGACACCCAAAATGAAGGAAGGAAAGGTTTACTTAGCTCACACTCACTGGAGGTTTCAGTCCATACTCAGCTGGCTCCAAGGCAGAGTGGCACACGGCAGAGGGCAGCCTTTCTTGGAGGTGGCAAAGGGCAAGAGCGCAAGGGAGTAGCAGCAACTCAAGCAGCTGGCTTCTCTCCCTCCTTGTATTGTAATGTGAACTACCTGCCCCGGGCAGGTGCAGCATCCACACCCACAATAATCAATCACAAACTCCAGAAGCTGCCCCAAGCCTGCATGAGGGGGGGACAACTATACCCAAACCATAACAAATATATTGCATATTGCTATTCTCTTAGTGGTTATTCCTAGTACAGGATTCAGTTTTCAAGGTTTCTGTATTGCGGTTCTTTTCTCTTACCCCAGGCAGTAGTGATAGCTGTGGTTTTTGCCTTCTTCTTATTTGCTTTCTCCTTTCTGATTGCAGAATCCCCACTGCCTTTATTCTTCCCAGCGCCACTGGGTTCTCCGCCTGTTCCGTAGGCTCTGGCCCGTGGCTCCAAGGGTGTATATGTGACACGTGACCCAGCCCCAGTCTATAATTGTATACAGACGCTGGCCATCATGAGTGGCCCACGGCTGAGCCTGTGCCTTCCTCTGGGCCAATCTGAGCCAGGGTTAGGATGTGCTAGCACGATGGGGAGTCATCCTCTTATTATTTGGGGTGAACGTGTGCCTAGAGCTACTGGGGCTAGCTCTTGGAAAATAAGGTTCAAGGAGGAAAACAAAACCAAGGGAAGAAGTTTGAGTCTTGAGCCTCCTTAAGCCTCAGAATCCAAGCATGCCTGAACTAAGAATGCGCCTGTGATTTGCCACCCTCCCCTTTTGGCTTACTTCGGTTTGCATCGGAGGTTTTTGTCCTGTGCTTGTAATCTTCTTAAGTGTACAAGTCGGATCTCATCTGTCTCGGTGGGAACTCGAGGCTCAGTGTCCCGGGTTGGAGTGGAAGTGCATGATGGGAAAAGAATGACAGCTCAAAGGGCGGATGGAAGGTTCACAGGAAGTAAATCAGCAGGGCAGGAAGTAGACAGCAGCAGAGCAGGGGCAAAGCTCTGGCGCAGAAAGCACGCTGCCAGCTGCGCAGGTGTGTGGGACCTGTCATCATTTTCAGTAGTTTCTCATATATACCTGGGAAAGGAACCCAGGAAAAGCTTCTACATACAAGAAATGAATAAAAGTACAGTAAATATTTAAATAAAAAAACTCTGATTATAGTAAAAAGACCCATTGCCATTAGTTATAGAAAACCCATCCTGGTCCTTGTAGTTGCCCAGGAATTTTCATTTGTAATCCCATGGAAAAGTTACTGGAATTGTAGCGATTTCATTCTAATCTCCCACTTCCAGTGCAACCCAGGGTGAGAATTAAAGATGTTAAGGCATATTTGTGGTTATAGGGAGCCAAGGGGTCCTCAGTGCAGCCCTGGTGATGGCCATCTGGAACAGACCCAGGGCTGAACCCAGGTTTCATTCATTCATGAAGAAGGAAGTGACTGTGAGAATGGCGGGAAGCAGGGGAGCTCTGTGAGCTGGGCTGGGCAGGAGGCCCAGAATCACCTCTACATGATGCAGAGAGAAAGATCTGCAGAAGGAGTAATCTGCACAACACAGCTGAGGTTGCATCTAATGTTCTGGGCTTGCTGCTTCACTCTGAGGTGTAATCTTTCAAGCCTCAGGAAGTCAGAGCCTCCATCTCTAGGCCCATCCCAGCCAACAGTGTGGAGCACTGGCCCTTTGTCCCTCTTGTCCGGATGAACAAGAAAACAACAGGGACCTGGGGAAGCACGCCTGCCACCTTCAGGGACTGCACATCAGCACTTCGGCAGGACCTGGACTGCTGGACCTGGACCGATATGCATTGCTTAAGGCCAACGGAAGGGCTAAGGACAGGGCCAGCCAGCTCTGTAACAGTGCGTGGAAACAGGGTTGGGCGCAGCCCAGGTGGAGACAGTGCACCGCCAGGGAGAGTCTCCTCTCAAAATACACCCCTCACTTCGAACGCATCACTTTCTGAGGCAGTTGCAGGTCCTTGCTTGTGTGGGCGCACGGTTTTATCCAGTATCGTGATACCTGCCGAATAAAAACACGATAGTGCCTCTTCACCTACCTTATTTACCAGATCTGGCATCATAAAACTTCTGGTTCTTCCTCCAAGTCAAAAGGACACAAAAGGTAGATGGTTTGGGTCGATTCAGGACATTGAGGAAGCCATGACGGCACAACTAAGGAACTCTCCAGAAATGCTTCCAAAGTGGCAAGAAGGACGAGATAAGTGTGTTTGAAGTGAGGGGGAAGGATAGCAAGTAACAATTTGTTTTTACTTGAACATTTACTCTTTTTTTTTTTTTTTTTTGCGGAACCGGGGATTGAACTCAGGCCCTTGCGCTTGCCAGGGACATTTACTCTTATAGATATAGTTCACCAGAGAGTCTAATGATTCAGTCATTAAAAAACTAATGTTTACACCCATGTTCGTAGCGGTAGTATTCACTCACAGTCCCCCAAGGGTGAAAGTGACCCAAGCGTCCATCAGCAGATGATTAGACAAACAAAATGTGGTCGATAGCTACAATAAAATGCTATTCAGCTTTTCAAAACGAAGGAGAAAAATAAAGGGAGTTTTGAGGCATGGTAAATGTGGATAAACCTTGAGGATGGTGTAGTTTGTGAAATAATCCTGCAACAGAAAGACCAAATTCAGTATGACTCTACTTATATGTACAGGAGGAGGCAACTCTGTAGAAACAGAAAGCGGAATGTGGCTTCCAGGGTCGGGGAGAGGAGCGGAACGGGAAGTTAGGGGTTAATGTGGATGGAGTTGCAGTTTGTAAGTTGAAAATGTGCTGTATATTGGTTTTGTAATACTCAGTAATTTCTCATAACTACCTGGGAAAGAAATTCAGTCACAGGATGCTAGACCTGGCAAATAAGGTCAAAACACTTAACATCAGTGACCTTCAGACTCCTGTGGTCCACCCTGAGACTCTGGCTGGGCTCACCACAAATGCCTGGAGCATCTCTCAGTGCCCAGCAATGACGCCATCGGTAGCAGAAGGCAAACACTCCCGCTGCTCTCAAGTAGCTTCCTAAATCTGCTAAGTCAGGATAGAAATTTGGGAGATGAAATTTTCTTCTGCTTGGATACTTTTGATGGAATTCTTCTGTCTCCTGGCTATCTGCTTGTGTTTATTCCATGGATTCCATTTCTTTCCTATGCTGGGCATTCAGAGTTTGATCCTTTTCCTAAGTTCCTCTATTCTATTTTATTTTTTAATCTGTATCTTCTTTAGTCACTGAGCATATTTTTGTTGTGGTCGCCATCCCTGTAGTCATCTCAGCAATTATTTCTGCTTTGAGTTTTTTTCTAGAGCCTCCTCATTCGTTTTCTTTGTGGTTCCTACTTTAGAGAGGGCAGGTGGGTGGCGCTAGGGTTTTCCCACCTCACTGCACCGTGGGTTTGCTGTTGGTGAGTTGGATGT
>NW_004524603.1:7154230-7157140 GCF_000260255.1 Octodon degus
CTCCTCCTCCTTTTCCTCCTCTTTCTCTTCTTTCTTCCTCTTCTCCTTCTCCTTCTTCTTTTTAGTTTAATTCCAGGATCAAAGCCTATAAATTACCTATGGGCAATAGGTTTTTTGCTAGTATTTAGCATTTAGGAAATGACTGCTTCTCCAAGATGTCTTTCAGGTGTAGCCAGATTTTGAGTTTTGAGTCTGCTGGAAGATCTTACCTCTTCCATTTATTGGGGATGAGAAGTTGCTGCCTGTGAGGCCTGCCGCTAGGTCTTTGGTGCTGGCTTACAGGCTTTTCTATGACCCTTAGGCAATCTCGGCCTTGGCATACCAGAGGAATAGCTGGTTGGAATAATTGTGTCACTTTGGCTAGCATGGTACAACCAGCAATAACCATAGCACTGAGCACAGCCTGAGCATTAAAGTGACAGATTGAGGTAACCATTTTTCATTAACCATATGAACCAGATTTATGGTTATACAACAAAACCTAAAACAAACCAGAAAATGTGTACAGCATATATGGCCTCTATATGCTGATTTTACCCTCAGGGGAGAAATGTGAAAGGGGTGAGGGAAAAAAATAGAAACCAGAAGAGGAGGAAGAGACTGGAAGTGAGGCTGGAAGACAAAGGGGGATCCTCCAAGAGTTGGGAAAGTGGTGCGGAAGACAGGAGGGAAAGCGAGAAGGAAGAAAGGGAGGAAGAACAGAACAGCGCGACAATCACAAAAACTTGAAGCCACGTTCACGCTCATGTGAAAACAAAATCAGGACTAGGGAGATAGCTCAGTGGCATTAGCGCTGGCCTGAAAGCACAATGTTCCGAGTTCGATCCCTGGTACCAAAACAACAACAACAACATCAACAACAACAACAACACCCCCAACAAACCAAGATCAAACTATGATGAAGAAACAAACAAACAACAAAAATAAGGACACACACACAGGAGAGAGAGAGAGAGAGAGAGAGAGAGAGAGAGAGAGAGAGAATATTGAGAGAGAGACAGAGAGAGAGAGACAGAGAGAGAGAGACAGAGAGAATATTGAGAGAGATTGACACTCACTTCAAGGTTTGTCTCTGCTGTCCCTGGTAGGCCGTGTGTGGAGACAGAGTCCTGATCCACATTGATGGATCTCAGCAAGCCAGCAGTGGCTTGATGGCTTGTTGGTGGAGTAGTGGATAATCTCAGCTTGCTGCGCCCTCCCTCCCCCTGCAGTTCAGGCTGGATTCTGGCCATGAGGCTGGGCCCACACCCGTTCAACCTGCCAGCTCATCTTCTGCGGCTGCACTCAACAGGAAGCTGCTCGGTGGACCCAGACGTTGTTCTGAGCTCAGTCAGTCCCTCTCCAAGAAGGCTCCTGGCCATAGGCACTGCCCTGTGGGACAGCCGAATCCCTCCGTACCACTCACCAGCTAGCGCCAGGCCCAGGTGCCCCGGCTCCACTGCACCAGTGCACCTCCCCATGGAGGCCTCTGGTATTGCCAGCATTCAGTGTGTGTGTGTGTGTGTGTGTGTGTGTGTGTGTGTGCAGATTTGAGCTGCTCCTGACTCAGGAAAGGAACCACTGATGGCCTCCTCCTTCTTCAATACAATTTCTCTCTTCACTCACTCTGTGGGCTTCACTCCTCACTTCCGACCCTTCCTAGGTCCACAGGACCTACTTCCTTCTCTTCTTTGTGTCGCTATAGTCTAGTGTCTGGACACCAAATCTTGGAGAGGCTCTGTGGGGAGCCACTCCGACTCTTCCAAAGCTCCGCGGCATCTCAGCACACCTGAGGATGTAACCCCGCTTGTCTAGCGCAGGCACACAGTGGGACACAGTTATGTCACTGTAACTTAGCACAGGTAAACACGCATGTGCTGGTTACAGCACTCTGTAAGTATGTGGCTGCAGGATAACCACCTGTACAAGGATTAGACAGTGCAGATGCAGGCGGCCCTGGCTCTCCGCTCTGCTCCACGCTGCCTGCTGCTGTTGCTGATGTCTTGAACACATGGACTCTTCCACCTTGGGGCCTCACCCTCAGAAATCTCCTTTGGGCTCCCCAGGGGGGCTACAGGCTCTTCCTCTGCTGCTTACCATTCCACCATCTTCCCAGAAGCTCAGATTTTCTTCAATGTTTCATCATTGTTCAATGTCAGAATACTCAGCCAGGTACAGTGGTACACACCTGCAGTCTTAGGACTCAGGGAGGCCGAGGCAAGAGGATCACAAAATCGGGCCCAGCCTGGGCTGCTTAGTGACTTAGTGAGGCCCTGTGTAAAAATAAGAAGAAAGGGCTGAGGGTATAACTCAGTGGTAGAGAACCTCTGGGCTCAATCCCTTTTCTGAATAAGAATGCTCACAAATTTTGTAATTGTAAGTATTGTCACACCTTTAAAAATATGAATTATTTCTTCATTGTTCCTAGGACAATGATGCTCTCCAGTAGCTGGTGAGCTGTTTGAAATTGAGGACCAAAGCCACTGCAGACCAAAGCTCCTAGGAGTACCTAATGGAATGTACCAGGCACTACTGGGCAAGGATCCAGTGAACAGCTACCATTTATTCGCTAGGTCAATGGAATTTCCTAAATTAATGTCCATGAGCAGAATTTTAAGCAGTAACATAAGTTTCAACTGTTTTAAACTCAATTCCTTTCTCTGAATGGCAGTTGTTAAATTAAAAGCAGGCTTTCTAAGGTCCCTGGGTTTCACTTCATCTTGTTGATAAAATCTCGTGCCACCTCATGGCTGGCATGCCTGTCTTGGCCTGGGTGTAGGGCATGGTGAGATGCACTAATTGCAGGGCCCAGGGTGCCCAGCAGCAATCCGTAGTGAGAAGACAGTGACATCTCCAGCACTACACATGTCACGGAGGCCTGAGCTAGTTGCACAGAACATTGGTGCAGACCCCCGGCCATGTACCATCCTC
>NW_004524603.1:7161925-7167021 GCF_000260255.1 Octodon degus
CTAGAATCGAACCCTGGTCCCTGTGCTTGCCTAAGCAGGCACTTAGTCAGCTGAGCTATCTCGCTGGCCCTAACAGTGAATTCTTAATGCAGCACTGCCTGACCTAGAAATGAGCCTGGTGTTTGTAGTGGACGTGTGTCCTTGCCGCATGAACTTCTGCTTCCTGGAGAGTAGCTCTGGTAAAAGGTCTCCTGAGCAGTGACAATAGCCATATGGTTGGTCAGGACCTTAGAAGAAGTTCTTTGCAAGAGCTTTGGGAATGTGTCATGTGGGCCTATGGGGGAAATCTGAAATCTGAGCCCTTGGGTATTACATGTCGGGGTAGATCATCACGTCACCAAAGAGAATCCACTCCCAGTGAGGTGCTAAGCAACTAGACAGACGATGTGAGTCATCTCATGGGGCTTGGCCACTCTGTCCTTGACAGCCCCTGTGTCCCTGACCATCTCTGTGTCACTGGGGACCAATGAGTGAAATGGATTTGGTGAGAGAGATGGAGGCTACGCATGGGTGTGCACGGGTCCAAAAGTACCAGGGCTAACTTAGCGATCAACAGCACAGACTAACACAGGATCCGTGGCATGGCCCATCCTGAGGAGGCCCTTCAGCCACTAGGTTGCAAACTGATTGTTTAGGTACTCTCCTTCCTGGAACTATAGGACAGCGATTTTTTTTGTGACCAGGTTTGCTGCGTTTTCCACGTATAAGTCTAAGTTCCCTGCCTCTGTGATTTAAGGGCTCACACAGTAATCAGTTTCTTGATAGGATATCTTTGGAAAGCGCTGCCTTGCGTCACTGGCCTGCAGTACAGCTAAGTATGTGCAACAGGGATGCAACCAGAGGGCGTAGTGATGACGCCACTAGCGCAGCAAAAGTCTCTTCCTGCACCTTTTCCTCCCAATCACCCCATCTTGGTCCTTCTGTGGTTTCACTCACCCAGAAAAGTTTGATTTTCATGGAAGCCATTTATAAACCAAGCCCAGGGCAGACCTGAAAGAGCACGAAGGTGCCCTCTTAGGGTAGCCGGATCGGGGCTTGAAGCTGACAGCTCTGTGGTGTTGAGTTACTGTCCTAAAAACAGTGCAGACCTTGAACCGACAGTCCTTAGTACACTCTTCCCCTGGGATGTAGAGTACATGATGTGCATAAATCTGGGACCGAGGGGTGGACAGGAGAGCGGGTCTTATCACAGTCAGCGACCTCTTGGCGCTCTTTATGCCTCCTGTGCTTCCGTCTTTGTGCTTGCGGGTTGCAGAGAGGATGCTCCCATTAGGGGATGCGGGAGGTTTCCACCGCACTCACAGTTGTGCGTGCCACCTCGCCAGGCACTTGGTTTCCTCCTCCCAGTGGGGCCGCAGGTAAAGGAGTTAGCGCAGGGACAGGACCTCGGGGAGGAGGGACGCTGCTGCAGGCTGTGCGGTGGGAGCGGAGAGCACATCTACACCCACCACGCGGGGCTGAGGGCTCTGCATTTTCAACTGTTAATGGACGATTGTAGCATCTCTGCGTGACACAGGCGTGGTAGCTACGGCTCAAGCTCCTCAGGGGTCGTCCCGGCAGACAAACACAGGTCTGGGAAGAGGAAAATGGAGAACGGGGAGTAGAGGACATAAGCATTTACGACCTGAGGACCGGCCAGCTGGAGCTTGCTCCTCTGACCTTTCCCTCGCAAATCTCTGGTTCTAGAAATTTCAATCAGCTGCCCTCATGAGGGGTTAGTGGCGTGGACTTGGGGAAGGACATGTGGGTCTGAGCAGTGCTGGCAGTGGACAGTGATCTACCCGTGGCCTCCCTCCAATCCTTCCCCAGTTCTGGGCACCAGAGAGTCCAGTCAGGAAAGGCATCTCTTCGTTGGAGGGCTGCCCTCAGGTGGCAACCGCTGGAAGTGCTTGAGAACTTTCACTCCCTGGCTTGGGCTGTCCTTGGCCAGTGACTGAGCTCTCCTGGTATGCAAATAACTACACCCCACCCCCACCGCCCCACTCCCCATCCCCCCAAGACAATTCTATTAGAATTTTTTTTTGTTTTTGTTTTTGTTTTTTTTTTTTTTGTTTTCTCTGCCCCCACCCAACCGGGGATTGAACTCAGGCTCTTGCACCTGCCAGGGAAGCACTTATTCTACTGAGCCATCTCCCCGGCCCCAAGACAATTCTAAAGTGCCACCTACGTTGTTTCTGGAGCTCTTCTATAGGACCGAGGCAGTGACGCTCCATGAGTCTTTTTCTGACATTGTACCCTGACCTGTCTTATTTCAGGGTCCATTACTATTTTTCATTCCTCCATCAATTTTTTAAACAATAGTAAATCACTCTCCTAGGAAGCCTGGCCTCAAGGTTGGCTGGCGAATACAACACAAGACATTTTCTTAGGTGTTTGAAATGAAGGGACCAGACATATAAATTTGTAATTAGAGTCTAAATGTCTAAGGAAATTTGGTTAATTTTCTAAATAATGTTAAATGTTGATTTGGTCGAGTCAAAGTTCATTAGAATATTAATAAAGGAACAAAATGAAAGTGGTTGTTCTTTTCAGTGCAAAACATGTTAGGTTTATAAATAAAGCAACAAGATGCATAAATGGAAGACAAAAGTTTTAAAAGAAATTGGGTTTCTAATTTATAACTTTAATATATTCAACTTGGAGAAAACAAAACTGTTTTTAGGAATTTCTTTCCAGGCTAGAGAGTCCATTTTGTGCAGTAGAAACTCATTACACTTTGAAGAAAATAAATATTGAACGAATTAACTCAAGGCCTACTTGTATGTTTATAAATATGTGCAGCGATATTCTTCCTTGTAAATGTGAGTTATCAAATGGATCCAGCAAGATGTAAAATCCTCAAGTCAATATCAAAATGTCAAGTAGGAACTAAAAATTAGAAGCACTCATAAATTATCCCAGATACTCATTTACCAAACTAGACAACTAATTATGATTATGCTCATCAATGCATATAAAACAGGTAGTTCGACATAAAAATGAATCTATAAAAAGGTACATCAATAATCATAAATGCAAGATATCATTACATCCCATCCTGGTAATCATCTGAGAGAACTGTAATTTGAAAATCTCAAATTTCACCTTGAAACTAAAAGGTGGATACAGCTGAATATGTTTCGGCTGTATCTGTTTTTCCAAGTGCAGAGTTTAGTAAGCAGAGAAAATGAGGACAGAATTGAGAAGATGAAATAGAGCAGTATTTATTTTATTACAATAATAGGTACTGGAAAATTTATTTACACTTTCCCCAGCTGTATAAAACAGAATAAAACACTTAGGGCTCAAAAGATCTATATATTGTTAGAATTTTGGGCTTAATCACTTACGTTTGGCAAATTCCTTTGCTGCCTGATTGTGATGACAGGATCTCTTCTAGTGTAAGGGAGAATTAGTTTCTTTACTTAGGTCTGACTTTATAACGAAGTAGGGACTGGATTGGGGCATTTTTTTCTCTGGGGAAACAAAGGTGAATGAGAGATTTTCAATTACCTGGCAGTTATTTTACTGTGTAATAATAAAACCTCAAAAAAAATTAAACATTTAAGTTTGTTAGGGGCTGGGGAGATAGCTCAGTGGAATAAGCGCTTTGGCAAGCACAAGGTCCTGAGTTCAATCCCTGGTACCACCAAAAAAAAAAAAAAAAGTGTGTTACTTGTTGCATGTGAATTATAGCTGCTGCTTTTTTATGTAGTCATGAAGAAGTATTGGAAAAATAGACCAGGTAAATAGACGCATACAATCATAAATCATATTTGTGTAATACTAGACATTAAGTCAGATTTGCAATGTTTTGGAAACATTTTTTTCTCAGTGCAAACAATATTTCTAAGAGCACATGTCATGCTTTAAAATGGATAAGCATATAGGTCTCACTTTGAGGAAACTAATTGTATTTTATTGGCTTCTTTTTCTTATTTTTTTATTTTTTAGGGAAGGGTCTCCAGGGTGTTCAGGGTCTCACTACTAGATCGGACTCGAAGTGATCCACCTGTTTACAGCCTCCCAAGAGCTGGGATTACACAGTTTATGGCAGGCCCAGGGATCGAACCCCCGGCCCCTGCACTTGATTTTTTTTCATGGTGCTAGGGATTAAGTTTAGAGCCTTATTGCATTCTAGGCAAGCGCTCAGTTTGCAGATACCTAAGTATTTTCTGGCTATTGTTTGGATCTTGATTCTTAGTAACATTAAATCATGATCATAGAACATGCTAAATTTCATTCATAGGGCCAGGGAGATGGCTCAGCAGAGTAAGCGCTTCCCTGGCAAGCGCAAGGGCCTGATTTCAATCCCTGGTTCTGAAAAAAGAATTTCATTCATATTCTTTAAAAATATTTTTACTAGGGGTGGGGGAGATGGTTCAGTGGAATGAATGCTTTCTTGGCAAGCACAAGGGTCTGAGTTCAATCCCTGGTTCCACCCAAAAAAAAATTTTTTTTTTATTGTTAGTGGACACAGTAATTATACCTATTTGCACAATATGGGAAGGTCAGATCAGGGTAATTGGTTTCCTTGTTTGTTTTTGGTCTTTAGATCAGGATAACTGGTATTCAGCACTTCATTCCTGGCCTTCCAGTTCTGTTGGGACTTGTGCAATGGCTACACGTACCCACCCTCTAAAGCTGAAAGTTTGTACTCTTTGCCCGGCATGTCATAATGATACAGGGGAGTGAAACTCCCAACCTGAAGGTACCTGGGACGAGTTCGTGTTCTCTAAAATCGAAGAATGAAATTTAGGAACAAATGAAGTTTAAGAGCACAATGTATTTATGGGGGAAAGAAAGCCCCTGTCCTAGAGAGGAACAGAAAGGAGGAAGGGGCGGCAAGCAGGTTGTCCCAGGAAGCTCTCTTCCAGGGACTTTTATAGAGGAAAACCATGTGGTGAAGCGGGTCTAAGGAGGTGGAGAACATGGGAACTCACTAGGGTGGACATGAGGTGGGACAAAGCTATGGTCAACCAATGAGATTACAAGCACCATTGCTCAGGTAAAATTGATTAAATGGGGGCTGGTGAGATGGCTCAGTGGTCTAAAGCACCTACTTAGAACAAGCTTAGCAAAGCACAGGGACCACGGTTCAATCCCCCAGCACCACA
>NW_004524603.1:7167121-7170197 GCF_000260255.1 Octodon degus
TAAAAAAAAATTTAAAAAAAATTGATTAAATCCAGGACCAAATGAGGAGGTGAGTCATGTAGCAATCGCAGGGTCTCTTCCTGCTGGGGGTTGGGTTAATGACTCTTTAGGGCTCTTTCAAGGTGATTGATACCTGTTTGGAATATCAATCCCTGATGCCCATCCCTAGGGGAGTCTGTGGTTCCATTTGTTTTCTCTTTTGTCTTGAGGTCTGGCCCATAGGGGAGTGTCTGTCTCTTCCAAGTTGCCAAGTCACCTTGTCTTCCATCTCGTCTCCTTGAGGGCCTGGCCCTGATTGCCTATAATATTTCTAGCTAATTCAGTTGCCTACAACAGTTCCCCCACCCTCCACCCCAGCTACGTCCGTCCTTTCTTCTCTCTGCTTTTGTGAGTGTGACTTAGGTTCCACATGTAATTGAGATCAGGCAGGATTTGCTGTTCTGTGCCTCACTTAATTTACTCGGCCTCCTGTCCCTGTTCAGTCCTGTTGTCATACACGAAGGGCTGAATAAGGCTGACCTATTACACACACACAACGCACTCGCTGTATGTGTTCATCTGTTGAAGAACCCGTGGGGTCACCTTCCTGACTTCTATACTGTTATGTATGTATTTCAATTCTTTTAAAATATTTATCAGTAGACATTTCTATTGCCAGCTTAGAAGTTTTTAGTTAAATTTTATGCACGCTAATGTGCGGATATCTCTCTTGGTTCTTTCTTCCTTCCCTCGTTTTGCACTTCAGACTATCTGGATCTCTCTCCCTCTGCCTGGAATGCGTGGAGTCATTCCCATAGGAAGGTTTGGATCATACCTGGGTTAGTGTTGTAGTAGGGCTTACAAGGGAGTCCATTTAAGGTCCCATAATTTATAGGATTATTTTATAATATTCAACATAAAGTCAAATGCAGAAGAGTGTGGGAGATCTGTCCACACACTAGAGACCCAAAGAATCCAGCTGAGGGCCTGCATCCCGCTGCAGTTTCCCGCCCAAGACCCGCTGGAGGGCACAAGCCCAGGACAAGGTCGCCTGCAAGTCTGTTTCCTGGATCCACACTGGGAAGGCCCAAAGGTCAGCGGTGGGACCTGGAAGGTCTGGGCCAGCGGGAGGAGGGATCCTCACTGGGGACGGGAAGCAACGCTCAAGGTAAGGCGCGCCCCTAAAGAGAGCCACAGCCATCCTCAGCCACAGCGGGGACCAGGGTCCTCCAGTGATGAGGACAGCTCAGTTCACAACCAGCATGACAAGCTTCTCCAGGAGAACCGACAGCGAGCGCACCTTCTTCCCCTGTTGTTCTCCTTTAATGCCGCTGGCCACAATGCTCAGGGGGGCCTTCTACGCCCTGTACCACACTGATTCAGTTCAGCTGGGTGTGACAAGTTGCCTGTTAGTTAATCCATGGCAGTTAGTTACGATCCACTGCCAGGTATGGGACAGTAATGCGGATCCTGAACTCTCCATGAGGCTCTAGTTTTCATTCCGGCCAAAGGTAAGGCAGTTTCTGCAGTGTGCATTTTTTTTGGGGGGGGCGGGGGCGGAGTCGGGGATTGAACTCAGGCCCTTGCACTTGCCGGCAACTGGCTCTACTGAGCCATTTCCCGGGCCCCTGCAGTGTGCATTTTCCCAGTGTTGCAGGGAGGTGGCCTGGGCCCCGTGGTGGCTGGTGATGGTGACTGGGATCCCAGGTCTTGTCTGCTGCTTGGTGCAGGACTGCACAGGACAGGCGCGGATGCTCCTGCTCCGCTGAGAAGGGCATGTCGTTGGGCACTGAGGTGGTTTTCTCCCTGGCACAAGAGGGTTCCGGAGGTGTGCAGTGAGCTCGAGAATGCATTGGCCTCCACGTTCATTTGTGGGATTTGCTTTTATTTTGCAGAACGGGCTACATACTCAAGTTCTCTAGAGGAAAAGGCCAGGGCTGGGGATAGAGCTCAGCAGCACAGTGCCTGCCTGGCGAGCGCAAGGTCTTGAGTTTGATTCCCGGTACCTCACCCCACTGAACTCCCCAGAAAAAGAAAGGAAAAAAGCTCTAGTCTAGTTTTTAAAGTTACACTAAAAATATTTATTTATTTGGTGCAGGATCTTGCTATGTAGCTTGGACTCATAGCAGTCCTCCTGTCTCAGTCTCCCCAGCACTGGGATTATAGGTGTGCGTAACTATGCCTGGTTTTGGTGGCTGGCACAGCATGGGGTACTGGGAATCAAACCCTGGTCCTTGCACTTGCTAGGCAGACACTTGGACTGCCAAGCTATCTCCCCAGCCCCTAAGGTACGTTTTTTTTTTCTTTTTAAAAAAAGAATTGTTGCAAGTTACACCTGAAAAAGAAATTGAAGTAAAATTTTATTTTACCATGAAAGATCAGGAAATCTTTCCACCACTGAGTAAGATCAGGAGTTGCATTAACAAAAACCAAGTCTCAGCAGGAGACCATTTGTCAAGGGGACTAGCAGGAAAGAAGTGGCCAGGTCTGTGAACTGGGGTAATAGGAACAATGGGGGGGGGGTTCCAGTCCTTGTCTCGGGATGGTGGGGACACAGTGTGTGTTTGTGGTCGTGCTTGTCTTTCTCAGAGCCAAACCCCAGGTGCTGGAGGATTGCAGCACTATGTCGTGGTCTTCCTGCATCATCTCACCCTGGGATTCTCTGTGACATTTTAAATTGTTCATTTGAGGCACACCAGAAGGAATACAGTGTTCAAACAGATTGTATTTGTAGAAATGAAAAGCTGAAAATCTGAATGGATTCAAATTGCGTTTAAGAAAAAAAAATCCATTATACCCATGATTTGTTGCTAAGGGGATGTTATCTAGAATATTAGAATTGAAATTCCCAATGAAGGAATGTACAGCCATGTAATATTTGGACCTACTTATGCTAAAATTATCCATTGTTTATGTGAGAACCTGTTTGTTGTTTATCTGAAATTTGAATGTAACGGAGTGTCCCATATTCTGCTGCACCTGAAGGATTCTAACTCTTCCCTGAAGCCTTGTTTCTACGCATTAGCAAAATCTCACCATGTAGAAGAACTTAGAAAACTAGGGCCAGCCAGATAGCAGAGTGGACTAGGGATTCTAT
>NW_004524603.1:7175792-7184638 GCF_000260255.1 Octodon degus
GGCCTGGGCTAGGACTGGCTCTGGGGGTTCCTGGAACGGGGCAGAAATTCCTACTCGGCACTGGCCTTCTTAAGATACCGTTGCTCCTAGTTGTATCTTTTATGTCTTTAGCTTTTCTTTTATAGTTTGAATCTCTCCTTTTATTCCTCTGTTGCCTCCTGGGAGAATTTCTTAGTGCGATTTCCAGGTAACTAATTTGTTGTTCAGTCGTGACTGTCTGTGCAGCGCTTCTATTGTTTTCGTTACTCAGAATATTTTCAGATGTAGCATTTCGAGTGGATTCCAACTTCATGGATCCTTGCTCACGTTTCCCATTAGCCACCCCATCACGAGCAGGGCCTGCACGCTGTCCAAGTCAGTGTGCAGGGCCAAGAGGCGGGGCCTCATGAGCCCTGCAGCAAGGTGGCCTCAAGTCCCTGATATCGGTAAGGACTGCAATTGTGCTTTTTAGAATAATCCTTTTCTACCTTAAGACAAAACACGTTTCATTTGTTGTCTTTTGAAAATTGTAGTTGTGAGTGGTGTAATTACTGTGGGTGTAAGATTTGTTTTCTTCCTCTGGAAATACCCACTTCTCTTTCTGTGCTTGCCTCTAGTTGGTATCACGGCTTGTTGCAGTGCTGAGGAGTTGGGAGAGGAAGGGACTGGAAGGACGAGCGGCCCGGCCAGAGGGGCACAGCTGCCGCTTCCGTCTGATTCCCAGCAAAGCTTTCACGCTGTTCTGACACTGTCCCTTGGATTTCACAAAGGTCGTGGTCACCGAAGTCTGCTGTGAAGAGTTGCATGCAGTTATGCTGAGGTCCTTGGAAGGGGAGGAAAGGACAGAACTGGGAAAGGTCCCAAGGGAGCAAAGGATTGTGGGGACCAGAGTGCAAGCCACACTGAGCGGGAAGGTAGGAGAGTGTCGCCGGGAGCGGGGCGCTTCGTGCTGAGGTAGTGCTGGCACGGACAGCCCGCAGCAGGGAGGCCCTGCGCTGTGATCTCGGCTGGGAGCCCCCGAGGTGGGTAGCAGCTTTCAGTGGGAAAACCAGTGGGGGTGGAAAGCAAGAAGCAGAGAGGCCAAAACGTGTTCTTAGGAAACTAAGAATTAAGGTGGGATGGTGCCCGAGACAGTGAGGCCAGAACCGAGGTGGAAGCGGGGGGAACCCAGAGCCAGCAGGTGGCTCGCTTGGTTCCTTCCTTTCTCTTCCTTCCTATTTTGTCTTATTATTTATTTATTTTTTGTATTTTAGTGAAGGGTCTACAGGTTGTTCAGGGTATCACTACGAGATCGGACTCGTAGTGATTCTCCTGTTTACAGCCTCCCAAGTGCTGGGTTACAGGCGCGCGCCACCACGCCCAGTCTCAATCACTGTCTCAGCACGCCCCGGGGTGGGGCTGGCACGGCAGCCCTGGGGATTGAAGCCCCGGCCCCTGTGCCTGCTTGCAGGCGCTTTAATCTGCTGAGCTATTTGGCCGGCCCCTCCTTCCAATTTTAATGGAGTAAGAAGGGCAGAAAGTCTGGAAGCTGCCATGAAAAAGCAGGAAGCAAATATTGCACCTCTGTGTGCCGTGGATAGTGTTGTGGGAGGCAAAGCAGTAACAGAGGGGAGGCTGCCACGGAAGCTCCTGCCTTCAGGAAAGCCTGCTTTTGCAGTTAACAAGAAAGTAAATCCACATGCTTATGGGCCACATTGATCCATAAGTGAGTGATACACCAAGTATGACCACGTTTCTATGTAAAAACAAAAAAACAAAAACAAAAACAAAAAAAACCCAACAAAGAAAAAAACAAAACGAAAACAAACAAAAAAAAAAAAGGTAGAATCTCAAACATACATGGGGGCCATTGACACGCTTAGGGATAGAGCACCTGCCTAGCACGTGAGAGGCTCTGAGTTCCATGCCCAGCATTGGAATCCAACAAACAAAGCACACAATACAAGTGAAAAACAGACTCCAAAGCCAAGTACTGCTACGCACTTCAATTTGATGTATGGAAATCAGCTTGTGGTATTTGGTACAGTCTCACTATGCAACTAGACTTGTGGTGATCCTCCGGCTTCAGCCTCCCCAGTGCTGGGATTACAGGTGTGAGCCTGTAATCCTCATCCAGTCTTGGTGGCTGGCTTGGCACACTGAGGGTGGGGCCGGTGCAGCATGCTGTACTGGGGATCGAACCTGGGTCTTTGCACTTTCCTAGGCAGGAGCTTAGACAGCTGACTCTGTGGCTCTCTGCTTGTGTTTGTACAGAGAAAGTTTTGGAAGAAATGTGCAATCAGAGTGGTTCTCTAGAGTTCTATTTCTATAAGAACACATTTATGTTTTACTTGTGAAATTAAAGATGAATCTGAAAGAGGGGCGGGGTGGACCTGTTGACCCGTCACTGGTTAGGAGTGTTGGGAAGGGCAGGCTCAGAATGCACCACTGTGAAACTGTTGTGTTTCGATTCCCATGGTGCACTGGGGGTGACCAGGCAAGAACTGTGTGGTGTCGTGTGTGGGAAGTAGATGTTGTCACCACCAGGCATCTGGAAAGAAGCAGATCTTGGATTAAGAAATGTGATCAGAGGAGGAAAGGGGGCAATGAGGACCTGAGAAAGTTGGGCCTGGGATCTCAGGAGAGGACGGAGTTAGCTGTGCTGTGGAGTAGTGAGTTTGGAGCCTGGTGGAGAGACCAATTCTGTCCAGGGCTCCACAGAAAGACCAAGAAATGTACTGTGCACACAGCAACCGTGAGTCATGAGTGTGGCCGCTGGGTGGCATTTAGGAAATAAAACTAAAATTCAGCTCCCCGATTGCAGTGTTACTCTGTAAGTACTCAGTAGCCACGTGGGGTTCATGGCCGTGGTACCCAAGAAGGCAAGCACTGATACTTCATCAGGACCACAAGTCCTGCTGACCCAAACCGTACTTCAGGCCATGTGGCCCCAAGAGTGGCCCTACCATCTCTCCTCGGATCCCTGTGCCCAGCGCTAGAGTCACTGAGTCACCGTATGGCTCAGCTATGCTGTGCCGAGGTAAGAGGAGGGAGTCGTGTACCTAGGCTCGGTATAAGGAGTGATCAAGAACTGAGATTAATGTTTACATTAAAAAAATTGCTACAGTAGAAGACACATTGCCCTTACTTCTGCTCAGAAACTCCCCGTGGCTTGGGATCCGCTTATGCTGCCGCTGCCACCTCTCGCTGACACAGTTCTGGAGTGCCTCTCCGTAAGTGTCTGGTGGCACCGTTGTGGCTGCCTTGACATCCTGAAATGATCCCAGATGTTTACCTCTCTCAGTCATTTTGAATTTGAGATGATCCAGGTGCCACCGTGTCAAATGCAGTGAGTAAGGCAGCCAGAGGACACCTGGTCATGGTTTTATTTGCCGGATACTGCCATCAATGGTTGGTCAACAGGGATGATTGATCATAGAACGTGGCGAAGGTTTAAATGAAAAATTATGATAGTAAAAGACGCATGACCATTCACCACCTTCACCATACTCAGAGCACTCCCTCTCACTTCGAAAACACTTATCCTGTAGCTCTTGACAGTGTGTCTTTAGTCTAGTAAGATTTTAAAAATGTAAACATTCCCTGGAGCTTTGGATCACCCTTGGCGTGAAGCGAAGGGCAAAGGCCTGGCTCTCTGCAGGATGGGCTGCTGTGATCAAAGCACCAGGCTCCATGGGGAGGCTGAAGGGCAGAGCAGGGGGTCAGCTTTCGGGTCTGCTGGGGCTGAGATGTGCGAGCAGGGGTCAGGAGCATAGGCTGCTGAGCTCCGTTGTTATTCAGGGAGTACGGATTGAACCGAGGCATTATTTACACCTAACGCTGGTAAGGCCTGAATGTGCTGGTTCCACGCACAGAGAAATCATCTGTGTGGACTTCAACAGGAGGAATTTACCGAGCTCTGGCAGCTCAGCAGGTGCATCTTGTGGGGTCAAATAGCTGTTGGGCTCGGTCAATAAATGATCAAGCTGTGTGATGATTTTATTTTTCTTCTCATGAGTCTCGTGTGAAGGGTCATGCAGATTCTCTGATCTTGAAGATGTACCGCCGCCATGCTATTTTAACCCCAATATGCTAGACTGGACAACTGGAAGGGGCAGAATAGAGAGGTGCTTTATCATCGAGAGTCCATACTTATTGACGCTTACATTGGATTATTCACTTTCACCTGCCAAAGACAAGCTCTGTGAACATTAAACAAAGTTTTATATATGTATGCATGCATGTATGTATGTATTTTTTATGTATTTAGTGCAGGGTCTACAGGGTTTCACTATGTAGATTGGACTGTGATTCTCCTGTCTTCAGCCTCCCAAGCGCTGGGATTACAGGCGCACACCATCACGCCCAGTCTCAATCCCTGTCTCAGCATGTCCTGGGGACAAGGCCAGCACAACTCGCAGAGGATTGAACCCCAGCCACTATGCTCTGTCTAAGCAGGTGCTTTAATCTGCTGAGCTATCTGGCCAGCCCTTTCAGGATCAGGTTTTTTTTTTAATTTTATTTATTTATTTGTGTGTGTGTGTGTGTGTGTGTGGCCAGCTCAGCCCACCACGGGGCGGGCTGGCTGGCATGTGGTGCTGGGGGATTGAACCTCGGTCCCTGTGCTTTGTTAGGCTTGTTCTAAGTAGGTGCTTTAGACCATTGAGCCATCTCACCAGCCCCCAGGATCAGTTTTAATTTTCTTAGTTTACATGATTGGTAAAATCCTCTCCTCTCTAGCTCCCTGGAACTCAAAAGGGACAGAGTGACAAGATTTTATGTAAATCCTTTTTTTTTTTTTTTTTAAATTTTCAAATAAATATCTGAATATTTTTGTATGGGATTTATGAGGGCCAAAGAGGATAGCTACCCAGTAGCAACTTTTAACCCAGGGAAGAAATTGTAAGTTTATGGTTTGTTTTGTGGTCAGCACCATTCTTTCCAGGTTTGCCTATTGTTTAAATTGCACAAAGGGGCTGGCCAAATAGCTCAGCAGATTAAAGTGGCTGCTTAGGCAGATGTACCAGCTGGGGTTCAATCCCCAGCGTGCCATGCTGGGCCTGACTCTGGGGTGCGCTGAGGCAGTGGTTGAGACTGAGAGTGGTGGTGCATGTCTGTAATCCCAGCGCTTGGGAGGCTGAACATAGGTGGATCACTATGAGTCCAATCTTTGTAGTAAGACCCTGTAGACCCTGTACTACAAAAAAAAAAAAAAAAAAAAAAAAAAAAAAAAAAAAAATTGCACAAGAAAATAATTGGAAACACAATAATGAAATAATAGAGTGATTCCTCTTGTTGCTATGGAGACAAGAATAAATTGAATCCACTGCTCTGAAAAATTGCCCGAAAGTATACTTTAGCATCCTACACTGAGTGTATTCATTAAGAATGTTAATCTGTCAGCTTCTGTCAAAAATAGCACACCACTCCGAGAAATATTTTACAGCTGTACTTTGAGTTGGTTTTGACTATTTTAAAAGAAACCAGTGGAGTCAGAACGGTCATCATTATTTTGAAAACTTAAGGAATTTCCTAGAAGTGGCCCGGCAGGTGCTGACACCCAAGCCCCTGGCAATTTTGTTTCCACCATCGCGGAAAATGCCCCGGTTGTTGTGAGCTGAGCTTCGGATGGTTTTTTTGCTCACTGCTAATGCTATGGGAGTGCCAAGATCTGGTCTAGAAGCCAGAGGAAGTGGATTCCTAATCTCAGTGTAGGACAGGGAGCACAAGGGGCACAAGGAGAATCAGTAGGCCTAGAGTTTCCGTTTCCCCATTTAATTTTCAGTTATGCACATTTAGAAATAATGGTAATTTGGACCGGGGTGCTTCCCTGGCAAGCACAAGAGCCTGAGTTCAGTCCCCGGTTCCGCAAAAAAAAAAAAAAGATAATTTGAGTGCGCAGAACACTGCTCTAAGCCTTGCATGCACTTTGCCCACAGTCTTCATGTGTAAACAGTAGTACGTACAGTTTGCAGATGAAGAAACATACTGGTCTTGCTCCAGGTCAACAGTGGCAGTGGGAGTTGGCGTTTAGGCCGCGGCATCCCGGCTCTGCACTCTGTGCCTTCCCTGGGGACTTGTGGGTCTGGGCTCCACCTGTGGCGGCTGTCCCCTTTCACATATTGAGCATCTCTGCCAAGCAGTGGAGAGTCGGCCCTTGCAGGAGGACTTTGGTGAGAGAAGCGTGGCGTCTTTTCCAGGAACCACGAGCAAAGTGTCCCTTTGGTCACCTCCTGTGAATGCAAAGACTGAATTCTCTCAAATCCTGATTTAAAAGGACTATTAAAAGAACAACTTTAGACAAGTTAAATTTAGCAGATTTTTTTTTTTCCTTTTTTTGCAATGAAAAAATTCGTGAGCTGGGTGATACCTGGGAACTCGTAAGGGTCAGAGAACGCAACCCTGCGGCGTGGACCTTGCAGGGTTTATGGATCAAAAAAGGAAGTGAGATAAAAATATAGCCTGTGGGTTGCAGCTCAGCCTTCACCTCATGTGTGCGGAGTTTGCAGATGGCAGCTTGTGATTGGATGAAAGCACAGGGGCTCTGATTGGCTGAGATTCCGTTACTTCTTACATGTAATATACTCTCAAGCTAGGTTGTAATTTGTTTACTAATTAAGTTAGGCTACAGATCACTATGTATTCAGGCCGCTTTAGGTGAACTACAATTTTTTTTTTGTCTTTTTCAGACAGGGTCTCACTATGCGGTCCAGGCTGGCCTTGAGCTCACTTTGGAGCCAAAGCTGGTCTGAAACTTTCAACAATCTTTCTGCCTCAGCTTCCCCAGTGCTGGTGTGCGCCACCATGTCGGGCTCACAATTTTTTTCTTTTGGTACTGGGAATTGAACTTAAGCCTTTGCACTAAGCTACATCCTTAGATCCCCTTTTTTATTTTGAGACATCTTGGTTCAACCTTTAACCCACCTGCCTCTGCCTCCCAGAGTGCTGAGATTGAAGGCGAGCACTACCACACCACACTCAAATTTAATTAATTAATTAATTAATTTATTATTATTATTATTATTTGAACCTGGGATTGAACTCAGGCCCTTGAGCTTGCCCGGGAAGTGCTTATTCTACTGAGCCATCTCCCCGGCCCCCCCCCTTAATTAATTTTTTTAAAAGAATGTATTTAGGACAGGGTCTACAGGGTCTCACTATGTAGATCGGACTCGTAGTGATCCTCCTGTTTTCAGCCTCCCAAGTGCTGGGATTACCACCTGCAGTCTCCGTAGACTCAGTGCGCCCCAGGGGTGGGACCGGCACGGCAGGCGTGGGGGTTGTTTAGTCCTTTGAGCTCTCTGGCTGAAATTTAATTTAATTTGGCAGGACCTATCCTGATTCACATGGCCTGATTCTTATGGGTGGCCTATAGTTCTCTGTGTATTTGCTGAATGTAGTCAAACCTTTTCTTAAAATCAAAGCAACACATATGTGGGATTAAAAATAAAGGAAAATAGTTCTGTAGCTTTTGTCCCCAAGCAGCTGTCTTCTAGCCTAGCCAGCTATTTGCTGGTAAGTAACCGCGATTTCTTGTTCTGTCGCTTTTAGCTATTACCCATCTACTTGTCATTCCTGGTCGGTAAGCCCGTCACTCCCCACCCTCCCAGCCTGGTTAGGTCAGGGGTGGTGTTACACGATTCAGGTCTGTTTGAGGTTATCAGCACGTGCTTCATCAGGTAGTGTAGCGTCGGTATTTTTATTCTCTTATATACCAGTTTTTTTTCTTGGGCAAGTACTAGATTCATTTTAAAAAATGTTTTAGAAGTCAACATCACCACGACCATCGTCATCACCATTGCCATTGCCACCACCATCGCCATCTTAGCATTGCTGGGAGTGAGCCTGCGCCAGGTGAGCACCCTGTCCCTGAGCCACACCCCAGCCCTAGATCCGCTCCACAGTTTGCTTAGGCAGTCACACACACACACACACACACACACACACACACACACACACTTAAACATCACATGCTTTCTCTTCTACGAGAAAACCAAAGGGTAAATAGATTAAAGAGCAGAATGAAAGGTGGATCATAGAAAACAGAGACATAGCGCTTTTGCCAATGAGAAGGGGACCCAGATGACGGAAGGAGTGGGAAGGGAGGAGGGGGAGGGGGACGTTCAAAGAATGGGTCTGTGTGTGTGTGCCCATCCCCACCAGGCCCGTGATCACTAGGTAATGCAGACATGTATCAATAAAAATAAAAATTAAGCCAGGCATGGTGGTGCATGTGTGTAATCCCAGCACTCGGGAGGCTGAGGCAGGAGGATCGCTGTGAGTTCAAGGCCAGACTGGAGTACATAAGAGTGATCAAGACCAGCATGCACTAGATAGTGAGATCCTGTCTCAAAAAAACTGGAAAAAACTTGTTTAGTTTTCTATGAGCTATCTAAAAGCTTCCTCAAATCCATGGAAAGCCTGTCAAAGTCGCTTTCTAAATACTCAAATGGCTTGGATATTATTCTGACCCCAGAGTGGGGCTGCCTGATCTCAACCCTTTGTCCTGTCCTGGTGGAGCCCACTGCCATTGTGGGCCTTCTCTTCCCTGGTTTTCTGGAAGGGGTCCCCTCTCGGGTCATTTTACAATTTGCAGCAGCATATTTTTCAGTATTTTCCAGTGAAGGTGCATGTTACAATTTGTGTGCGTCTTAAATATCTTTTTTTTTTTTTTTTTCTGTGGAACCGGGGATTGAACTCAGGCCCTTGCGCTTGCCAGGGAGTGCTTATTCTACTGAGCCATCTCCCCAGCCCCCTTAAATATCTTTGTTTTATCTTTACACTTTATTATTTGGAAAAGTGGATATAGCTCAGATTTGTTTTAAAATCATTTCCACCCCAAAGTCTGAAGGCAGTTTTCTTTCCCAGCATTGTTGTAGGCAGCCCTT
>NW_004524603.1:7185317-7186480 GCF_000260255.1 Octodon degus
GTCAATGTCTTTCTTTCTTTCTTTCTTTCTTTCTTTCTTTCTTTCTTTCTTCCTTCCTTCCTTCCTTCCTTCCTTCCTTCCTTCCTTTCTTTCTTTCTTTCTTTCTTTCTTTCTTTCTTTCTTTCTTTCTTTCTTTCTTTCTTGTTCTGGGCATTTAGCCAGTCATCTCAAGAGGAAGAGTGAATTACTGCCTTTCAGTTCTGGTAAATTTAGCTCTTTGATAGTTCTGCCCCCTCCATTTTCTGGTCATTTGTTTTCGGGGACTAACCTTGGTGTTGCATTTCTTCAGTTTATTTTTCTTAGCCTTTTCACTTTCTTATATTAAGAACTTCAAAAAGAAGAGAGCAGGGAAATTCGGCATATTGGTATGAAACACGTGCCTTGGGAGCAGTAGGCCACAAAGTCCTCTTAGTTCACGTACACAGTGTGAATGGGAAGCCTGAACAGGATTGCAACCTGTTTCTGTTGTTCATCTTAAACCCTTTGTCATTCACAAATATGGTGTTTGACCTGAGCTTATCGGTATTTCCGTAACACTTGTGCTGTCTCTTTCTTGGGAGGCTGTATTGAGGATTTCACACTGAGCTACATCCCGGCCTTTTCTGAAGTTTTTGAGACCTAGTCTTGCCGAATCACTAAGTTGCCCAGGCTGGGTTCGAACTTGTGATTCTCCTGTCTCAGTCACACAGAGTCCATTTTTTTCCCTGTCTTCTTTTGTCTTTTTAAAAATCAGTGATGGGTCAAGTCAGTTTGTTCCCTTTGTCCATTCATTCACATATTCAACCAATATTGGATACTTACTATGGGTTAGAGCCTAAGAAAGACACAAGGGAATCGAGGAAGGTGAAACACGGACTCTAATCTTCAAAAGCCAAGAGCAGGACTCAGAAATGCAGTTGTCCAAGTGCGCTGTACCCTTCTGGGCCACGGACTTGTGCATGCTGTTCCTTCTGCCTGGCTCACCTGGCCCACCCCCTGCATCTCCCCAGCGGGTGTGGGCCTTTCTTCTCCCTTTACTAACTTCCCTGACTATGATTCCACATCCCTCCATTGTGTTCCCACTCTGCCTTATGTGTCCCTCTAGTTAGTGCTACTTTTTCAAGGCCTGTGCGAATCACCCAGCAATCATTTATCCCCATTCCCCAGGGTCCTGGGTGGGATGT
>NW_004524603.1:7186955-7201872 GCF_000260255.1 Octodon degus
CACACACTCACATGTCTAGGCCCGCGCTGTGTGGGGCACAGCTCTCTGCACAGCCCCTCTGTCCTCTCGAGGTTTCCAACTGCCACAGCATGGCTGTCTTGCAGTACTTCTCAGACCTTGTGCTGGGGCCAAGGGCTAGGGGCCAAATGCACACCACTTGCAAGTCAGGGTGACACCTGTCAGTAATGGGCAGATCAGCTCCAAGTCCCCGGAGGACCTTCTCAGATCCCTCCTGGCCTCACATGTGTGAGCTGGCACCTCGGAGCAGTTGTCAACCTGAGACAGAAGATGCTGATTTTATTAGCAGAGATGCGGTGAGAGTAATTAGGGAGGGACCTATTAGACTGCAATTGCAGTCTGGTCGCGAGAGAAAGAGTGGGGGACAGAAACTGCGATGTGTAGCTGCAAACTTGCGCCAGTTCGTGGAAGGTGGCTATCTTAGTTACTCTTCTCTTATTGTTGGGACAAATGACACCCAAAATGAAGGAAGAGTTTATTTAGCTTGCAGTCAGTGGAGGTTTCAGTCCTTACTCAGCTGGCTCCAAGGCAGAGCGGCACATGGCAGAGGGCAGCAGTTCATGGCAGCAGAAAACAGCAAACCAGCAAGAGCAAATGGGAGGAGTAGCAGCAACAAGGGAGCAAGTCTGTCTCCTTTATGTTGCATTCAGGCTGTCTACCCCAGGGCAGGTGTAGCACTCACACCCATAATCCCAGCAGCACTCACACCCATAATCCCAGCAGCACTCACACCCATAATCCCAGCAGCACTCTCACCCATAATCCCAGCAGCACTCACACCCATAATCCCAGCAGCACTCACACCCATAATCCCAGCGGCACTCACACCCATAATCCCAGTGGCACTCACACACATAATCCCAGCAGCACTCTCACCCATAATCCCAGCATCGGATCATGAATTAATCACAAAGCCCAGAAGCCTGTCCCAGTGACTACATGAAGCTTTGGGGGACACCTAGACACAAACCAAACAGTGACTGAAGTTTTCTAGTTTTGCAAGCTGGTTTTTAAGCATCAGCATTATCAAAAATAAAATCATATGAGCTTGCAGTTCATTAAATTATATTAAAAATCATTGTTTCCTAAATGTCTTACTGCAGTCTGCTGTCACCTGTGCTCTTGAGGCCACACAGGTCTGTGGCAGCTGTTTGGTGGCAGTGTCGTACAGGGTGGGACAAGGAACTGGCTCTTCCACACTCTGTGTTCTGTGACATATGCTGGGGGCATGAAGCCAGTTATAGCTGGTCCTTGTGTATCACAAAAATGGACAAATGCAGCTGGGCCTGGGGCTCTTGCCCGTCCTCCCTGTGCTCAGGAGGCTGAGGCAGGAGGATTGCTGCATATCTGAGGCCAGCCTGGACTGCATAGTAAGACCCTATCTTAAAAAGCAAACCAAACCAAACTCCCAGTTTGGTTTTTCATTGACAAATGCTTCACACCAGGGCCTGATTGGCTGTCTTTTGTGACTGCCAGCTTGAGAAAGTGGTGGAGAGAATGCAAATGGTGCACTGGAGCTGAAGACCGTTGCCATTAGTGCCAAAGTTGAAGGTTTCTTCGGCCAGCGTCTGAGAACCTTTGTCCAACTGAACCAACAAAGAATGTCCCCCGTCATTGTCTAACAGGTGAAGTTTCCATACACAAACACTGCGCACACACGTTTTTGGGTAATATTGGGACTTGAACCCCTCACACTGAGTACATCCCAGCTGTTTCTTTATATTTCAGTTTGAAACAAGCTTTTACTGAGTCTCTGTGTTACCTGGGCTGGGCTTGAACTTGTGATTCTTTCTGCCTCAGCCTCCCAGAGTGCTGAGTTTACAGGCATGTGCCACCATGCTTGATTTCTGTTGCATGTTTGTTTTGGTTTTATTTTGCTATTTGTTCATGACCATAAACTGCAAGTGTCAACCAGTGTTCATGGTGCTGCTGCGCTCAGCTGTTCCAGGTGACCAGAGGCTGACTGTTCTTGCTGAATTCTGCAAAATGCAGCCAACAAAGGGCCAGTGAGATAGCTCAGTGGACAAAGTGACTGCCTTGGCAAGCACAGGGACCAGGGTTCTATCCCCAGTCCCACATGCCACACTGGGCCCGGCCCCAGGGTGCACTGAGCCAGAGCCAGAGTCCCAGTGTGGTGGCGCACGCCTGTAATACCAGCACTGGGGAGGCTGAAAACAGGAGGATCACCACGAGGCCAATTTGTGTAGTGAGACCCTGTACCAAATACACCGGCGTGGCATACCAGACGGGTTGGCTTGCATTTTGAAGGAAGCCCTCAGGGAAGGGGTGGACTGGCAGCCACAGAGGAGTCTTCTGTGTAAACGGCTGTCCTGCTTCTTCAGCGAGTGGTGACATGGTGCTGGCCCGGATCTGCAGCCGGAGGAGGAAAGTCAGCCAGGTGTAAGAGGAAGCACCAGTGGTTAGGGCCGGCTGCTTTCTCTCCGTCTTGTTATCTCAGTGTGGTTCCAGGTCAGGCTGTGTTCGCATTTCCACCCTGGCCTCCTCCTTCCCTCCTTTTCTTTCATTCTTTCTTCCTTTGTTACTTTCTTCTCCCATTATTTAAGCGTCCTGGAAATGCTATCTCTAACAACTTCACCTGCCAGGATAGCTCTGCTGGGTTTGTCCTGTCAGGCTCGAGTCAGCTGGGACCCGTGTCGCTGTCTTATGTGCCCCGGCAGCTTCCTCTAATGATGTCACCCTCAAGGCCTGGCATTCTGTGGTCTGATGATCCCCACAAGTCTGCGTGGCTTGCGAGTCTGTGGCACAATTACTCAGGAACCGAGGGCCATGCAGACAACCTCATGCCCTGGACCCCAAATGGGTTGGCTCTTGTACTCCTCTTGTTTGTTGCTTTGGATGAATTTATTTTCAAGAAAAATTGGTTTCCTTAACTTGCTGGAGGGCGAGCTATGAAGATTCCAGATAGGGTCTCTCTTTTTTTCACTTTGACTTATTTTATTGGCAAATAATACCTCTATTTGGGTAATTTTTAAAAAATGTAATCAGCTTTGATGCTCTTTTTCAACTCTTCTCAGGCCGGGAAGTTTAAATCAATAACTGAAATTCATTTTTGTGGTGCTCAGAGTCCTCCACTATGCCTCCTGCGTTATAGTAGATAATGGGTGGGCTGGTGGCGAGATAATGAACACATCTGAGGAGAGGAGCAGCTTCCCCGAGACATACCAAGGGGACTCGAAGAAAACAGAACTCGGTGTGGTTTTCCCCTCTCTACCTCTAGAGTTTTAAAATTGCTGTCCACCAGACATGAAGTGTGTTTTTAAAAAAATGCCAGTAGGATCCATTTTGGGTGTTCAATTTGGGGAACTTTCTCAGACCCGGAAAATATATTTCAAGATGAAGTAAAGTTCCTTTATGCCCTTGACATATTTACCTTTTGGAGAGCACAGCTTAGAGCTCTAGTTGCATGCTTTTTTGTTTGCCTGGGGAAAAGCTACTCCAGGGGCTGGTCCAAGTCCTGAGTCTCCCACTCGCTGAGGGGGTGCTGGGAGGCTGTCTTCTGCTACACTTTGATGAGGCTTTTGTAGAGAGTAAGGAAAGCTGGCCGTGTCAGCCTCGCTGCCCAGGAGGTGAGGGCTGTGGGGACTGCAGGTACACGTGGCATGGCTGGACCCTGCCAGCCTCACCAGGCATGCAAGTGGATTCCAAGCTATTTCTTACACTGCTTGGACCTTGGAAGAGCCCAGGCAGCTGCCAAAGGGCTCAGGGGGGACCCTGCTAGGAGACAATGGGATGCCCAACCAAAGGTTGTTTCCTGACTGGCACAGCCATTGGGCCCCTCAGCTTCCAGGCAGTTGGCCCTGGTGCAGGGTAAGGAGGAAATGGGCACTATACAGGGTGCTGGTATTACTGGAGGGAGGGTCTTGGGGCTTCTCTCCAGGGCCTGGGAGTCCTGAACAATGAACTAGTCAAGACACACAGGTAAGGTAGTGAGGGTTTACATTTACAGAAGGTGGGAAAGAATACCCTCTGTAGAAGGAGATGGTGGGAAGCTCAAGGTGGTTCTGAGAATAAAGGGAAAGGGGTCTTCTGTATGCAAAATCTCTGAGTCCTTCCCATTCAAATGAGGTGTCTGAACTGTCCTATCAGATACTCACTGGCCTTATGTCATGTGTAAACTGTCCTATGGAAAAATCTCCCTTCGCTTCCTGCTGTATGCAAACGAAGGACTGGGAACTGTGTCTTTTGATTGGTTGTGGCAACATGCAAATGAAGAATTTGAAATAGCATCCTCTGATTGGTCCTATGAATATCATGGAAAACAGCACTTTTCTGATTGTTCTGTGTACAGCGGTGCTGGCCTGTCTTTCCCTGGGAATGTCCTTCATCCTGTTGTCCTGTTTCACTGGGAAGTGTTATAGAAGGAGGGACAAAGGAAACTGGCCCATGATTCTGAGAATGCCATAATTAAACCAGAGCATTCTCACAGCACTATCTGGAGGCTTAACATTCTAGGTTTGGTCACTAGTACAATGAACAGAATTGTCACAGGCCTTCTAGGCACCTGTACAGGCCCTGCCTGTGTCCTCAGTTCCCAAGAATCCAATACTAGCAGGGGAAGTAGATTTGGTACCGGGACACGCAGCTCTCTAGAGTGAGCTCCATAAATTGGGACCCTCCTGAAGTTCCAGGGAAGCCAAGTGGGAACAAAATAAACAAACAAAATACAGACACACAGACAGAAGATTAGGATCCAGAACATATAAAAAGATTCCTTTGTGGATAACACCTCTACTCTCAGCACTCTGGGAGGCTGAGGCAAGATGATATCAAGTTTGAGCCCAGTCTGGGCTATTTAGGGAGACATTATCTCAATAAATAAATAAATAAATAAATAAATAAAAATAAATTAAAAATGAAAAGGGCTCAGGATGTAGCTCAGTGTAAGACTGCTGGGTCCAATTCCCAGTACTGAAAAAAAAAATAAAGACTCCTACCAATCTTTAACAAAAAGATCATAAGGTTTGCCCAGATAGCTCAGTGGATTAAAGCACCTGCTTAGGCAGACATAGGGGTCTGCCCTGCCGGCCCTACTCCTGGGGCACTCTGAGAGGTGATTGAGATTGGGCATGGTGGCGTGCCTGTAATCCCAGTGCTTGGGAGGCTGAAAACAGGAGAATCGCTACAGTCTGATTTGTGAGGTGAGACCCTGTGGACTCTGTATTAAGTACATATTAAAAAAAAAAAGAAAGGCCAGGGAGATGGCTCAGTAGAATAAGCGCTTCCCTGGCAAGTGCAAGGGCCTAAGTTCAATCCCCGGTTCTGCAAAAAAAAAAAAAAAAAAGAAAAAAGAAAAAAAAAGAAAAAGATCATAGTCAACAACAACACTAAGAAAAAGAACAATCACTAAGAAAAAGACAGAAGAAGAACGGGCAAAAGATGCGCTATGGGAGAGAAAACACAAGCGCTCAGCAAACTTATGACAAATGACCACTCTCATTGGTAAGCAAGGAATTATAAATTTTAAAACCACCCAAGGACATCAATGTCTACTTAACTGGCAAAATATAAAGTAATACTAAGTGTTGCCAAGGCTCTGAAGCAAAGAGGGGTTCCATCCAGTGATATCAGGAGGGCGAGTTGGCACAATTGCGCTACCACACAGTCTCACGTCAATTAGCAAGTGGGACTTTCCTGCGACTCAGCAATTAGACAAGAGCTATAATTGAAAGAGTATGGGAAATGTCATCATTTATAACAGTAAGAAATTAAAAACAGCCCAGTTTGTCTGTTAACAGGAGATTAGATAAATTCTGTCATGCTGTGGTGGATTGACCACTGGTGGCTAACTGGTAAGACCTAACTGAACCGAACCAGCATGGAGCTGGGTGTGGGAGACCCACCTGAGGACTCTTGTCGCCAGTGTAAGAGGCAGAACTGGAGAAGAAGAAGAGATGCTGTTGGAGCTGACAGAGCTGTAGGTTTTCCTGGGGCTGCTGTTGGTTCTCTTAGAGAACCTTGTCCTGCTGGCTGTCCTGATGAGTGTGGCTATTCTCATTGTCAAAGGAGCTTGAGACCTTGGTGTCGCTGGCAGTGGCTGTGGTTCACTTTGGGGGAGCTCTAGTCCTCACATTGAGCACTGCTTCCTGGCTCCGAGCGGGGAGGTGGTACACGGCTCCGTCTCCTGGAGAAGCTTGTTACATTCACTTTCCTGATAGGAGCTCGGCTCTCCTAATCATTGGAGGAGCTTGGGCCCTCGATATTGCTGAGGACGGCTGTGGTACCTTTGGGGGAGCTCTGTTGCTTACCTCAAGTGGCGCTTCCTGGCTCCAGTGCAGACCCCTCAGCCTGCTGGCACAGACCCTTCATCCCACTGGCCCGGACTTTCTAGCTTTCACCGCTGACCTTTGGGCCTTTCCAGCACAGATCCCTGAAGCGGGCCTGCAGGAGGCCTTGTCGTGGGCTCTAGGCCTCCAGTTGGACTACAGGGAGACATTATTATGAGCTCTGGGTCTCCAGCTGGTCTCATGCAGAGCATTACTACGGGATCCAGGCCCTCAGCTGGATTCTTTGGTCTTTACTATATGGACAGATTTCCTGCGTTCTTGTTGTATGTGACTCTTTGGGTGACTATTACAAAATAATCATAATTAAGAGTCCTGTATTGTATTTTTTCCCCCCTGACTATAACGTGCAGTGAAAACAAAGAACGTGCAATTCCCTGTATCAGTGTTGGTGAACCTTAAAGACAAAGGAAAAACAAACAAGACAGAAAGTTATAGAACAGTGGGCCCAGTGGGTCGGCCTTTGTATACACTGGAGCAACAGGCAAGGGCTCACCTTCTCTTGCTTAGACATGGGGTAGGGTGGGGTGAGTGAAAAGCAGGAAATTAAATCACGTGAAAATCAGGGTAGAAGCTACCCATGGCAGAAGAGCGGAAGATGGAGAGGAGGGAGGTGACAGAGAAGCTGGTGTTGTCCCAGCCCTTGATGATAGCCCAGGGTCTAAACTGGGTTGTGGCCACATAGGCCTGTTTTGTTATTATTTCAGCTTGAAGATAAACTATATCTTATTTACATGCTATATGTATACATGTATGTGTGCATGTGTATCTATCATTACATCTATAATTTATATATGTCTATCATGATTGTGTAGGATGTAGTTTTTTTTTTGTTTTTTTGGTTTTTTTTGAAAAAAAGAGAAGAAGGAACAGGAGGCATTAAGTGTGTATTGGGTCCCTGACTGAGATTGGGAATGGTGATTTGTGGCCAGTAAGAAACGATGGCTCTGGACTCCAAATGTGTCCCTGCTCAGACTGGGACGTGGAGGTGCTGTTTTGATGCTACACAGTGGTTGTAGCTTATGTCTAGAGGTCTATCAAAGCCTCATGCACTCATGGGTGGGGCTTTGGGAGGTGATTGGATCGAGTGCATCCGTCCACGGGTGACTGTGTAGCTAAGTATGATGCTGGCAGGGGAAGCCCGGCTGGAGGAGGCGGTTGCCGGGGACGTGGCTCCCTCCTCCCCGCTTGATCTCTGTTTCCAGCAGCCTGCTATGAGCTGTTCCGCCTCTGCTGTGCTGCCCTGCCTTGCAGCTGGCAGACTGCAGACTGAAGCCTCTACAGACTGTGAACCAAAGTAACCCTTCCTCCTCACAGGTGTAGGTGTTGGGTGTGTTGTCTAAGCAGTGAGAGAAGTGAGCCAACATTTCCCCAAACTGTGAGTTAGTAGAGAAGAAAATGCTCAAGTTGCTTCCCAAAGGGTGGAAGACAGCATGTCTGAGGGTGTGGTGGCTTATACTGGGGTAGGGTGGCTGTCATTCATTCCATGGATATTTATTTATTTTAAAAATAAAGATGGATTAAAGTGCCTATTTAGGCAGTCATAGGGACTGGGGGTTCAATACTCCGTGTGCTGTGCCAGCTGGGGGCACGCTGAGATGTTGACTGAGACTGGGCGTGGTGACACGTGCCTGTAATCCCAGCGCTTGGGAGGCTGAAAACAGGAGGGTCACTTCGTGTCCAATCTGTGTAGTGAGACCCTGTAGACCCTGTACTAAATACATTTAAAAAAATAAAGAGGAACACGGACACACAAAGCTGAATCTAAAGGCTGGTCAAGTAGCTCAGCGGATTAAAGTGCTTGCAAGTAGGCACAGGGCCGGGGGGGGGCACGCTGAGCAGGCAATTGAGACGGGGTGCAGTGGTGTGCGCCTGTAATCCCAGCTCTTGGGAGGCTGTAAACAGGCGGGTCACTACGAGTCCTATCCAGTAGTGAGACCCTGAGTACCCTGTAGGCCCTTCCCTAAAAATACAAAATAAATAAATAAATAAAGCTGAATCTAGAAATAGTGTCCTGAAGTCTGTATAGATGAAGAAAGTGGTGTTAGGAAGATCTATTTCCAATTAGTTGTATGAAAGTCGAGGCAATAATAGTCGCAATGTTTTAGACCCGGGAGGAGAAGGAAGACGGCTTCCCTGAGTGCTCCTGGAGTCAGGCTGCATGTTGGCTGCCTGGGTTGCATGAGGGTCTTTTGGGTGAGGAGAATGCCTGAGAAAAGGGCAGAGCAGAAATTGGGGGCTCACCAAGACGTGGTGAGTGGTGGGGCTCAAATGGAGTAAATGGCTGGCGACATAGCTCGGCGGGCTAAACACCTGCTTAGGCAGGCACAGGGACCAGGGTTCGATCCCTGGGACTGCATGCCGTGCCACCCCTGCCCCCGGGCCCACTGAGCCAGCTACAGAGCATGGGCATGGTGGTACACATCTGTAATTCTAGTGCCAGGGAGGCTGAGACAGGAGGATCACTATGAGTCCGAGCTGTGTAGTGAGACCCTGTAACAAATGCATAAAAAAGAAGAAAAAAGGAGTAAACTATTGGTAAGTTAGCATTTATTGCAAGGTAAGAGCTAGAAGGAAAATCCCCTAGGCTTAGGGGACACTGCGGTCTCTGCTGCAAAGACTTAGCTTTGCTTCTTTGCCAGGAGGCAAGTCATGAGAACTGTGAAGGCCGCCGTGTTCCAGTAATACTTTATTTATAAAAACCAGTGATGGGGGGCCCAGGGAGATGGCTCCGTGAATAAATGCTTCCCTGGCAAGCGCAAGGGCTTGAGTTCAATCCTCAGTTCTGCCAAAAACAACAACAAGAACAAAAACAAACAACAACAACAACAAAAACCAGTGGTGGGCTAGATTTGGCCCACAGGCCAGGTTTGACCTTGATTTATTGAATGTCAGCGGTGTAGCGAGCTCTGTGGAAGCACTTTAGATGCACCGTGTCACTTCTGAAAACAGTCATAGGGCCAGGGCGCTGCTCTTATCAGTCCCTCCCACTTACAGATGTAGAAACTGGGATGCAGATAGATGAAGCCCGGCACCAACTCGTGCAGACAGAGCTTGAATCCAGGCTCTTAGTCACTGCTGCCCTGATAATGAGAAGGGTGGGACGGGAATGGGGCCACTGTGGAGATCCTGGTGCCAGGCTGTCACCTCGGCTCCATAATGCAGGGCCGGGGGAGACTCGGAGGTCTCTTCTCACCTGCCTCCTCCTCTCCCACTGAGACTGACTTGCTGAGCAGTCTTGTACAAGCAGGGGACCGGAGACCAATCCCAGGGTGGTCCTGGAGCACCCCGGCTGGAATTCCTGCCCAGCAGGTGAAGGCAAGTCCAGGGCGGCAGAAGAGGGTGACACTGTGTCCAGCACAGGCCAGGTGAGGAGCAGAGAGCCTGCAGCCAATGCAGAAACAGTCTCAGATGAACACCACCGCGGCTGGGCTTTCTGGACTTGCGACAGCAGGACAAGTGACTCGTTCAATTCAGGAGGACCATTGTCCACACTGTGACTGCTGTCACCAGTAATGGTCTGTCTTATGGCAGCCCTCTTACTTCAGAGAGCAGCTTGGCAGGCTCAGGTCTTCCATTTTGCAAGCCTTCCCAGACACTAGATCTTGTCACATCCATGTGGGAGACTGACAGTGTTTTCGTTTGACCAGGAGGATGTCCCTGACTAATTGCTCCCTACACGGAGGCCAAGAACTTATGAGACAAGTTCCCTCTGCAGTGTTTGAAAATGGCCTAGACAGAGGATGGGAGTTAATCACTACTTGTGTTATGTCTGAATGCATGTCATCATGGCTGGAAAGGAGATTTTAGGGTCGGAGCTCAAAAATTTTTATCTTACACTTCAGGCCAGAGTATAAATGAACTGTGCTTCATAGATCCTTATTCTTACAGAAAATCCTTATTCTTCTTGAAAATTTCAGAACTGATGTGTTTGGGAAGCCCCATGTACTATACATGTTACCCAGTAACACCCACAAGGTTCTTGGAAATTTTATGACAAAATATAGCACATTCACCTTTTAACTTGGAAAGCCCACGGTTAGTTGGCCAACCCAAAATTCCTTCCTTCAAATAATAGCTATTCAAACTGTGGAGCATTACTGTTCCCCAGACCCCATTTTGGCAGAAGGATTTTTTTTTTTTTGCTCCGAGTGCCTTCAGGGCAGGTTTGGCTGGCTTGAGCTGTGGGGATCGAACCACAGCAACCTGAGCCTGACTGATTTGTTGAAGCAGCCACTTAAAGAACTGAGCTAGGGCCAGGCCCCCTAAGACCCCATTTTGGGGAATAACATTGCAGGTAAATAGGGCCGAAGAGGAATTGTGGGAAAAGTGGGCACATTAGAGAATCTATGATTTAGAAAAATAACTCAGGCAGCAAGTTAAGAACTGAGTTGAGTGTTAGACTCAGTTAGTTAGATCCACATCAACTCAAGTTAGATGTAACTAAAAAAAAAAAATCAAGAAAAGTAGTCCAGGAAAAATAAGGATAGGAACCGCTGAGGGTGATGAGGCGGACGGAGAGAGATTTGGTTAAAACACTTTTCTGAGGTGGGACTGAGAGCGACTGTGATGGGCGGTGAAGGAGGAGGAGGGAGTCGAGGTCGCCCCTGAGTTACCCAGCTTGGTTAACCTGAGGGGCTGGAGCGCAGAGAATTCCTCAGACGGTTGTTTGTGAAAACCAGAAGTGTTGGTTTGTGGCTTCCTGCGTGCCCACAGCTGGTGTGACAGAGGAGGAGGGGAGGGGGCCACACTGAGCCCTCAGTCCTCTGGGCTCTGGAAGTGAGGTCTGCACTTCTGAACCCCACGGGCTCTGCTTCTTTCGTGCTTCTCTGCTTATTTCTCTCTTCAGCTCAGACCATGAAACTGAGCAGGGAACGTGGGTTGGGAACATAAACAAGTCCTTTTCCTGTCAGAATGCTTAATTACAGCAATCCATTATGACGTAATTGGCCAGCCTGGCCTGTTGGAAAGACTGCCCAACCAGACCGATTGTCTTCGAGTGGGAGTTTCCAGGCTATTTATCAATTTTGGGAAGTCGCAGTTGCTCAAGTTTATCAGGTATAATAATTAAAAATTGTCTCTGGGTGTGTCTCACATTGGAAGATATTTAAAACCAGTACGAATACTAGACTATTATGCTCCTAGGTAGGAAGAAATTGTAGTGCAAAAGTTATAATATTGTCCTTGTGTTTCCCATTGCAAACAAATGGTCACTGAGAATTATGAAGAAGTACGGCCTGACTTAAATGCCAAAATATAAAAGTTTCCCTTTCTGTGAATGCCATGAGAGGTCAGCTTCTTTGCATTAGGAACACAGGTTCTGAAAAAAAAAAGGAACACAGGTTCTGGTGACAGGAAGTTAAGGTTCCTTTTTACAAATGCCATTCACTTAGAACTTTACTTCTACAAAGTTCTGTAGGCATCTGAATTCTACAACATCAACTTGGACACCCTTAATAAGTTAGACGTTCCTATTTTAGTTTTAATAGCAACTGAGGGTAAATGTTAAAAAGAGCTTACATGAAGAATATTTCTATATTTTCTATAGAACTCCAAACCTGTTTTGCTCTATTTCTTTATAGGATTTACATGATTACTTCTTTTAAGAATTTAGCGCAAGGAAAAAGAAAATCCCAGTAGCTATTGTATTTTTTATTTAATTTTTTTTTTTTTAACTGGGGATTGAACTCAGACCCTTGTGCTTGCCAGGGAAGCACTTATTCCACTGAGCCATCTCCCCGGCCCTATTGTATTTTTTTTAATACTGTCATTGTTTTAAATATAATTGGGAAATACTGAATATCATATTTTTCTGAAGATCCATAATATGTGCAGAGTGCTAAGGGCCCAAAGAGTCTGCAGAAAAGACACCTATGCTATTTTAACCCAGTTTTCACTCTTGTTTGAAGATAAATCCTTTTCCCCCACATGGCATTTACTGACTCTCTTTAATTTTTGGAACAGGGTCTCACTATGCTTGGACTTGTAGTGATCCTCTCTTTTTGCAGCCTCCCCAGTGCTGGGATTACAGGTATGCGTTACCTCGCCTGGACTCAGTGACTGGGTCAGCACGCCTAGGGGCAGGGCCGGTGCCACATGTGGTACTGGGGATCAAACCCCAGTCCCTGCACTTGCCTAAGCAGGTGCTTAGCCCACTGAGCTATCTTGCCAACTCTGAAGTCTCTCTTGAGTGTCTTTACGAGTACCATCTAACAGGCAGACTCACAAATGCCTTAGGATGGACCTTCACCCATCTGACTCAGCAGATCAGGCATGGGGCAGCTTCTCACTCTTCCCCAAGCTCAGAGTGACCATGGAAAGGAAATGTGAATCTACTCAACACATTGACAGTCGTGAACGTACGAGTACAGACACAGAGAGGACTTCCGTGGCTGCGTCAGGAAGTGGTGGGGTGATGGGGCCAGTGTATTAGAAAGGCAGGGGAGAATCTGGGAGGGCGCTTCATGGCAGTGCATCTTTTACTGTAATAAATACATTTTTTTAAAAAAGTGAAATGTTCCCTATATTTTGCAGTCACTTCTTGGACATCTGATCCTAATCATGAACTGCCTCTCAGTTCTGTGAATCCCAGTCACAAGCATCATCACTTCCTCAGGATGTCCTTGTTACTGAGTAGGTGGCCCACCTGCGGCTCCTGCCGTGTTCCACAAACGGGGTGGCTTCCTTGACACCCTCTTGCTGGTTGCCAGACTAGAGGTGATAACGGAGAATATCCTTCATGTTCCCCTTCACCTCATAAAACTGTAGGCTATCGGTATAAAATGGTAAGTAGCGCAAGCTGGACGCGGCAGTGTACACCTATAATCCCAGCACTCTGGGAAGCTGAGGCATGAGTATCCTAAATTAGAGCCCAGCCTGGGCAATTTAGTGGGATCCACTCTCCAAATACAAAATTAAGAAAAAGGCTTAGATGTAGTGAGAAGGGCCTGGGTTTGTCTCTTAGTACTGAAAATAAAATAGCATAGAGAAATTTATTTTTATTTTTTAAATTGTTTTGGCCTGCTCAGCCTGCCCTGAGAGCGGGGCTGGCAGGGCATGTGGTGGTGATGGGAGGCTGGAACCGCAGTCCCCTGGGCCTGCCTAAGTTTGCCTAAGCAGGTGCTTTGGACTAACCCTGAGAAATTTGAAAGAAGTTATTTGGATTATTTCTTTTCCTCCATGAAGAGTGCTTGTGTTAACTTTTTTTTTTTTTTCAGTGAAATTTGATGTAGTTAAAAAGTTCTGTGTTGGAATAAAGTTAGAAAATTCTGGGTTAAGCATTTCTTCACTGCTGGGTTCTTATATACGGAGGTGAATTTTAAACTTCAGTTGGAGTACTTAGTGTTTGCCAGACGCGTCTGATCACAGTGTAGGGCATGGGACAAGGGACCAAAGTCCCAGGAAACAGCGCAAAGGATTTGGTGTTCAACTACACGTGAGTTTCCCGTGGAGGAGGATCCTGGTGGCTGTGCGGTCCTCAAAAGCTTGTTTTTCCCTCAGACTCTCACTATGGAGAGCTTTAGTTCTCAGATGCTTACAGGCAGAAGGAATGTTAGGTACCTAGGCTGAGAGAGCTAGGGACACAGCTGTCTGGAACCAGGACCTCAAGTTCTGGTAAGTGGAGGCAGAGTTTGACTTCGTGGAGGCAAAGGAAAGAGCATTTTTAATAACAAATGAAAGCCAGATGTGTGGTACATGCTTGTAATCCCAGGACTCTGGAGGCTGAGGCAGGAGGATTGCTGGGGGTTTGAGGCCAGCCTGAGCTACATAGTGAGTTCAAGGCCAGCCTGAACTACAAAGTGAGATCCTTTCTCAAAAAAACCAATAATAACAATGACAACAACCAATGAGAAAACCTGTGGATCCAAGTGTTCTGGGTTTAAACACAAAGTTAACAGTCTTTAGGTGGAGAATTACAAACAGCCTGGGTTAGAGATGGAGGAAGTCACTGCAGAGAGAAAACGCGGGTTCTTGGGATCCGTCCTGCCGAGCCCAGGCAGACTTTGGCAGGAGGCGAAATTAGGAATACTGGCCCTGTCTTTATTTCCTAGTGTGATATTTTGTTCATAAAATATTAAGCTGTTATTTGGCTCTCTCTCAATCCTGGGTACCAGCGGTGCCTTCCTACTCCTGACCCTGGAATTTCCGCTCCTTTTTCCCTGGAAGTCTGCATGGATTCACTGACCTGCCATGGCTGGCACCGTGACAGGGCAACTTCCTCAGTCATCCGCTTTGCTCCCCCGTTTTGTGTCTTTGTGGTTTCAGTTGCCCGTGGCCAGCTGTGGTCTGAAAAAATCCAACAGGGAATTCCCCAGGTCCATGACGCATGCATCTTATATAGCTTTTCTCCCAGTGGATTGTTCCACTTGCCCTGTTCTCACAGGAGTTATTCTTTGCTGGGTCTGGTTTCTGAGTTGAACGTTCCCATAGGCATGGCGGTGTGGGTGGGGAAGGCATCGTACCCGTAGGGCTGCGCACTGTCTGGGGGTCATGACGTGGGCGCCCCATCCCTTACAGGTAGAGGGGACCACGATGGCACCTTTCCCCACCTCTGTGTGCATCTGCTGTTTTACTGCACCGGTTGCTTGAAGAAAGTG
>NW_004524603.1:7203115-7207174 GCF_000260255.1 Octodon degus
AAAGAAGGAGAAAGTTCTTGTTACAATCACAAAACCAGTTGTTGGGGACAAGAATGGAGGTACCTGAGTGGTTAAGCTTTGAAAAATACCTAGATACTACCCTACCAAAGATGCGCCCCGAAAGCTCTTGAGCCACGGCAGGAAGCCCTTCAGTCAGCATGTGCGGAAACTTCGAGCTAGCATCACTCCCGGCACCATCTTGATCATCCTCACCGGGCGTCCCAGAGGCAAGAGCGTGGGCTTCCTGAAGCTGGTGGCCAGAGGCTTGCTACATGTGACTGGGCCTCTGAGCCTTAATCGTGTTCTTCTACAAAGAAACACACCAGAAATTTGTCATTGCCACCTCTACAAAAATTGACATCAGCAAAGCGAAAATCCCCAAACACCTCACTGATGCTTACTTCAAGAAGCAGCAGCTGCAGAACCCAGACACCAGGAGGGCGAGATGTTCGACACCGAGAGAGAGAGACACCAGATTTCAGAGCAGTGCAAGGTGGATCAGAAAGCGGTGGACTCACAGATTTTAGCAAAAATCAAAGCTGCTCCTCAGCTCCCGGGCTACCTGCAATCAACTTTTGCTCTGACAAATGGAATTTATCCTCATAAATTAGTGTTCTATATTTCTTACTAAGAACCTAATTAAGCACCGGCCAGATAGCTCAGTGGACTAAAGCACCTACTTAGGCAGACACAGTGGCCAGGGTTCGATCCCAGGCCTGCAGTGCCGGCCCCGCCCCCGGGGTGCACTGAGATGGCGATTGAGACTGGGCATGGTGGCGCGTGCTGTAATCCCAGTGCTTGGGAGGCTGAAAACAGGAGGATCACTATGAGTCCAAGCTACATAGTAAGACCCTGTATTAAATACTTAAAAATTAAAAAAGAACCTAATTAAATAACTGATACATTAAAAAAAAAAGTATGATAACTCAGACCTGCTGTGCACATGTGAGTCATGTACCCAAAAGTGTGAACTGGGGGAGGACGCCTCTGTGAAAAGAGTCTCCAAATCAACCTCAGACAGAATTGCAGGTGGAAAATGCAGTAAGAAATAGCAATACTAGCCCTCTCCCTCTCCCTCTCTTTCTCCCTCCCTCTTTCCTTCCTTCCCTCCCTCCCTCTCCCCCACCTCTCCCCTCCCTCTGTCCCTTTCTCTCTCTCCCTCCTCCCTTTCTTCCTCTCTCTCCTTCCCTCCCTCTCTTTCCCTTCTTCTATCCCTCCTTTCCTCTTTCTCTCCCTCACTCCTTTTGTTCCTCCCTCCCTCTTTCTCTCCCCCACATCTTTCTCCCTCCCTCTCTCCCCCTCTCTCCCCCTCCCCTCCTTCCCTCTGTCTCCCTCTCCATCTCTCTCCTCCCCCTTCTCTCTCCATCTCTCTCCCTCCTCTCCCTTTTTCCCTTTGTCCCTCCCTCCATCTCTCTCCTTCCCCCTCTTCTCTCTCCATCTCTCTCCCTCCCTCCTCTCCCTTTTTCCCTCCCTCCATCTCTCTCCTCCCCCTCTTCTCTCTCTATCTCTCTCCCTCCTTCCTGTCCCTTTCTCCCTCCCTCCCTCTCTCTCCCTCCCTCTCTCTCCCTAATCCTCTCTCTCCCTCTCTCTTCTCCCTTTCTCCCTTTGTCCCTCCCTCCCTTTCTCTCCCTCCCCCTCTCTTCCTCCTTCCTCTCCCTTTGTCCCTCCCTCCCTCTCTCTCCCTCCCCTTTTCTCCCTCCCCTCTCTCTTCCTCCTTCCTCTTCCTTTGTCCCTCCCTCCCTTTTTCTCCCTCCCTCCCTCTCTCCCTCTCTTGCTCTTTCTGCTTTCAGCCTACCCCAGCCTGTTTTCCCTCACAAGCTTTTGAGCAGTATGAAGCTGCTGACTGTTCATTTCATTTTCTAACAGGACCCAGTGACGGTCTTGACAAACCCAGCTTTTATTTTCACGTCCCTTTAGGACACCCTAGCGTCTTCTGGCATGAAATAAACGAATTTTGTCACGAAAGGTAGGAGCGGGACCAGAACGTGCCCGCGCACCCCTGTTCGCTCGAAGTTACACTGCCCGCAGCTGGAGCAGCGTTAATTATGCCGCCTCCTAGGAGCAGTGGGGCCAGCTCGGCCTGGAGGAGGAGAGAGGTTCCGGCTGGACGCCTGCTTCAGATGACTGCTGGGGGCGCGGGCCTTCCGTCTGAGGTCCGCTGAGGCACTGGACAAGCTCCACGTGCGCGTGGGGTCAGCCCCTGAGAAGGATGCGGTGGACGCGTTGGCGCTGCTTGTCACGGAGGGCGGCTGTGAAGGCTGTGTGACTGACAGTCCCCGCGTGCAGTGCAGACAAGGCACCGCCAGCTCCGTGCATGCCCCCGAAGGCCCCACCGAGGTGGGGACCCAGATGCTAACATCTGCCTGAAGAGAAATCCTTCTACTCCCAGAGAAGAGGCAGCAGTCAGTCTGATCTTCAGCACTGAAAGAAAAAACAATTTAGAGATGTGACAGCTCATGCTATTCAATTAAGTTCTTTTCAGCATCCTGGGAGAGGATCTGGGTATACTTTGTCTTGTTCAAATCCATCAGCTCTCTAGAGGGAAGCCCCCGAGGGGAAGGTACACCGTGGGGTCTAAGATGAGATGAGAAAGTTCGTGGGTATCACTGTCACTACTTGCTCCACGCTGATATACTGTTTCTCTTGGTTCAAGCTTAAGCTCCAGAGTGCAGACATTCAATGTACTGCGGAGCCTAGGTCTGTCCCCCCAGAGCTGAAATGGTGTCACCTGTCACATGGAGGTAAGATGTCATCAACCTATGACTGGGGTGCTGAGTTCAATTTTTTTTTTAAACCACTTTTTTTTGGTCAGAAAAAAACCTGATATACTATGAAGAGTTTTCGAATTTTATGTCCAAATACTAACTAAGCAAAGAGAAATATTTTCCAGGGTTGATTGAAAGAGTGGTTGAACGTGGTGCTGCTCTTGAAGATGATGTGTTCGTTGACTTAGCCTGAGTACAGAACAGGAATTAGTCTTCAGCGCAGTTTCAGGGGCCTTTTTCAAGCTGTATCCAAGATGACAAGCTATATCAATGTCGATGTGGAGGCCGGGGCACTGTACTACTGTGCTTTAGCTAGAGATGGATCAACAGTGCCTAGAGTCCCTCTGTATCGCTTCTTACATTTGCACGTAAATCCACGATGATCTCAAAATAAAAAGTTTAATTTGGGGCTGGCCAAATAGCTCAGTGGATTAAAGCACCCGCAAGCAGGTGCAGGGGCCGGGGGTTCGATCCCTGGGCCTGCAGAACCGGTCTGCCCTCGGGTGCGCTGAGACAGCAGTTGAGACTGGGCGTGGCGGCACACACCTGTAATCTCAGCTCTTGGGAGGCTGTAAACAGGCAAATCATTACGAGTCCAAACTAGTAGTGAGACCCTGAACACCCTGTAGACCCTTCCTGGAAAAAAAAAAAAACAGCTTAATTTGGAACATGTTCAAGCAAGCAACAAAAACTAATACTGGCATGATGGGGGTCTCTGTATTTAAGTAAATACACAGCTCTGCAAGGGCTTTGTCGGGATCAATTGCTCCAAATAGGGTTCCCGGAATAAACAGTGTATGGCGTTTTACACCTATGTGCCCGAGGAATATTAGCCTATAACTTTTGTTTTCTTATAATCATTGTTGAATTTCAGTATCAAAGGTATGCTAGTCTCATAAAAAAGTGAGCAAGATTTTGTTTATCCTTGACTTAATTTAGTCAGCTCTGTAGAAGGAATTTGTTAATTTCTCCATCTTTTTCTCCACTGTCAGAAGGAAACTGTGACAGTTGTGTGGTCAGAAAACATGAAAATCTTTGCTTCGTCCTGCACCTCCTCTCTCTGTTTCTGTAATTATAGCAACTATAATACTGGAGATATAGATTATAGAAAGAAACCCGATGTAGTCTTTTTCTCGTAGCCTCCTCTCTCGATTTGAACTCATTGTTGACATTAAGCTCAGTTCCTTGTGGAAGGGTCAGCAGTCCGATTAATGGCAAAATGTCTTTATCTCTCTTTCACTTCAGGGAGTTTCAGAGCCCTACATCGTTTCATCTTTCCCACGTATTTCTGTTT
>NW_004524603.1:7207385-7218706 GCF_000260255.1 Octodon degus
GATTACCCCAAACCTTTACAGTGTAGCGCACTCGTTAATAGCGAGCGCCATTCTACTCTGCTTCGATGTGTACAATTTTAAAGAAATACCTTTATGGGTAGATATTTCCCTTTATTAGCTACAGACCCAATAAACGAATGATGTCAACTTTCTTTCGGAGGCCCCCGGGCCCCTCTTGCGCAGGTACACATTCAGGCTCCGGGTAGTGCACCATCTGCCCGTGGATCCCTTCGTCTGTGTTTGTGATTCCACAACGCCTTGACTCACCGATTTCCTTCCTCTTTGATTTTTTTCTCCCTTCTGGCTGGCTGACCCCCTCCTCAGTTCCTGTTGTGGAAAAAGCAGAGTTTCCAAGCTCTGTCATGGTAACGTTATCATGAATTTAAGACCAGCCCCACCGGCTGTCCATACCCAGCCTGGCGCCTTGCGTCGTCCTGAGACCTCGTGCTCCCACTAACCGCCGCAGTCACAAGGTGTGACCGTTCTGATCAGCCCCCGTTGCCCCAGGTCTCACATCTTGGTTCCCTTGGGTAAGGGTATTGTCCTACGGAGCAGAATGGCAGATTTTTATATCACTGAGGATGGTTCTTGACGAACGCAGCCAGTGTTTGGGGCAGCCTGGTCGGCCATGCGCTCCTGTTTCTGTTCCTCCACATTCACCCCACCAGAGCCGGCTGGGTTAGCGAGCGCCTCACTCCTGCTTGTCTCTTAGCCCGTTCTTCCCTGTCTCTGACAGCCTCCAGCTCCCTTACTGCGCCAGTTCTCAGAACCACTTCTTCACTTGTTTACTTCTACAGCGACGCCCTGTCTCGACCTGGGCCCTTGAGGCTGCCACACAGATCTTTTACGATGACAGTGTCTACATAACTCCTCTCTTCTCTCTTCATCCGTTTTCTCCTTTAAATCCATTTCCTGACAGGCAATGGGGTGTAAAGACTGCATACAAGGCTGTTGTTGGTAATAAAGGAGCATTAGTCTCTCCTTACCTGAAGCATTTATGACTCCAGACCCTGCTTCTGGATCACTGTTTTGAGCTGTATGTATTTCTTTTTTTTTTTTTTTTAAATTTTATTTATTTATTTATTTGTGTGTGTGCGTGTGTGTCCAGCTCAGCCCACCAGGGGGCGGGGCTGGCTGGCATGTGGTGCTGGGGGATTGAACCGCGGTCCATGTGCTTTGCTAAGCTTGTTCCAAGTAGGTGCTTTAGACCACTGAGCCATCTCACCAGCCCCTGAGCTGTATGTATTTCTAGTTCACTTTGACCAGCTCTCTGATGGTTCTGATCCTTTCTCTGAAAGTAGGCAGCAACTTCCTTCACTGGAACACGTTATCATGAATTTAAGACCAGCCCCACCGGCTGTCCGTACCCAGGCTGTAGCAGCTGGGTGACTTGGACAATCTGCCCTATTTTCTGTGCCTGCATAGCCTCCACCTGGGCGCTGGCCTTGTCCCTAACCCCGGCACTCATTGAATGTTGTGGCTTTGGTTTCCATGTCATTGTCAGCTCCTCCAGGCAACCTTTCTGTACATTGCATGCTTGCTCCCAACTATCTTTGGTGGCTCTAGTTGTGCTTAGGATGCCACAAAGGCCATCAGCTGCGCAGTGTCTGTTGTACCCACTCATCTGAACATTAAGAAGGAGCAGGGACAGTGACTTTTCCACCACTGTATTGCTGGAGTTGGAAGAAGATAATAAATATGCATCGGAAGAATCAGTGATCATATGCAATGATCTATAGGTTTGGCCTTCTAGTCCTCAGTCGTACACCATCTTTTACGTGAGGGGGTCAAGGGGCTGCATCTAGGGCCTGGGGACAGGTGGCAGAGTTGCACCTTCTGACAGCTGGAGGGCAGTGTCCAGCAGACCACTGCGTTGTGAGTGTGCCCGGGGAGAGCCTGACTCCCGACCACACCAGAGAGGCAAGCGGAGGAGGAGACGTGGTGGCTGTACCTGAAGCCCACGCTAGTGCTGTAGATCAGCAGTTGGCAACTGTATGGCAAATGGTGCTTGAAATCAGAGTTAGGCAGAGTTCTTAGGCTTGGCTCCGAAAGCACAACCCAGAAAAGAAGAACATTGGAACACTGGACTCTATCAAAATTAAAAGTTTAGGACTGATGATGCAGTTTGGGTGAGGTATTTGGGGCTGGAATAGGGTGTGTAGGGCTTGGGTTCAATCCCCATCCCTCAAAAAAAAATCTTTTTAAAATTTCTATTTTTTAGGGCAGAAGATGGAGCTGATGAAAACCAAGCTACAGCTGGGAGAAGGAGTTGGCGAGGCCACCGCGGGCTGAAGGCCGATGTCTGGATTATATGGAGAAGTCTCAAAATCCCCGTGGCGAGACACACATGTTAGATTCGGGCCAAGGACCTACACAGACATTTCCCTGAGGGAGAGGCACAGAGGCGACAAGACCACGAAGAAAGGTGTTCAGCGTCACTATTTGATAGCTTAAAATATAGTGGTGACAGCAAAGATGAGGAGGTGGAGAGAGGGAACCACTTGCCCAGTGCTGATGGGGATGTGAAATGGTGCGGCCTCTTTTGAAGACGCTTGGGTAGTTTTTTACAAAACGAAACATGTGCTTCCCATATGGCCCCCAAGCAATTGCATTCTTGGGCTTTTTTCCCAGGAAAATGAAACTTATGTTCACAAAAAACTTTGCATGAATGTTTAAAGCAGAATTTAACCATAATAGTTCCAAGCTGGAAACAACACGGATGTCTCTGACAGTGTGTATGGTTAAATACACTGTGATAATGTTCACAGTGCGGAATACTACTTGGTGATGAAAAGGCACAAATTGTCCACTCGTACAACACCTTGAACAGATCTCCAAGAAATGGTTCTGAGGGGAAAAAAAGCTGGTCCTAGAAGGTGCATACACTTCATGATCCCATTGATATAATTAAATGACAAAGCCATAGAGATGCAAAATTACAGAGTTAAATTAGTCTTCTAGATTAATGATTGCCAGAAGTTAGGGGTGAGGCAGAAGGTGACTATAAAAGGGATCCTTGTGAAAGAGTGTTCTGTGTCTTGTTTTCGGAGACAGGGGCCTTGCTATGGAGTGCAGGCTGGCCTGGAACTAATGAAGATCCTCCTGCCTCAGCCTCCCAAGTGCTGGGACTACAGGTGTGCGCCACCTCTGTGTTTTTTTCTGTGGTACTGGGGACATGAACCTACCTGAGATAAAATTGCAGAGAATTAAATATCCATGAGCAAATGAGTGCTAATGACGCTGGTGAAGTGCGTGTAGACTGTGGGTTGTAGTAGTATGGGTTTTGGGGCTCGGACCCTGTTCTGTTGCTGGGCAGATGCTGCTGCTCTATGGGGTGGTGCACAGCAGAGGCCAATGCGGTCTGCTGCGTCACACCAGTGTGGGTGGACCCCTAGTCACTTCAGAAAGTTGAAAAGAAGCTAAGTCAATAATGAAAAGTAAAATTCTCTTAACTTTCTAATCATCTGAACAAAATTCTTTTCTAAATATATTTAGTACAGGGTCTACAGGGACTCACTAAACAGAGCAGATTCATAGTGATCCTCTTGTTTTCAGCCTCCCAAGCACTGGGATTACAGGTACGTGATACCATGCCCAGTCTCAATTGCTGTCTCAGTGCATCCCATGGGCAGGGCCAGCATGGCTTGTGGTGCTGGGGATTGAATCCCGGTCCCTTTGCTCTGCCTAAGAAGGCGCTTTAGTCTACTGAGCTATCTGGGCCCTGCACTTGCCAGGCAAACGCTTATTCTACTGAGCTCTCTCCCCATCCCCACAAAATTCTTTCTTTCTTTCTTTCTTTCTTTATTTATTTATTGGCGGAACCAGGGATTGAACTCAGGCCCTTGCGCTTGCCAGGGAAGCGCTTATTCCACTGAGCCATCTCCTCGGCCCCAAAATTCTTTATTTTGATAAAGGGTATTAACCAAAACCAAAACCAAAACCAAAACCAAACCAAACTAAACCCTGAAGTATAGTGGTGGCACTTGCCTGCAACTCCAGCACTCTGGGAGGCTGAGGCAGGAGGATTGCAGGTTCAAGCTCAGCATGGATAATTTTAGGAATTTAATAAGACCCTGCCTCAAAATTTGAAAAAAAAAAAAAAAAAAAAAAAGGACTGAGGAGGTAGCTCCATGTCACATTTGATCCCCAGTACAATAAAGCAAAGCAAAATCAAAACCAAGAAACCCCTGCAGTACTATTCATAGTTTCTTTTCTTTTCTTTTTTTTTTTTTTGTATTTTAGGGAAGGGTCTACAGGGTGTTCACAGTCTCACTACTAGATTGAACTCGTAGTGATCTGCCTATCTACAGCCTCATAAGGCTGGGATTACCAGTGCACACCACCATGCAGTCTCAATTGCCATCTTAGCGCGCCCCAGGGGCGGGGCCGGCATGGCAGGCCCAGAACCCCCGGCCCCTGCACCTGCTTGCAGGTGCTTTAATCCGCTGAGCTATTTGACCAGTCCTTATTCATAGTTTCTGACATAATACTGAATGCATCTCCTTTAAAATCAGAATGAAAAGAAAGATAGTCAGCAAGGTAGTTCTGTTCAACACTGGGCCGAGGGCCTCCCAAACCCTACAAAACAGGTCAATGCTAGGAAACTTGCAGGAGTCAAAAAGGAAGAAATAACTTGTCTTTCTGATGATGTGATATTGTCGATACTGAAAAGTTCAGAATCTTTAGCCAAGTATTTTGGATTGCAGAATTTAATGAGTTGTTTCCGGAAAAATTTCTTTTTTTTTCTTTTCCACCTGCCAACCTGATTGATAATTTTACACTTTGTAAGCTGATTCAGAAAAGCATTACTGGTTACACAGCAACCTTAGGAAAAAGAAACCCAAAGCAGGAAATTAAACAAGGAATCATTGTTTAGCCCTCTGAAGTCCCTTCGGGTCACCGCCGAAAATTTCATCCGCTTTTCCAGTGCCCCTCAGTCAGTATGGACCAGCAGTCAAAGCACGAAATCGCTTCCCATTTAATTTATAATTTAAAATGTTTAATTAAAACTGTGATGACATTCACGATGATTGAGGAACTACCTCGCATACTGCATGAACTGCCTCACAGGTCACGTATTTGCATCCTACTGATGCGCCCGAGCGCTTGATCTCCATTCATGACATCGCATCCCTCGGGAGACCTAGCCTGAATTTCAAACACGTCTTTGGAACGTGGCCCATTTGTAGGCCAGAGACCTTGCTGGGGGTGAGGGACTGAGGAGTCTCAGATGCAGGGGCTCCTGGTGCGCCCCTGTTTCGCTGACTTCATGCCTTGTACATGCAGAGGACCCACCTTCCCAGTGCTTCACTTTCCAAACTGCTGAAGTAACATGGAACAAATGACCCCCGCGGCCTGTTGAGGAGCCCATCCCTCGCCCTCCACCACAGCTGTCCACGGCCTGCCTGACCCCTGTCCCTTGTGATGTGCTCTTGCTTGGAAACAGTCAGGGGACTCAAAGTGAGCTCATCCTGGGCGCCCTGGATTCACCCCCAGGGGATGCCGGGCAAGGACATGGCAGGCCGTGGACTGATGGAGCCACGAGTGGGGGGCGCCACGAGTCCCCCAAAGCTGGAGAGGCCGGAAGGAGCCTTCCCGAGGCTTCTTTGGCAGAGGACCCGTCCACAGCGTGGATCTCTGGTCCTCGGAAGGTGAGCGGATAAACTTGCGTGGGTTTCGTCGCCATGCGTGGGAGTTGTGTCTGCGGAGGTAGAAAATGCAGGCCAGGTACAGGGCGAGCGCTACCTGCAGCCGGAGCTGCCTCCCGCCGCAGCCCTAGGCCTCGATTTCCTCGCCAGCGCCTGCTTAGGCGAACCCGGGCCAGGCAGGGACAGGGACCACACTGATCTCTCACGAGTCCTCGCAGGAAACCCGCGCTCCACTCCACCTGCGGTGACCGGGGGTTTGGCGGATGCCTCGCTTGCCCCAGGACAGCTGAACCAGGCGCTCACGGAGCGCTGTCCGAGCGGGCACTGCCCACCAGTCCTCGAGCATCAGAAGCATCAGATGACACCCACGTGAGCTGGTCAGATGTCATGGCCGGTGAGGCCGGTGAGCGCTGTGGACAGAAAAGGAACACACGAGGGACAACGCGGACGCGCAGGGAGCTGCGGCGTGGAATAGTTTGGCTAGGGAAGGTCTCACCGGGAAGCAAAGCCCAAGTGCTGAGAAGGCCATGTTGTCTGGGGCGCGTATGTGTCCCGGGCTCCTCTCTGTGTGTCCTCCGAGTGTCCCGGCCTCCTCTCTTTTACATACCAAGAGTTTGGAGCTCCCGGAGGGGAAGTGGGCGCGAGTCATGAGACCTCCGTGGGATGCCCACGTGCGCGGGGAGTTTTCAAGCGATCCTCTCTAGTCAACGCAGTCGACGTGACTAGCAAATATTAACATTATGGCTGTTTCGTAATGTCTTTATATATAATTCCGTATCATTGATAAAATCGTACATGTTTATAAGTTTACAACAGGATGATTCGACTTATATCTATATTTGTATCTATACTGTGAAGTGATAACACGATCAAATTAATGAACATATCTACTGTCCTTGCGTAGTTACTAAATATATATATAATCATGGTGCTGGGATCGAACCCAGGGCTTCGTACATGCTAGTTAGGCAAGAGCTGCCATGAAACTACATCCTCAGCTGTATATATTAAAATAGATTATAAATGTAAATGAAGAGGTGAAGCCACCTGCTGGGATGGTTTGTGTGTAGGTGTCCCCCCAAAGCCTCTTGCAGTCATGGGGCGGACTTCTAGAGTTTGTGACTAACTCATGATCCACCGGGATTATGGGTGTGAGTGCTGCTGGGATTAGGGGTGTAAGCGCCACCCCCAGCCTGGGGCGGACAGCCTGGATGCAACATAAGTGAGACAGACTTGCTCTCTGCGGCCACTACCCCTGCCTTTTTGCTCTTGTTGTTTTCTGCCACCATGAACTGCTGCCCTCTTCCATGTGCTGCTCTGTCTTGAAGCCAGCAGAGTACAGACTAAAGTCTGTACCAGCTGTGAGCCAGATAAACCTTTTCCTCCTTCATTTTGGGTGTCAGGTATTTTGTCCCAGCAACAAGAGTAAAGTAGGACACCTTCTCAGCCACGCAGCTGGCCAGGGCAGAGCCAGGCTCCAGACGCAGGACGCCACACACGGGCAGTTTCGCCGCCACTAATCCATGCCTGCTGGCACCACCTCATGCACAAGCTTGACCCGAGCGTGAGGCCCTGGGAGCCAGAGGTGGCCAGGCTGTAGAATCTGTGAGAGAGGTCAGCTGAGGATGGGGAAACACCACAATGCTCCCTCTGTCCTGTTGCAGGAGGCTGAAACTTAAGCTCAGCTGGAAGCACATAGAAAATCTGTCTCCTTTGCCCTTATATCCTCCTGGGGTCCGCTAACTTTTATTGATCCCTAGGAGAGGGATCTAAGTAGCTGAAGGTTACATTTTTATCATTGTATTCTGTAAGGAACTAGACGCTGTCACAAGCGTGCTTTTTTTTTTTTTTTTTTACTACAATGGAAGCTAGCATTTGATTTGAACATATTTTAAAAACTGTTCCTGTAGATATTCTTCTTTGGTTCAGCATTTGTCTGTCTAAAACTGTGGGATTCCGCCATCTAGTGTCTTCATGCTGCAATTATTTTTCCTTCATAATTTTATATTGGGAGCCCGTATGAGCGTACCTTATTTAAAAACGGAGAAAGTTATCAATCAGACAGCTGGGCGTGGTGGCACATGCCTGTAATCCCATGACTCAGGAGGCTGGGGCAGGAGGACAAGTGTGAATTCGAGACCAGCCTGGGCTACGAAGTGAGCTCAAGGCTAGCCTGAGCTGCATAGGGAGACCCCCGTCTTTAAAAAAAAGTTATCAGAGTTGAACAAATATAGCAGACGTTTCTCATTCAAAATATAACTTTGAACAGGAATTCTACAGGCACAGGGAACTTGGCTGTAGGAGAAAACAAACTTTCAGGAAAAATTTCCAGATTTTCTTTACCTTTAGCGTTACAATTGTCCTACCTTTTCTGAAAACATGCAATTAACTTCAAGACCAAAAGGAATAGAGACAGAGTTAGCAGATTTCAACCCCAGAGAGACCCAGTTACACAACCCTTAGTTTTAAATGCCTTCTGTGGCTAACGTACAGCTAGGATTTCTCAGGATGTGTATGTCTAGAGCTAAAGTGGCGTGTCCTTAACAGCAGGGGCAGTGTTTCTGTGATGATGGTTCATGTCCACACGCCCCCAAGAGCCTCGTGCGCTCATAGGCGGGCCTTTGGGGAGGCGATGGGGCTATGAGGGTTTACAGCTGACAGAAGGGGCGGGTCCCTGGGGGCGTGGCTTGGAAAGACTCCACCCCTGCTTCCTGTGCCCCATGCGGGGAGCACCCTCCTCCACCAGGCCCCTCTGCCCTGCCCTTTGCCTTGGTGCAGCTGACCATGGACTGAAACACGAGCCGGAATAAGCCTCTCCTTCCTTATGTAGTGGATCTTGGGTGTTGTGCCTTGGAGAAGAGAAGTAACTGAGACACGTGTACACCTCCCTCCACGATTGTGGGACCTTTCACTGCGCCTCTAGCCCCTCCTCCTCCACCCCGACGCGGAATTGAGCATTCCCCGGAAGTCTGATCTCTTGTGTGCCTGCAAGCTCAGGCCTCTGAGGGGAGCAGGGGGCTCCAGAGCGGGACTACCCGGATTCGACTGAGCAAGTTGCTGAGTTCTCTGTGCCCCGGTTTCCTCGTTTGTTGGAGAGCGGCTGAGAGGGTAAGACAAGCTGCCTATGCAAAGCGCCCTGCCCGGCGGTGCCTGGCGCATGCGCGCGTCCGCTCTGCGAACTCTGTCCCCAGCTGGTGCTTGCCGCTTCCTTCCCTGTGACTCTGGTCACCGTAGCGGTGAGGCCCTGGCAGTGTCTGGAGATGACAGACCATGGGTGCTGTCGCTGGGTACGTGGTGCGCAGATGCTGCCGCAACCAGGATGCTGCCTGGGTCCTGGAGGCTGCACAGAAGGTCTTGCGTGGGCCAGAGCTGCTTCTGGCTCGTAACCTCCACCTCCTGAAGCACGCTGGCTTCCTGTCCTCAGGAATGACACACTGCTGACAACCGCCGTAACCCAAAGCATTGAGAGTGGCCCAGCAGGCGCTCAGGAACACAGGCTCTGATGGCATTTTGCTTGGTGTAAATCCAGCTGTTTATCATCTGTGTATCTTGGGCAACTTATTCTGTAAAATGGAAATTAAAAACTCGCTGTTTTCCTTAGGGAGAGGTTCAGCAGCTTGCGCAGCATACTCCGAGTTCATGTTTATTTTTATTTTAATAATTTTATTGAGAAAGAAGTAGCAATGAGATAGTTTCAAAACAGGTTAGTAGAATAGTTACAATAACTAATACATTGCCTTTTGTTGTGTTTGTAGCAGTTATTCCTAGTACAAGATGCAGACATGATATCTTGTCTAAACACTATTAGTATAAATCTTTCTTATTGGATTAAGAAAAAGTAGCTGTGTTTTCACTACAAAATGGTCCATTTATATCTCATTTTTTTGTTTACTTTTGTCATAGATGTGTATTCCATTGCCATTCATATATTGTAGGTGCTTGAATTCAGCAGAGTAATCCAATATAGTCCAGTAGTCCATAATAGTAGTGGATTATCTGCAAGACTGGCAGTGTCAGAAGTTGTTGACTTGAGCCTTTTACAGCTCAGCATATTAATATGGCTTTACTTTTTATATCTCATTTTTATGCTTTTGTACTGGGTGGTTAAGACCAAGATAAATCAAGACTTATATAACAAAAAATGTAACTTTTGTATCTGACAAGGTCATTCAAATCCCCTCAGGACTTACCCTGAAACCCTGTACAGCAGTTTGCAGATCTTTTATCAGTGTCAGCCATGTGGATAACTCACGGCCATTGGTTGGCCAGTGTGCTCTCTGAGAAAGCCTGAGAGAATGTTTTCTCTCCATGTGACTCTCCTTAGGCATACTCTACGTCATTAATCACTTTCCTCTGTGGCCCTATAATTGCCTTGATCAGAACATTTGGGACACCGCTGAGTTACAGGATGTTACAGTCCAGGTTCTCCTATGTCCTGAGTCCTCTCTGACCTTGACAGGCTAGGGTCAAAATGTTGGCTGTCCTTGCAGCCCTTCTTTTTCTCCAATTTTTGGTCTGCAAACTTAAGTTGATAACCCTCCAGAAGAGAAGCTTAATGATATTATTACCCTATAACATAGGCAGTTGAGCTTAACCTCACTATCTGTCTGAATATCAAACAACTTAGACATAACATGAAGCAGGTATTTTCCATCAAGTATTGATATGTTAAACTTTAAATCCCTACAGGATATGAAGAAAGAAAAGAAAAAAATTAAAAAATAGAGAAAATATTTTAAAAAATAGGAATAAACAATTACACATTTTTACAGAGAAATTTAGAAATCTAACCATATACAGCATTGTAGCAGGACAGTCCTATGACTTTTTTTTGGTCTCTTGTTTTCGTTTATAACCCCCCTTTTTCAAAAAAAACAAACATTTGCGAGACAGTGTGGAGTAATTGGTATGACATGACAAGCATTATGTATTTAGAAGACCAGAGTGAAGCATTCCAAGCATGACCCTAGTAATACACGTTGCTCTCTTCAGTGCAGTTGCTTAGTTCACAGGTGTCAGCATATCTAGTTAGGGTGAGAATCCTACCAATTAACTGCTGGTTTCAAAAACCTGCTCAAGAGTCTCAGGATCATTGCCTTAACCATCTTGTGCATATAAATGTATGGCTTTGCCTCTGTCATGTTTCCTGGCTTTTCTCCTTGCCCTTCTTCGTTATTTAATCCTTAAGTTCTCATTTTCCTTTTACTTTGTTATACCTTTCTATTTTTATTTCTTCTTTTGAGTTCTTACACTAGGGAGACTATATATTTACACATGTGGGTCTGGTTTATTTCACTTATATCTTCAAGTGGCATCCACTTGACTATAAAGCCTTCAAGTTTATCATTCTTTATAGCTGAGTAATACTCCATTGTATAAAAACACCACATCTTTTTCATCCATTCCTCAGGTAATGGACATCTTGGTTGTTTCCAAGATTTGGCTATCACAAATTGTGCTGCTGTAAACATAGGTGCGCATATATCACTATGATATGACATTTTCAGTTCCTCCGGGAAAATTCCCAGTAGGGGGATAGTTGGTTTGAATGGGATTTCCAGTTCTAGTTTTTTAAGGAGTCTCCACACTGATTTTCTTTCTTTTTTTTTTTTTCAGCGTCTTGTATCCATACTGATTTTCATAACGGTTGCACCAGTTACATTCCCACCAGCA
>NW_004524603.1:7219841-7220461 GCF_000260255.1 Octodon degus
CTGTGTAGAGGAATGCTATTGACTTTTGGGTATTGACTTTGTATCCTGCTATGCTACTGAATTTGTGTATTAATTCTAGTAGCTTCTTGGTGGAGATTTTTGGGTCTTCCAATTAAAGTATCATGTTGTCTGCAAATAACAATAGTTTAACTTCTTCTTTACCTATTCTTATCCCTTTTATTTCTCTTTCTTGTCTAATGTCTCTAGCTAATGATTCTAGAACTATATTGAATAGGAGTGGTAATAGAGGACATCCTTATCTTGCACCAGATCTGATAGTAAAAGATTTCAGCTTTTCCCCATTTAGAATTACGTTAGCCATTGGATAGTCATAGATAGTTTTTATCAGATTGAAGTAGAGGTTATCTATTCCAGTTTTCTGTAGGAATTTGCACATAAATGAGTGTTGGACTTTGTCAAAAGCCTTTTCTGCATTGATTGAGATCATGTGTTTTTTTGGATTTGGCTCTATTGATATAGTGTATTACATTTATAGATTTTCGAATATTGAACCATCCTTGCATCCCTGGGATGAATCCTACCTGGTCATGATGTATAATCTTCTTGATGATTTGTTGTATTCTATTTGCTAGAATTTTATTGAGGATTTTTGCATCTAT
>NW_004524603.1:7221971-7223271 GCF_000260255.1 Octodon degus
TCTGTTTCTTTCTTATATTGCTCATTGAAGGATTCCATCATTTTTCTAATCTCCTCTATTTTTTTAATCAGTGTCTTCTTGTAAAAGTTATTAAGTCTTTCATTATAGTTACCCTTTCTTTTTTTACTTCAGAGATTATTTCTGACCTGATTTCCTCTATGTTTCTGCATTTGATTCTTTACTTCAGACAATATTAATTCAGAGATTTCTTTTTTATTTCAAGATGTTCTGCTCCACGATAAAATTGACCCTGTTAGGCAATTGCTCTTGTTCTTTGCCTCCCTGAAAGCCCTACAAAGAGAACAGCGGAGCCTCCAGGCTGCGATGGGGGAAGTGTGATTTCCAGCCCACTGGCCTCCCTGCAGCCCCGCAAGATGTTGGGTCCATTTCACCCTTCACTTGGGGTGCAGTGACAGAGAGGGCCAATTCACTACTAGCTTTTCCCCAAAGTTCTTGCCCAATGCTGTAGGAGATTAACAGGCCCGGAGCACTCTGGCCATAGTGGAACAGGAGGAGTCAGAGGGAGCCTTGCTAACAGTGGAAACTCACTGGTCCTAGTTCTGGCCATGTAAGCATAAGGTGAACAGAGTCTGTGTCTCAAGCAGACCTCGTTCTTCCTCGTTGGTGGCATCTTGTGTGTGTCCTCACAGAGTGGAAGGGGAAGGGCTCTCTCAGTCTTTTTTAATAAGGATGCTGTCCTAGTCACTTTCCCTCCCTGGGGCAAACTCCCTGACACACACACACACACACACACACACACACACACCTTAAAGGAGCAGAGGTCTATCTGGCTCATGCTTTGGTGGGTCTACCCGTTTTCAGCTGGCACCGAGGCTGAAATGGCATCGGGGAAGGGCCTGGTGGAGCACAGTTGCTCACCCCTGTGGTGACCAAGACACTGAGTGAGAAGCTCAAGAATAGGTACTTCCATGTCCTGTCCCCCATTGACCCACCTCCCAGTGCTCGAGACTCTTGGGGGACATTTTAGGTCTAAACCTTAACAGGAAATAGCCCCATTCATGAGGGCTGCACCTGAACGACCTGACCACCTCCCAACACGGCTGCATTGGGGATTAAGTTCCGTCATACAGATTTTGGAGAGACACCAACACAGAGCCCAGAGGGCAAGTCTTGCCTTTGGTCTTGTTCCTCTGCCTAGAAGTTGGCTGTGTAAGCCATCCAAAGGGGACCCCCATACGGGCCCCTACCCTGCTGGCTTCTTCACGGTAGGCTGGGAGCATTGCTCAAAAGCACAGTGACACGAAACTCGAATACTTATATATCCAATTGCTTTGAGTGC
>NW_004524603.1:7225432-7263090 GCF_000260255.1 Octodon degus
CTAGCACGGGTTCACGGAGAGAGCAACGGCATTTGGGGGAAGGGGTGGGTCTGGGTGCTCTGGTCACCCACCTGGGAGGCTGATGTCCACTTGGACGTCACTGGACCAGGCGATACCCAGCATAGTATACTCTCCTGTTACTGCTTTTCTCTCCGGGAGGCACCCGGGGCTGCTTGTTCTGTCTTTATCTTGAGACCTGGCCTTTGACAGATGCGTCTCCGGCTGTAGTCGTAATGGGTTCTCATGTTCTGCACTGGCTCGCTCGCAGGCCCAGCCCTGCCTATAACATTTCTACCTAACTTAGTTGCCTGTAATCATAATGTAACATGCACTTAGAGGAATGCATGTCATGGAGATGTAAAATTTATTTTAAAAAAGTTAGAATGGGAGGGCTGGCCAAATAGCTTAGTGGATTAAAGCGCCTGCAAGCAGGTACAGGGGCTGGGGGTTCAATCCCCAGGCCTGCCATGCCAGCCCCACCCCCAGGGGCACACTGAGACAGTGATTAAGACTCGGTGTGGTGTCACAAGCCTGTAATCCCAGCTCTTGGGAGGCTGTAAACAGAAGAATCACTATGAGCCCAATCTAGTAGTGAGACCCTGAACACCATGTAGACCCTTCCCTAAAATATGTAAAAAAAAAACCCAAAAAACATTTAGAATGGGAACTCATAATCCATGATGGCTTTTACTTTTTAAAGTGTCAGCTTTCAGAGACTTCTTCCTAACAGACACAGAGGTATAGTCTGTAGATAAGCCACAGTAAAAGCTTATCAGAGGACCAGCTCATTTTGCTTTTTTCAGTTTTCTGGTCTGCCTCTTTCATAGTATGTAGGTAAGTGAAAAATCAAATAAATCATTTAATCAGTGAGTACTGATTGGATACTGACTATGCTCAGAAATAACGACTGAAATCTCAATTTTACCCGAGCGTTGTCACAATCTCTGCCTGAGAAGTGGCGCCCCTCCCCCAGGGCCCATTCCCCACCTCTCCAGAAATTTCAAGGCAGCCCAGAGAGCTCTGCAGGCTGTTCTCAGGTTCTGGCGGAGGTGGCCTCCTCGGGCTGCAGGTGATGGGTACAGACTTGACCCTCCTTCGGTGGGTCCTGGGTAGCCTGTGGCTATGAGCAGTTGGGGACCCTGGAGTCTTTGCCGCGCTCTCTCAGGAGAGGTGGGTGGAAGCTGCCCGAGTCCAGGGTGCTTTTTCATCAAAGGAGGCCACATCTGCTCCTTTCCAGTAATTTTTGAATTAATCTAGGCACTGACTTGGAAAATGCTCTTGGGGGATACTATTACAATAATGTTAAAACTAAAATAGTTATATGGATAAGTTTGTGCCTAAGTGGGATAGTATCCAGTCTTACATTTCAGAAGGTAATTGAAGGTGTCAACTGGACCGGGCTAACAGATGCCCGACTAGCTGATAGGACCGTATTTCTGGGGTGTCCTGAGTACGTTTCCGGGGGAGATTAGCGCTGGGAATCAGTAAACTGAAGTGGATGAAAGCCAGTGTGGGTTCACCCACCTACTCGCCAGGGCCTGAGTCAGACAGAAGGAGGAAGAAGGGCCATTTTGCTGTCTGCGAAGCTGCTGGTCACCTTCTCCTGTCCTCAGGCGGCAGCTCCCTGGGGATGGAGCCTTGCGCTGCTGGTGGGGACTCATAGCGCTGCTCCCCGAGGCTTCCGGCCTCCGGCTTAGCACTAGAGCTGACCCCGGCTTTCCTGGGCTGCAGTGTGCACCCAGCAGGCTGGCAGCCTCTCAGCTCCATCTCCGTGTGAGCCCCAGGGAAGAAGAATTCTCTTCTGCGGCTCTCTGTGTACCCCACCGTCCTGCGCTCTGGAGGGCCAGACCCCAAATCCACTAAGGCAGCTCATGGTTTTCACCAGCAGAGTGGCTCTGCGCCTTGCACCCGGCGTTCACCTGTGACTGCCAGGTTCGCAGGTGGCAGAGCTGGTGCCCGCGTGTCCGCCTGCACAGGGCATGGGACAGAGGCGGTGGATGCTGCCTACGGCAGTCCTCCTGATGTGTTCCCAGCGAGTCTCTCCTGTAGCAGCCTCCCTTCCACGGTGTGAACTCTGACTGGGGCAGGAGGTGTCTCTGGGTCGCTGTTAGCATTCTACAGCAGGCTATGAAGGCCTCAGTGAGGTACACAATCAAAACCTGGTGGGCTGGAGATATCGCTCATTGTCACTGTACCTGCCAGGCAAGAGCAAGGTGCTGAGTTCAAGTGCTGGTGCCCGAACCAAAACTGTGGTGCTTGGGTTGGGTTGAAGGGACTTGTTACGGTTCATACCTAGATGACCCCTGAAAGCCTCATGTGCTCATAAGGCGGGGCTTTTGGAAGGTGATTGGATGATGGGGGTCATAGGGGAGTTGTGGTCTGGAGGTGGGGTCTGGTTGGAAGAGGAGGGTCGCTGGGGGTGTGACCTGGCAAAACCCACTCCTCCTTTCCCTCCCTGTCTCCTGTCTGCGTGGCGAGTGAGTAGCTCTTCTCTGCCGCACTCTTGTGCCAGCCGACTGTGGATAGCGCTGTAGGTCGTGAGCCCAAACAAGCCTCTTCCTCTTTAAATCTCAGGTGAGGGTTTTGTGTCTCGGTGACCAGAAAGTGACTGGGACACGATGTATTTCACTCTCCAGGTGAGACATGGCGGTGACCGGGGGTGCCTCCTAGGTGTGGCACACGCTGGGACCTCTTCTCTCCTTTCTCACACTTCATCTGCTACAAGATCCTGAAACCCCATGATCAGAAAGGAAGGGCGGGGCAGGAGCCAGGGCTCTGGTGACTTTACTTAGGAAAGAGCCAGGAGCAGGATGGAGCCAGAGGGGAGCCAGGGATGGCATTGAGGTGGCACTGGCCCTTGGAACTGCCCCTGCCCTCTCAGGACCCACAGGGCCAATCCTTCCTGCATTTCCTTGGTTTTGCCTGCCATGTCCTGGTCTGGCTGGGGCAACACAGAGGTGGGGAAGGTCACCTCCCCCTGAGCTGGTCCTCTGGGTGTTGCTTAGGATAAGTGTCCCCGTGGGAGGAGAATTTGCTCCATTCTCCTGTTGGACAGTCACCTCGCGCTGTTCTTCCCTTCAGTCAACCATGATTTTTCCCACTGTGTGGTTCCAGGGCAACTGGAAATGGGCCCCGCCTTTGTAGAGCATGGTGAATGTGTGGGGTGGGGTGGCACACGCCTATAATCCCAGCTACTCGGGAGGCTGAAGCAAGGCGATCTCCAGGTCAAGGGCAGCCTGAGCAACTCAGCCAAACTCTGTCTCAAAATAAAATTTCAGGGGGCCTGCCCAGTAGCTCAGGTGTTTAAGTGCCTGCTGAAACAAAGCCCTCAAGCTCAAGCTTCTGGGGTTCGAACCCAGACAGTCACTGTACACCAGAAATGCCCTGAAGGCATTTCGAGCCTCCAAAAAAAACCCCTTCTACAATGCAAGTGCAAGGGCCTGAGTTCCGCAAAAAATAAATAAATAAATAAATAAATAAAAATAAAATTTCAAAAAGGGCCGCATTGCCAAGGCCCACGTGCAAGGCCCAGTCCCCAGCACTGCAATCTAAAAGAGCACCATTAGAAGCGTCTTAAGGCAGGCGAACCTCAGAAAGGATTTGTAGAGGACCGTGAGAGCCTCAGGACTCCAGAGAGGAGGGCGTTTGTTTAGTTGCTGAGATTTACATAAGCCCCAAGGTTTTACACAGTTGGGTGGCAGGGCAGAGGGCTGGGAGACCAAGGCCAAAACCTGTAGCCCTGCTCTTGAAGCCTGGCATGAACCATGAGTGTCATATTTTAATAATGCTTTTTATTTATGATCATCTTGAATATTGTCATCAGTACAACCCTTGATCCCGTGGGTGATTTTCCACATGCGTGGAGCTGCTCTTGCGCAGAGTGAATTCCAGTACCCAGCGCTCTGACGCCTCTCTAAGTCATGTTTAACAAGTTCGATGCAGTTTCTCCAAGCAAATCTGCATCTCACGCCTGCATTATTGAACGTCTCGATGATGGAGCATTTTCTACAACCCTTCTTCTGCCAGACACCTGGGGAGACCAGTGCTGGCCCGCGGAGTCCACCGCGCTAAGTGAGACAAACTGGGCAGTTATTCAAATAATATTAAATATTAACACCGACATTTTCCCAGGCTGTATCTGTCATGGATCTTGCGGGTTACATCTGTCGTCCCGAGTCCCTGCAGACTGTGAGTGCCAGAAAGGCTGCCTGTTTGCAGAGCCTGGAGATGTTAGACGAGGGCTTCCTTTGGCTGTGTGAGGGCCCCATGCAGAGGCGGGAGGGTCCCGCTGCGCTACAGATGGCTGCGGGTTGGTTACATGGGAGGAGGGGGAGGTAATTGCAAGCTGCCTGGAAAGCCTGAAAGCTAGGGCTCAGGCTGGGGAGATAGCTCAGCAGTCTAAGGACCTGCCTGGCAAGCACAAGGACCTGGGTTCGATCCCCAGTACAGCATGCCCTGCCAGCCCTGGAATTCCGGGCATGCCTCACTGGCCAATGAAACCAGGTATGGTGGCACATGCCTGTAATCACAGTGCTGAGGAGGCTGAGATAGGAGAATCACTGTGAGTCTGAGCTGTGTAGCGAGACCCTGTACCACATAAATAAGTAAAAGATTAAAACAAAGTTTAAAGAAAAAGAAAAGAAAGCTAGGGCTCACGGGCAGTCTCTGCCTCTCCCCCTGCCACACTATGAAGTGTCCCACCCCATGCTCCAGGACCCAGGCCAGCTTGACTGCTCTGCGCCTATTTAGACAAAGGCAGAGACGAGAATGAGACCCTTGTGTGTGAAGTTTCTCAACTCTTGGGACGAAGAAGCAAGAACCTTGGGGGTTCAGCTTGATCTGGAGGAGCCAGACCTCAGCTGGTTGGACCAGTGTTCATGGAGACATGGATGTCTCTTGGGCCCAGGGGTGCTGGGCCACTTCTCAGAACTGTGCTGTGACCGCCTCTTGCTCTCCTATGCCTGCTTCTCTCCTCTTGCATTTCCTGCTGCAACGCTGGTTGACCTTCACCTGACCTTGCTGGGCTCCAGGTTCCACTGTGTGTCTTGCCCCATTTTTGTCTGTGTAGCTGGGTGGCTTATCCTGCACTGCTCCTGTCAGTCAGCCAGGGCTGCGAGTTGTGGCAGGGGTGGGCTGTGGGGGGGAGCATCAGCGGCCGTCTGGGTGCTGGAGAAGTGGAGAATCCTGGGGATGCTCAGCCCAGGCATCTGGGAGCAGCAGAACAAAAGGGGTCAAGGTGCAGTGACAGACGGAGGCTGAAGGCCTGGAAGCTTCTGGAAGGTCACTGAGAGGAGTCTGCGTGGAAAGGCTGAGGAAACTGGAGTGTGATATCCAAAGATGATGGTAGCGGCACAAGGCAGAGTAGCAGCATGAAGCCACTTTCTGTCTCTCTCTTATTCCAGCCAGGCTGTAAGCTCTGCTGAGCAGCACAGCAGGGTCTGAGTTCTGATTCTACCACTTATTAGACATGTGGCCTTGGGAAATTATAACCAAGATGCTTTGCAAGTAGAAGCTGGTGCGTGCGTGCGTGTGTGTGTGTGTGTGTGTGTGTGTGGCACCACAAAGGTCAGGCCTGTAGTGTGGTGCTCAGGACACAGGAAGCATAATGCAAGTCTGATTTGGGCAGTGCAGTGGATTGTTAGCTGGTGGTCAACTTGTTACACTCAGGTGACTTGAGTAAATGTGGTGCTGGGTGTGGAGGCCCACCTGAGGGCTGTGGCCTTGCAGCTTAAGAGGAAGAGCTGAGAAGCCGTTGCGGGGCTGTTAGGGAAGCTGGAGAAGCTGAGGGAGCGCTGGAAGCTGCTGGTTCTCCTTGGCTGTTCTGCTGGAGGACCTTGTCGTGCTGGCTTTCCTTTTTTCTTTTTTGTGGTACTGGGGATTGAACTCACAGCCTTGAACTTGCCAGGCAAGCACTTATTCTACTGAGCTATCTCAGCTATCTCCCCAGCCCTGTGCTGGCTTTCCTGATAAACTTGGCTATTCTTGTTGCTGGAGGAGCTGGGGACCTTCGTTGTTGCTGAGAATGGCTACAGTTCATTTTTGGGGAGCTCTGGTCTTCACCTTGAGCATCACTTCCTGGCTCTAGAGGGGATGCTGATGCACTGCTCAGCCTCCCAGAGAAGTTTGTCGCATTTGCTTTCCTGATGGGAACTTGGCTTTCCTCATCACTGGAGGAGCTTGGGACCTTGCTGTTGCTGAGGATGGCTGTGGTACCTTTGGGGACGCTCTGGTGCTTACCTTGGGTAGATCCCTCAGCCTGCTGGCACGGACCCTTCATCCTGCTGGCCTGGACTTTCTAGCTTTCCCCACTGACCTTTGTGCCTTCCCAGCGCAGAACTGTGGAGAAGGACTTCATGAGACATTGTCCTGTGCTCTAGGCCTCAGCTGGTCCCGTGGGAGGCATCGTTATGAACTCTAGGTTTTCAGCTGGACTCCTGCAGACTATTAGGATTCAGGCCCTGAGCTGGATTCTGTGGTCTTTAGCGTGTGGACAGATTTCTTGCACACTTTAAAAATGATGTTTTGGGTGATTACAAAATAATCTTATAAAATGTGTCCTGTATTGTATTGTTCCCCTTGCAGAAACCCCAAACCATAACAGGGAGCATCACTTGCACAAGAATTATCTGAAGAATTCAGAAATCCCCCATCTTGCCTGGTCTAGATGTCGCTGTGCTGTCCTCACACCGTTATTTAATGTTACTTCTTCCTGTCTGCTTGGTTAAACACTGCAAATCCTTCCAGGATCCACTGTGAAATTCTTTTTCTGGACTGGGGTGAAGCTCACTGGTACAGTCTTGCTAGCACGCAGGAAGCCTGGCTTGATCCTCAGCACAACAAACAAACACACAAACACACAAACACTCAATTTTTTTTCCACGAAACCGTTACCCATTGCTCCACCTAAGGAAACTACCCTTCTCTGTTAACTCTCATACCCCTTGAATGGGATGCCAGAAATTCATTTTAGTATAATGACTGACATTCACTGGATGATTTGCATTTGTTAGATTGAAAGTAACTTTTAAAAAATGTATTTAATACAGAATCTATAGGGTCTCACTACACAGATCAGACTCCTAGTGATCCTCCTGTTTTCAGCCTCCCAAACACTGGGATTTCAGGTGTGCGCCACCACGCCCAGTCTCAAAGGAGTCTCAGGGTGCCCCGGAGATGGGGCCAGCGGGGCATGGGGTGCCGGGGATTGACCCCAGTCCCTGTGCTTTGCCTAAGCAATGCTATCTCACTAGCCCCATTAATGTCATTTCTTATCTGCTTGGTTAAACACTGCAAATCCTTCAAGGATCTATTGCAGAATTCTGTTAGCTTGTGTGTAAATGTCTGGTAACTTCTGTTAAATTGTGTCAACTCCTGATGGTAGAGTCCATGGAGACCCTGGGCCCATCCCTTCGCACAGGAATCCTGTCCAGCCATTTAGGAAAGACCAGTTGGTGTCACATGGTCTCCTGGGGGCAGCCAATCACCTGAGGAGAGCTCTGTCATGTCATCACCACCATCAGACTTTGCATAGTGTGACAGGGGCCCAGACAACTGAGGGTGACCCTTTTTCCACAGAAGGTGGCAAAGTCAAAGGCAGAGGACAGACAAAGGTCTCCTGGAGTTTTCCAGAGTGTGAATCAGGGAAATGGATCTGGTGAGTTGCAGGCCAGCTTGAAAATCTCTGGGGACTCTCTAGTTTTGTCTGCAAGCTTGATGACATTAATACTACCTCCAGGGGTGGAGGTTGGCTTGGTCCAAACACAAGTGGCAGGGTCTTGTCATTTAGGACAAATTTCCCAGGAAAGCCTGGTATCAGGTAGCTTTCCCCTCTTCCTTTTTTTTTTTTTTTTTTTGGTTTGTTTGTTTATGAGACAGGGTCTCACTATGCAGTTCAGGTTGACCTTGGGCTCATTTTGTAGCTAAGGTTGGTCTCAAATTTGCAACAATCCTCCTATGTCGGCCTCCCAAGTGCTAGGATTACTGGTGTGCACTACCATCCCAGCTTCCCCTCTCCTTTTTTATTATTTTTTAAATTTTATGTATTTAGTACAGGGTCTACAGGGTCTCACTACGTAGATCAGACTTGTAGTGAGTCTCCTGTTTTCAGCCTCCCAACCGCTGGGATTACAGGCATGTGTCACCATGCCCAGTCTCAGTTGCCACCTCAGTGCGCTCTGGAGGTGGGGCTGGCACAGCACACCTGGGGATTGAACCCCGGCTGCTGCACACCCCCCTCTCTTTTTTAGTTTTTTTGGCGGGACCGGGGATTGAACTCAGGCTCTTGTGCTTGCCAGGCAAGCGCTTATTCTACTGAGCCATCTCCCCAGCACCCCCTCTCTTTTTAAAGTAAACACACAATTACTCTGCTGCAGTAGGTGCCTCTTTTTACAGCACATGTGACATGACAAGTGGTGTGAAGGTTTGCAGAAATTAAATCTGTGTTTTAATTGCATCAAAGTTTTAAATAAACTGCCACATCGGGATGTTGGGCTCCGTGTGGAGTTGCTGAGACTAGGTGCTCTGACCTGGGGTGGATGGGTTGTGGGTTTCTGGGGCTGTGGCAGGGCAGGTGGTTGCTGGGCACCCAAAGTTAGATCTGACAATCTCAAACGTGATCGAGTTCTGTTTCAATCCCCAGGGGGGTTCAGCATGGTGTCAGGAGTCGCAGGCCTCCTCCGTCACCCTGGGGCGCCCATTGCTTTGGAGCAGGGTTCCAGCCAGCTGCTTGGGGACAGGTTGGGAGTGATCCCAGCTTTCTCAGGGGAAGAAGTTGCAATAACCCAGGGAGACTCCTCCTTCCAGTGAAAAGGGCTGAGTGTAGAAACCACCTTAGACACTTAGCGTGCTGGAGGAGGGTGGGGTGATGCAGGCTGCCCCCCACTTACTGCTCTGGAGACAGGTGCCAGGAGGATGGGAAAGGAGCTGCCAGCCTCTTGTAACAGGAATTGCTGAGCCATGAGGTAGGATTTCCAGGCAGTGAAGACAGCAGCCCCAAATGGAGTTACAAGGCCTACAGTGGAGTCTGCGGAGTCCTGATCCCCTAAGGATCTTATAAGAACTGCTGATGGGTGTCCTTTAGCTGTCTGGGACATGTGCAGAGCCTAATGGGGGTGGGGGGAGAAATAACTCAAGGGCGGGCGTGTGGGTTCTGCTTGGGCACCTTGTGACCTCTGTGCCGACTGGACCAATAGTCTCCAGGATAGAGATGTGGACGCTTACGTAGCTCGAGCTCCCTCTGAAACCAGGAACCTCTTTTCAGATCGCAGGAGCTCTACCGCTTTGCCTTGATAGCTTTTATTTTCTTACAGTGATATATTTTGAGTAAGTTGCTTGCACCCTGTCTCTTCTGTCTTTCAGTCGGTTTCAGGCTTCATCGCCAGGGGCATGACCTTGACATGCCGGGGGCATGACCTTGACATGCCGGATCACTGTGCACCCCAGTAACTTGAAATTCATCCTCCCCATTAATCCACTATATCCTGTAGAGAAAATCTCTCTTTTAAGTTACTTTACTGAGCTTCGACCATTGGCACTTTTACTGGACATCGCCTCAGAAGTGACTGACTAGCGTCCCGCGTTTATGGGTGGGCGAGCTCTTGCTGGGGACCCTTGCTCCTCAGTGTAGTCCTGGGCAGGTGTTCTTTGGGACAGAGTAATTTTTATAAAATATGCATATTAAAAAAAATCCCCAATTTTTCCTCCTCCATGGGAGACTATATTTCCAGAACGAAATTAATTTCAGGAGTTTTGTGAGTTTCTTCTCTGTACTACACAGTGTCTTGAAGTTCCCAACAAAAGTCAGGGAACTATCACAGCAAGTGAGCGAATGAACTTAGAATGAGCTTTTGAATGCTTGTGAGGAGTAGAGCTTTAGCCAGAAAGGTGGAGTTGTGGGGTGATGACGTAGGTTCCCACAAAACAGCTGAAAGTGAACTGCTGCAAAGGCCTGAGCTGAGTGGCTTTTTTTTTTTTTTTTCTTCAGAACCAGGGATTGAACTCAGGCCCTTCTGCTTGCCAGGCAGGCACTTATTGTACTGAGCCACCTTCCCAGCCCCACTGAGTGGCTTTGAATGGAGTTGAGCTGCTTGAGCCAATGACATAGACTATTCCGTCTGTTGCATTTCTGTCTCAGTAGTCCGCCAACAAAGCCAAGTCAAGCAGGGGAAGCACTGTAATTTGTTGCTCTTGACACAGCCTACACTGCACGTTGAGCTTTCGCATCAGGACATCTGGTTTCACTGGCACTATTAGCAGTTTGTATCTTTGCACCATGATGTGGTGGTAGTTTCAGTGGTTGTTGTTGGACCTAAAAATTGATCTAAAAATTTGTATGTAAATCCGATGAAGAAGGTCTGACCCCGAGTTAATTGCACTGTGCCGGTGTTGAGTTCATGATTTCTACCACTTCCTGGGCAACATATATGCGACAACTCCTTGTAGTGTTTGTGCAATTTCTTTTTGTTTGTTTTTGTTTTTTTGCGGAACCGGGGATTGAACTCTGGCCCTTGTGCTTGCCAGGCAAGCACTTATTCTATTGAGCTATCTCCCCAACCTTCAATACAATATTTAAAAAATGGAGGCTTATATATTCACAGGGGCTTTGAAGCAAAAGAATGTATGTGTTTGCTTGGGCCTCCCTCATATGTTGAAGTTCTAACCCCCACGAGCGCAGGACATTTGGACACTGGATTGCTGCGAATATAATTAGCGAGATGGATATGAATTATGAAGTGGGCCCTTGTCCACCACCACCAGTGTCCTCATAAATTGGGTAAACATCAAAACAGACACATACACAAGGGAATGAAAGCAGACGTTGGGGCGATGCTTCTTGCAAGCCACGGAACCCCCAGGATTTCTGGCAACCACAGGAAGAGGAGGGCAGCCTAGATCACACCTTCCCTCGTGGCAGCAGGAGGAGTACTCCAATCGAAACGTGTGGTAAGGTTAGAATTCAATTAAGCCAAAAGCGCTTCTTGCTAAACTGTTGAGAGAAAACACTACATAACTTGTATCTTTTTTTTTGAGTAGCATTTGGGAAAGAAGAATATAGAAATTTGTAGATATAACTGGCTCTCATGTCCAGCACATAGGGCCTTTTAGGAAGCCCCTCCCAGTCCACTTCTCGGTCCAAGAAGTCTATATTTGTAATCCCAAAAATATGCTATTGGAATTACACCAAATTAATTCTAATCTACCACTCCCAGTGTAACCCAAGGTGAAAATAAAGACACTAAAGCATATTTATGATTATGGGGAGCCCAGGGGCCCTAAGTTCAGCCATGAGGGTGGCTTTCTGGAACAATGAGGCTGACTCAGGGCTACATCTTGGTTATATTCACTCATGACGGAGGATGGCTTGAGGACGGATGCCTGGGAATTGTGGGAAGTAGGCGAATACTATGAGCTGGGCTAGGTAGGCGGCCCACATTTACCTCTGTCATATGCAGAAAAAGAAATTTGCATTATACTATAGAGATACTTTCTAATGTTTTGGGGTCTGATGCTTCAGCTCTAATGTGTAGTCTTGCAAGCCCCAGGAAGACATAGGCTGTATCTCAAGGCTCAATCCCAGCTGACACCTTGGAGCACTGGCTCTTCGACCTGTCTCAACCTGGCTCATGATAAAGAGCAGCAGGTAGGGGTTATCAGGGAAACACGCGTACCATCTTCAAAGACTACTAGCAGCACCTCAGCTAGGCCAATATGCATTGCTTAAGGCCAGTTGAAGGGATAAGGAAAAGTCCTAGCCAGCTCTGTCCATATCAGTATGTGGAAATGGAGTCAGGCTCAGCCAAAATGGGGACGATTGCTCTTCTTTCAAGGAGAGCTGCTCAGGTGGCCCTGCACAGAGCCCAAGATCAAGAGGCCTGAAGAACCCCAGTGCCTGCTGCTCTTGACATCAGCCTGCACCTACAGCAGGTGACTTAGGACATGTCGGGCCTGAGCAGCAATGTGCAGGTTGGTGCAGCCTACGTTTAGGCAGCCACTGCTATTTTACTTAGTATGAATTTTGTGGAATTTTCCTGCACAATTTCAGAGCTGGGGGTGACAAAAGAGGTGCCAACAGAGGGGTCTGAAATACTGAGAGAAACATGAGGATGTTGCAGGGTGTCTGGGAACTCAGGTCCCTGGGAAGTTCTGCTCCACTGGTGGTCTTGTTTCCTAGCCTTGGGTCATTATCCACCAAATATGCCCTATACTGATTGCATAGATTTTCCTAATTTATCAGAAAAATGTGTGATGTCCTTTTATGATGCTCCAGCTCATTTATCTTCTAGAAACTAACAGCAAAATCCCCCAGTGTTCATCTCTTGGCTGGGCTTTCTTCTGGGCCCAGTTGGTTTACACTTGAGTGGTGGCTGTGTAGAAAAGTGACCCCAAATGCTGCCTGAGGGGTGATGTGCTCAGTTTGCAGAGAGAACCACCTTCTCTTGGCTTCTTGACTCCTTGAAAGAGTCAAGGTTCTCCCGAGGAGCAGAACCGGTGGGACAGCTGGATGGGACAAGGTTCAACAGGAGGAAGTGGCTGTAGCAGCCCTGGCCCTGGAGGGGAGCCTGTGAGCCCAGGGGGCTGTGGTGTGAGGTCAGGCTCGGAAGCAGCAGCTCGAGGCCCGGGAAGGGCCAGCGTTTCCTCTCCTTTTCCTCCTTCAGCAAGACAGTAGGTTTGAGACTTTATAAGGGTAGAGAATGATTTGCCTTCAGGGAGGGAAGATGAGTTTAGTATTTGTGAGGTGGAACAGGATTCCAGTGGAAACAGTGACAATAGGATTCTGACTCATTCAGTGAAGAAATTTGGGATTTCAAAGGAAAAATGAATTTCAGACTGTGCAGGTTCCAAATTAGAGGTCTGTGGGGGCTGAGAGGGGACTAACATGGGACAGAGGGCAAAGGCTCAGCTCCTAGAGAGCTGCCATCAAATAAGCAAAGTCCCTTTGTGGTCTACTTAGTGGCAGGGTTTTTTTTTTTTTTCTTCTTTCTTTCAGTTTTGTGCTTTTGCTTGGAGATTTTGCTATATAACATGGCCCCAGGCCTGTGGCTGAAATGCTTCCTGGTGTCCCCGGCATACAGGGGCTGTGGTATTGCTCCCAGGGAACCAGCAGGGAGCACTGAGCTCCTCATTAACGGGCCAACATGTGCATTAAATAAGGTCTCGCGATACCGCAGTGCACATAACTGAAGGCAATGGACGGATCTAGTCCCAGAGCATTAGTTTAGTTCTTGCTAATTTAGTGTGCAAGTAAGAAAACACAACTGCCCCCATTAATGACAATCTCAGGGTTCAGTTTGTACATGCGGACTGCAGAAGTGAGCATGTCGAGATGTAGTTTGATTTATTTATTCATTTTTTTTTGCGGAGCCGGGGATTGAACTCAGGCCCTTGTGCTTGCCAGGGAAGCGCTTTTTCTACTGAGCCATCTCCCTGGCCCCTTCAATATGTAGTTTGAAAAGCAACTGTAAATCCTTTCTGACAATGTTTGATCATTTAAAAAAATATATTTATTTGGTTGTTGCAGGGTCTCACTATGCAACTCTGACTCATAGTGATCCGTCTGATTTCATCTTGCCCAGCGCTGGGATTATAGGCATGTGCCACTGCGCTCAGACTGTGGCCAGCTCAGCCTGCCCTGGGGCAGGGCTGGCACTGCATGTGGTGCCAGGGATTGAACTGCCCTCTGTGTGCTTGCCTAAGCTTGCCTAAGCAGGCGCTTTAGTCCGCTGAGCTATCTTGCCTGGTCCTTGATCAAAATAGTTACTCACATGTGCCCTGTTCCTGGATCTGTCCAACAGGCCTGGTAATCCCTGTCCAATCAGGTTGCAGGAAAATGTACGTGAAGGTTTTCTGACCAATAGTTTGAGCGCCCTAGAAATCCAAAGCTTTTGACGATTTTGACCACATGGGCCAAATACAGCGTTTCAAGGGACAACTATTTTACTTTCTGTTTAAATCCATTAGCCTTTACGTTTGTTTGAGAATGGTTTGATATGGACAAATTTACAGGGTCAGTTCATAAGAAGAATAACAAAGTAACTTTTCTAGTACTGTTTTCCTGAATTACAGGCTAAGACCTAAGGATACAGAGGCCCTGGGGGGGTCTCTGGATATTTTATACTGTCTTCAGGGATGGCACGGTTAGTACATTTAGAGTACGATGACTCTAAATGTACTATAGTGAAGAATGTCCAGGTGTGTTTGTAAACAAAGAATCCTTCAGCTCACTTGCTTATGTCAATCTGGCTAAGAAAGCTGAGCCAAATGGTACCTTTTTCAATTGGATCATCCCTACTGGTCATAGAGGAGGATGAGATCAACTGGATGTGGAACTCTGGAGACCCTACTCGTGCTCCTTTTCTTGGTCATGTTTTCATTGTGGACCAGGCCTCACAAATGCTATACCCAGAAGAAGGAAGCTGCGGGGCTCCCCCAGAGGGTAGCCAGGGACTGCAGGTTTGGGGAGGCTGGGGCCTTCCCCTCCTGCCAGAACTTTACATGTGGCTTGGTGATCTCAGGCCCACTTCCGAGACTGCCAGAGGACAGAGTGGTGGTGTTGTCACTGCTCAACCTCAGGTTCTTATGCTCGGTTCAGACAAAAGTCATGATTCAGCAAAGTGAAGCTCTACTCTTGGTCCTGATGTCACCTCATGTTTCCAGATAGTGCTGGATGCCAGCAGCTCCTGCTGGTCACTGCCCCTGCCGGCCACTGCTGTCCAATGCCAGTTTATGCTGACCACCATAGGTTGACTCTGCTGGGAGCTGGTCTCTGCTGCCATCTTTGTTGGCTTCTGGTCCCTGGACCTTTTCTAAGAACTAAATCATGAGCAGGTTTACAGGACACCAAAGCAGGTCTTTATTTTAGCAGGGCCTGTGAGGCAGCACTCCAGGCTCAGCACATGCAGGCCCCCTCCTAGACCAACCCCAGAAGCCTGTGGGAGTCAGCTCATTCAGCAGCTGTAGGCCTGTGATTGGGCCAAGTACAGGCCGGTGATGGGCTCAGCACAGCCTCAGCTGTCATGGCAGCCATCTTGTAAGGGAGGGGCCAAACCAGGGAACCTTGTAGAAGACTAGCTGTGGAGGTTGCCTCCTTCCCTGATCGTAGTCACACCAAGGTGAACTTTCCTTCTTCAAGAAGGCAGCAGCAACTTCTGAAGCGGCAGGAGTCAGGGAGGGGCCATGCGCTGACAGTTGAGCTGCTCCTGTGTTGGAGGACAGGGGACTAGGTGGCCCGGAAGACACTGAGGCCAGTTGTCCCATGGTGGGGCCCTCCCATGGCCCTGAAGTTGCGAAGGGCTCCTGTAGATGAGGAAGGGAGTTGAAGAGTGGGCCGAGAGGGGGGATTTTGGGACGATCCCATTCCCCCTTGTGGTGCCTGGTGCAGGCTTGCTTGAGGCAGGTTGCAACCCGAGTCTTCAGCCAATCCCCTTCCTCAAGGAAGTTTCTCTTCCTGCAACTCCAAAGGGTCACCCTACAGCTGGTAAGAACAGGAAGTGCGATGACGTTTTTAAAAGCCTGAACTCATCTATAGAGTTACTCGGCATCTGCGGTCCCCTTCTCCACTTTCAGAGCTGGTGTCATCTCCAGGGAAGTGTTCTTCGGAGCTTCTGTCAGGGGTCGGGCTCAGGGATGCCCATTGCTGGAGCCACGTTCCCAAGCAACGTTGTCACACATCCCAGTGTCTGCTATTTGTTCTTTGTTCTCAGTTGTCCCAGAAAATAGTCATTTTCCTGAGAACAATAAATAAATATTTTGCCCCTAGATCAGTCCCAGAATGCACAAGGCACCAAGTCAAGAAACTTTGCTGCAGAACCAAATCGGATTCCGCTTCACTCTCTCTGTGGGCTTCGTGCTTCTAAGAAGATTCACATTGACTCATTTTTCTTTCCCATATGTCCTGGACTCATATTTTACAACACCAGACGGGGTTACTAATTAAACTTCAGAGTTTGCTCCAGCAGGGCTTAAACTGAGATGGCAATGACGGGCCTGGCAGCCATCAACATATCTGTTAGGTTTGTAATGATTGAAAGCAAACGCTATGTTTACCGCTTGGTATAAAAGTGACAGAGCCCTGAAAATGTAATTTAGAGGAGTGATAACTTGATCACTCACAAATATATTGCTGAAACTTCTTGAATTTTTTAACAAAGCCCAGAGCGTGCTTCTAGCAAGATCTGTGATTGAGCCAGAAACATTTTATTTACAATGAGGTAAATAATAAGTGACATCTGCCTACTGGCCCAGCTTCAGAAATGTCACTCCCCCATCAAAAGTGCTGTTTTGGCTCTGCAAGATATTAATGAAAAAAAATCATATTTTATATTTGATGTGTGTTATTCCATCTGTGATCAGAGCAGGGGCCATTAGCAAAGTCCTGTGCAGGAGGAGGAGTTTTCTTGCGACAATAAACACTAATGGTGAGGCACTCTCTTCCTTTCTGGGTCAAACCTTCCTTTGCCTGCGTGTGCATATTGATCGATCGATTGATTGGCTGATGGATTGTATTAAGGACTGCATTTCTTTCCGGACAGCCACGCAGTTGCGCTCTGCGCTCCCCCATTTATTTATCGTGCTATTTGCCAAAGGAAGCAGCACTTGTGTTCTCTTTCTCCATCTGTCTCTCTGTCCTTGTCCACCTACAGCTGCTACTTCTCTGAGAACCCCGCCTGACCCTCCCTCTGACGTGAGCAAGCTCTTTGAGGTCGCTGTGCTCAGAGTTCGTGCTGCAACTTGGGAGCGTCATCACCGGGGCGGCCGGGCCTTCTTTCCCTCCTCTTCATGCCGCCTGCCTCTCTGGGCCTGGGACGCCGGGCTCCTTCTGGTCAGTGTCCAGCCGCACTGTCCTGACACAGAACCTCATCACCTGTCATGGGGTCGCATCACCAGGTTCAATTCCTGCCTAGAAAGTACTCAGTGTTTCCTTGCAAATAAGCTAGCTATGTGAGAGCAGGGGCATGTCCCTCTTGCCCGCTTGTGTTGGAAATAAGGCCAAGCATACGGGAGGTGCTTGCAAACTCTTCCCCCTTTCCTTCCTTGGATGGGGATTGAGCCTGGGCCCCGACTCTGAGCTGTTTCTCAGCCCTTTCTAAATTTTTTTCTTTTGAGACAGAGTCTTGCTAAATTACTCAGGCTGGGGTCCAACTTTTGATCCTCTTGCTCTTGCCTCCCAGAGTAATCCTACAGGCATGTGCCACCCCATGTGGCTGTAAATTTTTATTACATGAATTAATTCTGTTATCTTGATTGCAAATTCATGTGGTGAAGTGATATAGATATAATCCTAATTATTTTTGGAAGATAATTATATATATGTATATGTACTTACCTGAGATACTTCTTACTAGCTGTAATTGAGATATTTTTCCATTTGTACCTGGCTGTATTTTATTTTTTTTCTGGCTTCAGTGGTTGGTCCTAATCTTGATATTTTAGGCCTTAAGGGACAAGCTTTCCCTCACTCTGTGGGTCCCTTTCATGACATAAATACTGCTCTTGTATATCATTGTAGCTGTTGCCTTTTTAGACTTAAAAAAGTTATCTTCCAACTCCCCATATGTGTACACCTAAGTTCATTTCTCAGTTTTTTTTTTTTTTTTCTTTTTAGACAGGATCTCACTGTGTAGTTCAGGCTGGCCTTGAACTTGTGGTAATCCTCCTGCCTCAGCCTCCTCAGTACTTGGGTTACAGGTGTGCATCATCAGGCCTGGCTCATCTGTCAGTTTTCGTTGTATCCTATCTTAAGTCTTATAATTCTGTTCATGTTTTTATTTATTTATTTTTGCGGAACCAGGATTTGAACTCAGGCCCTTGTGCTTGCCGGGGAAGCACTTATTCCACTGAGCCATCCCCTCGGCCCCTTGAGTTCATGTTTTTAGAAGAAACAGCTTTCTCAGGCTTCAGATCCGGGACATGAAAGTTTGTTTCTTTGGTGAAGACTTGACAGAAGAATTGATTTACTTCCTATCCTGCGGGATTCGCTTACCTTGTGCACCTGCAGGCGATGAATGAAGATGAATGGAAAGACTGTGTCCTCGGGGTAGAGAAGAAACCTTCATCCTTACTCTGGCAACATTCCTCTGAGCTGCAGCTCTTTGCAGAATTTTGGGTGTTTTGGGGAGGAGGGTCTTCTGGCCGTGAGGCATCTGGGCATTCAGGGATGAGCCTAGGACGGCTGCGGTGGAACTTGTGGCTTGGGAGCATGCGTGCATATGCTAATGATTTCCTGTATGATACTTAGCTTCCAGGTGTGGGTTCATTTGGGAGGACCGGAACGGCTTCTCGCAAAGTAACAGCACCCTTTCCTCTTTTCTGTACTTTGATAACCTATCATGCCACATCCTTTCTTTCTTTTTTAAAATGTATTTAGTACAGGGTCTACAGGGTCTCACTACACAGATTGGACTCCTAGTGATCCTCCTGTTTTCGGCCTCCCATGCGCTGGGATTGCAGGCGCATGCCACCACGCCCAGTCTCAATCCCCATCTCATCGCATCCCAGGGGTGGGGCCGGCATGGCAGGCAGGGATTGAACCCTTGTCCCTGCATCTGCCTGAGCAGGCGATTTAGTCCGCTGAGCTATCTGGCTGGCTCTCATGGCACATCCCAACTGACAAAGTGTGAAATTATAATGTACTTCTCTCCTACAACTCTGTCCTACTGTGCACCTCGTACATGACAATGTCTCTGCCGTGAAACTTCCATTTCCATGTGTACAGGTTTGCGGTCGGTGGCACCGGGAAAGCCAGCAAATGGGCTGTGACCCGGAAGCTCTTGCTGGGGCTATGAAGCCCTCCACCGGTCAGCCCATCTTTTTGAAATTGGCTATCAACTTCTATGGTGTGCATTTCCTTTTCTCAAGGGACTTGATGTCCTTCTCCGGGCATCTGTGGGGTCCCATTTACAAAGCAGCACCGTGACAAACGATCTCACTGCATAATGCTTTCTAAATGTGCTGGAGTGCTGTTGTGATTGACTGACCCGAGGGGTTGATAAAGAACAGAGAGCCGGGGTTCGGTGGGGTGGAGGGGTGAGGGGTGGCTTTTACGTGGAACCCACGCTTGTTTCGTATACATCTAGATACCCCAAAGTGAGACTTAATTAAAGGAAAGGGCTTTGCAGCTCAGAGAGTGGGATCAAGAGCCAAGCTCTTAATGTGGACGCACTTGGAAAGATTCCCGCCCCCTGCTGTGTCCTGCGCCCTTCTTACCTAGCTCAGTGGCCTGGATCCATTTACCTATTACCCAGTACAACTCTCCCACTTCAGAACAGGATCACAATGTGTTCCGCCGGCCACTTTATTCACAGTCTATTAAATGGTGTGTAAATTAATCCAAAAGATGGAACGGTAGCCATTAAGCTATTTTAGAAGAACAGGACTGGGAAGATATATGTGGCAACAAAAGGTTACTCCCTGGGTATCTCCAAATAAGACCTGTCTTTGAGGATTGATCCTGTTCCTGCAGTTTTTGGGAAGTTCACTTTCCCGGCTGACCTGCTACAGTGCGTGGAACTGACTGGGGCTGAAGGTGACTTCTTAGAGCCCCCAGGGGTACAAAACACGAAGAATCACTTTTAGGGTAATTAAAACTAGTTTGAATTTTTTATTGTATCAATCTGGCTTCTAATATAACTTTAGATAAATGAAAGACATTCACAAAGAATAATAGGCATACATACATAATTTCCCTCTTTCATTCTAGTTTACATGCTGTTGCTTTTAGAGAGTGAAATTTTGTGTTGTTTCCCAGGGGTGGGGTCCTTCCCCGCTGCAAGGGAAGAAGGCTCAGCCCAGCTTCCCTCGACTCTAACCTCTGCTGCAGTCTCTCCGCTCGCTGAGAACAACTGGCAAAAGAAAGCTTTGAGTTGGGGACACTGAGGGGTGGTTCTTGGCCTGCTGGGGAGGAATCCCCATTCTTCTCAGTTTCCCCGGAAGCCAGCAGTAACCTCTTGTAAATCAACTGAGCCCCAGAATTGGCCCAGACCCCATGAGCAGGACCAGAAGTAAAACCTGTAAATATGGGTCTTTACCTGTGCTCCTTTAGGTCTTTGTTACCCTGCGCTGATCTTTGCTCCGTAGGAGATACCAGAAGACTTGTCCCCAGGCTTCTCCCATTTCAGTGACCGTGAGCTTAATTAAGTACTGCTGGCATGGAGTGCAGTTTAGAGTTACCAGCATCCCTAGGAAGGGTCAGGGGCTGCAGGCACAGAGCGGCTGGGCCACAGGAAAATGTCACTTTGCTACTTCGCGGTGGATGTCTTATAAATGTAACTGCCTGGCGTGGGCACGTGTAAGGCTACGTAAGGTGCACTGTAGGTCACGGCCAGGTGGGAATTCAGGGCTTGATGAACGCAAAAAACATGCCGATTGGTTCATGCTTTGGGTGGGAGGATGGATTGGCTCCCTGGAAGTTACCTGGTGAATAACCTAGCGATGCTCTGTAAGTTTTCATGCTCACGTTCCCAGATGGGGACACTTGTTTTCTTTTGGTATGGCTTGGCGACCACAAGCCAGCAGGTCAGTCTCCTCTGACCATGGCCTCTGTACTTGGATTTTGAAGTCCTCTGCGGCTAGGATTCAGTGGAACCTCACAACTGTCTTACAACATAGGCAAAAGTGGCTCCATCTTAAACATAGGTGAGGAGGGACAAGAATTCAACTTGGTCACGCTCTCTTATTGTGTGGAAGGGAGAAAGGCTTTGAACTCGGCCAGCTGGCTCTCGGGGTCTACTTTTATCAACTTTTATTTTTTGTGGAACTGGGGATTGAACTCAGGCCCTTGTGCTTGCCAGGCAAGTGCTTATTCTACTGAGCCATCTCACTGGTCCCCAACATCATTTTAAAAAGGAGGTACCCATTGACTTTTAGCCCCAAGCCACTGTGGACACGGTTGTTGGCTTTCTCACTTATGTCAGGGTCAGGTGGTTCGCCTGGGAGGAGCGATTCTGGGACCTATTGTTGGCTGGCTGACTCCAGGTTTTAATAACTGCGGCCTTTCTTTTTGAAACTGCCTGATGGGATGGAGAAAGGAAAAGAAAAGTGTTAAGAGGTTCCTATCTGGTGTTGACTGTTTGAAAGTGTGAGATGTAAAGGGGCTACGAGTGTTAGGGAACGGGATGAGGTGGTGGAGGGAGAAAAAGAAGACTGGAGAAGAACAGATCCTATCAGGGAAGGAAATAGAGGTTGCTTCCTGACACTTCCTAACGCCTTCCTTTGCGTATGGGCTCCCTGAAGCACCCTCTGGAGTTTGGGTCTGCCTTGGACTCTCAGCCAGTGGGGCAGCTGTTGGACAGATGTTTAACAGGAACATTAAGGTCCATTCTTTGGCTCATGCCAGGGCTTTCTCTGGTGCCTCTGGATTCCTGCTCCTGTTATGAGGATCTGCTTGTTTGTCAGTGTAGCACAGCAGCAAATTTCTACCACAAGCCCTCTAAACCCTGTTCCCAGCTCTCTATTAAAAACTTTCACACTATCTTTTTCAGCAGTTGGTTGAAAGTAAGGATACATATATTCTTAAATACGAAGATGTGCCAGAGCATCGTATTACTAGTAAAATGCGTTCTACCTCGTGGACTAGTGTCCTTAATCTCTACAGAATCTGCATTTTGAGAACATAGAATGACACAAACTTTCAGTCAGTCCAAGTCCACACCTCTTGGCTTCTTGAAAGAACATAGATGCTTGCCTTCACAGAGAAGATGCTTTGGGCACCGAGACCCTACAGAAGCTGTCAGTGTTCACTAAAATTTTAAAACATCCTCTTGGTTTTGTAGAAAGAGACCTCCGCTCGCCTGTTTCTGCTTAGTTGATTGGAATATAAGGTGTCAAGATCTGGGAGGAGGGCGGTCTGGATGACAGTATTGGGTCAGATCATGGTGAGTGACGTTCCCTTGGGCTAAGCTGGTGAGGAGGGAATTGGAAAAATGGGCCATTACATCGTCTTCACATCATGAAGTCAGTTACCACTTGGGGTGTACAGGATGTGGCCTTTGTAAACAGGTGTGGGGATTTGGGTAATATCCAAGGTTCCCCTAAGAGACCAAGATTTCCAGCGCTCCCTCGGCAGTTTAGCCTGCCATTTGTGGTCTGCCTGGTGGCCGCTCTGTGACCCCTACAAACTCGGCATGGCTGTGCCTGCGTCCTAATGGGTGGCGGTGTGGGAGCAACACAGCCCCTGATGTCGCCCAGTGTCTGGGGGGTGCAAATTTGGTTCAGCCTTGCTGTGCATCTTTTGTGGCAGGAAGGAGGAAGGAAGAGAAGGGAGAGAAAGAAAAGGTGAGACCGTTTCCACACCAGGGCCTGTTTTAGGTGGTTGTGATCCCCTAATTGTTTTGGAGAGAAAGGAAAAGAACAGCGATAATGCATAAGGAATATGACAAGTGTCCCTCTGGTATTATCTGTTAAGTATGAAAGTCATACTGTAAAGTAGGCTTAAAAAATCAGAAATCCATAATCTTCACCATAATGCTTGAAATTTGTTTTTTTTTTTTTCAATTTGATAATACATAAAAAACCCCAAATAGTAATTGTCTTGAAATGAAATAGTTTTGGCTTTCAGTATGTCATTTTTACATATCACATTATCCTGATATTTAGTCACATCGATTCTCTCTCCACTTTAAATGTATTTTATGGGAGAATGGTCACGACTTCTTAAGATTAAAGCTACTCATGAGAATGAGGTGAAGAAGCTACCGGGTGAGGGTGTCAGGATTCCCTTCTCGGTTACTTTGGCTTGAAGGGGAAGGGATGGGTTCACTATCCTGCGGAGCATGTCAGGTACAGGTGCCCTGGCGCATCGGCGGCTCTGGATAAGGTTTCCAGGACCAAGAAGACCGAGATCCTTCAATAAATTAGACATAAGGAAAAATCCTGAAAAGTATGTCTACGGAATCCCAACATTCTCCATGTTATTGAGCCAGGCCATCAGCAAAGGAGCATCCGTAACTTGCTAACCTCATCTCAACCCTTCCAAGAAGAGAAAGAAAGCTCATCGAAAACTCCTCAATATGTTGGAGTCTACAAAATTTTTAAAAAAGTTTTTAAGTGGAAGAAGCCTGGAGTGGAGTCTAGTGATCATAAGTAGTAGTCATTCTAGAAATAAATTTGGTGGTTTTTAAAAAAATGGATGAATTAAATACTTTTTTTTGGATAGTCCAGTAGGAAAAGTTGTCTCCATTTTATATAGATTCTATTATTTTTAAGTGAGATCAGTGAGTGATTGGTTGGAATAAATTGCCCGAGGCTCCTGATTAAGCTAAGAGGTGTGACTGTTTAGAATGTCATTCTTTGAGAAGCACCGATCAATTTCCAGATTTTTTTTTTTTTTTTTTTTTTGCGGTACCAGGGATTGAACTCAGGACCTTGCACTTGCCAGGCAAGTACTTATTCTACTGAGTTATCTCCCCGGCCCAATTTCCAGATTTGTGATGAACTTGGGATTCAAAGGTGCCTATCACTGAAGTCCTCTGAATCGTGGCGGTGTCTCTTTTGGGTAGAATGACACATGGTGTGGCTGATTTAAAACATGGCAGTGTCCCTCATATGATTCCAGACCAAGGCCCGTAATAACTAGGCTTTACTGTACGGTGACAGAGGGCTCTGTCTGCTGGGATTTTATCCCAGGGGCATAAACCTTTGAGATTTAAAGCAAAATAACAAGCGCAACCTAAGTTGTGTGGACACTAGTTTGCTACAAGTATAAAAGAAACAGAGGAAACAGATCGTACTGTCTCGCTCTAATTCTCTATTGAGGTGCATGTACATAGATAATGTCATCCAGCGTACTGCAGATAAAGATGAGAGGAAAGTGTTTTGTAACAGCTGGTCACCATGGCCTTGTAGCTGATAGTTACAGATAGTAAATAGATCTAAGACTACACCCATGGAACAATAATGTAGACTTCAGAGAAAATAAGGAAAGCCAACAGCCCCAGTATAGGTTTGTTACTTCTCCCGGCCCTTTCACGCCTCTCTCCAGCTGTGTCGGTTACAACGCTGCTGTCGCAGGCTTCAGTACACACTCTTCCATCAACAGCTGGCGCCAGGCCCTGCTTGAGGTCTCGCTGTAAACTGGCACATAGTTTCTTCCCGCCCCTTTCTTCTTTTTCCAACTTATAGGACACCGAAAGAAATATTCCATGAACACAAACTAATTCCTACAACAGCCTGTTAAAAGTTGACTCTATGCAAAAGGAAGAGGACGTTGGAGGCCGCAGGGACGCGCTTCAGTTTTTCTCAAGAAAAAATATCCACGTTCTAAGGGCTCTTAAAAATGTAGAAAATTTGCCCTGTTACCACGGGTTTTCCAAACACCTCTAAACACGCACAAAAGAAGACAGAATTTACCTACAAATTTCAACCATTGCTTGGACTCTAAAAGCATGTTTTGTATTATTTTGTTTTGATACGGAAGGAGGGGAACTCAGCTATAAAGAAATATTAAAAAGTTCTTGTTTGTGTGTGGTGGTCAGTCTCAGGAACGTTCCCGTGCTTGCTTGCCTTCTCCAGCTTGTGCTGATACTTTAAGGATGTGCTCAGGAGTGTAAAGCAGGGTGCTCTTGGCCCTTTTCCCTCCTCCCTGGGGCCCCCTCCCTATCCCACAGCCAGGCAGCCACCCCTCAAATGAGCCATTCCTTTTTGCTCTCGTCAATGGTCTCTGTGAAGTTGGGGTCGTTGTTCATGATGGCGGCATCCGCGCTCTCAGCTGACTCGGCGCCCTTGGCCTCGTTGGTGTGGTAGGTGCCCTTGTGACGGAACATGTACCGGATGAGGAAGACCAGGGTGCACAGGATGGTGAAGATGACCACAGCGATGACCCCTGGGGCACAGGGAGGAGAAGGCGTTAGACAGGCCACTTCGCCCAGCTCCCTCACGTGCGGTTGTGTCTCCCGCACAGGACAGCAACTACCACCCACACAGCCTCTGCTTCTGGCCACAGACAGGGCCTGGGACTCAGAGGAGCACCTTGTCTCCCGGCCCAAAGGAACTAAAATACTGGACACAGTGTGTGAAATGCTCTCAGGCATTGGGCATATATACTTTCCACGGTTTTCTAACTGGCAGCCATTTCTTGACAGCAGGGTAGGAGAGGATAGGAAAAACCCCACAGTGAGTGTGCTCCCCAGGCCAGGAGGTGGGGCAGGCAGAGAGAAAGTTGTGCCCAGAAAGAGCTTCCATACTCTGTCTCTTGGAATCTGTGACGAATGCTAATATGTGCAGGTACAGGGTAAAATTCCATGAGGCCAGGCTAAGAACAACAGTGTAGCAGTGACAAGGACATTTGCAGAGCTCACAATGAGCTGGGAGACGTTCATGTTATAGCCCGCCGCAGCTGTGAGACCTCGCGGCACGCTTTGCTAAAGTAGACCAAGAGGAAACTTACTCTGGATTTACCCTCAAGTAACTTTAAAAGAAGACTACAAAATACCAAGCTGCAAGTGACTTAATTCCTTGCTGGAACAAACCTCAGTATTCATTAAAGGAAGACAATAAAACCTCCAGGCTTAGTGGGACCTTAACAATGTCTAGCTTTAAAAAAAAAAATTTCATCAAGTATGCAAAGAGGAGAAAAGGAGGGAGTTGTCACTCAACTAGGAGACAAATCGGATAATTAGAAGGATATTCAGAAATGACAGAGATAATGGAGCCAGTAGATAAGAACTTATGCGAACACTACGCATCAGTAAGCCGGAATAGCTGTATCAGTAAGAGACAAAGGAAAAGGTTATTAGATGCAATCAAGAACAATGTCCATTTTGTATCTGTGTATTCAAAGAGGTTGGGATAGATACATAGTTGCATTCTCTTAATGAATAGAATGATTTGTTCTAATGGTGTTTGTAAATAGGATCACAAGTCCGCATCTTGTACAGCAATTAACCACTAAGAAGAATATATGCAGTGTATTATTTGTTGAAACTGTCCTTCCGATTTGATTTGAAACTGTCTCATTGCTGTTTGTCAATAAAACTTTGAAAAAAAATAAAAAAAAATAAAAGAACACTTTACAATGGCAAAACAGCTCTTCCCGAGGAGATCCTGGCGTCAAGTGTGTGCACAGCCACTACAGCTTGCTAAGGGAAGTAAACGCTGACGGCCCAGGAGGGTTTGGGCAACTGACAATTATCGTTGGATAGCTCAACATGCTTCAGTTATAATTGATAGCATGATAAAAGAAAACCAGTAGGAATGTCTGGGCTGGACAACCCAAGTCAAATTTGCTCATAAACCATCGGTTTGGGGGAAACATGCACAGTACCTATGTCTGACAAAGGACTTGTATCTAGACTAGTAACCAAAAAGTCAAACAATTTTTATTTTAAAGATGGAGCAAGATTTCAATAGCCACTTCATTTACTTTATAGCACTGAGCACATGAAATTATGCTCAACATTACCAGGGATCAGATAATGCCCATTAAAAGCACAGAGATACAGGTAACACTACTGTAAGGAGCATATGCTGTGTCAACTTGAGAAGCTTAACTAAGTGGCTCAGTGGGGGCCGGAGGCCTCCTGTGGTAAATATTCTGAGCCATGAGGCGGTGGGGTACCCTCTTTATATTCAAAGCTCTTTTTTTTTTGCCAGCTCAGTCTGCCCTGGGGGCGGGGATGGTACAGCATGTGGTGCAGGGAATTGAACCACAGTCCCTGTGCTTGCCTATGCTTGCCTAAGCAGGCACTTTAGACCACTGAGCTATCTCGCCAGCCAAGCCTCCTTATAATATAATGTAGCGGAGGAAAAAGAGGTTTGCTCCCCTTTTGCTCCTGCTGCTTTTGCTGTCTTCTGCCGCCTTGAACTGCTGCCCCGGTGCTGCCACCCAGCCTTGAGCCAGCTCCTTATGGACTGAAGCCTCCACAAGCCATGAGCTAAGTAAGCCTTTCCTTCCTTAATTTTGGGTGTCAGCTACTTTGTCCCAGCAATGAGAAAAAATTAACCGAGACAACTCTTCAGCCACAGGAATGGCTAAACAAGAAGGCTGATAATACCAAGAGCTGATGAGATTGTGGGGGCAACTTGACCTCTCAGATATGGATTATGTGATGCAAATGGTTTGAAAAACTATGTGGCAATTTTTTAATAAAGTTTAATATTCCCTATGTATAACACCAGGAATGAAGAAGAGTAATTAAAATTTTTTTTTTCTCATAAGACTTTCACAAGAATATTCATAGCAGCTTTATTCCTAACAGCCCAAATCTGGAAACAAACCAACAAATTATCAACAGGTAAGTGGATAAAACAAATGATAGCAGTCCATTCAGTGGAATACAACTTGGCAGGAAAAGTAAATTGATTATGGATGGATGCGTCAGTGCTGCCGGAGCTCAGACACATGCAGGGCAAAAAGGCGCAAGCAATAAGATTCCATGCTGCAAGAGCAACATTCTATGATTCCAGTTATGAAACTCGAAAGGAGCCAGAACTGAGGTACAGTGACAAGAAACAAATGGAGAGGCTCCTTTGGTTGGGAGCAAGACAAGAGGCAAGGGGAGGATGAATTCCCTCAGGGAATCTTTCTGGTATGATGAGAAGGTTCTGCACACTGCGGGGGTGGCTAGGGTGATGCGTCTGTCCAGAGTCATTGGTCTGTTGCGCTTACTGGGGCATACTATGCTTGGACTAAGGTGATTTTTAGAAGGATTTTTTTTTTTTCTCCGAATGCCTTTAGGGCAGGTTTGGCTGGTTTGAGTTCTGGGGATCAAACCACAGCAACCTGACTGGGACTAAGTTGATTTTTAAAAGGCAAAAAGCAACAAGGATAGAGTCCTTCATGAGCTTGTACCTGAGTGTTGGCCCATGTAAAGAAAGCATCTTATGACTATATTTTAATTGTATAGTCTTATATATTTCTTATAGGTGTCTGCTTTCTTCTTGTGAAAAGAAGCATTTTGGTTAAGCCATGTCGATGGGCTGAGTTTAAAGTTCTTCATTATGCTGACAGTATTAGCTATACTCAGAGAGGCAAGAATCATCTTTTTCCCCCCATTTATGTATTCGGTACAGGGTCTCACTATGTAGCTTGGACTCGTAGTGATCCTCCTGTTTTCAGCCTCCCCAGCGCTAGGATTACAGGCCTGTGCCACCATGCCCAGTCTGTGGCTGGCCCAGCCTGCCCTGGGGGTGGGGCTGGCACGGCGTGTGGATTGAACTGTGGTGCCTGCACTTGCCAAAGCAGGAGCTTAGTCCCCGGAGCTATCTCGCAGGCCCAGAATCATCTTTTTGAACTTAGAAGAAGGGACGGAAACAGGCACTGGGTGGCAGCACCTCTACACTGATCCACACACTAGGATTTCTGGTGGGAGAGTCAGGCTTTTCTCCAGCTGTCCATGGTGAGAAGAAGAAACTGGACTATTTCAAGTGTTCTGGCTTATTAACTTTCTGATAAATATAATAAGGTACCTGAAACCAGACTGGAAAATTCTTCCACTTTTTTATAATAAGCTTCTTGGAACATTTGGCATATGTAGATGCCAGTGAACTGTGGAGGTGATAATGACATATCCTAGCTGTTGCCACTACTGCTGACCTAAATATTCAGACTCTGGCTGGCTTACTGTGATCGCATCTGTTTTCAAAGGTCAGCATGAAAGAGTAGCCAGGTTCTGCTAATCACAGGTTCTCCGCATTGTATTTCACAACCTTACGCCATATTTCAATAATAAGATGAATAACATAAGAATACAGACAGTTCTTTTCTTCCCCAGGCTATGATATGATTGAAAGGCATTACTTTCCACAAGCGAAGAGCCACATGGAAGCCCATTTCATACGTCACCTACCTCCAATGATGGCTGAGTTCCTGTTGACTCCATTTCTTATAGCCTGGCCTTGTCCTGGGTTGTACGGAAAATCAGCACTGGCTGTACAGAAAGAAAAGAAGTCAAGTATATTACTAATCTCAGATAATATTTTTTTAAAAAATCTATGTATTTGGTACAGGGTCTCACTATGCAGCTCGGACTCGTAGTGATCCTCATGTTTTCAGCTTCCCCAGTGCTGGGATTACAGGTGTGCACCACCACACCTGATCTCAGTGGCTGGCTCAGTGCTGTGCAGCATGTGGTAGCACAGATTGAACCCCGTTCCTTGCACTTGCCTAAGCAGGCACTTAGTCTGCTGGACTATCTTGCTAGTCCTAATTTCAGATAATCTGATGCACCTCTTTCTTCACACAACTCTCAGCCAATTCTTGTTTCCCCAAATGAAAACTCCATTTCAGATGGACTTGCTTTGCCGTTGTCTCTGATGGGAATCCCAGAAGCCTTTCCTCCTGTTCTTACAGTTCCTCTCTGCACAAAGCTTAGGTCTTCACCCTAAGTAAAACCTAACTGGAAAATAAGCCCTAGCTGGTTGTCACCACAGTGATGGCCAGTGTCATGTAGATTATACCATGCTATTCTTTTACTCTGTAATGGCAGGTAAGGCCAGGATGCGCTGATTTGGGTTAGCGTTTTTGATCTTTAGTGTTCAAAGTTGTTAGGTGTTTTGGGGACACTGAGTAGGTCCACATAAGGGCTCAACTGGGGGAACACTAGAGAATCCCAGGATGACCTCTGCTGACTTGTTCTGTGCTGCTGATAGACAACTTTACTTTTAGAATACCCCCAGCCCTTGGTATCTGCCAGGATTGGTTTTAGCACAGTCCACCCCTTGGACTATGAATATCTCTGTATGTGTGCTTATGTAACCCGGGCACAAAGACCCTTTACATATCCTCCTGCATATTTCAGTAATCCCTGGATTCCTTGCAATACCTAACACACTGTAGATGGCACATAAATAGTCATCATACAGCATTGCTTAAAGGAGAGTGAAAGAATCTGTACAGACATAACTGTTTGTGACTATTTTTGGTCTGACGGTAGTAGAGCCTGCAGCGGCAGGATCTGTAGATACAGAGGGCTGCTTGTCTCACTACCTTCTGTTGGCCTCCAGTCTCCTCCCTACCCACCTTCTTTCCACTCACCTCACAGTGGGTGGCACTGGCTATGTCTGCAGCTGAACTCTGGACAGCCAACAGCATGAGCTTAAAAAGTAATCATTTGTTTAAACCAATATTTTCACATGGCTCTCATAAAACACTCTACACTTCAGGAATTTGTAAAGGGGGAATGCTTCATAGATGCTGAGAAGACTGTGAGTGGCCTAACAAGTTTCTGTTTCTTTGTCCATTACAAAACTTGAGATCCACTGTGCTAAACTTAGCTGCTTTAAGGTGCAGAAATCTTAAGCACACATGGAGTGTACAGGTGCTGACGTGTTTGTGTTGGGCAGCAGAGCCTCTGCAATCACCCACACAGCTCACTGTGATGGCAAGGCTGTTTGGGGCCCGTGGGGGCTCAGTGTGAGAAGCTATGTTAAATCCTCATAGGTCCAGCTTCCTTTAAGTGCAAAACACTGGGTAGCAATGATGGGTGGCACCAACTTGGTGTATACAGTACTTTGAAGGTAGATACTTAGCATAATTAAAAGTATATGCACCAAGAAAATAGATTGCTATGACTCAGGGGAAAACTCAATAGAGCCTCAGTTTTGTTTTCTTTTTTTAAAAAATCATTTTGCTTTAATGTGTACATGGTACTCATTCTCAAAGTTTATACAGTGTATGACATACCAAAACACTGTAGCAGTTTGCCTTAAATGTTAAGAAAATCCATATAAAAGGATGAATTATATATAATCTCTGCTGAAGTCATAAGCATCATTCTCTTTGGTCTTTTCATCCAAGATAATGAGATCTTGTAGGTAGTTCACCTGCAATACTAGATTCCTCTGGCAGTGCCTCCTCTTTTGTCTCTTCTATATGGGCCATATCTGAGATCTTTTACTTCTTTTTGTCATCCTCTCTTTCCTCTTGTTTCTTCTCTCTCCTCTGTTTTGGTAATTCCTGCATGTCTTTCTCCTCCATTATTCCATTTGTCAGACCCAAAGACCAGAAAAGTGTGCTACTGGCTGAACAAGGCCCTGGATGACTTGCATGCTATGTGCATTGTTCTTTTCCAGTTCTTCCAGATTAAAGTCCCCTTTCATGTCTGCCACAATACTTCCATTAAAATGTGAAGAAAGAGTCCAGGATGCAGGGGGCTGGCAATAGTAACCTAATGAAGCACCTGTCCACTCGGACCACAGCAGTTTGGCAGCACATTCAACGTTTGGGCTTCCACCTTTTTGGTGCAGACCTCTTCTTTGAGCAAGATTAGTAAAACATTCCAGAGAATTCTCATAGTCTGGGACATTGTATTTTAGAACTACCTGTCTAGCATCAGCCTGGGACAGGGTGGCACTGGCAGCCTCCAGTGGCTTTACCACCTAACTACTTGCTGGACTCCACAGAGCAAGGGCCATGGAGGAGTTACTGTCTATGACTGTGATTGCGATCTGTTTGTCCAAGGGAACAGCCTGCATACTCCTTGTACGCCCCATGCATATATCAACATTACATACTCGTTTGTACTTAAAGCTATTAGTAACGCTGCTTTTCCCCACATTTGGGAACCCAATTACTCCTACCTGGACAGGCTTGCCGTAAGTCTCCTGAAAGCCTCCAACTTTACGAAGACACTCTTTGCCAAAGCAGAAACTACTTTTCATTGAGACAGCTTTCCTCTTTACCTTCACCTTGCTTATTCTCTCTTTATCCTTAAGATTTGTCAAGGCTTTGAACACTACGGTTGGCAATTCTTTTGTCAAATAATTCAGCCAATTCTCCAAATTCTCCTTTGGTATTAGATCTGATTTATTTAATATGAGTACCAGCTTTTTATGTCCACTCTTTACAGTCACCTCTTCTACCTGAGGACATCTGCAACCAAGAGGATCTTTGGCATCTAATCCCTCCAGTAAAATATCTGAGGCCTCAATCACCTTTGTAAGTTCCTGACAATGTGCTGCCTTTGGATTCTGTTCGGTCAGCTTGGCTCTCTTAGTTTTGCTTTGTCCAAGTTCCTCCACACATTCAATGTTAGATGGCTCATCAGCAGGGTCAGTTTCAAGTTTTGTTTTCTTGTCTTGTTCCTTCTGCCTATCAAGTTTCTGTTGCAGTTTTAGTTCTTCAGGCTGCTGTTTTCTTAGCTCAGCTTCCCAAAGAAGTGCCTCCTTAAAAGGAGCACTATTAGGAATTCCTGGGTGTTTCCTAGACTTCTCATGACCTCCTTTTTTGGCTCCTTCCTCAACTTTTGATGGTGCTCTCGAACCTTTTTCTGGATTTTATACCATTTATGGCAAGTCATGCGTTTACTTGCTTTCTTTAACTTTGGCCATTTCATGCTGACTGGGGAGACAGCAGGCCACACAGCAGCAGGAACAAGGTGACTCAGCGGGCCAACTAGGACTCAGTTTTCTAAGATGAATCTATTCCCAGCTAGAGATATCCAAGAATCTCTAGGACAATGGCCAAACTGAGTAGAGCCCTTTCTCTTTTGCTGAGAAATCTAGCAGCTGTCATCCCAGTACTCCGGGAGGCTGAGGCAGTACAATCACAAATGTGAGTCCAGCCCTGGCAACATAATGACTTAACTGGTCCCTGTCTCAAAAAGGAGGAGGAGCTGGGATATAGCATAGTTGGAAGGTCCCAGGTTCGATCACCAACACAGGAAGAAAAAAAAGTAGCTACCAAAAAGGGAGATTTCATATTCTACCAGCATTTGCAATTTAACTCTTTTTCTCCTCCATTTGATATTCTTTCTCAGGACTAGAGGAATTATTCTTTCCTAGATGGATAAATTCCAGATTATTTCAATCATTCGAATTTGATGACTGGTTAAAACCACAGACTGCAAGAAACGATGCAAATGAGAGGAGATTTAACTCTGATTCCTCAGGACTTTCGATTGTCTCCTAAGTCTGTAATTGGTGAATGCAGAAGAGGCCTTTGGGGTTATTTATTTGTTTTAACTATTGTGAACCTGGGTAGTTTGGGAAACAGTAAAGTACGGGCTGGCTGGCTGCTCCCCTCTTATCTTACACTCTTATTCTCCTCTGAGATTTTTTGGGCTAGACAGCATGGCTACATACAAATTCCAAATTCCAAATATCAGCCCAAAGAGGCAAAGATCTTTTATTCATAGGCTTATTGCCTGATATTAAAGTGGTCATACATTTATCCTATGTGAATACAAGTGACTTACATAGAAACATAGCCGGAAGAAAACTTCCGACTTTAAACCTGAGTCTTCACTCCAGAGATGTACTATTTAACAGCTGTGGCATACCTTTTCACTTTGTAGAAGCAGAACATAGTAGTGTGTGTCCGATTCTACATATAGGTGATAAAACGTAAAGCAGGCTAACAGTTGTGTTCCCGTGAATTTTCCTGGCCCCATGTGCCCTGTTCACTGCATGCATCATTGAACAGTTTGGTTTCTACAGTGAAAGTTACTTACTAGGGATTGTTTGAATTAAGAATTTTCTCGGGCTGGCGAAATAGCTCAGTGGTCTAAAGCGCCTGCTTAGGCAAACTTAGGCTAGTGCAGGGACTACAGTTCAATCTCCGGTACCACGTGCTGCACCAGCCCTGGCTCCTGGGGTGGGCTGAGCTGGCCACAAAAAAAGAAAAGAAAATTTCTCCATTCGCAGGACATGGCATGACTCACGTAACCATGAGGCGGGAAGACTGACTTACTGATGCACATAATTTCCTGTCCCTGGACCCCCTTCACAGACTCAGAGCCACTTTTCAAGGATGAAAGCGTGTATCCCCTCCGCCCATCTCATTGGCATTTTCCAGGCTTTTTTTTTAAAAATTTTATTTATTTATTGTGTGTGTGTGGGTGGGTGGCCAGCTCAGCCCACCAGGGGGCGGGCTGGCTGGCATGTGGTGCTGGGGGATTGAACCGTGGTCCCTGTGCTTTGCTAAGCTTGTTCTAAGTAGGTGCTTTAGACCACTGAGCCATCTCACCAGCCCCTTTCCAGGCTTTTTGATGCTGTGATCACTCTTCTCCTCTGATCGTTATTTAGTCCATGTCCTTCTAAAAAGTTATCGAATGTGAGGGGGCCTTATTTCTCATCCCTTTTTGAGAAATGCAGAAAGCTCTTGACCTCCTTTAAATAATATGAATCTACAAAATGATGAAGTATGGTGGCAGAATGTCCCCATGGTGGTTTTCTTGTTATTTTACGGTGTGATACTCATAATCCTATGCACGCTTGGCTTTGCTGCCTCAGGTAATACAGCGAGGGGACCACAGCGTGGTTTCTCTCTGCTCCAAAGTCTGCTTTCAGATACGACATCCTTGGCCACAAGACTGAAGAAAAACACACCTCTGCATCTTGGGGTCTCTGCCCAGGTCCTGTTAGTCATTGAGTAATGGAAAAAGTGACCTGAGATGACACAGGAGGATGACAGGAACCAGAGGAGGACATTAAAAACATCCCAGGATGCCTCTGTTGTGAATCCAAGCCCCTTGACCCCTTGGCATGGGAAAGGAGGCCTCCTGCGGGCTGAATTCCTCTCTTGTGTCTTCCTTATTGGGACCACTTGTTCAACTCAGTCTTCCGGGTACAGCAGATTGGTTCTGGCCAACATGTTTCTGGTCCTCCAGGTGCTGCTTTCTTCCTGGACACTTGGCTAGCCTTTCCTCTCACTGTCCATCAGCTCTTATCTGCTTGCTGAAGATATCCTCCACACCCTAAGATTAAGTGGTTAAAACCCTCTTTAGTGGCTATAATCTTAATTCTTGTAACTCCTTTCGTGGTAGCTGTCCTCTGAGAAGCAAGGGTCAATCTTAATTCTATGTGCAATTCCAGACAATAATAGTACAGTGCAAAGGGCAAAATGGATATTCAACAACTGAAAAGTCATTCTAGGAAGGATTGTGTAAACAGTTATGTCATATCTTCAATAACAGTTTTTCACGCTGGCAAGATTTGAAAGGTCTGCTGCATACTCTGAACTGAAATCTCAAAGCAAGGCATGATTCTGACTCTTTCCAACAGAAGAGAGGAAAGTCTTAAATGTAGAAAAGATATTCATGATTCTTGTCCCCTTTACTTGGATATTGTTAGAAAACCATTAGTGGGAAACCCTCAGGTCAACAGGAACACTTACAAAATTCAAGGGCAGAATTCTTTTTTTTTTTTTTTTTTTTCCCACCAACATCCTGTTTTCATAGCTCTAGTTTATAACCTATGCTTGGTTGTCTTAATGCATGTGAATGCTCTCTCCCTTGAGGCAAACCTATTTTATTCTGGCAATCAGAGTAATTGCTATTTTAATAGATATATTTTATTGTAGCTGTCCCTCCCCTGGGCACCAACATTCTCTTGGAAATGCATCAAGAGAAGATGGTGACAAGAAATGTGGCTGAGACAGAGAGGGCCAGGCTCACTCATGACCTTTGTCTATTCTGCTGTTAATTCCCAAGTTCCCCTACTCAATTTATTGGGAGAGACGAGCAATTTTAGGGGTCTTACAATATCAAAGAATCTATATTTTTAGAAATATTGTGAGTGGATCCAAATTTGGAGTGTTAATTTAATTAATTTATTTCTTGGCAGAACCAGGGATTGAACTGAGGCCCTTGTGCTTGCCAGGCAAGCGCTTATTCTCCTGAGCCATCTCCCCGGCCCCCATGGGGTATTAATTTAAAATAGGCTCAATAGCTGTTAACAAATCTCAAGCCTAGACTTGCATCAGATACACAGTACACGTTTCTTCCGGTCCCCGAATGGTGATAATCACCAAGCCTGGCGCCGTTCCAGCTCGGGGTGAGTTTCTCATGGAAGTGCACGTGTTTCTGGGCATTTCGCTCACTCATATCCTCCTGGCTTGGTCATGTCCAGTAGTAGAGTCACAGACCACGTTTCCTTGCAACTTCCAGGGGCTGGCTCTCTGCCCCCGCTCCGTCCAGCACAGGCCAGGCAGGGCACGTTTCTGGAGGAACTGATGACGGGAGATCCTTCTTCTAGGAGCAGAGTAGTACACAGCCTGGCTAAGTCATCGGAGCCTGTCACGTCTGCACCACAGATCGGGTCCTCGCCCACTCACGCCTAGTGGCACCCACCCTGTGATGCATGACCATCTTCCCACTGTCCTTGTCTTCCACCTGAGAAACAATCTGAGTTTCCTACTTGTGCACTTTCTCATTTCCCTTTCTTCTATTTTCAGGCTGGGAAAAAGCCCAGGAAATTACCACCAAGCATATTTTGTTAGAGCAGGCCTAGTAGAAGTTGCTCCCGATAGTCATATAGCTGTAGGATATAGGAGGACAGCCATGGCACTCTTCCACCCACCCCAAGGGACAGAAAATGTGATTGTGTTAGTCCATTTCTAAAAGCATTTCCCTCTTCCCTCTACCGCTTGGAAGACCTTATCACAAAAGCAAGATAGCAGTCTCATTGCACCCCCACAACTGTGTGCTGGGCGGGGCTGAGCATGGGGTCCCTAGCCCAGCTCCTCTCTTCTCTGCTTTCTGGCTGTCTGGGGTGCCCAGCTCTCTACTGCCAGGCCTTTCCACCATGCTGTTTCTGCTTTGATGCCAGCTTGCCATGGACTTACCCCTTGGAAACCATAAGCCACATAATGCTCTCCTCTGATACATTGTGGCTATTAAATATTTTGACCCAGCAGTGGGACAACTGACCAATACAAGCTCTAAATTCTAGGATTACATGAAAGAATTAATGGCTTGCACTCTACTTTCTTCACACCTCAAACTCTCTAGTTTCCTGTCCAAATCTAACATTCTATAACATAGCACAACTTTCAAAAGCAAAGTTTCAGTCTGGCAGTGGTGCCTAGAGCGGCTGAGACAAGATGGGTCAGAGTCAGAGTGGTGGCCAAGGTCCTGGAGGTGGTAAGCAGGATGACAAGGATAAGAAAAAGAAATATGAACCTCCTGTACCAACCAGAGTGGGGAAAAAGAAAACAAAAGGACCAGCTGCTGCCAGCAAACTGCCACTGGTGACACCTCACACTCAGTGCCATTTAAAACTACTCAAGTTAGAATTAAAGACTATCTTCTCACGGAGGAAGAATTTATTAGAAATCAGGAACAAATGAAACCATTAGAAGAGAAGCAAGAGGAGGCAAGGACAAAGGTAGATGATCTGAGGGGGACCCCAATGTCAGTAGGAACCTTGGAAGAGATCACTGATGACAATCATGCCATCGTGTCGACATCTGTGGACTCAGAACACTATGTCAGTATCCCTTCATTTGTGGACAAGGATCTGCTGGAACTAGGCTGCTCAGTCCTACTCAATCACAAGGTGCATGCTGTGATGGGGGTGCTGATGGATGACACAGATCCTCTAGTCACAGTGATGAAGGTGGAAAAGGCCCCTCAGGAAACCTATGCTGACATTGGTGGGTTGGACACCAAATCCAGGAAATTAAGGAGTCTGTGGAGCTTCCTCCCACCCATCCTGAATACTATGAAGAGAAGGGTATAAAGCCCCCTATGGGGGTCATTCTCTATGGTTCTCCCAGCACAGGTAAAACCTTGTTAGCCAAAGCAGCAGCAAACCAAACTTCGGCCACTTTCTTGAGAGTGGTTGGCTCTGCACTTACTCAGAAGTACCTGGGTGATGGGCCCAAACTTGTATGGGAATTATTTCAAGTTGGTGAAGAACATGTGCCATCTATTGTATTTATTGATGAAATCAACACCATTGGGAACAAAAGATAGGATTCAAACTCTGGAGGTGAGAGAGAAATTCAGTGA
>NW_004524603.1:7263955-7272299 GCF_000260255.1 Octodon degus
AAACAGAAAGGTACCCTTGCGGGGCTGTATCTCTAGTGAACCCCAGCTGCTTTTAGGCAAGTGGTTGGGACTTTGCTCAACCCCTGGGAAGGATGAGGTTTGGGAAGGTGCCCTGAGGGAGACAGTTGATTTTTATCTGTAACATGGCATGGCTTTTCCAGTATGACACCTAGGGTGCCTACTGCACGGCCTTTGTCTGTGGTTACTGTGCTGCTTGTTCTCTGCTTCCCAATAAAATGTGCTCTTCCCCCCCCCGAAAAAAAAGTCAAAACAAACAAAAACAAAAGCAACATTTCAGAAGTGGCAAAACATCAAGTGGTTAGTAGTGGTGGAATCAGCCCAGTGGTTCCCTTCTATTATGGAGTACCACAAATAAATGAACATGACACCCAAGTTTGGAGAGCTGTCCGCTTAGGAAATAACAACAGCCACCCCCATAAGTCCTTATCATGTGTTAACTCATGGAGTTTGTGAGGCTGGCACATTCTTTTCATTTGGAAGGATAAAAAGTTGAGTTCATGTGGTCAGGAAGTGGTGGAGTGAGGATTTGAATCAGAGAAGTTGGTTCTAGAAACCACTAAACACTTAGTGGGGTTGTCCCCTAAGGGAAGGGCCCACCTATGCTATCAAATCACCCGCATCAGCATGTGGTCCTAAGGGACCGACCACACCCATCCTGGTGTTTTCACTGAGAGGCAGACAAAGCCAGACAAAGCCTTTTGACAGCAAATAGCTTCCGACTGCATCTGCGGTTCTCCAGAAGCTGAGGTTATCTCATCGGACAAAGGAAGATTCCACAGGATGGCAGTATTGGTTGTACAATGTGGCAATCTGCGCACGTGGAATCAACACAGAAAATCTGCTCTCTGCCTCTGGAACCCCTACTGGACCAAAATACATTGAGGAAATGGTTTCCACCACAGTAGAGATGCTCCTGGCTGTCACCATCCCAGGACAGGAAATAGTGCAAACTGTGCTTTCAAATATTATCAGAATATATCTTTGACTGTATTTATAGAATGTGAAAAATCAATGAGAGAAGTTTCTAGGCAGCTGGTTAAGTACTAGAAACAGACTTAAAAGACAGTTGTAAGAACAGAGTATTGAGGAGAGACTTGTTTTCTTGAACCTCGAATTCCTCATCTATGCTCAGTTATAGACTGAGATTCAAAATACGGACATTTGTAGACTGCAGGCTCAGAAACCAATGGCAAATAAAATGCATTTAAGTGCACATAAAAATAAATTGAGATTACCTAACATAAAACCCCTCAAAATAAAAAGGCACTAAAAGCTTCAGGTTGTCATATATCAGAGACAAAAAAAAAGTTTTAGATTGGATGTGACATCGAGAGAAAAAAAAATCTCCATGGAAACCAGTGGAGCTTCAGTATTGAAAGTGATAATTTGAGACACTTTCACAAAATTGCTGTTATTAATTATAATTTAATTTAAATTGCAACACTATTTTCTCTGCAGGGCCCTTGTTCGTGTATACGTGCCCTGGCTTCCCCCAGTGTCTTTCTTTCCTTTTCTTCTCTCCTAGAAGCTGAGTTATATAGCAGAAAATGATTTTTAATCAATTAATTTGTTTCAACCACTCATGATACTTTAGAATTCAATATAAAGACAAATGGCCATTGACTCTGATGCTGAGGATGGAAGAAATACTGTTTTATTTTAAGGAGAAAGCTGCTGATCAGATTTTGAGGAAGAAGAGATTTCTCAGGATCTGAAGGCTTTTGCATGTAGAACAAGCACGAGTCCCTGAACCTACCTGACCATGTTTACATCTATAGCTCTTACCCTAGTTTCTAAGGAAAGCTACTCAGCCACAATTTCCAGTGGCAAAGGAAGAGAAGACTTTGGAGTTTCGGCTTCTGACCTGAGCAGCTAAGCCTTATATTCCCAGCTTCTTGTAGGAGAGAGAAAGTGGTAGCCTCTTGTATGATTGTTGAGGACCCAGTGACCAAAAGAAGTGAATTGGGTGAAAATAAACAGAATGAGCACATTTGCTTTGTTTGCTGTATGTCCTGGTTATTTAGGAAATAGCTACTTTAATACAAAAGACAAAGGGCTGTGGTGCCTTGCCAGCCCCGTCCCCGAGGTGCGTGGAGATGGGGATTGAGACTGGGTGTGGTGGTACACGCCTGTAATCCCAGTGCTTGGGAGGCTGAAAACAGGATCACTGCGAGTCCGATCTACATAGTGAGATCCTGTCGACCCTGTCCTAAATACATGGGAAAAAAAAAGATGTAATACAAAAGAGCAGAATGAGCAATTATGTTTGCTTCTTTCATATGTTTCTTCATAAGCTTCTGGATTGTCTCAATTACCTTTCAAGAAAAAGACGGATACACGTGGACCGGGCTAGCCCGGCTGTACACTCCCATCTGTGCAGTGAGGAATTTTTTGTATGAACACTGTCATTGTTTGTTGACTCGTAGATATTTATGATTGGAAATGGCTCATTATTGATAGACACTAAGGCTCTGCACCCTGTAAAATAAACTAAAGTAGATGGGGTCTATTTCATGTTAGACAAATACATCGTGTTATTTCTCAGGTGGGTGAACTATTCATTCTTGTCTGGGTATGCTTTTATAAATCAGTTGTCAAAGTTATCACGTAACGTGGAGACTAGGGCATTAGATTGTTATGGCTGCTGTTTTGTACAGGTCCCTTGGCCTTGGAACATCTTGCTGTATCTCAGTGCAGTAGTGGACAACCCAGGACAGAGGGCGAGGAGGTCAAAGCTCGTGGTTGGTGGCTCCAGGGTCATTAGGCTGTGGTCTCTGGGCTCCTCATTCAGGGCGCTTTCTTCTAAGCATCTTTTTTTGGGTAGGGGTGGTGGTGCTGGAGATTGAACCACTGAGCTTCACTCCTACCTGTTTTGTTTACCTTTCTTTTTCTCTAGTACTGGGAGTTGAATGCAGGGCCTTTAGCTGCACTCGCCCTTCTCTTATTTTTTATTTTGAGACAAGGTCTGGATTAAGTTGCTAAATTGCCTGGGCTGATCCTCTTGCCTCTGTTTCCCAGAGTGCGAGATTCCAGGCATGGGCCTTTACCCCTGATTGGACAAGCCTTCAATATGTAGATCAGACAGCCTCAGCTGGGGGCTGGGGGACCCTGTGTGCAATGTGTTCAATTTTTTTTTTTTTTTTTCTTTTTGAGATGGCATCTCACTGTGCAGTTCAGGCTGGCCTTGAGCTTACTTTATAGCCTATGCTGGTCTCAAAAAGATCCTCTTGCCTCAGCCTCCTGAGTGCTGGGATTACAGGGGTGTGCCACCACACCTAGCTGCAATGTTGAGTTTTTTGTATTAACACAGTCATTCTGTGTGGAGGGCTGTCATCACTTCTTTCTCTCCCTGCCAGAGTGTTGGTAAATTCATGTTGACCTTAGTCCACGATGAAGCCTGGAACTGGGGGAAGAGGATAAATTTGGGAAGTGCCACTTCTCCTGCAGCATGGCTCTGGAGGGTGCTGCCACTTCCAAAGGAATTGGGGCCCGGGGGTGGCAGGGAACCGGATCCCCTGCCCTGTGTAACCAGGCGCTCTTTGGTCTTGGGACCAACGTATCTGTACCTCTGGTGGCCTTTTCTTTCTCTGTCCCGCAGTCAGCTGCACCTCAGGGGGAAGCAGATTGATTCTGAGAGCGCTAGCTCGGTGTGAAGGATCACTGGGGATCGTCTCACAGCGCAGGCTGAGCTGCTCCGGGCTGGTCCAGGCCCACTTCTAACGGGCGCCACAGTGCCTGATTGCAGAACTTTAATTGAGACCCTTGGTGGTTCCTATCTCCCGCTGCTCGTGTGTGCCCGAGCACACGTGTGTTTTAATTTAATGTGGAGCCCAGGAGGCAACTGAAATGATTCCTTCTGAGAACCTTGTCTTTTTTTCTGTCTTGGTGGAATCATTTGTGCTTTTAATGATCTTCACGCCAGAAGGTCCCACGGTTCCAATTTCTTCAGCTGTTTCTTTTTCATGTTGTGAAAATTGTAATAGGAATATGGCTTTAATTTCTGATTATGATTTTTCCATATTTTGAGTGGAGAAGCGAGTTTCTATTACTAATCTATATTAAGAGCAGTTGAAGAAAAAAACAGGCAGGGAGTTTAATAAATGGCTGTCTTAGGTACGTCCTCCAATATACCTTTTCTGGTTCAAAATATGCAAATTGGTCCTTTAAAAAGTGGGTCAGGGAGGGGAAACACTAGACCTGTTTCTTTTTAATTTCTTTCTTTTAAAAAATTTTTTTGTACAGTGTCTCACTATAAAGGTCAGACTCCTAGTGATGCTCCTGTTTTCAGCCTCACCAGTGCAGGGGTTACAGGCATGTGCTACCATGCCCAGACTTGGTTGTTGGCTCAGTGCGCCTGGGGGTAGGGCCAGTGTGGCGTGCAGTACCAGGGACTGGACCCTGGTCACCTGCGCTGAGCTATCTCACCGGCCCTAGAGCAGTTTCTGCCGCTTCCTTTTCTACCTCCTCCTCCTCCTCCCTGTCCCCCTCCCTGGCTCCTTCCTTCTTTTTCTCTGTCCCCTTCTTAGTGTTTGGAGACAGGGTCTCACTGTGTAGTTCATGCTGGCCTTGAATGCACCGTGTGGCCTCAAACTCACGGTCCTCCTGCCTCACCTCCTGACACAGGTGTGTACCACCAAGCTCCGTGTACTTAGGTTCCCCAGGCACTACAAGGCCTACATGAGAGAAAAGATACTTTCTAAAACATTGGGTTTTCGAATACCTGGAGTTTATGAATTTGCTTTTTTTTAAAAAAAGGATTCTTTTTTTTTTTTTTTTTTTTTAACTTTCTGCAAAGCTTTATTCCGGAGGGGCTCAGTCCTTCTTGGCAGCTGCCTTCCTCATGGCGGCCAGCACGTTGCTCAGCTCCTCACGCTTCCTCTTGGCGCGGATGTGCGTCCCCCCTCTTTTCTTGATGAACTTGAGGGCGCGCTTGTCCTTGGAGACCTTGAGCAGCTCCATGGCGCGCCGCTCATAGGGGGCGAAGCCGCACACTTCCTGGATCATGTCCCGCACGAACTTGGTGTGTTTGGTGAGACGTCCGCGGTGGCGGCTGTGCCTCGGTTTGCTCACATTCTTAGTCACCTTGTGGCCCTTGTTGAGGCCCACGGCCATGGGATAGCGGAGGGCCATGGCTACTCTTTTTCAATGGTTGCTGTGGCCAAAAAAAAAAAGGATTCTTATCTGCTTGCTGCTGTTTCCTGCATGGGAAGGGGTAGCACAGTGACAGGACACACCAATTGGTGATGGGAACAGCTGAGGCCGTCCAAGCATATTATGGGATGTCAGATGCCCTAACACACCAATGCCTGTCTATGGCTTTATGAAACAAACCCGGATGTAGATGGCGCCCTGAGCACGCCCAGCTTAAAGGAGGCTCAGCTGATAGAAATTGTGATTTTCTTGTTAGTGAGGTACGAATAGGAAGAGCTGGTTGTCTGCAGAACCATGGAAATGGCCTCCGTTTCTGCGGGTGTTTGAGAAAATAATGGAAGACAAGAAGGGGAGAGCAGCCAGTCTCAGTGAGCACACCTGAAAAACACTCGGGAAGGGCTCCCGCTGTCTGTCACCCTTCTGCGAGACGGTGGTCTGGGACTCAGAAACACACCTGCAGGGCCTTCTGCAGGTATCCGCCAGGGCTTTGAGTGTCCCGGATTAATGGCTTTGAAGTTTGATGAGAATCGCGTTTCTTTCATCTGAAACCTCCTCAGGAGGTGACCACCATTTGTGCAAACGGAGGCGCAGGGCATCTGTTTAGGGGCCGGGCGGGCAAGCAGGTCTCCCCGGAGCCCCACTCTGCGCAGGTTCCCAGCTAATCCAAGGCCATGCCTGGACTGGCGCTGGTTCTCTTGGAAACGGCTGGCTGGGTAGCACAGATTGATTTTTGTCACTGCTTTCAAAAGAGTGAATAATAACATAGATTTAAAAAGACACAAATCTTCTGCTGCAACCTTTGAATCTCAGCTCGAAAAAGACACTGGCTGAGGCCGGAGAACACAAACCGGCTCCTGCTCTTGGGCACAGGCTCTGCCCAGACTTGCGGGCCCTTCGTGTTGGAACTGCTACCGCAGCGCAGGGCGAAACACCAGGTCTCCGGAAACGAGTAGTACACAGAACAGACTGCAGCCGGCTCCCAGCTCCGGCTCCACCAGCAAACCTAGAGTGCTTTTCAAATTAATTCTGCGCATATATTAAGTCTTTCATTGATGCCCCTTTGGGCTGTTGGTTTTGAAATACGCTTTTCAGCTGTGCTGGTGCGAATGAAAATTTATAATTCTAATCCCAAGACAGCATCTTTTCTACCAAGAAAGCGGACTTCAGAAAACGGAATAGCAAAGCCCACAATGCTGACTGTATTTCCCTTTATGTTTTGAACTGGCTTCTTCTTGAAATAATGGTAGCTCTCCAAGGATAATTGTCTTTGCTTGTTGATAGTGGAAGGGCTCGAGGTTGCCAAACAGAACCTCATGAAAACAATTTACCTCCAGTTATTAAAGTTGCCTGGTGCTGTTGTACAGACCTCCCTGTGCTACTTCCAGTCACTGTAAAGGTAATGTGACAAATGCCAGCACAAGCCATGTGGCTTTGTCATAGTTCTTCTCCATCATGCCCACAGAATGTGAAAAAAAAAATGTTTAATTGGCGCTAGCAGCTTGGGGATGATTTATTCTGTATAAAAACAGAAAGGTGGAACAGTATGTATTTAGTAGCAGGACTTTCACCTGCAGGTGGGCAAATATGTACGATCCCAGACTTCAGTGTAAGATTGGAAGGCTGGTGACGCTGCTCAGGGTAAAGAACTGGAATTTCTATGTGTAAGCTCCAACTCTGCATTAGGAAAATGCGCTAAACCAGAGTGAGGACAGCGGGATCTTGGAGCTGACAGAGCGGCTCTCAGTGTCATCCGGACCAAGGGGCTGACAGCGCAGGGGCCCACTGAGTCACAACCCGGGCTCCATCTAAGAACCATGTGGGCCGGGGACCGGGTCTCCGCACGGCTCTAATGCACAGTTAGGGTTGATCAAGCCATCGCAGAGACAACGAATGCATCCATTTCCTCCCACAGACATTTTCCTTATTTTGAGAACACGGCTAGTAAGGTCCACTCAGCCTACTTCGCAGTCAGGATCAAACAAAATCACACATCGAGAGATTTTCATCGAATGAAGTCATTTTACAAATTTAAGACCTATTTCTTTTGTCTGTATCCTCTCCAGGTTTCTTTGAATTTTTAAAAATCTTTTATTTATTCATTTGGGTACAGGGTCTCACTATGCAGCTTGGACTTGTGGTGATCTTTCTGCCTCAGCCTCCTCAGCGCTGGAATACCATGCTTGGTTCCAGGGCCAGCATGGCATGCATAACTGGGGATCAAACTTGGGTCCTTGTGCTTGCCAGGCAGGCACTTAGACCACTGAGTCATCTCCCCAGCCCACCCTTTCTGGTTTCTAAAAGTTAAAATTCCCGAGGTAATGATAGAGAATGTGGTCAACTTTTCCAGAGGAGGATTTTTGAAGTGACTCATCTTGTCCTCTATGTTTAAAATAACAAAACCTCAAATCCGTACAGACTTTTAAAGCACCCTTCTACTTCAACATAAAATAGATTTAAATGTTTTAAAAAAGCCTCTTGCGGTTGCTCCTGGGGAAGAACTTCACAGTAGAATCCAAAATCCGGTCTGTCTTAAGACATTTCTGAGTGGGCTGCACACAGCATGCAGAATCAATGGAAGGTCTCCCGGGTGGGAAGCAATTAATTATTTATTGGCTATTAGTATTTACAGGGTGACTTTGCTCTGAAAGGCGCAGGGTAGCAGGGTAGCAGGGCAAGTGCTCCATCTGGAGGCTGCTGCGAAGTTGGGGGTCAGGGCCTTGATTTTCCAGCCAAATGGAAATGGCACCTCTGGGTGGTAACTGGCTAGGCTTCTCTAGGGATTTCTCTAGCAGCCTTGGAAAACAGTAAGATAGCGAAAGAAGTGAGGCCACAGCGAGGTGTGGTGGCACAGGCCTGTAATCTCAGGACCCTGGCGGCAGGTTGAGGCAGGAGGATCACAAGTTTGAGCCCAGCCTGGGCAAGATAGCAGTAGCCTATTTCAAAATAAAGGAGAGGAGAGCCGGGGATGTAGTTCAGTGCAAAGGCTCTGGGTTCAATCTTTTGTACTGCAAAGAAAGTGATGCATTATTTGGAGATTTGGAGGGTGTTGTGTCCCCTGGGTGGCCCTGCAGCTCGGGGACTTGGAGCTGGAGGAGACAATAGTGAGATTCAGGGACATGGGGGTGGGGCAGGGGCAGGGACTGAGGAGCGCACATCTCCCACGTTTTTCCTG
>NW_004524603.1:7272579-7282367 GCF_000260255.1 Octodon degus
TGGGGGGTGGGTGATGGCGACAGAGTGGGCTGGGGTCTGAGCTGAACAAGCGCGAAGTCTACAGGGAGAGAGGCAAAGAGAGTGGCAGAGAAAAGTGGGCCGTGGAAGAGAAAGCCACAGAACGGGGAAAACTACGGTCTAGAAACTGTCCCAAAGCTGTGCGTGTGTGCGCCCTGCTTGATGTTGTCTGTGGTGGCACCTCAGTCAGTCGTCCAGGCTCAGGAAGAACAAGGCCAGTGGCCCCTGGCCCCTGCAGGCACACGGGCTAGCACACAGGAGCTGGAGCCCGCTGCACGGGGGCTGGGCCCCGGGAGAGCACAGTGCCCCCACCGCTCTGCAGAACACAAGCTGCCAAGTATGTTCCTCTGGGGCTGTGGGGAGGTGGCGGCAACTTCAGCTGGCAGCCAAGTTCTTTTCAGGTCCTTTGGGTGAGAGATTTTTTTCTACCACAAAATCTCCATGCCAGGAGGGTGCTGGGGTACATGTCTGAGATCTCAGCTGCTCAGGAGGCTGAGGCAGGAGGACTGCAAGTTGGAGGTCAACCTGGGCAACATGAGATCTTGTCGGGAAATAAAAAATAAAAAGGGCTGGGGATGTAGCTCAGAGGCAGAGCACGTGCCTAGCTTGTCTGAGGCCGGGGTCCTGTCCCCAGTATACACACATACCCAAGCCTACCCGCTGACACCCATGTGTGGTCCAGGAGTTGGGCTGGGCCAGTAGAAATGTTATCTTAGGATTAGGGTTCATATTTGGTGACTTTGGCTCCTATTATTGCTGGGTAAGAAAAGGATTTGACACAGAAGTAATGAAAATATGAAAATCCAAGTTGTGGACCACACAGTTAAAGACAGCAAGTCTAAATTTTAAAAAGTCAAGACAAAAGCAAATGATCATAGATCTAGTAAGGCAATCCAAAAGTTGGTTCTTTAATTATCTACCTTTTTTTCCTCTCTCTTAATCAAGAAGAAAAATGAGGGGCCAGCAATGTAAGAAACATCCAGTTTCTCGAAAGGACTATGGAAATTAAATTGGTGTGAAAGCTTAATTGGTCCAATTCTATGGAAATGAATTTGAAAACCTCGATTAAATGCATGCATTTCTAGAAAGAAGATGAGCAAAAATCTAATTAGATGAATCATCATAAAATGAGAGTTTTGGAGGAGGAGTTTCTCCCACAGAAAACAGAAGCTATGGTGGTTGTGCAGGTGAAAACTACCGAAACACAAGGTCATGTGCTAAGGTCGCCGCTGTCTTTGTCACGAGGTGTGGCCCAAGGCCAGAGGCAACAGCACCTCAGAAGCTGCGTTAGAAATGCAGACTCTGGCTGGGTATAGTGGCCCATGCCTGAAATCCCAGCACTTGGGAGGCTGAGGCAGGAGGATCACTGTAAGTTCAAGGTCAGCCTGAGCTACACAGTGAACTCAAGGTCAATCTGAAATACATAGCAAAACACTCTCTCAAAAAGCAAACAAGGGGTTGGGGATATAGCTCGGCAGCATAAGTGCCTGCCTGGCAAACACAAGGTCCTGAGTTCGATCCCCAGTACCACAAAAACCAAAACAAACAAAAAAGCAAACAAACAGGGCCAGGGATGTAGCTCAGCAGCACAGCACCTGCCTGGCAAGTGTGAGGTTGTGAGTTCTATTCCTGGTACCAAAGGAAGGAAGGAAGACAGACAATACAAACAAACAAAACCCATCCTCCCCCACAAAAGCAGACTGTTTCTTTGGGGGGAGGGGGCAGGAGGGAAAGACAGAATGCTGAGTTTTTTGTTTTTTTTTTCCCTTTTCAGTTCAAGCTGGGATGGCCTGGAAGTCGTGGTGACCCTCCTGCGACAGCCTCCCAGGGGCTTGCAGCACCAGCTCTGGGTTAGAAACAGACCATCAAACCCTCACTCTGACCTAAGGGTCTGCAGATGCTAAATCCCCAGGGAGAGGCTACGCCTGGTAAAGATCAAGTGACACTTGTGTGACTCGTCCTGCAACCAAGAGACGGACACAGAGGCCCGCACGGGGCAGGGGGAGGACACAGGCAACCGAGCTACGCCGCCATCAGCTTTTTGTACACGACGCCAATAAAGCGAGTGGATTCCCGCCGGTTTCCCTGGAGTAGGATGGCGTCTTACGGCAGCGCCGCAGGCCACGAATGCGTCCATTCACGCACTCCGTTTCGGTGACAAACACGACTGTGCCATCTTCCCCAGAACTGTGGAACAAACTCAGCTTGGGAGCTGAGGTACCGCTGTATATTATTTATTTGCTCCAAAAGATGCAGTAGGGCTTATTTTCTGGGGAAGTCTTATTTTTTCACATACAACAATCTACCTTTGTTCGTGTACCAAGGTACCACTTGAGCATTTACAAATAATTACAACTTATAGTATCTAACTGTTGTCATTATTATTTACTTCTATGTAATTATTATTTTATAATAAATGAAATAATCCAGCGTCCTGTGTTGTAACAGATAAACTAAATGCCTCCACCTGGTTGCCAATCTTATCTGGGACTTATTTTTGGGGTAGGGCTTATATTATGAGAATCCTGAAAGAAATTATGCTAGGGCTTATTTGCCAATTAGGTCTTATTTTCAGGGAAATAGGACAAATTTGAGAGGAAGAAGTAAATGTGCAGGAATAGAAACGAAAAATTCTTTTGTTGTTTTTTAAAGGAAAATTCTGAGCAAATGGAAAATTGGCTCTATCGGATAAATCAACCTAAAAGCTCAAGTTTTTGAGATACAGTGTCACTATGTAGTTCGTGCTGGCCTTGAACTCACTATATATCCTGAGCAGGCCTTGAACTCAGGCAACCCTCCTGCCTCAGCCTCCTGATGATGTTATTTCAGGCATAAGCCACCAGCTGTGGTCATAAAAGCTCACTGTTTTTTTCATGAGGTAGGCAGCTCCTACCTCATGAAGAGCCCAACCCAAGCCAGAAGGGACCGGGAGTCCAAATGGAGATTCCTGCCACAAGGACAGCTGGGAATAGGACTGGAGGAGGGGACCTCAACCAATGATGTTGGGGTCACAGCCAGTACTGGGACAAAAGGCTGGATTCTTGCCCTGCTCTTTCCACCCAAAAACATTTGCAGGGGAGGAAATACAAAGATCTCACAGCTAATGCCGAAAGTCAATGGGGAAAAGATATACAATAATTATAAAAATAAGTTCTGAACACAGAAAAGATGATGCAGACCCAAAAGCCATGAATCACTATATTTCATTATGTCAAAAACATAGAAAAACTTTTACCTGAGGAAAAAAGCCCATAAATTAAAAAAGATTGAGGTTAAACTGGGAAAGCATCCAAATATGTTAAGATAGTCATTTTCTTGGCATATAAAGAATACTTCTGAATCAATTAGCAAATGGCCAACAAACCAATAGGAAAGGATGGGAACAACTAAATCATTCTTGGGGCCGAGCATATAATGAATAGGCAGCTCAGGTCCAGGGGGATAGCTCAGTGGCACAAGCACCTGCCTAGCAAGTGCAAGGTCCCGAGTTCAATCCCCAGTAACACACACACACACACACACACACACACACCAGCTCGTAAAAATATAAAAATTATATATATATGGAAAGACACCTAACTCATCTATGATTAATGAAAATGAATTAAAGCAACAAGTTTTATTTTTAAAACAAAGCAATAAAATTTAGTAAAACATACTGCACTGCTTTGATGAGGGTGTGGGAATAAAGGCCTCGGACATTGTTGGGCTGTCCACTGCAATATGTCATGACTTATTACCTCTTTTTTTTTTTTTGGCAGCACCGGGGATTGAACTCAGGCCCTTGCGCTCACCAGGGATGCGTGTATTCTACTGAACCATCTCCCCGACCCCATGACTTATTACCAATAGCTACCAAAATTAAAAATACAAGTATCTTTGATTCACATAAAACAGAAACAAAAGATGAGATACAACGAAAGTGATCATTCCTTCCCGAATCTACGGCTCGATATTGTATATTTGAGACACACAAACACGCTGGGCGCATTCACAGGGAGAGCAGAAGTTAGCACATTTTTAAGCAAATGCACATTAGCACGTGGGAGATGATATTTTTTCTTTACATTGAAGTGTGTGCTCTGTTAGTTTTCTTAAAAAGACAAGATAGTAAGATTTCTACAAGAGATGAAACGTGTTAATCATGCCATCCCAGCACGGGGACGAGAGAAGAGGCCTACTTGGAGGTGAAGAGGGACTAAGGGCTGGCGAAATTGCAGGCGTGCAGGGAGGGAGCCCACGCCCGGCTTGAGGCGGCCGACCAGATCCACGCGATTTCCCAGTGTTCATCGTAGCCATACGCCTTTTGCACATGACGATATAAAAAGTATTTTATCCTCAGATGGCAGAAAGGGAAATTGGGATAGAGACAAGAAATCAGTGCATTGAAACTCACAGCCGTAGGGGCAGATGCCTGCAGGAAGCGGATGTGCTCTGTCCAGGGGAGACGCCCACCTGGCTGCAGTGGCGAGCAGAAATCTTGGTTCTGTCCGCGCTGCCTGCACGGATACCCACACCTAGCAGGCGGAGAGGGTGGTCCACGGAGGCAGCCCGAGGGTCGCACTCCGCAACTTCTCCCTACCACGGGGAGACCCAGGTTCCTAAGAGAGCTGGTGTTCATTTTACAGCCATGGGGACCCAGCGAATCTCCTGGACAAGTCTGACTTTGGACCCTCAACCTGGCTCCTGAGGCCCTCTGGCCGTGGACCTGGGCGCGCGGAGGAGGCCCCGACGGCCTTCCACTTCGCCCCTCCTGCTTCTTTACCCTCTGTGTCCCACCTGGGCCCCCCTTGGCACCGAGGCTGTAGTCTTATATCTCTGATTTGAGTTCCATTGCCCGACAAGCTTGAACCACTGGTGGTACGAGCGTGACTGTGCCACGGGGCGGCTTGTGTGGGCTGCAGTATCACTTAACGTTCAGAGGTGGGCAGTACTTATTCAAGTAATAATCAGATTTGGCCCACTTAAAGACTTGATTAGTTTTATTAGTAACAAGACCAATCAGCACATGTGTATCGCTGGTGTTCAAGCTGCCTGATGCGACAGTCATGCACATGCCAGAAGTTCAAACCGGCTGAGGCATGGAAGCTAGCTTTGGGGCACACCACATGCCCAGCGAACCTGAGTCTTACTTGTGTTGAGTACTGTCTGTGCTGAGTACTATCCGTGTCAAGTACTACCTGTGCTGAGTACTACCCATGTCAAGTACTACCTGTGCTGAGTACTACCCCTGTTAAGTACTGCCTTGCTGAGTACTACCCACTCAAGTACTACTCATGCTAAGTACTACCTAGTTACACTGAAATGTTGTGAAATGGGGACAAGGAGTCATAACTAGAAGCCCCTTAGAAAATGATGCCTTGCCTCTTAGTGCCACGCCTAACCCAGTGATATTTTGGAAGAGGCCCTAGGATGGGCCTTGGGTCTGATGCATTTTGTATCAAATGCTATGCAAGTACTAGAACCCTGCAGGGTCAACACAAGGGCCCTGCGAGACAGCTCGGTGCACAGGCTGGGGTTGCTCCGCAGTGCAGAAAGGGAGCACCAGCCTCTTGGAGCCCTTCTCTCTGGTCTTTGGACTCTGTCTTTTACAGGACTCTCCTGGCCATCTTGCTGCTGTCCTCCTGCCAGAAGGTCCTTCCTGTGCCAAAGAAATGAGCATCTCTGGGTATGATAGGGACAGAGGAAACAGAGCTCTTAATTCTGGGAGGGGGATCACAGCAAGTGACAGGCGTTCTGTGACCCTTAAGATAAACAAGAACTCAGCCCTGGGCATTGCTTTTTCTGCCTGGTAGCTACTGTTACAAAAATATTCCTAAGGGCCAAATAATGACGGCATTCAAAGCAGACTACAGTTAGTCTCAAAGGGGGAAACTGAGGCAGAGAACCAGACCAGCCGGGTGTTTCTAACAGGGCAAGATTGGTGTAAGTCAAATCTATTTACATGACATGAGGACAAACTGTGTTGATAATTTCTCTTATTAAAAAAATTTATCTGGGGCTGGTGAGATGGCTCAGTGGTCTAAAGCACCTACTTGGAACAAACTTAGCAAAGCCCAGGGACCGAGGTTCAATCCCCCAGCACCACAGGCCAGCCAGCCGCGCCCCCTGGTGGGCTGAGCTGGCCACACACACACACACACACACATAAAAATAAATTAAAAAATTAAAAAAAAATTCATCTTACTGCCCAACACCGTGCACAGTCATTTTATGCTGTGTAATGCTATTTATTCCCTGGAATGGTCTGGTGACATCCTGTCAAAGCCACTATCAAAGCTTCTGCTCTGGAAGCCACAGACTTCAGTGTAAATCACACCTCTTGGAGTTGCACACGACACAGCCTGACCAAGCTCCCTAAGTGACCCTCGCTTGGCAAAATGCCAATATAGCCCACAGTGCACCGGACAGGCGACAGCTCAGTAGCGGCTGCAGCAGAGCCAATGTCCTGATTAGCTGGGGCAAGCATTCCTTAAAATGTGTTTTCTGTTTTTATCATTTGCTATCAACTAAGACGCAGGAAAGAAACATCTGGGAGCAGAAAGATCGCGAGACCTCAGGGAGGGTGTCTTGCCTTAGGTCTCAGTAACTCTTGTTGGTGGGACAAATACCTGACACCCAAAATGAAGGAAGAAAGGCTTATTGAGCTTATAGTTACTGGAGGTTCCAGTCCATACTGAGCTGGCTGCAAGGCAGAGCGGCACACGGCAAACAGCAACCTTTTATGGTGGTGGCAAACAGTCGAGGAGCCAAGGGAGGAGTAGCAGCAACAATGGCAACAGAGAGGAAGTCGGTCTCTCTTTCTCTCTTACATTACATTCAGGCTGTATGCCCCTGGCTGAGTGTAGCACTCACATTCATAATCCCAGTAGTACTAAAACCCATAATCCCAGTGGATCATGAGTTAATCTCAAACTCTAGAAGTCCCCGCCCCATGAATGCATGAGGCTTTGGGGAAACACCTAGACACAAATTATAACACTTTATAATTTCCATTCTAAGAGTACCAAACAAATGTCCTGTGCAAAGTGGGGGTGGGGTGGCCCTGGCCGATTACTAAGGGCCTTCAATGGCGGAGCACCCTGTGAGGTGCGGAGTTCATTGTTAGGCATGCATGCACTTCCTTTAAAAGCAACGCCTTTTCCTAAAGGAACCCTTCTCCACTGCTGGTGGGAATGTAGACTGGTGCAACTGTTATGGAAATTAGTGTGGAGACTCCTTAAAAAACTAGGACTGGGAATCCCATTTAATCCAGCTATCCCCCTTCTGAGAATTTTCCCTAAAGAACTGAGAACATCATATCATAGTGATACATGTGTGCCTATGTTCACAGCAGCACAATTTGTGATAGCCAAATCTTGGAAACAACCAAAATACCCATCACCTAGGAATGGATGAAAAAGATGTGGTGTTTTTGCACAATGGAGTATTACTCAGCTATAAAGAAAAATAAACTCAAAGCCTTCATAGATAAGTGGATGCAACTTGAAGATATACTCATAAGTGAAATAAACCAGACCCATATATGTAAATATCATACTGTCTCCCTGGTGTAAGAACTCAAAACAAGAAATAAAAATTGAAAGGTATAATGCAGTTAGATGGAAAGTGAGAACTTAAGGTTTAAACAATGAAGAGAGAGAAAGGAGAAAAGTTAGGAAATATGGCAGGGGTAAAACCACACATTTATTTAAACAAGAAGGTTAAGGCTATGGTCCTAAGAATCTCCATCAGGTTTTTGAAAATAGTAGTTAATGAGTAGAATTATCACTCTGACTCACTCCATCTGCTGGTATCTGTGAACTAAGCAACTACATTGAGGATAACAATGTGTAATATTAAAGCCATGCTTGAAACACCTGTCATTTTGGTCATTTAAATGCATACTGCTTCTAATGTCATACCAATTATTGCTATATTCTCTTTAAAGTAATTTTTAAAAGTAATAAAGGAAAACAAGAGACAAGAAAAAAAGTCATAGGATTGTCCTGCTACAGTGTTGTGTATGGTTTGATTTCTAAATTTCTGTGTAAAACTTTGTAATTGTTTTTTTCACATTCTATAGGGATTTAAATTTTAGAATATCTATGGTTGCTGGAAAACAGCAGCTTCATGTTATGTCTAAGGTGTTTGATATTCAGACAGATAGCTGTTAAGCTATTAAGCTGTTAAGCTCAACTGCCGCTGTTACAGGGTAATAATATCATTAAACTCTTCTGGATGTTTAACAACTAAAGTTTGCAGACCAAAAATTAGAGAAATAGAGGGGCTACAAGGATAGCTAATATTTTGGCTCTAGCACTTCAAGGTCAGTGAGGACTCAGGACATAAGAGAACCTGCGCTGTCACATCCTAGAACTCTGTGGTGTCCAAAATTTTCTGATCAAGGAGAGTATGGGGCCACAGAGGAACGCGATCGGCGATGTACAGTGTGCCTGAGGAGAGTCACCTAGAGAAAAAAAATTCTCTCAGGCTTTCACAGAGAGCAAATTGATCAAGCAATGGCCGTGACTCATCCACATGGCTGACACTGACATAAGATCTACAAGGTGCTGTACGTGGTTCCAGTGTAAATCCTGAGGAGATTTGATTGACCTTGTCAGATACAAAAGTTACATTTTTAGTTATATAGATCTTGCTTTAACTTGGTCTTAACCATTCAGCAGAAAAGTATAACCACGAGGTATAAAAAGTAATGCCACATTAATATGCTGAGCTGTAAAAGACTCAAGTCAACAACTTCTGACATTGCCAGTTCTGCTGATAACCCACTACTATTATGGACTATTGGACTCTATTGGGTTATTTTGCTTAATTCAAATACCTACAATCTTTAGACTGGTTTCAAGTATAAAAAGGTCCTTTAAAGATTTCTCCAAATACAGCTTTTCTAACTACAGTGGAACACCCATCTCTGAATAAACAAAATGGAAAAGGGGGATATGTTGGGAGCCACAAAGCTAGGAAATTGATCAAATATATGTAGGTGGGACTTGGCCCAGTGCCTAAAGTGACAAGTTACCTCACGCCTGAGATGAACATCCTGTCTGGTTAAGATTTGCTATCAGTTGCTAAGCAACCTAGTGTCATGTGTTACTAACTGCACAAAAGTGTAGCTAAAAGACAGTTTTGTTATGAAAAAAGTGTGTGTGGGGGAAATATATGTATATGCAAGAGAGTTAGGATAGATATACAGCTACTTTCTCTTAGTTCACTGAGAACAAAAGTTTGTATTAATATTGTCTAGACAAGATATCATGTCTGCATCTTGCTCTCTGAATCACTACTACGAAAACAACATGCAGGCAAGCATAAGGTTCTGAGTTCAATCCCCGGTACTGTAAAAGAAAAAAAAAAAAAATAGATCCTTTGCTGGGGATATAGCTCAGTGGCATAAGTGCCCTTGGCTGAGAACATGCAATGTATTAATTATTGTAAACATTCCACTAACCTGTTTTGAAACTGTTTCATCGCTATTCTTTTTTTCTCATTAAAATGAATAAAAATTATATATAAAAAAGCAACACCTTTTCCCGACTGTCTTCAAATTAAGTTTGCTGTTGATTCAATACTCTAATATCTTAACATCTTCCTCAAAGCGAGGTTTCTCAGGACACGGCACCTGCCACGCTGATGTCCCTTTTTTTGGAAGGGGGTGGGGGGACACGGCCCTAGGTCTGCCCTGGGCCCCATGGCTGTGGCAGATTCTTTTGTTTGTTTTCGATCTGCTTTTTGAGTTGCAGGGAAGCAGATGGGGTCTGGAAATTGAG
>NW_004524603.1:7283287-7302278 GCF_000260255.1 Octodon degus
GGCCCTTCCCATGCTTTGTTTTTAATAGGAGGGCCAGGATCTTTATTGTTCACATCCAAGCATGAAAGACTGTCTGGAACATGGAAACCTGCAACTCAGAATTCAAGATAATGAATGTAAGCTCAGAAAAATCAGAGCCCAAAAGAGCGGAGGACCCCGTGTTACAGCGGTCCGTGCTGACCCACGCTTATAGCAGCACGTCATAAGAGTTCCGTCCTGGAAGGGGCCTGTATGCCCACCAAGGGATGAAAGGATAAAGGAGGTGTGGTCGTTATCCACGCTGAAGTATGACTGCGCACAAAAGGACACACTTGAGTCACCGGCAGGCCAATGCATTGCGATGGCCTAACCCCAGACTTTAGCATAGGTATAGCCATGCACACTTTAGCTGACCCCAACAGGCCTGCCATATGGAGGAAACACACCCTGAGAAAGCACTGCCCCTAACCAATGACAGGAAAAAAGTAGTCAAATGTATAGCCAAAAATCTTGGTTTGACAGGCAGGATGGGTGCTAACCTGTTTGGCAAGCAAGCTCTATGGCATATTCCCTTCATATACACGCCATGTCTTTGGTCAGGGCTGCTTAGTTAGACTCTGAAACGGCCTATGCTGATGGTCGCTGAGCTCAGCGAATAAAAATCTTCAAATTTTAATTGGCTTCTTGGATTCCTATATTGATTATGAACCTACCACAGGATGAGCCTCGCGAGCACAGTGTCAAGTGGACTAAGTCAGACACACAGGTTTAGTACTGCATGATTTCTCCTCCGTGGGAAACCCCAAATACAAATAAGGAACAAAATGTAAGAGAGGAGTGAGAGGGATGTAAATGTAAACAAATGTAAGAGGGAGCGAGATCTTTCGCTAAGGGAAAGGGGACTGAGTTGGGGGAGGGGAGGAGGGAAAGCGATGAAAACGGAACCGGGGTGCAATTGTGTACACCCGGCAGCTCTCCACGAGGGATGTAATCATGTACTCAGACACAGACTAGTGAAAGTAACCCCGAACCCCAAATACTAAGCTCTACCCAACAAAGGAGGCTATGAGCAAAGTTATAACCCGAGCACAGAGGACAAGAAGACATCTGTACCACATACAACACGGGGCCAATTAATAAGAGGACAAAGACCAGGGCTGGAGTGCTGAAGCAGGTGGGGGTGCATCCACTTAGAGGCTCAGAGTTGGAGGGAAAGGATTTAAACTAAAGATATTTAGGGGGCAAACAGACAGAGAAGGAGGCTTATTAGGCTTCCGACGTCTAACCAAAGGCAGAGTTTGGCCTCACTTCACTTTTTTTTTTTTTAATCACTTCCCTTTTGAGAGTTGCTTTTTTCTCCCAGAAAACCCAGAGCAAACCTTACACAGCATAAACCTCCTCGTCTCTCCCTCTCTGTGCAAACCCTTGGGTTCTTCCGCACGGCTTTTCTCTTCCTCCCCCACTTTCCTCTATAAATTAGATATCCAGGCCTTTTATTGTAACCGTTTCAATTATTTCTTTTGTAAGTGCCTGATGTATTCAAGTAGTTTTCTTTTCTCCTGTTATTATTATTATTATTGATGTTGTTTCATTTTGTTTTTGAGACAGTCTTGCTGTGTAGCCCAGGCTGACCTCGAACTCGGGATGATCCTCCTGCCTCCCTCAGTGTTCCAAGGGCTGAGCCTCCAGGTGTGCTCCATCATGCCCGTTTGGCTTTCCTTTTCTCAGCTTAATTTGCAAGCTACCAGAGAGGGACATCCTGCTTATTTTGCCATTACTCTCGGAGGCCACGTTGCAGCCGCGCGGTGATCGGAGACAGGACATTAACTTTCCACCTAGCACCAGATGGCCTGGCACTGAATTCCTTAAGGAATAGACCAGCACTGCCGCAAGTCCGGTTTGAGTACTTTGCTTGGTGTCTGCCAATTCAGTTTTACCCAGCAGGACTGTTCCTGGCAATGCTGGGGGCACAAAGCCAAGTGACATCTGCCACTCTTACAAGTCAGGGCCGATGAGATAGCTCAGTGGTCTAAAGCGCCTGCTTAGGCAAGTGCTCAGAGACCACAGTTTGATTCCCGGCACCACATGCTCAGCCCACTGCCCCCAGGGTGGGCTGAGCCAGCCAAAAATAGGTAATTAAAAAAAAAAAAAAAGTCAGATGACGGACAACAGAACTACCATGACATCTCCAGACCCCTCCTCACACTCCAATCAAATGCAAAAATCCCAGCCCCAGGGATTTAATCCCTCCTCTCTTAATCCCATCCGCTGCTTTTTTACCACCAGGCACCAAATTGGGTACAGTAGAGAAGTTTATCCTGCTGACTCAGGGCCACTGAGTTGCTCTCATGAGACTCCCTACCTGCCCCTGTCCCTCCGTGTCCCCTCCCAACGCTTCATTCCCAGCCCCCTGTATGTTCCCATTCACCTAAAAGACACCACAGCATGCGTTTAGGCGAGCCTCCCACCTCGCAGCCTGTGACGGGTTTCCTGACCCGTACAGGCGCTGCCGAGTGGGCTTTCCCGGTGCGGGCAGTGGCTGACTGTCGGATACCCTGGTTAAGAACTCTCTGCCCACAGCGAGCGGGAAGCCCTGAAAACAGCGCCCCCTTGCGTCCCAGAGCCCGCCTTTGCGTCTGGGCTGCAGCGTTCTAATTCCAACGGGATAGTGGGGGAGGGCACAAACAGAAATATTTTCCAAAATGCATCCATTTCACGGATCAGTCAAGGGCAGGACGCTATCATTCCTAAAGCAGGACTAGAAAAGCACACGGACTAAAGCTGGTCCTTGCCACTCCCTCTCCAGCTCCTACAGCAAACAGTCAGGTGATTAAGTCCTAATTAAATATGATCTCACATTGGCCCCAGGTCTGTTTTTCTTTTTTTCTCTTTTTTTGGTGGAATTGGGATTGAACCCAGGACCCTGCTCTGAGCTACATCCTCAGCTTCCCCCACCCCCTCCCAATTTTTGAGACAGGGTTTCGTTAAATCATTTAGTTGCCCAGGCTGTGCTCAAAACTTGTATCCTGTGGCTTCAGCCTGCCAGAGTTTGGGTATTCTAAGCCCGGTCATCACGACGCGCTCGGGGACTAGATGGTGTTGGGGGTCAAGGTTTTCGGGCACGCAGCGCGGAGACCACCCAGCACACAGCTGCTGACCTTGTGCATTTCAAAAACCTTTCTCAGGGCGGCTCATCTCTGTGGTCTTTTCTGCTCCCCCACCCCCTCCCAGCGCTCAGCAGGAGGGGAGCTTGCCTTTGTTCAACCTGCACCAGAGGAAGCCCCAGCCGCTGCGGCTCCGGGAAAGGGAGGGGGTGCTGTGTGGACGACCTGGGCCTTATAGGAGCCGGTGGTGGAGGAGGGAGGAGGCTGCGCAGCTGTCAGATTAGCTGCTCTGACAAAGGGGTAATTCTTTCTCTTGCAGCCCTGGCAGGGAACCCCCGTGGCGGAGACATGGGGGGGATGGGGGTGGGGTGGGGGGAGTGCTGTAGTGACAGACGCTGTGCACAGGGCTGAGAGGCGATTAGTGCAATCAAGTGCCTACTGTTGGCGGGGCGTGGTGGCCCTAGCCCGCAACTCCGGCACTCTGGGAGGCCGAAACTGGAGAACTGCAAGTTCCAGTCCAGCGTGGGCAATTTAGCCACTTAATGAGACCCTGTCTCACAATAAAATACAAAAAGGCTGGGGACATAGCTCAGCGTAAAGGCCCAGGGTTTGATGCCCACACTTGGGGGTGGGGAATAAATAAATAAAAGCACAGTGTTTGTAGGGTGAGTTGTTATAAGTTAGAAATCCTTACACAGGGAAGATTTGGAAGATTTTTCTGGGTATTTGAGCATTGTAGAAAATTGTATCTAATATAATAATAACCCTGTTATTAATAACCAAACGGCACAAACTTGCAGCGTGTCCACGACCATGCTGAGTGTTTAAAAATCCATCACCTCATACGGAATTCTACAAGTCTGGTCATACTAACCTCCTTTCAGGAATGGGATGGCTATGGGAGGACATGAAGGGGGCTGCTTGAGCGGAATCCGCTGTCGAGTGCGGGGTGGCATTGGCATCGAGGTCTCCTCACTACGCTGCTTCCTGTGTCGTTGTCGTTCGCTTCAGAATCAGCCGCATCGCACGTTGCCAGGAGACCCAGTGCACGCCAGGTCTGGAGGTCACCGCCAGACTTCCGCTCTCCTCAGGTCACAGGGCAGAGCGGAGGCGTGGAAAGGTTAGCCGAGCCCCCACAGTCAGTCCAGTGGGGCTCAGGGAGGAGGCGCAGCTCAAAGAGCTCTGCACTCCTGGCGTTATGGAGGCGCTGGGTTTTCAGGGAGTTAATCGGCCCTCAGCAGCTGCAGCCTCTCATTCGCACCCTGTGTTTTCCAGTCCCCTGTCTCATCACCTGCACATGTGCAGGGGGCCACACGCACCAATTGTGTGCGTCCCTGGGCGTCTCTTAAAGACCCCACAGCACAGAAGTGGGAGGCGAGCCTCTCTGTGCCGCTCTGCGTAAATCTCTCCGTGTGATGAGATCTGCGGGCTCTGGGGCTCCAGGTTGATTTGATCAGATTGAATGGTCCGCAGTTGTGCTGCGGGTTCCACTCTAGGCATCTCAATTGCTAATGATTTGCATCCTTTATTTCCGGGTGGGTGTACTGAACCCAGGGAGCACTACTACAGCCCCTTTTAATTTTTTTTTTAATATTTATTTATTTTTATTTATTACATTTATTTATTGTGTGTGTGTATGTGGCCAGCTCAGCCCACCAGGGGGCGGGGCTGGCTGGCATGTGGTGCTGGAGGATCAAACCGAGGTCCCTGTGCTTTGCCAAGCTTGTTTCAAGTAGGTGCTCTAGACCACTGAGCCATCTCTCCAGCCCTACAGCCCCTTTTAAAATTTTGACTTGGGTCTTACCAAGTTGCCCAGGCTGGCTTCAAACTTGTGGTCCTCCTGTCTCAGCCTACCCAGTAGTTATTTTGTGGGCTTGTGCTCCCAGAGCTGGCTACATTCTATTTATTTATTTATCTGGTACTTGGGTCTCGCTACATGGCTCAGACTCATAGTGATCCTCCTGTCTCAGCACTGGGATTACAGGCGTGCACCACCAGGCCAGGTTTCAGTGGCTGGCTCAGCATGGGGCTGGTGTGGCATGTGGTGCCAGGGATCGAGGCAGGAACTTAGAGCGCTGAGCTATCTCCCTGGCCCTACTGGCTACATTCTTGATCTCTGACTTCTTCCTGGCTGGCATGGAGCAGGAACAGCGTCTGTTGCCTCTGAGTGCTTTGCAGGTACTGTGCATGAGCCTGATTTGCCTGGCTGGCATGTTCTCTGTTCCATCTCTTTCTCTTTCTTTCTTTCTTTCTTTCTTTCTTTCTTTCTTTCTTTCTTTCTTTCTTTCTTTTTCTTTTTTTGAAAGGAGCTTTATTATAAAGGAAAAGGGGCTTCATTATCTTGGAGGACATGAAGAGAATTTGGGAAGGAATTCTCTGGATTGGAACAGGGGAGGCTGAGGCTTTTATGGGCTTTTGACAGGAGTGGGGCTTGAGGGGGATTTTAGATCTACCTGAGGAGCTGACTGGGGCCTTCCCTGAGGTGGTGGGAAAGGTGAAAGGAAACTGCACCCTGGGCTGAGGTGGAAAAGAAGCGAGGAGGTCGTCTCTGGGAAGATGAGCTGTTGCTTTTAAGGACTTCAGCCATTTGGATGACCACCATAATAATTCAGCAATTCATACCAGGGCCATAACCTATCATTCCCATCTTTTGGTTGTTATAAATGGGGCAACATGTCTCTTTAGACAGCTTCCTGCTGAACTGGGGTGTCGTCTTGGGGATGAGGGGAGTTGACAGGATGATGGTTCAGGCCCATGTAAAAGTTAGTGCCAGGTGTCTCAGCTAGGACTAGAAGTTTATCATTTGTGATGGCTCACATCAGAGATCGAAGAAACCTGAGATGTCCAGCGAGACTCGGGACTCTTGACAAAGGCGCCTCGATGTGGGCCATGGAACCCCAGCTCTGTTATTGCTCTGCAGCAGCAAGACCAAGCAGCTCAAGCATATGGATCTGGCCATAGCGAGGTTTCCTTGTCAAGGTCTTGCTTTGATGGGAGTCCCGAGTGTCGCAGCCAAAAGTTGGCAGTGTGTATAGTTACTTTTGGTCTCATTCCAGGTCACAGCACCAAAAATGATAGGTTTTGACGGTGTCGCAGCAGAGAAACAGGCAGAAGGAAAGGGAAAGGGGCTGCATTATCTTGGAGGACACAGAATTTGGGAAGATAAGGAATTCTCTTCCATCTATTTCTTAACCCTCCAGTTACACTGCTGGTTTCTGCCATGAGCCCATTTTAAGGCTTTAATATTTATTTAAATATTTTTATATTTTGAGACAGGGTCTCGATATGTAGTCCAGCCTGAACTCAAGCTCACGGTGCTGGCTTCGAACTTGGATTCCTCCATCCTCAGCCTCTTGGGTGTTAGGATTACAGGTGTGTACCACTGTGGTCCGGGTCAGTTGTAAAGAAATAAAGGTGTCAGCCCAAGATAGCTGAGGCTCTTACCTGAATCCAGGTGATCTAGGTGCCAGGGGTCGGTGGCAGATGACATGGGGGACAGCGTCAGGGGGGAGGCCCCGCAGTTGGACTCCACCAGCTGGCCCTGGATGTGCACGTGGGCCGAGGCGTTGGTCTGCCGCAGTGCAGCCTTAAGCGGGGCGATGTGATTGAACTGGACTCTGGAGAGGCAGCCCGTGAACCCTGGTGTGTTGTACTTGTGAATCTCCTGGTCAATTTTCCCTGTTTCTGAAAGAAAAGAAAAGGAAAAATAAGAACTGGAGCCCACTCGCTACGTTCAGGTGGAAGCCGTGCTTGGCACGGGACGCTTGTGCCCGGAGGGTGCTTTGGGCTTAGCCTTAGACACTAGGTTCTCACTGGCAGAGCGAGCCACTCACGGAGACTCAGGGATGCCACTGCCTGGCACTGCTGAGGACAAGGAGGCTGAGGATTAGGGCACTGGGTAAAGCCGGAGGCTTGCACGATCACCACAGGCTACTGGAGACACCGTGGACGCGGACGGTGCCCCCTTGGTTCTGGTTTTTCTCCTCATCTTTTCTGACCCTGACTTGATAGGACCTCGATGGGCAAACTTTTAGAGCCCGAGAGCCAAGCTACAACCAAAGCCCGCTTGTTTATCACAAAGCGCCCACACTGCCATTAAACCCGAAGAGTAATGTGTAGTTTGGTAAAGACAACTCTTCAAAGAAAAACACAATAACATGCGTTCACCACCCCTGTGAGACACAGAACACAGGCCCCTGCTTGGCCCTCCTGTCTCCATTCAGATCCTTTTCTTATATTCTCCTTCAGAATTTTTTATAAATCCAAGAGAAAGAAAAGAATTCCTGCAGCTTACTGGTTAGTTCTCTTCAGAATCAAACCCCTGTGTAATTCTGAGGTTTACAGAATCCCTGATCCTATTTGGTAGAGGATTTGGAAGTCACAGAGCTTGGCCATTCAATCTCAGCATACAAGTGTGTTTATGACAACCCTCTCTCCCCGGATTGTAAGGTCAGCATGTTACTGAATTGAGTTCCAGGGTGAATCTGATAGGGGCCTTGAGACTTTTCAAGGCTGTAGGGAGTGTTACACACTCCTAGCAGTTAAATCAGTGCATATTTTTAGATTCTGCATTCCTAGTTTTAGGACTCATGTTGAAGGATTGTTAAATGCTAAATACCCCTCTGCTAGTGAGCCAGCCAGACCGACCCTGGAGCCTCTTAACCAGCACCATTTCCAAGCAGGGCGACAACCTGCACTTGGCAACAGTCTCCAAATCTCTGGTAAATTACCAAAGCCGTTTTGTCTGGGATTCTGGCACATGCTCCAGAAGAGAGGACTACAAGTGGTTTTTGAAGATGACAGGACAGAGAACTTCAGTTTGACTTTGTAATGGGGTTTTTAATACTTGGGAAACTGCAGGAGTCTGACAGGGCTGAGGCTCAGGGATAGACTGGGAAGCGCCTGGGGTACTCTGTTAATGTGTTAGCATTTCAGTAGGAATGTGAAGGTGTGTAAGCTGCAGGCCCTGTGACAAGATGGTATCAGATAATTCCAGAGGCAGCAGTGGCTCTGAGCAAGCAAGCACGGTCCCCTGGGGACTGACACATTCCCTTGGGCTTTGATCAAGAAGGGGAGGAGACTGGACCCAGAAGGGGACCTTGGAAGTAGGCTCTGATGGTGGGCTGGGGGCCAGAGAAGGGGCAGAGGCAGCAGGGACTCTGGTGCCTAGGCTGATGAGCCATGAGCGTTGGCAAAAATGTTGGTGATGTGGGCAGGGGCAAGCCCAGGACAGCAGGGGAAACCCTTAGGGTTCAGTTGTTCCTTCCTGGAAAAGTGAGTAGGCCATAAAATAAGGATTCTAATGTCCCCAGAGCGTCATTGGCGTTACCACATCTGGATGACACATCTCTGTCCTGAAGACTTGCCTGGGACCAGGTCCCCTGGGGGCCAAGTGTGCAGGGATGCTTTTGACCCTGGGATCTGATGGGTCCAGCGTGGATGAGTGGATAGTAACAGCCCTGGAGCCTCTGCTGCACCCCACTCCATGTAGTTCAGGCTATGTGGGACATTGTCATGGGGTTGGTGCAGCATCTCTATATCCCCCCAAGAGGGCCATGTGCTGGAGACTTGGGGCCAGCAATGTGCCACTACTGGGAGGAGGTTGGACCTTCAGGAGGCAGGACCAGTGGAATGACTTAAGTCAGAGGAGTACATCCTTGACAATGGCGTGTTCTCTCTCTCTCTCTCTCTCTCTCTCTCTCTCTCTCTCCCCTCCCCCTCTGCTTCTCTACTTCCTGGTTGCCACAGGCTTTTGGCACATACCCCTACCATGTTTCTTGTGCAACACAGGCAAAAACATGGGACCATGGACCTAAATCTCTGAAATCATGAGCCAAAATGAGACTTTTTTCTTTTTAAGTTGACTCATCTCAGGTATTTGTTACAGTGCTGGCAGCTGACTCTCACAAACCTCTTGAGCTGGGCAGGATTACACCGACTTCATATATAAATGAAAAGAGGTTCATTTCAATGTCAAATTCAAGGCTTTTCCCATGAATAAAGCTTACTGTTTTATATAAAAAATTCCAATGTTTTGAATAGTTAACGATTCCAATGTTTTGTATTGGCTCATTTTCTCTCTGAAAAAGACCTTCCTCCTCCTCCTGTTTGTCCTTCTCCTCTTCCTCTTCCTCCTTCCTTCCCCCTTCCCCCACCCCCTCCTCCTCCTCTTCCTCCAGATAGAACTTGAGACCTTGTTCTAGTCCTTAAAGACTACACTATGTTGTTGGTATATTCTTATGAATTTTAGGAGCATTTGTAGTGTTCTATAGAAATGACAGTGAGTTTTTTTAGGTGAGGTTTTTTTTTTTTAATGTATTTGATACAGTGTCTCACTACACAGTGTGGACTCCTAGTGATCCTCCTGTCTCAGCCTCCCCAGTGCTGGGATCACAGGCATACATCACCAGGCCAGGACTCTGTTACAGGCTCACTGTGCCCCGCAAGTGGGGCCCATGTGGCATGTGGGACCTGGTATCAAACCCTGGTCTCTGCGCTTAGGTAAGGTTTTTAGAAGAGGCTCTGATGGTTCCTAGAACTGCTTTAAGACCATGTACTATTACACCATGAGCCACCAGCATGGCTTTTTTTTTTTTTTTTTTTTTTTTAACAGCATGGTTTTTAAAACTGTGGTGACCTGGTGCCAAAGCTTGGCCCTCACCATTTATAGACAGCAAATTCTTATCTAGAGTAAGATTCAATGTTTTGTAAGCTCTTCTACAGATGATAGTGCACTGCAGTTACAACTTTAGCACACTTATTACAATTAGGTTATGTTAATCTGTAGAATGGATTGCACTTGTTCTCTCCAGAAATAGATATTAAAAATCTCAGGCACTGTAAGAAACTACAGGGCTGGGGAGATAGCTCAGTAGAATAAGCACTTGCCTGTCAAGCACAGGGTCCCGAGTTCAATCCCCAGTAGCACACACACACACACACACACACACACACACGCACACACACACACACACACAAAAGAGAAACTACAGTAAGGCAGGAATTGAAAGCAGTGGCGACGCCTCGGCCCAGGTGTTACTTGGAGAAAATTTGCTCCACAGGGTAAGATTTAGAGCTGAGCACTCTGAGGTTAACTTCTCAAGCGGCAATTAGTCCTTTCATGTTTTAAATTCATAGGGATGTGGATCACGTGAAACAGCACACTTATGATACTGCGACAATTTCAGGTAAAACCTTAACGCGAGCTGCTCACAGCAGCGCCTTAGGGACAGGCAGCCGCCTTTGCAGCGCACTAAAGAGCTTTTCCGCGTGCTCTAACTCGGTGGCTGCGAGAAGCGACGGGCAGCTGTGCGACACATGCTAAGAGCACCTGAAGGAGAAGCTCCTGGAGACGGAAGGCAGCACCGTAGGGACCAGGGCTGGTGGCCTTGCACACAGCGGCCCTGGTCACCTCTGCACCTAGAAGCCCAGCAAAGCTGCATGTGGGCTCCTGGGGTGGGCACAGTCCTGCCACCTGTTCCCACTTGACTACACTTCTATGGATAGGGGCCTGAGTGAGCCGCGGAATAAACCAATGGCAGAAACATAATCACAACAACAAAAGCCAAGATCCAAGAAAAGCAACATAAAACCAAATGAACTTCCCCACTGGGTTCCAGTGAGACCAAATGATCGATGGTAGGCAGGGCACAGAGATGCAGGCCCCATGGCTCGGGAGACAGCCTGGCGGTCTAGCCGCCTGCCTGGCAAGCACATGGACCTGAGTTCGAGTGCCAGAATTGTGCCATATGTCAGCTGCAAAACCAGGCATGGTGGCGCATGCCTGTAATCCCAGCACTGGGGAGGCTGAGACAGGAGGATCACTAGGCGTCTGAGCTGTGTAGCAAGATCCTGTACCACATAAATGAATGAATGAATGATTTAAAAAATGCGGCACCTGGGTTTCATGCTGCCCTTGCCTCTCCAGGCTGCCGTTTCTGGGGGACATTTTCCTGACCAATTGACTGTCAAAGGACCCCAACCAGCATGAAATCTATGTACATAATTGATGTATATCAGAACCTACCACAGCATTTATGAATTCCTCAGAGAAAGACACTAATGAAATTTCGTTTCTTTATTAGATGCTTTTTTCTTTTATGAAGAAAGACAGGACTAACATACGCATGTGTAATTTAAGTAGATCTTGACCTACGGCACACACTAATTCAGTAACAAAAGGCTAGGAGGGAACAGCCTCTTTGTTCCCCCCACACTGTGCCTATTACATTTGAACCCATAAATGGTTTTTTTTTCTAAAGATCAAGGTAACAAAATTGGGTGTTGTTTTCCCCCATTAAATAGCATTGAACTCGTAGTGATCCTCCTGTTTACAGCCTCCCCAGTGCTGGGATTACAGGCACGCGCCCCCAAAAGCAGATGTGGTCTCCAGCTCAGTGTGCCCGGGGGCAGGGTCGGTGTGGCATGTGGTGCCAGGAATCGAACCCCGGCCCCTGCGCTTGCCTAAGCAGGTGTTTAGTCCACCGAGCTATCTCACTGGCCCTCCTTAGGAGCTATTTGGGTTATGCAGAGCACACATCTGAAAGCACACGTTTGGATTTCCCTCCCTTTTCCTGGGCCTTTCAGATTGCTGGACCTAAGACAGAAAGCCCGGAAGGTACTAATGCCCGTGCTGTACTTCTGACATCCTGTTATGTTGCAGGGTTTTCTGGGCCTAAGCAAAGCCGGTTTCGCTGAAACTAACATGACCTTTCAGAAAAATAGATGTCCCTGTCAGTCACCCCACAGGGCTTGGTGCTGTGACTTACTTCACAAGGAATGTAGGGATGGACTTGCCTCTTGGAATCTTACAAATGTAAGGCATGGATTCCGGCTATTGGGTACTAAGCCTAGCTATTTAGCACTTGGTGCTAAAACAGAGCATTAATCTCGAGCTGAAAATGAACAGATCCAACCCTTATTCCTTGGGGTTTATTGCACATTTGTGCTTTAAATTACTAGCATCAGAAATATAATTCTGTATATAACAGTCTTAAAGTGAAATGTAGTATGGAAAAAATGAACTCTGTGTGTGCCCTATTTTTGCTAAAATGTTTTCTGTGGTTTTTGTTTTAGGTTTTCAAAGCCATATTAAATGAGCTGACAACATAAGGAGAGGGAGTTTCAATTTTCAAGCATTGTTCTTAATTGCTTTGCATGCCCACAGGAGGGAAATCCAGCCAGGCTGAGGAGAGGGTCATTGGAAGCTAGTTCCTTGAGGAGCTGGGAAACTGGGGGTGCCCGGGAAAGGAGGACAGAGCAGAGCTGACCTCACACATTTCAACAGCAGCTTAAGGAAACAGGCTGGTGTTGTGAGTTGTGTTGGAAATCTGCCCAAGCTCATGATAAAGGATTGGTTGCCAGCTGAGGGCTTCCTGGGAAGAGAATGGATCACAAGGACTCTTATTTCACCAAATGCATTCCTAATCTGATGGCATTATTGGGAGCTGATGGGAACAGGAATTGGGACCTACTTGAAGGGACTGGATGACAGGGCTGTGACTCTGGGAGCTGTCCCTGGCCCTGGCCACTTCCTCTCTCCTTCCTGTTGCCTGAGGTGAGCAGTTTTCTCCCATCACCCCCATCGGCTATGTTGTTTCTGGAACATTCTGGAACTGTGAGCCCCCAAAACCTTTGCTTCTTAAATTGTCCCCCTCAGGTATTTTGTTACAGCAACAGAAAGCTGACTAACACAGTTGGGAAAAGTATTTTAGCAAATTCTTCTATTTCCAGATAGTGTCAAATTGAATGCTCCAGTACAACAAAAAACAGATTCTTTCCTTTGTTCTCACTTGTAATTTTGGTCCCCAGTGACCTATAAACCCATTTACCCAAGAGAAAAAAAAAATCCTAAGACTAAAACTGCACAAAAACATAAACCATCAGAGCATTAGGAGGTGGACATTGAGGGAGGAAGTGAAAGCAAGAGTTTTCCCAGGGTGATGAGGGCAGTCAGACACACAGAAAAAGAGGAAATAGCTGTATATTTCCAGACAGTATGTTGGGCAGGGGGAGCTCCATTAGTTTACTCTCCACCTTACATGATGAACATGGAAAGAATTTGAACCTTGGGCCTGGCTGTAGAAATGGTGCTTAGAGACCAATTCTGGGGGCTGAACTTGAGGATGCTACCAAGGACTGCAGCTAGAGCTGCTGTGGCAGGGCTGTAGGGCATTGGTGAATGTTTCTAAATAAGCTTACTCATTTTCAGGTTGGGTGAAGAACCCACAGGGCCAGGGGACACTAAAGGGGTCCCAGAGTGTCCTGTGAAGTCTCTGAGGACAGTTGTGTTGTGAAGACGGGTCTCTGTGGGCCGTAGAAACAATGTCTGAAGGGTCAGCATGTCATGAGCGGGGCTGGAAGTTGGGGGATTGGATTAATGGATGGAAATCTGCGACTGGAGAATTCTAGTGCGCTGGCGCAGAATCTACATTTTATTAATTGGGATAAAAGCATCAGCGGTCCATAGACTAACATGGCACATGGCATTTGGTGGAAAGGGACAGCTGTCCGGGAAATGATGGGATCGTCTGAGAAATGGACTGGGGGGCAAGTGAAACGATGACCTAGATCCAGCTAAATAAAGGCAGCAAAACAAAGGCTTAATTTTTAAGGTTGGAAATACCATCCTACCTCCTGTCCCCTAAATTACCTTCAATACTTGATTACATATGACATACTCAGCTGTGGTATGTCACTGTCTCTATCCCTGGGCCTAGGGGATTTTAGTTGATTGTAACAAAGGTCAATACAAAATATGGTGTGCTTTTTAAAAAAAATTATTATGGTAAAAGATACATTGTCATTAATCTCCCTCATAACACTCCCTGCTTGCTTAAATACACATCCCATTGTTCTTGTTATTTTTTGTTTGTTTTTGAGACAGAATCTTGCTATGCAGTGCAGGCTAGCCTTGAACTCATGGAGAGCCTCCTGTCTCAACTTTCTAAGTGCTGGGATTACAGTTGTGCACCACCATGCTGGGCTCCTCTCTGTCTGTCTGTCTGTCTGTCTGTCTGTCTGTCTGTCTGTCTGTCTCCCCCCTTCCCTTCTCCTTCTCCTCTCTCTCTGTCTGTGTCTGTGTCTGTCTGTCTGTCTGTCTGTCTGTCTGTCTGTCTGTCTGTCTGTCTCTCTTTGAGACAGGGTCTCTCTCTATGTAGTTCAGGTTAGTCCTGAACTTACTATGTGGCCCAGGCTGGCTTTGAACTTGTGGCAGTCCTCCTGCCTCGGCCTCCCAAGTGCTGGGGTTAGAGGCATGTGGCACACCTGGCTCTTGTTACTGTCCAAGGCAGTTCTGGAGCATCTCTTTCCTGAGTGTCTTTATAGAGCGTGATCAAAAACACAGTGAACACTGCCACTGATGCCATCGAACAAAAGAACGTAAGAACAGAAAGCTTGTAAGCAACGTGATGGTAGGGTCTCATCCGCCTTAGTCACTAGGTCTGGCACTGTGATGTGACCCCGGCTCTTTCTAAAGTCACAGTGACCATGAAGGGCCAACATTCTGATTGATTCAGGACATCAAGGCTGCCAGGAGAGCACAGCTAAAGCCACTCACAGAAGACTCTAGAACTGCTTCAGAAAGTGGCAAGAACGACGGACTAAGTGTGTTTGAGGCTAGGAGCAGGACTCTGGGGAGCCTTAAGGATAAGGCAACTTTTACTGTGATGAATTAAAAATACTTTTAAGCATTCACCATAGTTTCTTTCTTTTTTTTTTTAATATTTATTTATTTTGTGTGTGTGTGGCCAGCTCAGCCCCCCAGGAGGCAGGGCTGGCTGGCATGTGGTGCTGGGGGATTGAACCGCAGTCCCTGTGTTTTGCTTAGTTTAGCTTGTTCTAAGTAGGTGCTTTAGACCACTGAGCCATCTCACCAGCCCCCACCATAGTTTCTGATCACACTACCACGTGTGGTGCTTAAGAGCGAGATACAGTTGAGCCCAGGAAAGGGCGGGACCCAGCCAACTCGGGCGAAGTCCCTAGACCGTGGAGGGCCAGCTGAGGGCCAAGTGCTCAGCTCAGAACAGGCCCCCACTGAACAAGACCCCAGGAATGACGGAGGACGTGGACGGTGACTCCACTGCGCTAGAAACCACTGTCCTGTGAAGCCAGCAGAAGGGGCTGTCGCCGCTCAGTGCAGAGGAGAACATGCCAGAAACACAGAAGCTTTGTTTTCAGATACTGTACAGGCTGCGCCCGGGGACAGAGCTGGCCTTGTTCTGGGAGGCGGTCACCTCAGGAGCCCAGGGGGTGTCAGGAGCAGCTCTGGAAGCAAGAGAAGGCTGAGGTGGGCACTGTAGATGGCCTGACATGGCCTGCAGGGTGCTGGTGGGGCCCTGGGGCCTGGTGGGGGGCCACGCTGCCCACAGAAGGCCCGTCTGCAGACCTTAGTTCCGGGCGGTTCTGGGAGGGAGCGGAGCTTCCTCACTGCTGCGTGTGCAGGACGCCGGCCTTCATCCAGATTGCCACCCCAAGTCTGTGAGATGCATCCTTTCGCGATCCGGGAAAGAACCCCGAGTACAAGGAACCAAGTAGCCTGGCTAAGTCACTTGAGCTGGACTGTGTGACCTGACCCTGCTGTGTGACACAATGGGAGGACGGGTGTCTGGGCTCCAGCCGACGGAGACCACAGCACCCTTTCTGGAGCCTGGCCATAGGGATACCCAGGGTCTGAAGCTGGGGAGCCAGGGAGCCCCGAGAATGGGCATCCACTTCCCCTCTGATCTGGGCCAGAACAGAGATTTCTGAGAAGGCCGCAGCAGACCAGGGAGGTTCCGGGAGCAAGGGCAGGAATAGCTGAGTCAGTTGTTTCCTTTTTTACACACATTATTTTCTGTCAACATTTATTTAACTCATAGGTTGTCAAATAGGACTTTAAAGACAACCTACCAAAACATTGTATTGCCTGGAACTTCACGTTTTCCTTTCATAGGATTTGCAGTCCTCTAACAGGAGGCTGTAAGGTGCAGGGGCATTACAATGACCTTCATTTAAAATTAGATGTTAGTAGCCTGGCCATCTGGCTGGAACTGAGCTAAAACCTTTAAAAGGAGGTTTTGTTTGTTTGTTTGTTTTTGGTTTTGGTACAGGGTCTCACTATGCAGCTCGGATGCATAGTGACCCTCCTGTCTCAGCCTCCCCAGCACTGAGATTGCAGGTGTGCACCACCACACTTGGTCTTGGGGGCCAGTTTAGCGTGCCAGGAGGCAGGGCCAGCACAGCATGTAGTGCTGGGAATCAAACCCTGGACCCTGGGCTTGCCTAAGCAGGTGCTTAGTCCACTGAGCTATCTCACCAGCCCTTTAAAAGGAGTTTTTAAAAGCTGAAAGATTTACAAATGCAAAGCGTTTAGAGACTGAACAGGCCTATCTGTGCCTTCCAGTCTGCCTGGGAACCTTGCCGTTACATCTCAGGCATGCCTGTCATAGTGAAGATCCCAGTAACAATGCCGTTGACAGCATTTCTCATAAACCCATGACCTGACTTACAGCAGATTTGCTACGAGGTCTCTGTTCTCCTTAGGTCTCAGCCCAAATACTTAATAATGACAGTGGCTAAAGATTTATTGAGTCCCCATGTACCAGACGCATGATTAGCATTCTAAATGCAGTGTCCCATTGAGAGGTCCAATATTAACTTGCTAAGGCAAATGTAATCTTTGACCCATTCTGACACTATTCTCCGAAGTTAAGTAGCTTATCCACATCACGTCAGCAAGGGCTCCTCATGTCTCAACACTGGCAATTTGCCCCCAAAGCTCGTTGTTTTAACCCTTATTGGGTCAGGGGAGATACTAACCCAGCTGCTTGGGGACTGATGAGTCCTTGGGAAAAATCCAGAAAAAGGCCCTTCTGGGGAGAGCCAGGGGCTTCTTAGGTTCTGAAGGACCCTTCCTACATTTGTATTTGAAATCTAACATCTGACTCAGTACCAACTGCCAACCCCAACCCCAACCCCAACCTTCACACAATCTACTTTTTTGTTTTGTCTCTGGTAGCAGTGATTGAATCTAGGGCCTTCACATTTGAGTTATAGCACCAGTCCTTTTTTTTTTTAATTTTTTCTTTTGAGCCAGTGTTCCACAAAGTTGCCCAGGCTGGGCTTGAATTTGCAGTCCTCCTGCTTCAGCAGTAAGTGAACAGGGCCGGTCAAATAGCTCAGCAGATTCAAGTGCCTGCAAGCAGGCCCAGCGCCCAGGGGTTGGATCCCCAGGCCTGCCGTGCCAGCCCCACCCCCGGGGTGCACTGAGATAGCAATATTGAGGCTGGGCATGGTGGTGGGCGCCTGTAATTCCAGCTCTTGGGAGACTGTAAACAGGCGGTGAGTCCGATCTAATAGTGAGATCCTGAACACCCTGTAGACCCTTCCCCAAAATACAAAGAAAAGAAAGCATTAGGTAAACGGTTTACTCCTGTGGCCTGATTGGAAATATTCAACGTACACATGGCAGAGAAGGACGGTGCTGGGCTGTCATCTACCTGGACAGAGCCTCAGAGCACGGTGGTTTAGAGGTCTGTTCACTTTCATTGTCCGTTCAGCAGAAGCGGGGCTCTTTCTGCAGTGCTGGCTGCCCCCCCTCCGTGGCGGAGCGCATTCTCTGCCCTATCATTACCACCACTCCGCCTGCTGCCTACAAGCTGGTGACTGCTGTCCCCTCTCCTGCAGAAGGTGCAAATTACAGTGGCTGCCGCCCTGGAAGGAAGCACATTTTCCCAGCACAGGTCGTGGTTTTCTCTCGGCACCTTGCTGTGAGCTTTGTTTCTGAGCTCAAGGCTTTAAAATATTTTATGGGGGGCAACTGCATTACTGTCCTCTGAGGGGCGGCTCCAGCACGTTGGGAGAACGAATCCACCCAGAAGGGAGCTTTTCCTGGATAGAGAAGGGTCTAATTCTTTTGACATAAAAACATTGTGGTGTTCCGGCTGAATATCCATCTAGAATGTTTTCTTTACTTTAATAGTATATGTTTATAACTCGTATTTCATTGGTTTGTACATAAATTAGTGTATCAATCCCCTTCAATCCCCTTTCCCTTCTCCCTCCCCTCCTCTTTCTTCTCCCTACTTCTTCAGAGAAGATCCAACATCAGGGTCATGTGACATTATCAGAGGCCCTATATGTTTTTGGATTTCAGGGCCTCCTTCCTCTATGAAACAAACAAACAAACAAACAAACAAAACAAAACAGTGATACATGAGGACTGCCTTGGTATAAAAATGAATCTAGTGTTATTTCACACTGAAGCCTGCTTCTAGTTCATTTCTTCTATCAGATTTAAAAGGAATATTTTGTGTGGGTCCCTCAAAATACAGTGGGCCCCAGGTGCTGTGCCTACCAATCCTAGCAGATGCATTGGTCTTTGTCAAATATATTTGATCCTTTTGTTGGTGCCCTGGGGCTTGGGGGGAATACTGTTCTATTGTGCACTGCAGACAGCTGAAAAGCATGCCTGCATTTTGCACTTTTGGGAAAAAAAGCCTTGAAGTCACATTTCTTTTGGGTAACTTGGTCCTTTCTGATGCAGGCAGAACAAACACGGGGCTGCTCCTGTGTCCCACTATGTGGTGGCCTTTGCTGGACTGGGGAGCAGTCACAAAACACCTGATGGTCTCTCACTCCTGAATCTCATGTCTGCCACCTCCACCAGTGCTCCTTGATTTGTGAGCAGTTTTACAAGTAAAATAGGCATCGTTTGGAGAGAGTACGTTTCTTTAGCTAGCCATGATGCTATCTACCATTTGTGCAAGTTCTTCTCAATGTTTGCCATTGAGCAAGAGCGTATGTGAAATTACCCATTTAATTTTCTAGCCAGATTGAAATAAAAGTCAGGCAAATCAATTATCTTTTAAAATTTTCATTCATTAATTCATTTATTGATTCATGCATGCATGCATGCATGTATCCATCCA
>NW_004524603.1:7303598-7309683 GCF_000260255.1 Octodon degus
TGCCCTCTAAAGCCATCTAATTAATGTGACCTTTTTGGAAAACAGGCTCTTTGCAGAGCTAATCAAGTTTGGTGAAGGTCATGTTGGGTTAGTCTGGTGATTAGTGTCAGACGGGGGGTGGGGGGTGAGACACAGACCCTCCTCCTGGGAGAGGAAGGGCACAGGGCGGTGATGCAGTCATAAATCAGGAACCTCAAGGATCGCCACAGCTGCCAGAGCTGGGAAGGGGAACAGTTGCCCTCTCAGGGGCCCCAAGAGGGCAGCAAGCACGCTAGCAGAGCCGAGGAGCCTCTGTCTTTCCTCATCGCTCCTCACCAATGGCTACTGTAGGCAAACAGCAATGACAGAAGGAGCTGAGGTCTCGAGCGCAGGCTATGCAGGGCTAGGACGGAGGGTAAAGCTCAATCAACTTTCCATCTTCATTGACTTTGAGTTAACTTTTTAGCAGGGGCAGTACAAGGGGTCGAACCCAGGGCCATCGCACTGAGGCTTATCCCCAGCCCTATTTTCTCTTGAGACAGTGGTCTTGATAAGTTGCCAAGCTGCCCAAGCTTACACTCCTCCTCCACCAGCTTCACAGAGTATTATGGGTGTATGTACCATCGCACCCATCTCCCAGTCCTTTTTAGCTTTTTATTTTGAGATAAGATCTGACTAAGTTGCCGAGGCGAGCCTCAAACTCATAACCCTTCTGCCTCATCTGCCCCCAGTGTTTGAATAACAGACCTAGGCCATGGCTTGGGTGATTTGGAATAATCACCATTTGGGGGACCCAGGAGCTGAGCGGTCTGTGATTAACCTCCTGCCTCTCCCAGGGTCCACCCACTGGGCTGCTGGGTGCTTGCTTCCCTCATACTTCTCTGAAGTGTCAGGAGCCACACGCCTCTTTAAGGTGACGTGGTCATGGGCTTTCTGCCCCACTAGCACAGAAACTTCTGGAGAAGGCACATGGCATCCTATAACTTTTGTCACTTAGTACCCACAGTGCCTGGATCCCGGGCTCCAGCCTCAGGAGTGAAGTGATGTGTCTTTTCTCTGTGAATACAACTTTCTGCTTGTTTTGAATGTTCTTCACACAAACATACACAGGCTGACTGAAGTTGTCGTTGGATTCCATATGTGTAGCCATACTTTCTATGTGTGCCTACAAACGTTGAGTTGAAATCAGTGACATTTACTAATACTTTCTACATAAAAGGTCCTGTTCTTGGCACCATGAGGCTTTGAGAAATGTGCAGATACAATGCTCTGTAGGTTCTTATGATCAAGATGAACATGTTAATGCCCAGACAAAGCTCTATGAAGTGTCCAGTCCTGACGGACGTCAGAACTACTGCTCTAGATTGGGGCAGAGGACAAGGGAAACTTGCAGGGAGCAAGTGACAACTGGCTGATGTGACCTGGGGACCAGGCTACAATTTGAAGAGAGGAAGAAGGGAAGGAGATAGGGAAAGGGAGGGGGAAAGGGATCGGGGAGGGGAAAGAAAAGAGGAGAGAGAGAGGGAGGGCAAAGGGAAGGAGGGGGATGGGGAGAGAGGTACTGTGCCCTATGGAAGAAAACCAAGAAGTGGTGGTGGGAACTGCGCATTTTAGGGTGGTGCTGGATGAAGCTAGGTGGTGTCCTAGCAAGGGCTGGTCACTGCCTGTCATTTCTGATCAATTTAGACTGGATTTGGTAAACACTGGCTGGTCTCTGAAAGCGTTTTTAAGTTGTAGTTAAAAAAAAAAACTCACAAATTTCGAGTCTGGGAAGAGGCTAATTTGAGATGTGTGTACGTCACAGCCACTCAGCATTGGTGAGTGACACAGAGAAGTCACAGCAAGAGGAGGTCAAGTGGCAGACCATGACAGCTGCGCTGCATGGGGGCGTGGAAGGCTGGCCGATGGCAGGGGAATGGGAGGAAAGAACGACTTCACTGAGACTTTGTTTATAAATGAATGAACATACTCATCTAATCTGATTTTTCCTTTGTCTTCAGCTTGGCAAGTAGGAGGAGATGCTGATCAGTGTCATAAAATACAAGATCGGGAAGACAAATAGAGTAAAAGATGCTGTTTTCAGTGTCAACATTAGTGCTCAGTTCTCTGAATATTGACCTCCGGCATCCTGGCTGGGCTGGAAGTGCGATCACCTCTCGGGAGGCTGCTGTGGCCCAGCGGCCTTAGAGAACCACAGCTTCCCATGTTGATGGCTCATTTTCATGGTGAAACTCAGCAGCTGCTGCTATCTGTGAGTTGATGGGCCCATGACAGTGGCTTGGAGGACATGTGACATCTTTTGTATAACACATTGCTCTTACCTTCCGGTTTTTCACACTGACTTTACAAAAGTGAGTGGAAGGGTCACATGCTGAGCAAAATGGAAAAAATTTCAAACTGAAATCAATGCTGTGTTTAATTTAATTAATTAATTAATTTGATAAAGGCTTTCTATGCAGTTCAGACTTGTAGTGATCCGCCTGTCTCAGCCACCCTACTGCTGGGATTACAGGTGTGCGCCACCACGCCCGGGGGTCACAAGAGTGCGCCTGGGTTTCAGGGTGGCATGACGTGTAGTACTGGGGATCGAACCCGGGTCCTTGAGCTTGCTGGGCAGGCAATTAGACCCAGAGCTATCTCCCCAGCCCCAATGCTATGTTTTAAACAGGAACAAATTTTTAAAGGCTAAGGCTGTGAATACTAATGAAATGCAAGTCTCTGTGTGTACGTAACCAGATACACACATGATTATTCTTTCAAAGTGAAATAGTAAAAGTGTCAGGTCTTAGTACTTCCAATTTATAGGTGAGGACACTAGTTACTTCTGCTAAGTCACTTGTCGTAGGGCTTAGAGATGGCAGAGCCGGAGTAACTGATGTTTGTCACTGGTTCTCAGAGACCTAGGGATTCACTGCTACAAAACATAGATGTTTGTCCTGATGACTGGCATCCAGCGTCTGGTGTGGTTCTTTTGGTGACAGAGTTAGCCTTGGGCTAGAGTTTGCTCTCCCCTCTATTTAATAATAGAGTGCATTGTTATCAAAGTATGTAAGATTTTTTTCTGGAGGAAAAAGTGCTATGGCTCTAAGGTAAATGAATGTTGATCCTCAGCTCATGCGAATGCAATGGGACCTGTAAAGTTTGAGCCGGAGTATTTACTAGGAGTTTCCATCTCTGACAGCTCTGTCCTGGCTTAGTTGTATCCAACCTCTTAGGCTTAGCAACCCCGCGAATAAGTGGAAGCAGATGGATAAGTGATTGGCAACAAGCTTACTTCTCAGGAAGGGAAGATTTCTGGCACGGGACTCTGTTGAATCACAGGCTTGAAGCGCGTCATGTTAATTTGGCACAATTAACACCTTGCATGGAAGGCGAAGAAAGATGCCAAGTGAAATGATCGTAGAGTGAAACCTCCTAGTGCTATTCATATAGAAAGATGGTTAGGGAGGTCTCCGGGCAGTAAGTGTCCACTAACAGCAGGTGAACAGCATGGGGTTGCATTGTGTGGCTTCTCACACCAGGCAGGAATCGCGATCAACCCTCGGGATTATAATAACGGCATTGGTTAACCTTGTACGGCTCAGATCAGCAAGGACTTACCTATTGAACGCTTTACAAACGCCTGCTTAAGGCCACACCTCCCTTATTCAATAAGTTCTGGGGTTTTGGTGTCTGGCTGTCCAGTGTAGTGTTTCTCTGTAATGACATTCCTGCTTCCAAATCAGCGAGGGACTGAAATTCCAGGGAGCCTGGAGTCAGGGCCACGGAAGTGAGTCCACAATGGGGATTTGAACTCAAGGGTGTCCAGAGGATTTCCAGAGTGCGCATGCAACTAGCCTTCAGTCAGGTGGGCCTCAGGTGGCCCTGGGAGGAAAGGGACAGCAGAATAGAGCTGGACTGGGCTGGCGAGATAACACAGTGGACAAAGTGCCTGCTTTGGCAAGAGCTAGGACAGGAGTTCTATCCCCTGTCCTGCATGCCAGGCTGGCCCTGCCCACAGGGCGAGTTGAGACTGCATCTACTTTGGGTGCAGTAGCACACCCCTGTAACCCTAGCCTTGGGAAGGCTGAAAACAGGAGGATCACTACAAGTCTGACCATCGTAGTGAGACCCTGCACCAAATACATAAATGAAAAAAAAAAAGAAAGAAAAAAGAATAGAGTTGGACCATTTTTAGAACATGTGTGTGTTCAGGCATGCACATGCCTGTGGAGGAGCAGGGCAGTGGAGCAGCTTAGAGCAGTTGCTCAGGGAAGGGGGTGTCTTCAGAAAGGAAGGGGGTGCGCTTTTACCTTGGCCTCCCCTCACCCTGCAGGGATCAGACCAGACTCCTCTTCTTTTGGATTTGTGATACCAGCAGTGGTTGCTATCATTGATATCTGGATGTTCCCCCAAAGCCTCATGCACTCATAATGGGGCTTCGGGGAGGTGACTGGAGCACGTGTGTGTGGTACTGGATTTGTCCGCTGACGGGCTTACAGCTGGATGTGAGGTTGGGAGGTGAGGCCTGATTGGAGGAGGTGGCCCCTGTGGGTGTGGCCTGGGAGGGCATCTATGTCCCTTCTTCCCCCTTGATCTCTCTCTGCTTCCTATCTACCCATCTCGAGCAGCTTCTTTTTCGCCATACCCCTCTGCCATACTGCCCTGCCTTGGAGCCAGCTGACTATGACCAAAACCTCTACCAACTGTGAGACAAACTAAAACTGTCCTCCTTTAAGCTGTGAGTGTGGGGTATTTTGTTCCAACAACAGGAAAGTAACTGAGACAGGTGGCTTGGCAGAAGGAATCTGTCTCCAAAGGCAGAATGGGTCTTGGCTGGGACACTGGGACACCGGGTTCTGAACTGGACCAGTAGCCTACGATTGCCAAAATGATTTTCTGGGCCACTTCTGGGCTGCATCTCCATCCCAACCACTCTGGACCGTGTGGCCATGACAACAACTCTTCCACACAAATAGCTCAAAGAGAAGTGCTTTCATCAACCAGATAAAACGGAAGAGTATGGCAGAAAAGACGTTCTGGGAATTGAGGTTGGCTGCAAAACAGTCAATGTTACCATTTGCACGACAGGCTGAAAACCAGACATTTTTCTATTAAAAAAGTCTTTTCAACTATTTCTCAGCACCTGCTAGGGTCTGCCACTGAATGCGTTTCTTTCCTGGGTTGATCTGAAATTTCAAATTGCATAATATGCATGCACAGCACGGCCTTGTTATTTTGAGGCTTTCATTGCTTTTTTCTTTTATCTCAAAATAACATGAAGTTAGGATTAAAAGTTAATTTTCTGGCCAAACATTAGCGCCAGCATGGGAGGATTTTGATGTTGATAACTCTGGTTCATTCCCACTGTACTCAAATGAAATCTTTGGTAGCCATTTTATAAGATACTGGAAACTCAAAAATATTCATGGAATATAAAATTAGGATTTTGGGTTTATTTTTTACTTTTTGAGTCAACTTCCTTGAGAAATTATTTTTATGCAAATCCTGTACATGTTTCAAATGTCCATTTCGATGAGTTTTGCCAGATATGTACACCTACAGAATAACCATGCCAGTCAAAATACAGAACATTTAAATCTGAAATTTGTATTTGAATTTGAATTTCCCTTTTGTTGTTTCCTGGTGTGTGTGTGTGTGTGTGTGTGTGTGTGTGTGTGTCTGCAAATTCTTTCCTGGGAATGAAAATACTTAAACTTTCACTTTGGGGAAAGGTAATCGTACTAAAGACTTTTTAATATTTCTGTCATTTGAACAGGAAAAATCTATAGACTTATCTAGAATTGTGCTTAAAATCCAGCTAAGAAATGGTGATTTGTATTTATGCCAAATATAGCTTGTTCCTGCTTTTTGAAAAAGATCTCTTCAGAGACAAGAGTGTTTTATGCCATACACCCAGCTTCCACGTTTGAGGGCAGAGGGGGTGCCACACACTTTTGCCGAATCAGTTCTAAGGGTGACCAGGAGATATGGTGAATGTTTAAAAAAAAAAAAAAAAAAAAACTTACTAGGGTAAAAAGTACACTGCTAACAATGATAGTTTAAGTTTAAAGACAGGGCAACTATTTTGAGAGAGATTAATGGCAACGTATCTTTTATGCTAATA
>NW_004524603.1:7310288-7315942 GCF_000260255.1 Octodon degus
GGTCCCTGTGCTTTGCTTAGCTTAGCTTGTTCTAAGTGGGTGCTTTAGACCACTGAGCCATCTCACCAGCCCTGGTAGGTTTTTCTTCTTGGGGATATTTCATCATTCAGAGATGAAGGGATTCTTCTTAACTACTTAGCAAATGAGCAGGAAACACAGGTCTGAATCCACAGCATTTGCTACTCGCAGCTAGACCTCAAAAAACAGCTCGTCTACAAACATCAACTGAATAGATCAGGAACTTGTCCCTGCCTTGACTTGCTGCCTGGTACTTCTCTAATAATTTATGATATGACTGGAACTATTGGTTCTGAAAATAAGACATTGTTTGAAAGGCACTGGGCTAAAGTGCACTTTGTGGTTATGACCACCCAGCAGCAGAGTCGGCGTATCGACCCTTTGGGCGCAGGGACTGCTGCAGAGAACTGTCAATCGGCCAGCTGGGTGGACGGCAGACGCTGTCTAAGACTCAAGCTCAGGAAATCATGAGCTCGCCCGCAGAGGACTTCATACCCGTTTGCCCCTTCTGTATGCGGATCTCATCTCTTCACGTAAGAAGATGAAGAGCTGTTTTGTGGTGACAGAGCCAGGCTAGCGTCTCAGCTGTGGACTGGTCCTAGTCCTGCCATGCACTGCTTTGCAGCTAGCAAACACAAGTTCCCACAGCTCTCTGAGCCTCAGCTGCAGCCCATCCATTGAGAATCGACACCTCTATTTTCTGCAGTCCCAACATCAAACCCATCAGCAGGTACAAATCCATGAGCTACAACTCCCAAATACATCTGCATTCTGCTCGCTTGTCATCTACGAATTATTCTCCAGTCCTTGGCAGCGTGTTAGGGCTCTCGTAGTGGCCTCTACTCTGGCCTCCATGTACCTTCTCATGCCCACCCCAGCACCCCAAACTGCACAGAGTTCATGCAGTAGTCTCACGCCCTTCACTGACCCCTTGATAAATTTGTCATTAAGTTCAAACTCCTTGCCACGCCATAGCCAGAACCCCTTTGTACACTGTCTGGCGTCTCCTCTCTGATTTCTGCCTTCCTCCTCACCACTGAGAGGGCAAGCCAGGTTCCTTCCGGGCTGGCCTCACGGCTGCTGTTCACAGGAGCTGGAACTCCTGTGCTCACACTCAGGCCTTCTGAGTCCTCCCAGGGATCTCACCTCCTCCCTCCATTGCTTTTATTACCCCACTGTTTTTATCTCCTCCTACTCTTTCTCTGCAGTTTAGACTGTGTATGTCTTCCTCCTTGTTTTTGCTTTTTCCCCTCAGGTAGCCAGCTGCAGGACAGCAGGGACTTAGTTTCTTTCTTTATGAAAAGGGACTTGGGTCCGTGTGGCTGCACAGCTGTCCCTACTGAATGCCTTTGGGCGGGGAGAAGCAACTTCAGACTTCAAGACTTGGGGTCGGGGAAATGAACCTCCTCCAAAGCCACCACACAGAGGGTTTTACAAGAGGCACAAGAGAATATCTCTGAAGTTTGCCCAGAAATAGATGCACTGAGAGAAAAAAATGGGGAGCGAAGTGTGAACTGGCCAAAACTCCACAGCGTGTGCAGCAAGTAGCTCAAGTGTAAAGAAAGTCTCTACTAGTGTGGTGGCCCACGCTTGTGACCTCAGCACTCTGGGAGGCTGAGGCAGGGTGATTGCCAGTTTGAACCTACCCTGGGCAACAAAGCGAGACCCAGTCTCAAAATACAAAGGAAAGAAGGGCTGGAGATTTAGTTCAGTGCAAGAGCCCTGGGTTCAATTTGCAGGACTGCCAAAGAAAGAAAGAAAAGGAAGGCAGGCAGGCAGGCAGGAAGGAAAGAAGGGGGAAGAAGGAAGGTAAAAAAGAAGGGAGGAAAGGAAGGCCCAGTGTAAGCTCTGCATGCCTGCCTGTCTCTATAGAGAGTCCAGCGTCCGTCCGTCGCCCACCGTTGGCTAAAGACCACTTGCTGGGCCCCTGTTTCCTGTTTTCTCTATCCTCACCTACACAAGGGGTCTGAGTCTCTCTCATTTCTCTAGAGTCCCTATATCTGGTGAGCTCTTCCTGGAAGTGTTTTGTGATGTTTTTAGGCTACCGGGATCACTGTTGTCACCTAGGAAATAAAATTTGGACCCAAGAAGTCCTCATGTATTTCCTTATTTCGATTCTGACAGGCACACAACCAACCAAACAGAACCCGGCAGTGGGGGGAAAAACATTTCAAATAGTTCGCTTAGGTGGCACAGGTTGGGCCCAGGTGCTAGGGAAATAGACAGTTGGGGCCCAGCTCTTGCGGCTTCTAAACACCCTTCCAGGAACTGGCTCAGCCCGCTGTGATTAGACTCTCATCGCTGATTTATTTTCTCCTGAAAACATCACAAGTCACAGCTTTTGGCCACTCGGCCTTGGATAGGTCATTTTCCTTCCTTGCTGTGTTCAGGGGGGATACGGCGGAAGCACCATTGGGTTTGCCTCTCTTTCTTTCTTTCTTTCTTTCTTTCTTTCTTTCTTTCTTTCTTTCTTTCTTCTTTTTCTTTTTTTATTCATTTTAATGAGAAAAAAATAAAATAGCAATGAGACAGTTTCAAAACAGGTTAGTAGGACAGTTACAATGATGAATACATTGCGTATTGTTGTCTTCATAGTAGTTATTCATAGTACAAGATGCAGACGTGATTTCTTGTCTGAACAATATTAGTACAAACCTTTCTTCTCATTTGGCCTCTGTTTCTATGGAACTCAGAAACTGCAAGTCAAAGGTGACCCTCGAGTGTTCATAGATGTTTCCTAAATGGGAAGCTGTTCCCTGGGAACTAGGCTTCTAATAGTGAGCTGTAGCACCTGGAATGACCCAAACACCAGTTTGCAGAGGTAAAGGGTAGGAGGGAGTCACTCCGTGAATAATAAAGGAGACCCCAGAGGGCAGCATGCTCCATTAAGGGGTTGCTAAACGTGCTACCTATTATCTCAGCCAATGTCAGACCCAGACTGAGTGGAGAGAGAATTAGTTAGATGGAGTTGAAGACATTGGCATATAAAGCAGAAGCCGGAAGGACAGGTCGGTTGGCTCAGCCCCCACCCTGAGGCCAGGACTCCCTGCCAGCTTGCTTTTCTGCCCTGTGGTGGTCTGGCTGGTTTGGTGATCTTAGGACTCAACCAGGCACTGGGCGTCACCATGGCCTGGCCCTGGGCTCCAAGCATTCTCCCATTATGGAGAATTCTCCCATGATGGGAACCTGCACCCCCTCCCCAGTCCAGCAGTCCTGATGAGGCCCCTAGCACACCAGAGCTGTTCTCTGGGTGAGCACTGCCAAGGGGTGAAGGAATGTCCCGGCACCGAAGTCCCCTTGCTTCAGGCTATGTCCCCATTTCCTACTGCTATTTCCCAGTGTTCCTGGCCACTGGCCACTTGCTGGTTTGGCAATGTCCACCCCACTGTGGCACTCTGGAGGACATCCAAAGATGCCCAGTGCAGCTCAGCTACCTGGGGGCTGTGTGCGCACCGTGATACCCAAGGGTGGTCTTTGCCTTTTCCTGGCTAAATTGCTGTAGTGCTCGCGCCTTCTTTGTGCTGGATTTGGGTAATTGCTTTTTCCGAACCTAAATGCATGAGCTTGTATGTAACCTTGATAATTTCATTCTATTGGTTTTGGTTCAGAATCATAACTGCTGAAAATAACTTACATTTAATTATAATTTTCCAGTTGATCAAAGTGTTTTCCCATGCTCTGCAGTTGTGCCTCTGAATTCCCTTATTTATGTCAGCAAGTCCTCCTTGCTTCCCATCACCTGACACTCGGATTAGCAGGGCCAGTGCATCCCACAGCAAGGGACAGCAGCCCACCTCTGTGACTCCCAACGATCCTTATGATCCTTATTCACACCACGTTCTCAGGAAGAACCAAACAATAGGCCACACCATAGAAGCAAAACCAGTGAGCTGACTGCCAAGAATGAAAACCAGGATGGAGAAAAAGAAAGCAACACTAGAGAAAAGAAAACACTGGATTCTCTGAGCAGAATGGCTCCAGTAGGGAGCAGGCAGTGTAGCCCCCGAGACCCAAACACACATGAATTAATCCACTCATTGATTTATTGCTGTCCTGAAGGGAATTTCAGACAATCAATTTTTGGCTTGGGTCTGTTCTCCTGACTACCAACTAACTCAGCGCCTGCTTTGGAGCCACAAACACTGGTTAAGCCCGCATTACAATGGTTGGTACATAATGCGCACTGAAAATGCTTGGTGAATGAGTGTAAAAATATACCATGCCAGATGGTTTTCGATGTATTGCTAAAATCAAGAAATGCTGAAATCACGCCCATCTGATGAGGTATGATGACATTTGTCCTCCTTTGATGGCCACCTTCACCCGAGACTCCTCTAGGCATGTAATTAGGCTCTAATCAATTGGCTGTAGCCCAATAAAGATCAATTATTTGTAGCCCTGCATGTGCTGTTTCCAGCAACTAAGCTTTAACTCCGGACTGATTGGAATGCACTACATAGTTACAAATCCATAATCTCAACTGCTTTCCACCTCACCAATCTTAGAATTTATAGATAATAAGGGCAAGATGGCTCCCTTGGGAAGGCTTGATTCTGGAAAACTTCCATTGGGTTGTACCAGTTATGCGATTCTTCTCTAAATCCCCACATAGCTGTTGTTTAGTGACCTATACCTAATTGTGATCAGTTGTCCTTTCACCAGTCTATGCTATTTGAAAACCACTTTTAGAAAAATCGCTTTTGCACGTTGGCACTTCCTGGTCTCCGTTCTGCACTTCTGCAGATTGAGTTTTCTCATCAGTATCTTCTGGTTACATCGACAAAGCTCTTTGCATTCTGAGGTGTTATCTGCCTAAACCCGGAGGAAGACCTTGTTTTTTTTTTTTTTATTTATTCATTGTGTGTGTGTGGCCAGCTCAGCCCACCAGGGGGCAGGGCTCGCTGGCATGTGGTGCTGGGGGATTGAACCGCGGTCCCTGTGCTTTGCCAAGCTTGTTCCGAGTAGGTGCTTTAGACCACTGAGCCATCTCTCCAGCCCCGGAGGAAGACCTTGTGATTCAATTAATGAGTCACTGATTTATAGAACAACCAGAAGAATGTAATGGAATACTCAAATAGAAGAAAAAGGGTAGAAAGGTGGATATGGTTGGCCCTGCAATGACAATAGGCAGACTGGACACTGAAGCAAAAGTGAACTACGTGGAAAGGTAGTGAAAAATACTAGAGTCGGAGACGTGCTGTCACGTGGCTCAGTGAGTCCATGGAGGAGATCACTTTTGCCCAGTAGGATAAGGTCACCAGGCCCTGCAGGACAAGCAGAGCTCACGCTGTGTTGGGGATGTGACACATTCCCACGTGGCTACAACAGAAAGTGTCCTGGTAGAAGCTGGGAGAGGAGATGGTTGGGAAATTGGGTTCTGACAGTGGATGGCTTGGCTAAGGACTGGTGACTTCAGTGACCTAACTCAATGGCCCTGCCAGGGCTCAAAAGTTGAAGGTTCACCAGGAAGGAACAGCTGGAGTGACTTCTCAAGTTTCAGCAAGGAATGTGCATCTCAGAAGAGTGAATTAGAGGGCTGGGGAGATGGCTCAGTGGTCTAAAGCACCTACTTAGAACAAGCTTAGCAAAGCACAGGGACCGCGGTTCAATCCCCAGCACCACATGCCAGCCAGCCC
>NW_004524603.1:7316042-7338165 GCF_000260255.1 Octodon degus
CCACATGCCAGCCAGCCCCGCCCCCTGGTGGGCTGAGCTGGCCACACACACACACACACACACACACACTCTAAATAAATAAATAAATAAATAAACTTTTTAAAAAAAAAAAGAAGAAGAAGAGTGAATTAGAGATGAAGGTGGATGTCTCGGAAGCCTCACCTTTACCAAAGTACATTTTCCTCAGCACTTATTTGAAGGTAGTCTTCCCTTGTCAAAGAAACTCAGTAGTGCCCTCTAAGCATATTTACCTTGGAGAGGCTTAAAATTAACATTTTGATTGAAATAGTTGCTTCTAGAAGTGCTCGCTCAAAGTGGTGAAGTCTTCCCCTTCCCTCTCCCCTTCCAGGTATTGATCGTAACATGTGTCTTCTCGTGTCCTGCAGTCAAAGTCAGCAATGAACTTTCACCCATCTGGATGATCACTGCTTTCAAATGAGTGCAAAGTGTAAGTGGACCTAGCAGCATGAAAGATGCGTTGGTGACCCTGCTGCTTGGTGAAGAGCAGCGCAGTCATGGAAATACTCGTGTGTGTCTGCAGGCAAGTGAAGGTTTCGGGAAGAACGGAGCATGCTGCTGCCGACAGATGGCTGTGCCTTCCCAAGAAGTAGCCAGCGAGAGTACATACTGGCTATGTTTGAATGAGAAGACAGTGAATGGTCAGGAATTTTTAGGACATTTACTCGTATCGGCCTCCTGCTAGCCTATCACTTCCCAGTCAGTCCCTTGCATGATCTAGGAAAAAGTTAGAGGTCAGTTCTCAGGCACGTGGATTTCTTTACATGATGGAAGTGGCTGAAGGGCTGTCACTTTTTGACTTTCTGTGAAGGGTAAATAGTCACATCTGCCTTGCTCTGCGCTGGCCAGAGTAGGTAAAGTCACTAGATATCTCAGACCAATCAGGCCCACAACCTGCCAAATGAGTTGATAGAAAAGGGTTATGTAAAAGAGACAGTGATAAGATTTTAGGGCTCCAAGAGTCTCAAAACCCTTCAGCAGAACTTGAGATTCTCTGGGAGCTGAGACTGTTTCTCAGGAATTTCTGCGAATTTCTCTGGGAGGCCCGTATTGATTTGGTTTTCAAACAAAGGAAAGGGATACTGAACAAAGCGTGAGAACTGAGCAGGACTTTGGGGGTCAGTTCAAAGACTTTCCCAAGTAATAAAATAGGTTCATTAGGAGACCGTCTTACCTTCAGGTTGACATTCACTGCAGCAGGAGTGAGACGCCTGCAGGGACAGTCTCTAGTTGGTATGCTGGGGTTGGAGCCAGGCATCCTCAGCTGTAGCCTTGCCTTATCCCGTGAGGCATCATGGTACTGCAGGCCACTATAGGCTTTGGCCAGGACCACCGACTTGTACAGGTTCACTTACTTTAAATCCACTACAAATCTATCTCCAGGCAAGGGCCCGGGCCTTGGACAGACTCACAAGTAAACAGTGAAAGCCAACTAGTTAATTTTAAATCCCACTCAGAGCCACCTCACAGAGGTGTCTATCGACCAGACAGGCTTTTCCAACATGGACCCAGCTTCCCTGCATGCAAAAAGCTAGGGCCTTGGCTGATTCCAGCAAGGAGAAGACATTTAAACTCATAAAACGCTTTCCTTTTTGAGCCCTTGGTTAAATTAATCCATTGATCCCTGCCTAGCTTCTTAGTTCCAGAGGGGCATGACTCTGAAGCCTCCAGAAAAGAAGACTCCCTCTGCTGGGGTCCCTGGAAACAGATAGAGTTGCCCCTTGATCTTCCCATCTATCCCAACCACTCACTCTGCCTCACGAAATTAGAGACTTGGCCAAGTGTGAAGTAGAGTTCTGGGTAGCCAATGCTTATTAGCAGCTCACGGAGACTTCATATCATTCCAGTGTTTTTCTTAAGCTGCTGTATAACCCCGCTAACTAGGGCTACGCAGCAGCTGAGACAACGTTATAACTTTTGAGACAACATCAGGGTCACACAATTCATTTCAACTTTTATCCTGAACCCAGAAGTGTCGTGAGTGTGAAGGTTATGGCACAATGTAGTACTGAAAGACCAGGAGCGTAGGACTAGGTGGACCCGGCTTGCTGTCCCCGCTTAGGAGGTGTGTGATACGTGAACCCATCTTTCCTCAGTTTTCTGAACTGCAATACCAGGATAATATTAGGCAACTGTTAAGAATGTAGTGACAGGGGGTGGGGAGAGTAGCTCAGATGCATAAGAACCTACACGGCAAGCACAGGGTCCTGAGTTCGATCCACAGACTTGCATGCCTGCCTGTAATCCCAGCACTCGGGAGGCTGAGACAGGAGGATCACTGCACATTCAAGACCAGCCTGGGCTGCAAAGTGAGCTCAAGGCCAGCCCGCACTGCAAAGTGAGATCACGTCTCAAAAACAAAAACAAAAACAAAAACAAGAAAGAAAGAAAGAAGATGTAGTACCAATGAATAGGCGGAGTACGGATGGAATCCTTAGGAGAGTTAATGGAAAGCAAGAGACACTTGAGAAATGATTGCTATTATTAGTTCTCTAACTGGTTTCCAACAGCCTCAGGATTTAAACAATAGCCCGCAGCTATACATAAAAGGAAGTCTTTCAAATATATTCTTATGGACTGGGGCTAGGAGGCGCAGCTCAAGTATCGATTTAAAAAGAAAGTAATGCTTTCTGAAAGGATTAATGCAGCGAACTCCCCCCTTGAGCAGTTCACATGAGCAGGGGTCGTCTGGGGTGGGGGTGGGGGGCTATTAGAGTAGGACTGTGAAGAGCTGGAGGAAGGGAGCCTTTTGTGAACTGTGTGTTTCCTCAGATCCAGGTCAGCTACCGGATACTTCTTGAAGACAGGAGCTCTGGGCATGTGACATACACGCTGACTTCAGCATCAGCGGGACGGAGGGAAGAACTCAGTGTGGCCCTGCAGGCTAGCTCAGATGAAATGGCCACCTGGAGCTCCAGGTTTCTAGTACGCAGCTGCACCAGAGAGCTCCGAGTTTCCTTAGGACCTTATGGAGGATTGCATACTTTTCTAGTTCTAGGCAGATATGGGGAGACACCAGCCACACTTCTTGTTCCGGGTGACTCTGCCCCGGAGCCCTTGAAAACAGTGTAGGTAGGTCGGGTGGAGAATCTCTAGAGAAGTAATTTGGAGGGAATCCATGGTGCCTAATCCTTAGGCTTCTGAGTCAAGAGAAGAGCTTTCTTTCCATTGTTACTATGTAAATCAGGAGCAAAGGGGGAAGAAACGCCAGCGACTCAGTGGGTTGTGAACTTCTGAAGTGCTAATGGTAATGATTAGCATTTATGCAAAGAGAAAGCGGGAATCAATTCTGTTCTCTACAGACTGAGCGGGATTCAGTTATCCTGGGCCAGCAGCAAGCCCTGGGAGCCCTTTGCCTAGGGAGGGTGAAGCGTCCAGCCATCAGGGATAACCAAACACTGGCCTAAGATTCAAAAGGGGAACCCAAAGGAGAACCTGGATACTATTTTTACTCCTCAAAAAAGGGCAAAATAAACAGAACCAATTCCTTCAAATTTAACGAAAGCATTCTAGGCACCCATATGCTTTATGTTCTTTAGGATATTAATGATACTTTTTTTATTTAGGAGATAATATTTTTGCATGCTCCTTTTTGATGGTACTTTGTGTGTGTGTGTGTGTGTGTGTGTGTGTGTACCAGTATGTATGTTTCCAATTCATAGGAAATATTAATCATCATCATTATTATTACTATTTATTAGCATCCTGTTTATAGAAACAAATTAGTTTGCTCTAAATTCAAATTCCCACTAACGCATTTAACAGTTTATACTGTGTAACTCTTGGCTCAGCGTGAGCGTGCGCGCACACACGCACGCGCACACACACACACACACACACACACACACTTCATCTACACTGCTGAGGCAATAGTCTTCTAGTTTCTTCCGGACTTACACGCCGTCTGGTCAGCCCTCAGCGTAGAGCTGCTAAGTGCCGATACAAACAGAAACTCTGCCTGATTCAGTCCCTGCCAATTCCACCCCTAACTGACACCGACCTTGCAGAACCAGACATCTCCCCACGCGAGGCGAGGTTCACACAGGTGCTCAGTACGGTCAGCGTGCCCCGCTGATGACCCCGCAGTCCCCACCCCAGCAGCCCTGCTCGGGAGCCGCGCATCCTCCACAGGGCCAGCACCCCTAAGCGGTGCTTGCAGTACAGTACTTGCCTCTTCCAGTTTGTCGGCCCTGGCTCAGGTGTGCCCCTCGCTTTGGTGGTGCAGGTGGGTCCCCCGTGGCCAAGTCTGCCTCCTTTGTCGCGGGCAGCTGGAATTTCTGCGGGCTGCTCCAGCTGGAAGCAGCCTGCTCAAACTCCACAGACAGGCAGGTGAAGGGAGGGTGGAAGACACGGGGTGGAATCCCGGGCCGAGGCAGCGGAGCTAACTTTGCCCAGGCAAAAGTATCTGAGGAGAGGCTTAATATGTGGACTGGATTTTTAAAAGTACAGTTTTCCCCGGGGACTCCCACACACTGGCAGTGTGCATGACACCTGCGTCTAAGTGCCCTTTCCGGCCTTTGGACCCTACGCTGCTTCAGGGTTAGACCCCTCTGATGTTTCTTGTCGTCTAGGAGAGAGAGAGCGTGGACTGCCGGGTGGAGACCGATCAAGTTCAGGCGTCTCATCTGTGAAGGTCCTGTCTTGTCTTGCTGTGGATGGTGCTCATTAAGGGATCGTTGGGAAGATGCTGTGTTTGACACGAGAGGCAAAGAGAGCCGAAGGACGCTGGTTTGGCGCCGCAGACTGTGTCTGGAAGTGGGAAGCATGTTTGCTGGTTTTGTTTGAACTCAGGTTGACTTCTGGGCTTCCCAGATGTGCTCGAGTCTCTTGGGATTGGCTCCCACCCAGTGCTCAGTTTCTGAGGGGGTCAGGGCCCCTCCAGCTGCCTCATCCAGGCTTCTCCTCCCCCCACTTCCTTTCTCCTCCCCTTTGAGAAACTTCGATCGTCCCATACTTCCCAGGATGGAAGGCAGCTTAGAAAATCAGGTCACTTTCTCTCTTCTCCTTTTGTGGGCCAGTGAGATAGCTCAGGGGACGAAAGCGACTGCTTAGGCAAGCTTAGGCAAACGCAGGGACTGCGTTTCTGTCCCCATCACCACATGCCATGCCAGCCTCACCCCCAGGGCGACTGAGTCAGCCAGACTCTGAGTGTAGTGGGGCATGCCTGTAATCCCAGCACTAGGGAAGCTGAAAGCAGGAGGAGCACTACGAGTCAGAGATGCATAGTGAGACCCTGTAACAACCAAATACCTTAAAAAAACAAAACGAAATAAAACAAAATACCTCTTCAGTTGCTTCGCAAAGACTTGGGGAAGTAGGAAGGAGGTGAGAGGATGCCACTTCGGGCCAAGGTGCTGGATGTTATCAGAGAGAGAGGAGTTTGCGAAGGCCTGAGCGGGAGGCTGGGGCCTTGGCAGGAAGAGACCCTTTAGACACGGCAGAGAAAACTAGAAAGCAGCAATTTGACCCTCACCAAGGACTCTGGCTTTTCTGACTTCTCTAAGCAGAGACTAAGGCATGGTACCTGCTTCCTGTAGATTTGCTGTTAGGTCTCACGCACAGCTAGAAGGACTATGATTCCCATCAGACCGCAAGTGCCAGATACCAAAAATCTAAAAAGCAGCTGTCAGCCTGTAGGCTAGCATTTGCATGAACGCATGATCTTTGTAAAAGTTCAGGCCAAGCATTGTGTCTCCACTTATACAACATGTAACAGCCCAGGAAAGGGGTATCTGTAGGGAGAGAAAACAGATCGGTGGCTCCCAGGAGCTGGAAACAGGAAAAGGTTGACCACAAAGGCCCAAGGGAAACCTAGGGTGATGGCATTTCTCTGTGTGTTGATTACGGCAGTAGCTGCCTGAATATAAACATTTGTCAAAAGTCATGTAACTCCTTAAAAAGGGAGGCTTTCACTCTGGGAATTTGAAGACATGGTCAAGCTCGAATACAGATGGGATCAGTCAAGTTGAGGACTTTATTTTTATTTATTTATTTTGTACTTTGTACAGGGTCTCACTATGCAGCTCAAGCCATAGTGATCCTCCTATTTTCACCCTCTCCAGCACTGGAATTATGGGTATGTGCCACCAGGCTGGGACTTGGTGGCCAGCTCAGCACACCCAGGGGTGGGGCTAGCATGGCATGTGGTGCCAGGGATTGAACCCTGGCCCCTCTGCTTGCCTAAGCATATGCTTAGTCTGCTGAGCTATCTCACTGGTCCTAAATTAAGGACTTTTTAAGTCCCTGCAATTGCTCCTCTTCTTAATCTCAGAAAGTTCTACAGGGGATGTGATAGAGGAGGTCCACCTTGGGGAAGCCACAGTTGCAGGTTTGGAATTTAACAGCGAAGCATCTATAAAGTCCAGTACAGAGCACGCTCCGCACTGTGCAGGGCCAAGAGGTGGCTGGTGACACAGAGAATTCACTCCTTTTCTGTTGCCCACCATGGTGATCAGAGATCTGCCTTGTCACAGGAGATGAGAAAGTGCTGGATGGGAAGAAGGGCCAGGTCTTGGACAAGGCAGTGGAAGGAAACACTTGCTGGTCTAGGAGAATAAAGAAGATGGACTGGGTGGCTGAATGCAGCGATTCTTCCTTCTTTCTCTCTCTCTCTCTCTCTCTCTCTCTCTCTCTCTCTTTCTTTCTTTCTTTCTTTCTTCTTTTTTTCCAAATCTTTTATTTATTTGCTTGTTTAGTACAGGGTCTCACTATGCAGCTCAGTCTCGTAGTGCTGGGATTACAGGCATGTGCCACCACACCTGGTTTCAGTGGCTGGCTTGGCTCGGGGCTGGCACAGCGTATGGTACCGGGGATTGAACCTGGGTTCTTGAGCTTGCCAGCCAGGCGCTTAGACCACCCAGCTATCTCCCCAGCCCTGAATGCAGTGATTCTCACCGTCAGCTTCACAGAGGAATACGCTGATGGCGCCTGTTGGCCTGGGGTGGCTCAGAGACTGCAGTGGTTACGAAGCTGTCCGGCTCCTTCTTTGCAGTGTCGCAGGGCCAGGGCTGTTTTAGGGCTGAGGTGGTTCAGGGGGAAGCGCGGATGCTTCCTGCGGTTTCCAGTCACAGGGCTGGCATCGTGGTTCATAGAGAACACATGAAGCTTGCTGGAGCACGGCTTGGGCACATTGTGTTGGGCCATCCTGTGTCTTCAGGGTCCACCAAGGTCTTGGGCCTAAAGTAACTCCGCAAAGAGGAATGGTCATCTACTTCCCCTTAAGAATAGAGGATAAAATATGTCAGGGGAGAAATGAGACAGTCAGGACTTCCAAGCTGGTTTTGCTGGTGAGGACTGAGTTCTCACCAGGGCCTCCGTGTGTCTCTGTGTTCTTACCCTTTGGCTAGCTTCCTGCTCAGCTCCATCACAGCTATGCTAAGGATTTCAGGAGTATTTGTCTAGAAACTGGTAATGCAAGGCTTATGAACCCCAGATTTGCCTAACTTGTCTCATCTCCACCCCTTCTCCCAAGACTGAGGGCACTGAATAAGAGTAACAAAACATTCTCAGCATTTGCAGGGACTTCAACTGCCAGCTCTTACAGGGTCCTGTTCCAGACCCCCTGGGGCTAGGCTGAAGTCTCCAGCCAGGGCCCCAGCCTTGCCGTATCCTTGGATTCCAGCAGTCTGCAGACAGAGCACTCCATGGGAGACCACCCCTAAGCAGGAGCAATCCTCTTAGGGAGCCAGATCACACCTTGCAGTGCTAAGAGTTCCCTGGAGCCACGCAGCAGAACCACACTGAGATAAGGATCAAAGGGAGCCTAGCCCGTCCCAGCAATCTGGTAAGAGTCGTGCCTTCCTTTGTGACCCATGATTTGGTCCACCCTTGCTTTCTCCCCTTCTGCTCTTCTGATGTCCCTTTGCCTTGTCGCTTCTTTCCCGATAGAATGCTTTGCCTGCTCTTATACCTCTTGGCTTGATGTTCATTTTCTATAAACACCAAGTCCAAAGACCCAATGTGTAGTATCAGGGACCACAAAGCCCAGGGTGACAGGGGTGGCAATGATCCAATGGTCGTCCTGGTAGGAGGAGGCTGCTTGGGGGAGGAGGGCCTTCCCTGGGCTGGAGGAGGGCCCTGGAGAAGGGGGAGCAGAGAGAGCTGGGGTGACTGCAAGGACCAAGAAGGCGTCCAGAATGGCCAGCAGGGCTCTGACCAGGTGAGAAGCTGTCTGGGCTGCACTGTCAGGGAAGACAGAAGGGAAGTGCTAAGTGTTCTTGCCAGCAGGTCCCTAGAAGGCAGCACAAGGCCTGGGCACTGTGGCCAGTTAATAGATCTTTTTTGTTTTATGTGCTGGGGGATGAATGTAGAGACTGCCACGATACATCTCCAGTCCCCTGTTCTTTAAGTTTTCAGCAGAATTTGGCTAAATTGCTAAGTTGCCCATGTTGGGCTCCAATTTTTCTTTTTAAAAATCTTTTATTTATTTATTTGGTCCAAGGTCTCACCATGCAGCTCAGCCTTGTAGTGATCTTTCTGCCTCCCCAGTGCTGGGATTAAAGGTGTGTGCCATCACGCCTGATTTTGGTGGCCAGCATGGCGAGGGGCCAGTGTGGCATATGGTACCGGAGATTGAACCTGGGTCCCTGTGTTTGCCAGGCAGGCACTTAGACCACTGAACTATCTCCCCAGCCCCTGGGCTCTAATTTGAGACCCTCCTACCTCAGCCTTCCAGAGTGTTGGGATTACAGGTGTGCATCACCATGCCTGATTGACAAGTAGTTCTTGAATGTGTGAATAAGTAATTGTTGCTCAACCTCAACCTCCTCTGGTGTCACCTAACTTTCCTTAGAGGGACCTAAAGGAGAGAGACTGTCATTCCTTCTACCCCAGGTACTTTCAGGGGCGGGACAAGTGAATTAATTTACCCATGGTTTCACAGTTGACAAGTATTTTCTTAAAGACCAAGAGCAAAGATAGCTCACTGGGTAGTTTTCCTCATTCTTGGAACTCCAGAAATGGACTTGAGTGTTTTATGGTTGAAAAGACAGGAAAGAATGATTTCCTAATGAATGATCAAATTTCAGGGTTAAACTAGCACTTTGAAATGTCCCCCAAGGCATGTGAGGACATCTCTTTTGTACACAGGTTCTATGACAGTAAGGTCTTTAATAGTAGCTCTAGCCTGGGAGACAACAGAAAGCTTCTCTTTATTTTCTTGCCTCTGGGAATTGTTTCAGTGACTTAACACTTGTTTTGGAATATGCTTATCAGTTTTGACTGTTTTCTTTCCCATCCACCAAAATTGGAAGCAGGGATTAGACAGAATCCAATCAGTACTTGTAGATTTTTCAGTGGATAATATCTGCATAAAAGCAGCAGGAGCAGCCTGGTGTGGTGGCACCTGCCTGTCATTCAAGCATGTTGGGAAGCTGGGGCAGCAGGGTCACAAGTTGGAGCCCCGCAAACTTAATGAAAGCCTATCTCAAAGTTAAAAAAGAAAAATTAAAAAGGGCTGGGGATATAACTCAGTGGGAAGATTCTGGGTTCAGTTCCCCCTGCACCACAAAAATCAACCAACCAAATAAACAAATATAAAAACCCAGCCTCTGACCCTCCTTTCTAAAGCCACCGTGGCCAGCACTTAGTAATAAAAAGATGCTGTAGCCCCTGCACATTTGCAGTTTTCTTTCCCACTGTTGCCTTCAACTTTTTGTCCCCCTTTCTAGGTTTCTATGCATGAAACTAGATTCTACCATGTGGCATCATTGCATGAATATCCCCATCATACTAACTGAAGACTGAAATCAAGTCATTATGTGGCATAAAGTATATTTACGTAGTGAACCCAGGACATCTGCGACGTAAGATGGAACCAGCTGGAGACAACCCGACACTGGGTTCAAATCCCACATTGATTGATGGTCTTTAAGTTTTTGAAGAATGAAGGAATAAAAGAGCTTGGCCTCCCAGCGAAAGGCAGCCACTGAAACCAAGAAGCGGAGCGACGCCTGGATTTACGGATAGAGAGAGGTCAGGAAGACAGCTGAATAATCCCGGCTGGAGGTGGGGGAAGGGGGCGCCTCCATCCTCATAGTCCCTTACCTTCAACCCTGATGAAAGATACAAGTGAAAAAAAAAAGAGAGGAAAAGAAACAGAAAAGAAAGAAAGAAAGAAGAAAGACAAGCCTCGAGTTAGGAGGGCTGAGCACTAATTTGTTCAAGTCACGAAAATAAAAATGGTGAGACACTTGAAAGCTGTAGAGTAGCTGGGGAGATAGCTCGGCAGGCTAAGCGCCTGCCTGGCAAGCACAAGGCCCCAGGTTCGATGCTCTGTACTGCATGCTATGCCGGTCACCGAAACTGGCCATGGTGGACCACCCCTGTAATCTCAGCACTGGGGAGGCTGAGACAGGAGGATCACTACGAGTCTGAGCTGTGTAGCGAGACCCCGCATCAAATAAATCAATAAAGAAAAGAGTTTAAAATATTTAAAAAAAGAAAACTGTAGCGTACTACAGCTGTGTGTCTATGAAAGGCCGAAGTAATGTCAAGTCAATAAAAATCTGTAAAGCTTAGCAAATAATGTTGTAAATAGGAATGCGAATCACCAGAGGGAAAGAAAGGGCCCATGAAATCCATTAGCAGGTGTTTTTTCCTCGATTTTGTTTTAAAATGAGATTAGCTGGGGAGCGGGCTAAAGACTTCATCCCTTGGGGGTTACTAATTCCTAGTCCCCGTCTCCCAGCAGGACACCGGGGGCCGGGTGGGTCTGCTCACAGCGGATGCGCTTGCTCCGTCCAGGTGCCTGGAGGGCTCCTGTCTCTGGACGGCAGACGGTGGTTCTCAGCAGCAGCACTGATCAGCTGTCTGGAGCTGGGGAGCCCAGAGGGGGCCTGCAGTGGGCAGAACCCAGCAGCAGGGGAAGGGAAGCTCTGGTGCAAATGCAGCTTTCCCCACTCTCTCTGTGGGGGGCGATCGGTTCTGTTGCACGGCCTGATGGACCAGGCTTCGCGGTGTCTTGTGATTTGATTGTAGGCATTAGGGCAGGGATGTGATGGATGAGAGGACCTCGGCTGGCTGTGCTCTGACTTGGCCTGGCACCTCCTAGACCGGTCCTTCTGGAACTTCCCCTGGGTCTTGCAGGGCCGTATTAATTGTATTGTCCTCGGTATTGCCGTGTTAATTGTATTGTCCCTCGGTTGGCAGAATGCAAATCACCTTAGTCATGACTTTCTCTGGCCAGAGATTAAAATCAGTGCCTGGGTACCAGAAAAGAAGGCTGTTTGCAGTGGCTCTCTTTCCAGTCTCCCTGAATCATCCCCAGGAAATGCTGGGGTCCCTGCAGGCTGGGCAGCCTTGGAAGCTCTTGTGGATCTCCTTGCTGGGTGTGCAGTCAGGATGCTGACTTCTTGGGTGGCAAGGGCAAGCCAGCCCTGGGGCTGGCGGTGAGCTAGTGTTGTGTCCAGGCCAGGGTGCTGCTCGGTGCGGTCATAGCCAGGGTGTCCGGTGTAGCCTTTGGCCCCTGCAGAAGCTGCTTGAGCCATTCTCCTAACTCCGAGCTTGGGTCTGGCAGCCCCCCGGCTCTCTAGGACGGCACCTGCCTGATGTTTCCCACCTCGCACATGGCCCTCCAGACCACACAGCGGATACTTTTTGGTGCTGGAATTTTTGCTTAATACAAACACTGGTCCTGGTCACAGTATTGTCATTCTCTAGGTTGGGAAGGCTGCATAATGTGCTCAGAAAGTCACTAGAGCCCCTACTGTGGGTCATGATGCTATTATTATGAAAAATTCACAAACTCCAGCCAATGCTTGTTAGGTTGAAAAGAGGATCCAAACAAGCCTCTTACTAGGAAGAGGAGACTGGTATTTTAGGGAATGTTCTAGAACCCAAACCAGGGCAGCTTTAGACAAGAACGAGTCACAAGAATTGAGCAGGGTGGAGCCTGTCTTGGGGCTGGGTTTCCTCCCTTGTGGAGTGAAGGCTTGGGACGGAATGGTCTCTCAGGTCTCTGCTCATTGCGAACAAGGGTGGGACCGTGAGGCTGTCTCTTCTTACTGCCCCTCACCACCCACCATCCTCGTTGTGTTTCACCCTCCAAGAGAGCAGGTCAGGAGAGGCCCTCCAAAGCCAGGTGCAGTGGTGCCAGCCTGGAACTCTGCATCCTTCTGGTCTGAGACAGGAGGGTCACCGGTTTCTGATCAGCCTGAGAAATTTTGCAGCTCCCTGTCTCAAAGTACAAAGAAAGCAAAATAGGCTGGGGATAAAGCTCAGTGCAAAGGCACTGGTTCAGTCCTCAGAACCACACACACACACACACACACACACACACACACACACACACACAGTGATACACAGACACACATTTCTCCTAGATCCTGAGGCCTGACTTTGGCATCTCCTCTGGTTGTGGGAAAGCCTTTCCTGGTTGTGTCAATATATTTGTTTATTTTTATAATTATTTATTTATTTTGTATTTTAGGGAAGGGTCTACAGGGTGTTCAGGGTCTCACTACTAGATCGGACTCATAGTGATCTGCCTGTTTACAGCCTCCCAAGAACTGGGATTACAGGTGCGTGCTTTCATGCCCAGTCTCAATTGCCATCTCAGGGGCCAGGGGGAACTGAACCCCAGCCCCTGTGCCTGCTTGCAGGTGCTTTAATCTGCTGAGCTATTTGGCCTGCCCTGTATCAATATATTTGCAGCTGTCAACAGTGTGACTCCCTTTTTCCTAGCCTGGAGAACTCAATGACACTGTTGAGCTGAATGTTTGGAATTAAACGGGAATTTGTCCCTGTGCTGTGTATGAGTGTTGGCATTTCTGGGAGTTTTGTCACAGTGGCAGTGTGAGCTCACTTTCCACTCTTAGCTGCAATTTCTGATTGGAGGAGGAGACACCCAAATATTTCATCAAATGCTCCAGGTATCTTTACCTTGCCTGGAAAATGGTGGTCTCCACAGCCTGGATTGTAGTCATGTCTGTTTAAAGCCAAGGACAAGCTGAGTAGCACCAGTAGCTGAACTAGGATACACGTGGCAAACGTGGCCATTTGTGCACAGGGTGACAACCAAATATTAGTGTAGAGCGAAGACACTCTGGGCAGGAGTCAGGACCTGGATTCTGGTCAAGGGCCTGGCACTCAGCTCTCCAAGTCTCACTGTCTGGCTCATATAAAAAATTTGGAACCCACATCTGCACTGTTCCCATTATGCTGACTGTCATTGGTTTTAGAGAACAGCAGCCTGCTCTTTCTCGGCATGCTTCGGATTTCAGGGGACCACTTTCCCACCACCCTCAGCACCCCTGTTCTTCCAGATAAAGCAGGGTAGAGAGAGATGCCAGTGTTGGCACAATTCTGAGAGCATGTTAGACACCCAGAAGGGCACAGCAGTGAGTGCGGGAATTGCATCCACCTACTGAAATGTGGAGCTGCCACAAAAATATCAGAGTGTAAAAATTAATAGCAGGTGTGTGCGCTACCACTCACGGAGCCCTGCATTTAGCAAGCATCTCTTGGTCACTGTCACGTGCTGTGTGCTGTGCCTGGTCTTGCTGGTTAAGGATGAGTAAGAGGACCTTGTCCCAGCCTTGTGGAGCTTTGTGACTGGTGCCCCACTTGCTCCACGCCCTGAAGAAGGTGTCTTGTACTTCACTGGGCTTAACTTTTTCAATCAGGCGGGTCTATTACTATTCCTGTACCTATGGGAGAGGGTACCCAGGAACACAAAACCAGGGGGCGTCAGAGCAGGACCTCCAGCCCAGGTTAGTTTGACTTCTACACAAATGTGCTGCTTCCTCAACTACTTTAATCATTTGATTGCATTTTTGAAAAGGAACGTATTAAGCGCAAGTAATTACAAATGCGGCTTTACAGAGATGCACATGGGAGGTTTTCTGAGCTTATTTTGTAGTTGACTTAGGCCTGCTTCTTTTTATGTAGATTCATTAGAAAAGCAATTATTCTGACAAACTGGGGTACATCTGCCCACCCCGTTTCTAACGTCGAACCTGGAACCATCATTAAAAAAAGAATCAGCAGCCCGAGAGGCAGATCAATTCCTGGCCTGGTTTAATTTTAAATGACATGAATAATGTTGCCTCTCTCTTTTCCCCTGAGCACCCATTTCAACGTCTGATTGATAATCTGTGAAATTGCTCTTACTTAGCAGGCAGAATACCTTTATTTTACCACCCTGAAGGCTGCGCTGTATTCTGCTACGAGCTGGGTCCCATCTCCAATGCTATGTCACCTGAGGTGGGCACAGAGGGAGTTCAGAGGGGCTTCATTCTGGATCAAGACTTTTACAGAATGAACATGCACTCGATTCCTTGTTCCTGAACACCAAAAGAATAAGACCTGACCAGAGACTAAGTATCTTTCCTTCTGTACTTTTCACACATTCAATTCTCTCTCTAATCATGAGCAAAGGATCGTAGCATATCTCATTATTTAAAGCCTAAAACATGAAGGTGAGACACACAAAAACTGGATTTAAACAAAAATCTTTTACTTATTTGTTTGGTACCAGGTCTTGCTACACAGCTCAGACTTGTAGTGATCCTCCTGCCTCAGCCTCCCCACGCCAGGTTTTGGTGGCTGGCACAGCGCCGTATGGCATGTGTACGGGGGGTTGAGCCCCAGGTCCTGGTGCTTGCCAGGCAGGTGCTTAGATCACTGAGCTACCTCCCAGCCCCCAAACTGGAATTTTATGTCATACATAAATAAAACTTACATGGCTTAAACATGCATATATTTAATGCCATGCTATTGCTTTGCAGGTTTTTTTTTTTTTTTTTTTTTTTTGTAGAACTGGGGATTGAACTCAGGCCTTTGCGCTTGCCAGGGAAGCACTTATTCCACTGAGCCATCTCCCCGGCCCTGCTTTGCAGTTTTAAAGTAACTTCGTCATTATGATTTTTACCCAGCTGAACTGAAGGATTGCAAAGGTTTTTCTCACCCCAAGTTTGTCATGGGTTTACTAGGGAAAATGTGATAAATTTGCATAGGTACTTAAAGCACAAAGACTGATGATCTGACCCAGATATGAACGCACACCACACATTACCAGCCACTGTCAGACCCCTCCTTGGAGTGTGGACGGGTGAGAGGGAGGACTGTCAAGGTGCAGCTGGCGTTTGGCTAGGTGCTCTGAGGATGTGTACAAGAGATGAAGTTGTACTTTCTCTCTCCCGCCCTCCTACCACCTTAGTGGATGCTGTTGTGTGCAGGCAGGGTGGTCCTGGCAGGGGGTTTACCTCTCCTGAGGGTTTGGACAACGAGGAAGCTGTCCCACCCACCCGTATTCTAGTCTGCATTTGCTGGGTGTCCTTGGGGGGGGCAGGTGCTGGTCTGTGTGGGGACTACAGTGGCTCCTCCATCGACACAGCTCTGCCAGAAGGGGTTAAGGGCTTCTACTTGGGACAGCAGCGGGAAGCTGTAGGGAGGGATCCTTGTCCAGCTTTGGGGAACAAAGGAAAGCTTCCTCAGAAAGGTGACATCTAGTCACGGGTGAGATGAGTCAACTGAGAAATGAGAGGAAGAAAGCTCCGCTCTAGGAGCAGATGTTTGCCTGACAGGCTGAGCGCAGCACTAAAGGCTACTGTTGGCATTCTCTGACCGCGTGGTCCGGGAGAGCTGCTTGGGAGGACAACTGATCACAAATGAACCCATCAGAAGCCTTGCCTCTTGCCTCTTCAGATCCTCTTCTGGCTTCTCCCGGTTGGTGGTAGCACAAGCCTGGATTCAATTCTGGGGCCCTGGGGCCATCTTAACTCCTGTCCTGTCGTTCCATGTGCCTATGACCACTGCCTGAGCTTCCGTTCTCTATAGCATTCCCATGTCTCCTCCATCTCAGGTTGGAGGTGGTCCACCACTTGCTCAGTGCCCGGCCCACAGTCAGCTCTCACCTGCTGCTTGTGTAGCGGACAGATCCAGAAAACGCCTGAACCACAGGGTCTCCCTGACTGTCCTGCTTCTTCTCAGCATGTTAGTGAGCTCCAGATACTTCTAGAATCTCTTTACCTCTCTTCCAATGGAGGCCATATAACATTTAACTGACAGGCATATAATTTAGCAGCAGTCCCTAGAAGCTTCCAGAAGTTTCCAGAAATGCCAGAAAATTCCCAAAGTTAGCCGGAATCTCTGGTCCTAGGGAGCCTGTGGATTCCTAGATCAATAACCTGGGATGACTCCAACTAAAATAGCCTGGAGAACATAGTGGTGGAGAATTTGATAGTCAGATTCAATTCCCTTGGGTGATGTGAATCTTCTGAGAGATTGTGACCCTGGGCCAGGTGCTTGAAGAATTTGATTGAAGTCTCTCTGACCTAGGCTGTTTGAGGGTGGATGTGATCCCTGTGAACCTCAGTGCTGCTTCTGCTACCCAGGACCTGTGAAAATGCTTCCTATGAGTCCATGGTCCAAAGCCCACCTGGACACCATGTCACTGAACAGCCATTGGACAATAGCCACCATGTTCAACAATTGTATGGGGGCCCACAGGCAGCAGCAGCCAGCCCAGGAAGCCAGACCACAACCTCTGCAGCAATTAGTCCTCTGCAGGTAGGACTGCATCCTAAGTGCCAGAGCCCCCTAGTTTGCTCCTTATGCCCACTTTCAGACCATCCAGAGGAACCCTAGACACTGCCCTAACCAATCACCTGGATTCTGGGCTTCTAGTTCCTCATCTCCAGCTTCCTCCTGCCAGCACCTCCCATTAGGCACAACCAGGACTTCCTTTCTTCCTCCATCAAGCTTTGCACTCCCCACTGGCCTTTGGTTTTCTGCCAAACAGATGTGATGGTGGCCGCTGCCTGGTGCCACAGCAGGCTCTGAGTAAGTACTCCCTGCTTGTTCTCAGCTGGGTGCCCTTCGTTTAGTTCAGCGAGTGCTCCTCAGTAAGATGCTATGGGAGATAGCCCATTCCTTTACAACTTCCCGAGGTCCTAAACGTCTCCTGTCAAAGCAGAAATAGATATCTTCAAAGAGATATGGAATTCTATAAAAGACCAGGAAGCCCATGTATGTGGACCCAGGGTTGAGAGCTATGACCTCCAGAGGAAGAGGAAGGGGAAGGCAGTGAAAAAGGGGTGCTCTTGGATCCAGAATACAGATTCTCTAACTCTGCTGCCATCTTTGGGGCTTCGTACTGCTCTGGTTTGGATGAGCACTCCCCTCCAAATGCTCAGTGTGGCAAAGGCTTGGCCCTCAGGGTGGGTGGCGCTACTGGGAGGTGGTGACCTGGTGGGAGGTCCTGAGGTTATGGGGAACATTCCCTTGAATGGGATAGTGGCACCCCAGTTTCTTCTTTCTCTTTTGCCTCTTGGCTAGAGGTGAGCAGCTTACTTGGATACACATTCCCCACTGCTGACATCTGGCGCGTCCATCAGAGGTCCACAGCACTAGATCCGCCTGAGCTTGGACCAGAGCCTCGAACTGGGAGCCTTGACGGATCTTTTCTCTTTGCAAGTTAATTATCTCAGGCATTTCATTGTAGCAACAAGAGGAGGCTGACTAGCACATAGACACTGGAAGTCCGTAAACCTTGAGTAGCAGCACGTAGAAAATATTCTACTTAAGATACATGCAACTGGCTAACCAAAAGCAAACACACTGCGTGTCTGTTCTACTGCCAGGTAAGTAGACTCAAATCCTCTTTGGAGTTTGGGATAGAGCTCAGTCCTGGGGCAGGAATTTGAGGGCTATTTCTGGGAGGTGTGATTTGGCTGGCGGTGACATACTGGAACAATGTGGCAATTTATAACAGAGCTTTACTAAACGAGGTGGATTGCCTATCACAGTTATGTTCTCTAATTACATAGTGAGAACAGGATAACAGTTCACTGAGTACATTTGAAATGGAGCACACTAAGAAGAGGCTTCAGGCCAGTCCTTGGCAAAAAATGGGGAGAAATCTGCAAGCGTTGCAGCTGAATTTTAACATGGGAAAGTAGCCCTCCCTGGAGGTTGACGATCAAGTGCTGTTTCTCTCCTGGGATCCTGTTCTAGCAACGTCAAAGTACGCACTTGTGGAAGGCCCCTGAGAGTGGGTCACATGCAAGCCAGCTGGGCCGGTGGCCCCTGGAGGGAGCCCCACGGGCCTTTTCTGGCCTTCCTGTTCTTTTAGTGATGCTGTTTCCTTCACTAATGCCAAGGGGAGGATAACTGGCTGTGAGTCGTTGGTCTGGCTTGTTGTGTTTTCCCACCCTCTTTTCTCTCCGTGGCCTGGTGGCTTCTGTTCACCTGTCTCAACTCCACAGATCTCCCCCAAGCCCTGCCCAATGTCCTACAGAGCCCATCAGTAGATCCTTCATGCCTTTCACAGTGTGTCAATGTTTTTGCCTTTTGGTGGAAGGTTGGACACAATCTATTGGACAACAGGAACCAACTTATCCAGGCTGTTCTTGTCATTTTGGGTGCTAAAGGTTGGTCAGAATCTATGGTGTGTGTTTAATAAAATGATTAGAGAAAAACACCCAGTGCTGATAGTCTCCCTCAAAACACTTCTTCGTGCTTCGACTCACTTTCTCCATCATTCTTGCAGCTTTCTGAAGCAGTTCTGGAGCTCCACTTCTACAAGGTCTGATAAAAATATGATGAACCCTGCTGGCTGAGCGCTAGTCAGCTGAGGCAGACTTGGAAAACCATCTTGATGTGTCTTTATTCACCTTGTACGCTGGATCTCATGCTGCGTGACTTCTGGCTTTTTCCAAAAAGTCGAAATGACCGCACAGGGGAAACATTTTGAATCAACTAAGGGACATCAAAGTAGCCACACCAGCATGCTAAGAACACTCAGGCAAGGGGGTTTCCAGAACTGCTTCAGAAAGGGCCAAGAACAATGGGATCGGTGTGTTCAAAGTGAGGGGGAACGGTGCTCACAAGACACAATCCCTACCCATCGCAGTGGACAGTTGGTGGTCAGAAAGCTGTGGGCCCCATGGCACACGTGGCTCTCCCGCGGTGAGGGCAGTGGGGGCAAAGGAAGCTGCTCTGTTCACTGGGCTGTGAATACTACACTCAGGACCACACTGGCCACGCCTCAGCCCAGCTCCAGAGTGCTCCTGATTCTGTGGCTTCCTTATTTCCCTGCCTGCAAATCTGCTTTCTTTGTATCAAATCTTTCCAAGAAGAGATTAGACTGGAAATGCTGATTAGTTTGACCTAGAATATTGGGAACTGGTGAGAAAGAGGGCTGTGCAGATGGCAAAGAAGAGAGGCCCGAAAAGGACTAGGAGAGTTACGTGTGGAGAAAGGAGAGTCTGTTCTGTTGGAGAGGACGGATGATAAAACCACAGAGGTCAAAACATCCGATCTCTGAGCTGAGAGGCCAGATCTGAGATCCAGTTTCACTCTAGATGTTGGAAAAGGCCCTAAAGGATGATCCTGTGGTCCAAATGCACTCTCCCAAAGACAGGGCCAAATTCCTAGGGTTTGTGTGACAGCTCGCATTGCTGGGTACACATTGCAATCACCCAGGAGTCTTAAAAACAAAAGGAAGCCTGGATGCCCAAGTCCTGCTCAAACATCCTCCTGGGTGCACTTGTGTGTCTGTAGGTTTTTACAGCACCCCTGGTGGCAGCAATGTGCTGTGAGAGTTGATTCTTTGGGTTGGAGCAATGCGTTAAAGAAGCCTAATGGCTAAGAGTGGGTAAGAAGAGGCCCTTTCTACATGGGGCACTCTCAGCTAGGAGTAGGAGTTCACTAGTAGATATACAGATTCCCTGTGGCATGTATCCACAGGCCTATCTCTTTGACCTAAGCTGAGGTCAAGGCAGTGCCACAGAGTTGGATATAATAGTGACACTTCCTCCCTCAGGTAAAGAAGAAGGGTGCAAGATATGTGATCAAATGACAGGAATTCCTTGTTAGGTTGATTCCCAGGTATTTCACTTTTTTGATGTTGTCATGGAATATGCTGTTTCCTTAATCTCTCCCTCAGTGAGTTTGTTGTTTGTATACTGGAATGCTATGGATTTTTGAGTGTTGACTTTGTATCCAGCTACGTGACTGAATTTGGTTATTCAATCTAGAAGTGTTTTGGTGGAAGTTTTGGAGTCTTCTATGTTGAGTATCATGTCATCTGCAAATAATAATAATTTAGCTTCTTCCTTTCTTGACTTTATTCCTTTTGTTTCTTTATCTAATTGCCCTGGCTAATGTTTCCAGTACTATATTAAATAGGAATGGGGATAGTGGACATTCTTGTCTTGTTTCTGATTTTAGAATGAAAGCTTTCAGTTTTTGTCTATTCATTATGATATTGGCTCTTGGTTTATCATAGATGGCCTTTATCAGATTGAGATAAAGGCCATGTATTACAATTTTTGTCAGGAATGGGTGTTGGACTTTGTTGAATATTTTTTCTGCATCTCTAAATTGAAATCTACATTAGTCTGAAAAAGGAGATTGAAGAGGATGTCAGAAAATAGAGAATCCCATGAATCCCATGGGAAAGAGCTTGAGAGAGCCTTTTTGCCAAGATGGCACTGAAGGCAAAGAAGGAAGCCCCTGCCCTTCCCAAAGCTGAAGCCAAAGCAAAAGCTTTGAAGGCCAAGAATGTCATGCTGAAAGGCATCCACAGCCATGAAAAGAAGATATGAGCGTCACCCACCACCAACTTGAGACAGTACAGCTCTGGAGGCAGCCCAAATACTCTTGGAAGAGCGCCCGCAGGAGAAACAAGCTTGACCACTACGTCATCATCAAGTTCCCCTGACCACAGAGTCAGCCACAAAAAAGATCGAGGACAGCAACACACTTGTGTTCACTGTGGTTGTCAAAGCCAATAAGCACCAGATCAAACAAACTGTAAAGAAGCTCTATGACATTGATGTTGCCAAGGTCAGTCCCCTAATCAGGCCTGATGGAGAAAAGAAGGCATATGTTTGACTGGCTCCTGATTATGATGCATTGGATGTTGCCAAAAAAATTGGGATCATCTCAACTGAGTCCAGCTGGCTAATTCTAAATATATACTCTTTTTTTCCCAGAAAAAAAAGAAAGAAAATAGAAAACAATCCCTTGCCCTCAATAAGAAGAACCAATATAGTGAAAATGACCATACTCCCAAAATTTTTAGACAGATTTAAAGTAATCATAATCAAAATGCCATGAAAATACTTCATAGAATTAGAGAAAATAATCATAAAATTCATTTGGAACCAGAAAAGATCTAGAATAGCAGAAGAAGGGCTGGGGAGATGGCTCAGTGGAATAAGCACTTCCCCTGGCAATACAAGGGCCTGAGTTCAATCCCTGGTTCCCCCCGACCCCCCCCCCCAAAAAAAAGTGCTCTAAAATAGCAGAAGAAATTCTGGGCAACAAATGCAAGGCAGAGGCCATCGCAACCCCTGACTTGAAGTTATACTACAGAGCTACAGTGATAAAAACAGCACAATACAGGCAAAAAAGTAGACCAGAAGATCAATAGAACAGATTAGAAGAGGCAGAAATAATACTGAACACATTCAGTACCTTATCTTTGTCAAAGGGACCAAACACGTTCCCTGGAAGAAAGATAGCCTCTTTAGTAAATGGTGCTGGAAAAACTGGCTTTCCACATGCTGGAGACTAAAATTAGACCCATGTCTATCACCATGCACTAAACTAAAGTCAGAATGGGTCAAATATCTAAACATTAAAACAGAAACACTATATCTGCTGAAAAAGAAAATAGGTTAAAATCTTGAAGACATAGATGTAGGCAAAGACCTCATGAACAAAACCCAGACTGCACAGGAAATGGTATAAAGAATCAACAAGTAGGATCTCATCTTATTTAAAAGCTTTGGGGCCAGGGAGATAGCTCAGTAGAATAAGCGCTTGCCTGGCAAACACAAGGGCCTGAGTTTAATCCCCATTCTGCAGGAGAAAAAAAAAAAAAGCTTTTACACAGCAAAAGAAATTACCCATTCATTGAGAATAAAAGTTTGTACTAATATTGTTTAGACAAGATATCATGTCTGCATCTTGTCCTCTGATTGACTACTATGAAGACAACCATATGCAATGTATTAATTATTGTAACTGTCCTACTAACCTGTTTTGAAACTGTTTCATTGCTATTTTATCTTTTTTCTCACTACAATGAATTTAAAAAGGAGTTATCCATGAGTGAGAAGACAACCCAGAGAGCAGGAAAAAATTTCAGCCTGTT
>NW_004524603.1:7338670-7346814 GCF_000260255.1 Octodon degus
CCCCCCCCTTCTTGTTATCTTCACAAAAGAATTAAAAGCATCACACCACTATGATATATGTGTACCCATGTTTATATAGCACAGCTTGTAATAGCCAAATCTTGGAAACAACCCAACTTTCCATCAACCAATGAATAAATAAAAAAGATGTGCTTTTTATATGATGGGCTATTACTTAGCCATAAAGCATAAACTTGGGACATTTATTGCTAAATGGATGGACATTGAGACTGTACTCTTAAGTAAATAAATTGGACACACGTGTAGATATTCCATTGTATCTCTGGTGTGAGGAATTGAAAGTGTAAATAAGAACTACATTGTATAATAGATATTGTGAAATGGGAAGACCTTGCTCAAAAGAAAAAGGGAGCTGGAGAAGGAGAAGGGGGAAAGGAAAGAAAGGAAGAGGAAAAACGAGATGATTAGGATTAAATGCAAACAAAGCATTGTAAATACCGAGAGGATGAGAGGTTGAAGGGGGGGAGGGGAATGAGAGGAGAAAAATCAAAGTATATCATGCACAAGTTCAAATTCCCTATGATGAATGCGATCATTGTACATACCTAAGTTGTACCAATAACCTTGATTAAATTTTTAAAAATGGCAGGAATCCAGTTTACTCCAATTTTTCCAGTATTAGCCAGGCACTTCCTATGCATTTCACAAAATGAAAAGCAGGCATGGTGGGGGGAGGAGGTGACCACCTAGAAAGCTCACCTAGCATCAGGCAGGGCAGATAGTTAAGGCGGAGCACAGTTCCTGGCCAGGAAGCCACATAGCACAGGGGACCAGGGGCTTCCCAGACAGTGGTGCTGGCTTTGAACTACGACTCTTGCTACCATTTGCCGGCATGTGACCTGGACATATTCTTTAGCTTTTGCTGAACCTCAGTTTCTTCACCTGTAACATGGGGATGTCATCTTTAAGGACAGGGCATTAGGATAACAAAGAACATACGGGAAGCACCAAACCACAGCACCAGACCCTGCAGTCCTAACAATGGAAGGGTTGCTATCAGTAGTAGCCAAATGGATGCCACCAACTATTTGATGTCGAAGACTCAGATGAGAGACATCAGAATGATTTTGCTTGTTGAGGGAGGATTTCAGGAAGGAGGGATGCTTCAGCCTGGGCCTTGAAGGATGGGAAGACTTTAGAGACAGAAAGGAGTAGGGAGTTATGATTCCTGAACCGAAGTTGGAGACAAGGAAAAAATATGCTCTTCATTAAACATCACCTAAGAGAGCTTGTGGGAGCTCTCTTTAGGGAAGGAAAGGAGAAGGAGGGTAGCTAAAGTGACCGGTCCCCAGATGGGGCGGTCTCACCCGGACCTCAGCCAATGTCACACTGCAGCAACTAATCCAGTCCTCGAGCCCAGACAACACTACCAGGGCAGCTCTGAGAGACGTCCAGGTCTTGGGCAGCCTGCTGTCGAATTATAATGAAATCATCTCCAGGATGGTTATCTTAGAGAGGTCAGGAATAAGCGTATGTTTACACCCTGAAATAAATTCCTGTTGCATAGCCTGCCTTTGGTAGGTTTTGGCTTTCCTGCCTGAGCAGGAAAATTTCTTACTGTACTTATTTCTTGAACTTTTCTCAAAAAGCGTGCACTGGTGTGCGAAATGCTCCCCGTGGGAAGGTGGAGTAGAGGTGGTGGACTGCCATGTGGTCAGAAGGTTTAGGGTTTTTCTGACCGCGGAGCCTAAAATGGGAAGCTTTTACAGTTCTCTGGCTGAGCTCTGACTAGAATCCCACTGTGGTTCATAGGACATATATTTTTCTTTTCTCTCCTTTTGTTGACGAGCACTGTGCCCGGAGTGAGGAACCACATGAAAAATCTAAGGAAATTCGTTCTCAGTGCATCTTGATAACTAGTAGTGATTATGAGCTGGGTGTGGTGGTGCACGCCTTAGCCCCAGTGCTCTGGGAGGCTGAGGCAGGAGGATCAGAAGTTTGAGTCCAGCAGGCACCTTAGCAACTTAGTGAGAGCCCATCTCGAAATAAAATATAATAACGGGTGGGGGTGTAGCATAGTGCAAAGGCCCTGGGTTCAATGCCCAGTACCACAGGAGGGGTAAAAAGGGATGCTTTGCTGGTAGACTGTGTTAAATGAGTTCTGAAGGTGCAGGAACCCCTCCTTCCACGTGGGTGAGAGACGCCACTTATTTCCTGGGGAAAGGGACCCAGTCCTGCACTAGCTGCAAAGCAAAGTTCAAATCCCGTCAGTGGGGATTTCATTCCTGTACTCTCTGACCCCGCTGCTTCCGGAATGCGCACACTTGCTACTTGGTGCTCCTCTGCCTGGCTGCCATCCCTGCCACAAGCGCCTCCCCTTGGCTGAGGAAGCCTTCCTTGACCCTGAGGGCACATGTATGTCCTAAGCTGCCAACGTGGCAGGCTTGCCATTCTGACACAGGGCCTACAATGGCAGGGCGTGCTTTGGGCCACTGGTTCTCCAGGGACAGCTTGCAATGCAAAGCTGGTACCTAGAAAGAAGCTGCTAAAGCAGACCCTTCTGACTTTCTAGCAAATGCTGGGTTAATTTTGGTATGTGTCGTTGTTGAGACTGTAGGGGTTGAAATGAGAGTCAGCAGCTCTGATTCTTCTCGGTTACTTTACCAGAGTTCTCCATCCTGACTCCAGCAGAACCTGATACGGCTCTTGATCCAGTGACGCAGAAACGAGGGAAACAGGCAAAGGAAGAATGCTAGAGAGAACAAGGCTCTTCCAACTGCCAGGTCTAGTTGTGGCCTCCTCAGCCAGGGCCTTTGAGGACATGGTCCTGGTGGAAACTGCACACTGGCCCCTGGGAAGGTAGCACAGTCGTTAACACCTCAAAAAATCCATAGAGACTGGATGAGAAAGCTTTGAGGCCTCAGGTGGAGAATTAAGGCGACACCATGGAGATGAAAAAAGGAAGGGCTCATGTAAATATAAATCACAAAAATGCAGGTCTAATTCTACCTGAGGAGCTTTTTCAAAATGAACTGAACTTTGGAGACACTGAAAAGACAAAGGATTTTGGTGTCTGTGTCCATCAGACAGGACACCTGAGGTCCACAACTTCAAGGAGGAGAGGTTTAATCTGCCCACAGTTTTAGTCCATGACTGGCTGGTTCCAAGGCAGAAGCATCATGGGGAAAGGACGCAGGGAAGCCAAGTGACTTGGTCTATGGCCTCCTGGAAGCAGAGCAGAGAAGAGTTCCAGAGAAGGAGGCAAGAGGGACCCTGCACAGCGGCCAAGGTCATCCTCCTGGACCCTCCCAGACACATCTAGGAGTGTGCTCCTCCAGGCTCCCCCCCGGGGGGGGGCGCCCAAGCCCACTGGGCTGACATAATCATGCGTCACTATCACTGTATCATGATGATCTTTGTATTGGGAAAGTTATAAAAGCTTGCCCTCTAATTCCCTTTTATGATCAGGGTATATGAATACAGCGTGGTGCTCTTGCCTATGGGATTATAGCAAGGATCTGTTTGCCACATGATAATATGCAAGAGTCTTAATGTATTGCAAAGGAAAGTCTAGTTCTTCATTACAGAGCATATTTTCCATGCATTGGTGCTAAGATGTTACTAAATATAAAGTCAGTTCAATGAATAAGCTTTCCCAACTATGTTAACAACTTATTGGTCTCTCTGCCCATTGACAAATAGCCCACACTGACAAGTAGTATCTTCGAGCATAAACTCTTTGAGAATAATGCATAATACAGTGAAAACAGAGTCCCATTGGGAGGATGTTAGAAAGAGTCCTTTGAGGCAAGAGACTGTAGCAAGCACCTTCCCGATATTGCCTTCACTGATTTGGAAAAGGCAGGGCAGCTTCATTAAGTCGAGTCAATAGGAGGGTGGTTTTATTCTTTTGAGCTGCTTTTTCCTGACCAGAATTCTGCTCCAGACAAAGGGAACAGTGTGCCTCTTGCCCCCGATTCTCTTCTAATAAGCCCCTCTTCTATCATATGGAGAGACAAACTCAAGAGCAGGAAGCAGAATCCTGATGAGTGTGTCATTCCTGATGGAAGGAGATGCGTGATTCGGACCCATTCGGACCACGCAGCCCATTTGCAGAGGTCAGCTTCGCTTCTGCATGTGTCAGCTGCGCCATCTGCTTCTACAAGAGCACACTTCGTTTGAACGCTTTCAGGTGGGCGGGGTGATCCAGGCGGGAGTATCTTACCCTTCGCTATGGCCATCTAAACCCATTTGGGAGGATTCCAGCCCTTTCTGATTCCCTGAACAATCGCACTCCTACACTGCTTGCTTTTACTTCCTTAGGTGCCTACAGACAGCAGCGTAGATGCACACCTCCCTTTCCCCCTTGTTTTCTGCCAAACACTAGATCTATCAGAAAAACCTTCTCAAGCTATACAGATGGATCCGGCTCATTAACACGCATCATCTTCGCACTGAAGGGTGTGAACGTTCACATTGCTAATGAAAGAAGAGCGGGAGGAGCGGGGTGAGCCATCCAGAGACAGCAGGGAGCCCCTGCAGTTGGGGAAGAACTCGGGGACGTCAACGGGTGTGCAATTGTGAGCCAACCAGCTCAGGAATCTTTCATGCAAGAAACTCTCCTGAGCCGGAGCTGCCACAGGGGGCTGGCCCAGGGCAAGAGCCATTTCTGTTCTCAAAAATTATCCAAATGAGAAGGCAAGATAACGATTACCTTTAAAGAAAATAAAAATGCTTGTGTGAGAAGGGAAGTGTAACATGGTTCAGCCATGTGGTTATATGGCTCAGCTCTCGGGAGCACTCACATAGTACAATAATGTGGACACTGCATAGGAATCCAATGCAATCTAGTCATCCGTGCTGTTGGGAAGGTGGCGGTACAGGAAGTGCAGAGGGGAGCAGGCACGGTGGAGAGAGCTGATGGCGGTGAAAGGGCCTACTCTTCTTTGCAGTAAGTCAGCAGAAAGTGACTGACTGACAAGGAAGACTAAGTAAACTCTCAGCACAGAGACCAGTGAACTATGGCCTATAGGACAGACATCTATGTTTGTAAATAAAGTTTTATTGAAACACAGCCTTGCCCATTTGTTTACATATAGCCACTGTTGTGCTATAGTGTCAGAATGGAGACGCCCGAACAGAAATCAAATGGCAGTCAGAGGCTGATGCATTTATGACTTTATTCTTCGTAGGAAACATTTGCTTGTGCCTTGAGTCTCAAGTAAGCATCTTTAAAGGTGTGGGGACAAACAGCAAAAAGAAGAAAAATCTGAAAAGTAAGCGACTGCTTTTTCTTAAAAACCAAGCAGTACTATCTGACACTTTCAACAAGATATCTGCATGACCTTGGTAAAATAAAAGAAAAGAAAGGGGAAGTGTTAGTATGAATTATCGGAGGTGTCAGACAATTTTTTCCAGGGTGATGACAAAAATATAGACAAAATTACCTCTGTTCTTTCATGTCCCCTCATTTGATATTTTTGGACGACTTATTTCCAGCAATCCACCATCCTTCTTCATGTCCACTTTCTTCTCTTTTGCCTTTTTATTTTTAGTTTTGGTAAGAAATCCAGGCAAGAGGTCAAGCATAGTGTTTTAATGACTTTTACATCCTGAACATATCTGGAGAAGAGGGGGTTGCTGAGTCACAGGAAATCCAAAAAATCCAAGTTAGCTAAATAGCTTCAATTTCACTCGACCCAAAGTGCTCTTCATTTTGCTTCCAACCTCAACTTTTTTTGGTCAAAGAAAGCAGCAGAGGCTCCCATTCCACCTATTGATTGCAACTGGTGACAAACTGGCTTCCTAATGTAATTTTGAAATGGTAGCACATCCATAATTAATCTGGAAGTGAGATGTCTAACCCATCAAACAGGTTTCCAATGTACAAGCACTTTGGGGAATGTCCCAGCAATCGTAGAGGTTGTTTTCTATCCACCACTTCAAGAAAAGCAATACGGACACTTTCCGGAAAATGTGTCTTTCTTTTATGCACAATGCCTGATGATAAGTTGATAGTGTACTGTAGATTGATGGCCAATATTTCTGTTCCTGGGTTTGGGATGTGAAAAAAAAAAAATTAAAGGTGCCACTTTCACCGTTATATTCTCAGCTTAATATTTATGGCCTTACTCAGCAGAAATGTAAGTTGCAACACTGCCAATCACTGCAGCTTATAGGCCCAGAGGGACTTGGAGAGCCCAGGGCTGACTCAGCGGGCCAGCCGCCCCAGCCCTGGGGGAGGGCGCTGTCTCTTCCAGCCGTGGTCTTCCACCTCCCTCCTCTGCCTGTTTATGTCTCTCAAGTGGATTTAGCGGGTATTTATTAAGTACCTACTACGTGCTTAGACCTCTGTGGGGAACACAAAGATGGCTAAGGTGACAACATACTGGGAAGACACGGTAGGTACGCGTGCCACTTAAATGATAATCCAGAGTCACAGGAGGCCACACGATGCTGTGAGTGGTGGAGAGATAAGTACCGTAGGCGTGAGCAATGGCCAGGGATGGGGAGGGAGTGTTCTGTGAGAGCAGAACCTGGACCATCGCCAATCAGGTGGGGAGAGAGAAGTGGAGAGGTGTTTTCCAGGGGGGAGTCAAGTCACGGGGGGAGGGTGAGCATGGACCACACCCGGAGGTCCACATATCATGGCTGGGGAGGGTGGCCCAGAGTTTTAACCACAGTAGCTTAATGATTTTGGTGTCCCACCAACATTCAGTAGGTTGCAAACCTACTCCCAAGGTGAGTGAATTAGGAGGTGACCGTGTCATAAGGATAAAACTCTTGAGAAAGGATTGGTGTCCACATACATGACATAGCTCAGCAGCATGAGTGCCTGAACGGTAAGCAGAAGGTCCTGAGTTTGATTCCTGCTACAAAAAAAAATTAAGTCACATACAGGAGACCCCAGAAAGTCCCCCCACCTTCTCCTCCATGTAAGGACACAGCGAGAAGGTGGCTCCAGGAAGTGCACACTCTCAGTCCATACTGAGTCCCTAAGCATGCTGACCTTAGCCTTCTCAGCCTCCAGAACTGTGAGAAACAAATTTCTGTTGGTTTTCAGTCATGTGGTCTATGGTACCTCACTACAGCCACCCACATGGACTGTAAAACACCAGAGATTAGTTTTTTCCCATAATTACATATCGTGTAGCAGAAAATGCCTTCCTGTTCCTGCCAGTATACTTCAGTTTGTTAGTTTTCCAATTAACAGTTCCTGCTCCAGTTCTAGTTGTTCCTGTCTTAGAAATGGCTGCGCACTGTGATGTGCAGCTGGTCACTGTGATGCACACAGCATAAGCCCATCCCCAACTGACAAGCCATTCTGTGTCTATACTTCCTGCTTGCTTGTCTCATAGATGCCCTAGACCACCAGTGGTCAGGGCCTGATCATTCTGGGAAGGATCCCGCTCAGGGTCTGTTCATATAAATATTTGTGCCTCCAAACCCTGGGTGTTGTTTCAGGGTTTGTTTCTGTTGCCATGGAAACAGAACTGTCCATAAGAAAGGCCAGCTAACAGGTTACTCATTATCTGTAATAATAGAGTCATGGGCCTTGGAGTTTTGTGTGTGGGATTGACCTAGTGTTCACTCAAGTACTTAGTATCAGTCCACATACTCCCTAAAAAGTTAGATCTTGTTTATATCTTCTAGCGAGTCAACAACCAGAAAATGAGAATTTTCAAATAATGCAAGAAGCCGCAAATGTTTCTTGCAAATTAAGTATTTATGTATGAGGCTATGAAAGGTCAGTAGGCTGCAAAACCTAAGAGGCTGAGCCATGACACTGGGGTGCGGGTGGACACGGGATAGGGCAGCCTAGAAGAGGTCAGGATAAGGGGTTCAGCTCAGACAGCCCTGGAGGCCCAGCAAGGAAAAGTTTCAGAGAAATGCCCAGAGCAGGAAAAGCCAGACAAGCACAAGGCAGAAAAGAGACATCTGCTACTGGGCCACTCTAGGTCTTCTGCTGCTCAACATTATTTTTCATGCTGCTCAACACCCCAGCTAGATGGATTTCATTGTCCACACCTGAACAAACATATTAGGAAACTGAAATACGGAGAAGAAAGGCAACTTGCTCGTGTAGTGTAGAGGGCCTGAAACTGGATTAAAGTCCTGCTCTGATTTGCCATAGAGACATATCACTGGGCTGGCCAAATCCAGCCCAGTGGATTAATCCACTT
>NW_004524603.1:7347107-7354417 GCF_000260255.1 Octodon degus
TTACTACTTATAGGGATGGGAGACAAAAGCCAAGTCCCAGGGGCTGGTGAGGTAGCCGGCGGCAGGGGCCTTGCCTAGCACACGTAGTACCCTGGGTTCCATCCCCAGTCATCAAACAAATAAGCAAGTAAACATTCACCGGATTTTCAGTCACCTCTCATAAGTGCACTAGCCCTGTGGTCCTGTGGCAGAGTCAGAGGTCCAGGGGCTGAGCTGGGAGCCCCACAGCTAGGGTGTGCATGGCCCAGGCCTGTCACCCCTTCTCTGCCACTCAGATTCTCACAGAACCTGTGATGGATCTTCTTCAGCGTTTCCCCAACATTCAGATTGGAGAACCCTCTTCCACTATCAGTCCTGTCACGAGGACATTCCGTGTCCCTTCCCCAGTTGTGCTGAGACCTGCTTTCCTTTGTCACAACCCTGCTGCTGGCTTGACCTTTGCCCCTTGCCTGCCTCTGATGCTTTTTAAGTGGGAGCTGCCCCTTCACATTTCTGCCAAACTCAGGAGGTGCTACATTCCTTTCTGGATTATGAACTCCACATTTAGAAAATCAATTCATTGCTTTACCTCTGTACTCACGTATCTCATCTTCTCAATGTAAAGATACCCCCCCCCCAACCCCGTGAAGGCAGAGGGTATCGTATCAGACACAGACTCAGAGGTGCAGCTCTCTGCTCAATATGTTTATTTCCCAGATGTTGCCCCTGAGGCCCAGAGCCTTTAAAAAATAACTGGCAAAATGCACACAGTATATGTCATTTAAATAATTTTCCAATGTACAGTATAACCCAGTGGCATTAAAGGTATTCTCATTGTAGTTTGCCTTGCTCCCTCTATTCTTGGAGCCTTTTCAATTTGCAAAATCAAAACCCTCTTGAGGGTCACTTGGTGGCTTTGGCCTTTGGCTGCTGCGCACATATGATGCTGCTGTGGCCGTGGATGTGGACGTGGGTGTGCCTGGGCCTACACTGGTGTACAAGTAGCCTGTGGCCTTGCTCAATGATTTGCTTTTCCACTAAGAGCATACTCTACAGAGTAGAAATTCACAAAGAAATCTGGAGGATTATAATCTTAGCCCCTCCATTCTATAGTAGAGGGGAGATTTAAGCCTGTGAAACAGAAGTCTACCTGTTCTGTGATTTGGTTTACCTGCTGATGTTCCCCAGATGTGCTTAACATTTAATCAAAATGCATAACCAGTATGAAAGTATGGATTTTCTTTTGTGTCTCCATGTGGATTCCAGAGTGCAGGAAATCTAAGTCAGGTCTTTATTTCTCCCTAAAATAAAGCTTTTGCTTGGGAAATCCTTGAATGTGTCCACATTACAAGCCGCAGATGGTCCAAAGCATCGAGGTCAAGGACTTGCTTTGGTGAATCTCGCTTCACTGCCTCCCGCCAAACTGGAGAAAGCGCAGTGAACAAAACACGGGCTGTAGCCTTTTCATTTGCTCCCTCCCTTTCTCTAGAGAAGTCTGTCTTTGCACGATCCCTTATTGCTGTGCAACCCTGTCAAGGTGAATTCAAGGACAGATGCCTTTTAATAAGAACATTAAGTTCAGGGGGAATTTTTTTTAACCTTCTTACATTACTCTATATTCAGCATCAAATTGATGCTTTTAGTGTTTGTGTTTATTGGTGAGTATCAGCATTCCACAGTGAGTCTCACTCTTTTCTTTTTTGCTTCATAAATGTAGCAAATTTCTGGTCTTATGCTCACAATGACCTCTGTGCTCCTCAGGGCACGCACTATCATTTTCTGTGTGTCTAGAACACATAAAACTTTACAGATTATGGCTTGCACCCAACATTTCTTTTGATCTGTGGAACAATTTCATCAGGAAAATAAGGCTGGGATCATTGCTGGGCTGGTGGAAAGAGGCAGAAACAAAGCCCCAAGGGAACAAGTGTTGACGGTGGTACACAGCACCGTGGACCGTGACAGTGGGTTGCAACCGCATTTGTGTGCATTTGATCATAGACTAGGCCCCAGGGGCACTTCCTGTCCTGTGTGGAAATCCCGGCTGGCTCTACCCACACTTCCTGGCTCATCCACTCTGGGACAGTCCCTGCAGTATGGCTTCTGGCAGGTCCTCATGTAACAGTCCTTTCCCTAGCTCTGTTGTTCCTCCTCCTCCTCCCCCTCCTCCTCCTCCTCCCCCTCTCTCTACCTCTCTCCCTTCCCCTCCCCCTTGCCCTCTCCCCTCTTCCTCCTCCTCCTCCTCCTCCTCTTCTCCCTCCCTCTCTCCCTTCCCCCTCCCCCTTGCCCTCTCCCCTCCTCCTCCTCCTTCTCCTCCTCCTCTTCTCCCTCCCTCTCTCCCTTCCTCCTCCCCCTTGCCCTCCCCCCTCTTTCTTTTAGGGAAGGGTCTACAGGGTGTTCAGGGCCTCACTACTAGATCTGCCTGTTTACAGTCTCCCAAGAGTTGGGATTGCAGGTACATGTCATCACACTTAGTCTCAATTGCTAGGCCGGGGGATCGAACCCCTGGCCCCTGCACCTGCTTGCCACTGAGCTATTTGGCCGGCCCTCCCCCACTTTCCTCTTCATCAGATACTTCTACTAATTTTTTTTAAAAGAGAATTTTAAAAAAATGTTTTCAATTTTAATGTTTTCATCAAAATTAAACATATAAAATTAGAAATGGGCTGGGCTAGCTCCTTTGTCTGTTCTGTCCTCCTTCTTCCCACCTCCAGCAGCATTTGAAACCCTTTAGGCTGATTTCACAATTTACCCTTCTGTAGGGATAATTGTGCATGTAATCCCAGCTATTGGAGAGGCAGAGGCAGGAGGAGCTCAGCTTGGAGACCAGCCTGGGGATCGCAGGGAGGCCCTGTCTCCAACTGAAGAAAAACAAAAAAGAAAAAAGCTAATTAAAGGGGCTGGGGGTGTAGCTCAGTGGTAGGGTACCCCTAGGTTCAATCCCTAGCACTGCAAACAAACAAACTTTCCCTTCATGGAGGGAGACCAAGCTGAGGCCGCCCCGCATGCATCTCAGCACAGGGATAAGAAAATCGGGCAGATGTCACACCAGGGTCAACATACCCTTCCCGGAGTAGCACATGAGCCAGCAGCTTCTTCACCACCTGCAGAACTACAGCTTTGGCTTGCTTTCATCCTATTTGCTGTTTAGTTAAAAAATACAAACATATCCACTCACAATCGCAGAATGATTACCGCTTTCTGACAGTATCTAAGCCAGTCTAGACACCTGCTTCTTTGAAGGTACCCTCAACTCACCGAACATAAACCCATGTCTTATAAAACATTCTGCCAGGCACCTGCCCACTTGCTAAGCTGCCCGTGGTCCTCCCTGGAGGGCGGTCTCCCTGGCCGTCATGAGCCTGTTACTCCGTGTTTGTTCTAAGCCAGGCGCCTTCCCAGTGGTCAGTGGCTGACTTAAGTTTCTATCAACGTTCACAAGAGCTTTTCTGCTTTAGTGTGACTCAGTTCTCCGATTTCCGAGTGCATGGGACCATCTTATCCCTATTTACAATCACATCGCCCAATGGCTGCAAGTTCATGCTTCAATAGTTTGTTAAGGCTCTTTCACTTTGAGTGTTTCTTTCTTTCTTCCCCCTCTCTTTTCCTTCTATATTTTTTCCATCCTTCACCCCTTGGCCCCCGTTTTTCTGTGCCTTAGGGATGAGGTGAGCAGTGATTTCTTTTTTCAGTTATCTGATGAGATTTTTATTGTTCTTTGGTGAAATAGTTTTCTAGCTTACTGGTATCTGTTCCTAAGGTCTGTGGGCTTGTCTCGCTGTCTCAGTCACTCTTCTCTCATCACTGGGACGAACACCTGACACTCAAAATTAGGGAAGGAAAGGTTTATTTAGCTCGCAGTTACCGGAGGTTTCAGTCCATACTCAGCTGGCTCCAAGGCAGAGAGGCACATGGCAGAGGGCAGCCTTTCAAGGTGGCCCTAAAGAGCAAAAGGAGCCAAAGGGAGTGACAGCAGCTCTGGAGGCTAGCGAGCTTCTCTGTGCACCTCACATCGTAATGCAAATCACCTGCCCCGGGGCGGGAGCAGCATCCACACCCACAATAATCAGTCACAAACTCCAGAAGCCACCATCTGAGGCTTTGGGGGGGACAACTTGACACCAACCATAACACTAGCATTTTGAGTGTTATCTTTTAAAGAAAAGGTCTGCCGGGAGATGACGCACACGAGCAGGTAAGACGGCCCTAGGACCAGCTCAGGTCTGAGGCGTTCATAGGTTCTCCTCTGGGGGTAGATTTGACCTGGGTTGCTGTCTTACATCCTTATGAGAACCTTGGCCATCATCAGCCTTGTCTCTCTGTCCCCGAGAGCTGCTTTGCATTAGTCTTCTTGGGAATCAGCAGGGGTTGGCTTTGACTTGGGCCACGTTCTCATCGGGAACACTGCAGTGGGTGCTTGGGGGACAGATCCACCTGAAACTACACTTCTGCTAGGGGACCAACACGCGATGTCTAACTCCACCTCCACTTAGCTGCTTCTCTCTCTAACCGGCCTTCACCAAAGACAATCTGAATGACAGGGGCTCTTTGGGGAGCTATGGTTATAAATACAGTTGTTCATTTAAACCATGTCTTGGAACCAAGAGGGAAGGAAAGACCCATCTCGTGGAGTACACCCCCCGTCTAGTTCATCTGCAGAGTATTTTGTTTATCGCCCATACTTGGATGATTTGCAAAGGCTGGTTTTTGTTTATTTACTTTTATCTATCTATTTTTTTCATTTGTGTATTTGGTACAGGGTCTCACTACGTGGATTGGACTCGTGGTGGTCCTCCTGTTTTTAGCCTCCTCAGCGCTGGGATTACAGGCATGCACCACCACACACAGACTTTGTTGCTGGCTCAGCACACCCTGGGGTGGGGCTGGCATGGCATGCTGGACCAGGGATCAAACCCTGGTCCCTATGCTTGCCAAAGCAGGCACTTAGTCTGCTGAGCTATCTCGCTGGCCCTAAGGCTATATATGTATATGCATATATCATCTTTAGGAGCAAATTTGTGCTCATAAAGAAAAAAAATTACTAGATAGTACCTTTTCTCTTGAGAATTCTCTTATCTCTAGAGAAAAGAAGTTAGTTACTTTGATTAAATATGATAATGTACAAACTTAATCTTTGTAGAAACTATAATTATACTAAAATATGAATATATATACAAAATAATGGACTTGAGTTTTGGTGTGATTATTGTAAAAGTTATTATAGTTAATTAAAAAGGTAATATCCATATGATGTATAGCCAAACATTCTAATAAGTTATATCTTGAATTTAAAAAATATTTGTAATACATACATGTATTTTTCATGTATATATTTATTTATCCATGTGCTATTATACATATGTGTGCCGATCGTATTTGTCTAGGTACACGTAGCAACAAACTGCAGATTCAGATACTGCATATTGTTGCATTAATAATGTATAAAAAGACAAATTAAAATCTTGGTTTTTGTTTATAGAATGATTGTTCTATGCCCTATAAAAATAGAAGTTCCCACCAACGTATTCCTTAAGCTTGTTTTGAATGTACTCTTAAATAATTTTGGAGAAATTTGAAAAAATTTAATATAATTTTAAGTGGTTCCTTGTAATTACTGTTGTTTTTGGTGTTTTTTTTTTTTTTTTCAATTTCCCTATAAAGGGTTCTCGCCTTTATTTTTTATTTTATTTTTTTTTCCACAGAAAACAGAAAAATAATTTATTCCAAAAGATGGCAGATATAAGAAATTCATCCTGAAAATATAGCTCGGTGTAAATCTGCTGGGACAGAGGTTGCTGAGCACAATCTCCCACTAACTGCCCCACTGGAGTCTTATTTGTCTTGCAGCAGTTCTTCAACACATTGCTGATTCCTATGTTGTGAGCTGGCAGGAGATATTTTTCAAATCCTCAGATGCCAAGGTGAGAGGAACAGAGTTCTCAGAGGAACTGCATCTTCTCCCTCAGCAGAGTGCACGGACATTTTGTAGAGTTAGCACAGCACAGCGTAGGTTAAGAAGGCACATCTCTCATCAAAGTGTAAAAAAGATGAAGGAAAAAATACTGCATTGTAGAAAACGATCTTCAAATGTGGTGAGAACTTAGTTTGTTTAAGGCAGCTGATGCCCAAAATGGGCCAAAGAAGGCGACCTGGGTTTGGAGGTGGTTTTGCATCTAGAAGGCATTTTCTTCGTGACCTCAATGATTCGGCACTGTGGAGCACGTCTTTCTCCTCAAGGCCAATGATACTTCAGATACCAGATGGTTTCATTTTTTAACTGTGGTCCAAAGAGAGGGTTGAGTTGGGCCAGAATTGCAATCAACCAAAAGAGATAGCAAACCGAACAGGTCACCAACATGGTGATGATAACTCCCCGGTTGGGACCTTTGGGGATGAACCAGGGCACAACGAAGCCGACGAAGCCCCAGAACACGCTCATCACGATCAAAGGCACCGTGAGGCCGTGATACGCCATGACTGCCGCTGGAGTTGCCCGGTTCTCGCCTTTAGATATGCCATAGGTTGTGTCTTCTAATAACTGGTTTTGATTTAACTTTACCATAATTCAGAGCTCAAACTCAGAATAATTAAGACATCTTTTATGCCTAAACTGTCCTTAAGTAACAGGAGAATCTACCTTTTCACTTTAAAAAGGGAAGGATAATAGGTCTGTGTAGAATTCTTCAATTTTTAATTAATTTAAAACTGTTGCTAGGGCTCTTTTGTTTTCCAAAATTGATGATTAGTAAATGAGTTCATTAGCTGGGTTAATTTTACAAAGAAGTACCGTTTAATTATTATTTTGAGGTTAATTATACACGAGCTTAGTAGTGTTTATGTAGATGCTTAGAAAGTATGTTCTGAAGGAATGAATAATGGAAAATACAATTTTTCTGACTTTAAAGAAAATAACTTTGCTTCAAGCTTCCTAGTTCTAGTTGGTGCTAGTCTGGGATTGGGAATTTCTTTTTTCTTTTGGGCAAAGTATGGAATATTCATATGGCTCTTATTGGTATTTACCCAGGTACCCAGCACCATCCCATGGAAGAAAATGAAATGAAATTAACCACCACTGCTGGAGAGGGGTCCAAATCTTCCTCCCTGCCTCCCTCCTTCCTTCCTCCCTTCCTCCCTCCCTCCCTTCCTCCACTTCCTCCTCTCCCTAGTCCCCCATTCCTCCTTTCCTCCCTTCATTTCTTTTCTTTTCTTCCTCCTCTTTCTTTGTGTAAGTTACTTTAATCTCTTCTTAAAAATGCAAAGGAAAATGGACAAGAAGTTTCAAAAGAAGTCCTCAAACCAACCTCAAGCATATGGTTGTATAAGAAATACTT
>NW_004524603.1:7354794-7362742 GCF_000260255.1 Octodon degus
CCCTCCCCTTGCCCTCCTTGTGCCTTTTCTTTTTCTCTCTTCTTGCCTTTAGGCTTCTACTGAAATGCAAAGCTGTTTATGTACTTCTAAAAATGATTTTCCCATTGACAAGTACGCTCGCATGTGACGCGCAGCCTGCTGGTTTGACGCGCGGATGGATGCACTGCAGACCGGCTAGAGGAAGCTGCTCATCGTGCGGTTCTGCCGCTCGCCTCTATCGGACTGACAGGTTCTGGCCCAGTAGGAATTGCTGAAGTCATCATGGTGGTCATCTAATATGGCTGAAGTCCTTAAAACAAAGCCCATCTTCCCCAAGACCACCTTCCCCTTCTTCTCCAACTTATCCCACGACGTAATTTACTTCCACCCTTCCCGCCTCAGGGAAGACCCCAGTCAGCTCCCTCAGGTCTATCTAAACATCTCCTCCAAACTCCACCCCTGGCAACAGCCCAGAAATGCCTCAGCCTCCCTTTGTTCCAATAGAGAGAGAAAAGATTCCTCATCCTTCCCCACATTCTCTCCCATGTCCTCAAAGAAAATAAAGCCCCTTTCCCTTCTTCCTTCTGCCTGTTTCTCTGCTATGCCGAACACCTGAAAACACCTATCAGGGACAAGAGGTGACGCTGGGCTGAGCGGGCACGGGGCAGGACAAGTGCAGCCTCTTAGTATGCACCACTGCTCTTTGCGTGTGGTGGAGACCTCTGAGGACTCACATCTCAAATCCTCATCTCGGTAGCGCTCAGCCCCAGCAGCAGACCCAACGGCTCAGGATCTACTTTCGTCCATGTATCAGATCTGACTTGTGCTGATCCATTTTCAGAAAAGAAGGTGAGAAAGGGACTAAGGACGCAGCAAATCCACCGCTTCATGAATGACTAATCCTCCTTGGTTAGAAGTCAGAGAAACGATAACCTCATGGGTGCAGATGGGAGCGGCTGCTGGGAAAGGGGCCTGAACTTCAGCAACGGATGGTCCTCAGAGGGGAGGGGGCGCAAAGGAGCCCGCAGGCTTATCACTTGGATGGCAGGGAACCCCGCCCCCCAGGTCCTGCAGGGAAGCCTGGGTGAGGGATGGGTCGGAAGGGAAGGTCCGAAAGGGAGCCCTAATTACAGTGAAGAAGGAGCAGCTGGCTTAATGAGCTGCAGCTGTGATTTAGTGCCACAGGCGCTGTCTACCCCAGAGGTGGGGCTGGCTGCACACCTGCGGATGCACACCTGCGGATGCCTCTCTTAAGGGTGGGTCCCTATTCACCTGGAAGCCATTGCACAAACGAAGAGGAAGTCTCGCCTTTGGAATTAGGATTAGTGCTTGTAGCTCTGGCCTTGAAGATGCGTATCAAAATAAAACGCGCTTTTCAAAGAATAAAAGATGTGGTTTTTTTTTTTTTTAATTTTTTTATTTTATTTTATTTATGTGTGTGTGTGTTTGTGGCCAGCTCAGCCCACTAGGGGGCGGGGCTGGCTGGCATGTGGTGCTGGGAGATTGAACCGCGGTCCCTGTGCTTTGCTAAGCTTGTTCTAAGTAGATGCTTTAGACCACTGAGCCATCTCACCAGCCCCTAAAAGATGTTTTTTACAGATTTATTTTCTTTCTTGTGAGCATTACAGATAAATATTTTAGGGTTAGAATTTGTGCAGGATAGAACACCTGTTAAACCCAGGTTTCTGTGTGGCTGGCTGTCTTCAGCATGTGGTGGAAGGTTGAATCCTGATTTCCAAGGGTCAAGGTGAAGACTTTATGAACAATTATTTTTAAATAACAAAACATATTATTTTTGTCTCAACTAAAATACTTTTTGTTTTTTCCTCTGCTTTTTATTTTATTTAACTTCACAGTCTCCTCCCTGGGATACTAAAATCATGTGTATGGGCTGGAGAGATGGCTCAGTGGTCTAAAGCACCTACTTGGAACTAGCTTGGCAAAGCATCAGGGACCGGGGTTCAATCCCCCAGCCCCACATGCCAGCCAGCCCCACCCCCTGGTGGGCTGAGCTGGCCACACACACACACCACACTCTCTCTCTCTCTCTCTCAAATAAATAAAAAAAAAAAAATAATAAAATCATGTGTATAAAAATCTTATTTATTTACTTATTGGTAATGGGACTTGAACTCAGGGCCTTGCACTTGCCAGGCGGGTGTTGTATCACTGAGCTACATCCCCAGCCCTAAATATCTTTTATTGTTTAATTAAATTGCTGGGATGCTGTGAATATTCAAGTATGACTTACACTATCTATTCATTGAGAAAAGAAACACATTTATAGTCCACATACAACACTGAAAATAAATTCTGGTTTTAACATGTGTTATGATTTATAATCATAACAACGTGGATTTCCATCTGTTATGCCTCATATCGAAAATGTTCCCCAAAGCCTCATGCATTCACAGGTGCCAGGGGCAGGTGATGAGATCATGGGCTCATGACACCTGGATTTGTATAATTCTGGGTGTGGCTGAATGGATTTATTTAAAACAGAAAAGTGCATGATATCTGGATTTGCATAATTCTGGGTGTGGCTGAATAGATCTACTTAAAACAGAAGACCAATCCTGCCTGTGAGTAGGGTAGGACCAAGGAATAGGGTTGCGGACTGGATGTAAGAAGAGGCTCGCTGCTGCTACTGCTTTCTGCCCACCACACCATGGAGCACTTCTCCTCTGTGACACTTCTTTGCCCCACTGCCCTGCCTTGGAGCTGGCTGACTATGGATTGAAACCTCTGGAGATGGAGCTAAAATAAATCTCCCCTCCTTTATCTCGTGGTTGTCAGATATTTTTATCCCAGCCATGAAAAACAGACTAAGACACTGTCATTATTAGTCTTAAAACATAATACAGATTGGCATCAAAGGAAGAAATGTTTTTAAAAATAATGCATGCTTTAAAGTACTTCTGTGAAAGTGAGTGTATGGTTCCCAGATGTTTCTGGTGACCACCCCAGAGGTGCAGCCCAGGAGATGGGCATTTCCTGGCTGCCCCCCACTCCGCCCCAAGCAGCTTTTGTCACTGATCAATCTTGTCTGATAAATGAGCCACGGAGACTGATCTGGGCAGCACAGCCAGCCAGCAGCAAGTCCCTTGTCCTGCAGGCTCTGTCCCAGGACCTGCCCTGGCAGACAGCTGAAGGACTGGTAATGTGTGCCTCTGCCAATAGGGTTTGCTAAGAGGATCCTATTCTTCTGCCTGCTCCATTGCATGTGTGTGTGTGTGTGTGTGTGTGTGTGTTTAATTTATCATTGCTTTTGTGCTTCTCTAATTTCTTTTTTAAAATTAGCATATGTTTGCCATGTATAATAATTGCCTTCATTTTGGGGGAATTGGTACATATACACGTTGCATCTTAGTAGTTTTTATTTCCTCTTCCATTCCTAGCCCCTCACCCCAGTTCCCAGATCCCTGGCACCACTGTTATTAGCACCTTAATGCAGGAGGGAAGGAATGACAAAGTGAGGTGACTCCCATGTGCTTTAGTGCTTTGTGAGTTGGGGTGCAGGAGGAGGGGATGGTCGCCGCCCCGCTGGTAGTTATTCTGTGCTCTGGTTGTTGATCCTCCCCATTTCTCTGCTGTCTCCCCCTGGGGTTGGGATCTGTTTTAAACACTGTTAGCAGGACTATATCTGGGAGTGTGTCACAGTGACACGGGGTAGTCTTGTCAGCTAGGTCATCTCTTGTGCAGAGACAAAAACTATTCTGTTTTTGAAAGCACAGTTTTGGGTCAGTGTCCATCTCCCTGCTTCCCAGGTTTAGTCTTGTCCTTTTCTTTTTACAGAAAACTCTCCCCAGCTCTGCTCCGAATCTGCCCACGATGGTCTTTTAGAAGAGGTCACTGTGGCCTTCTAGGGGTGAGGGACAATGAAGGTTTTGGAAGTGTTGAGCTTTTAGAGTCCCATTAAGGCCTCTCGAATGGAGAACATGCACCCTCAGAAGATGGGGTGATGGGAAGGAGGTGGGGCTCATGGAGAAGGACCCACCACCCCGAGCTCAGCTCTCTTCTCCCAAGTACTCAAAATTCAATACAGCTGCGTGGCCTGCTTTGCTTTTCTTTTTTCATTCCTCCCTCCCCTGTTCCTTCTCTTCCTTCTGTCCTCCCTTCATTCCTTCCCTCCTCTCCCTTCTTTTTAGAAAGATATTTTTAATCTGCTCTTGTTAAAAAGGCAAAATAAAATGAGTAGGAAGCTTCACAACACATCCGCAAGCCAAGCTCACTCATACAGTGAGTGGATAAGTAATATTCCCTGAGCTAAATTGAACTGTGGCTCATGAGTCATTTCCCTGAACCTTAAAAGCCTTGTGGGAAGGCCTAGCGGTTCGCTTATGTGCACGGGTTCTCTTGGATGCTTCCGGAAGGGCGCAGGGCAGCCGCAGCAGCAATGTTGGGAGAGGAGAGCCCTGGAAGGTAGCATGACCTAAAGAAGCTCAGGGAACAAGCGCAACTAAAATAGTTACTAGATTACCCAGCCGTAAAGAGCATACATGCATATTTTTTAAATCGCTGCTCTGAGAATAAAGTGATTATAAATGCGAGCAGGGGAGAGAGCCACTGAGGCTGGGGAATGGAATGTAAATCAGCGAGCAGGAGGCACCAGCGGCCCCGCTGCCGCTGCCGAGGGCTCAGAGAGCTGGGAGGTGCACGGTTCTGAGCAGAGAATTGTTTGAATTTATTGACCCTTCCCTCCTTTTCTATAATGGCTGTTCAAATTTAGCTTCTTGGTTTTTGTCTCCCCTGAACAACAGGCTGCAGTATTACTTAACGATGAAGTGAAGTTAGGGCCAAGTGGCCAAGGGACAGGAGGGCAGTTGGGTGCATGACACTCAGCGAAGTCTGGAAAGGCTGCGCCTGGAGGGTCCCAGCTACAGGACTCTGGAAAACAGATGACTGTTGACAGGGGCTGGGAACAAGGAGGGAGGGGCAGGGTGGCACAGAGGACTCTGAGGCAGTCTCTGTTCAGAGGATGCTGGGTGGTAGGTATGCACCACTATCACGCTGGTCCAACCAGCCCCAGACAAGGTGCAACACCAAGAGATTACAGCAAACATGCTTTGTGAGACAAACACGTGATGCCAACGCCAGCGAAGGTGTGACAAGACTTGGATAACAGGAGAAACTAGTTACAGGAGGGGGGAGGGGAAAATGGACACTGTACTTGGGACTGCTCGAACATACAAAGGCAGCAAAAATCTTTAAAAAAAAGATCAAACTTCCAGTCTATTCAGCCACGTGTCAGTAAGTCACTGGCAAGAACAAATCATTTTGCTTTAAATGAATAAACTGACTACAGTTGTAGCATATATTGCCATTCATTTTATATCAATTAATTACCTTCAATTAATCATTAAGTGAACTAAAGTTTGTTAAGTAACTTTAATCTTTGAAGGAAAGCATTTGAGATATGTTAAGATTTGATTCGTGTGACTGATAGTAAGAAAAATTCTGTTAACATTTAAAAGTGTTTTTATGAGTAGTCATTAGGCCTACAACGCTTGATTTATGTGTATGATCTGTGCTGGTCCTGTTCTTATTCTTGGACTTTTCTTTCCTGCCAGCTTCCTGTGGTACGTCCCTTAGGACATAGCATGCTGAAGCCAACTCTTTCTCTGAGTAAGGAGCCCAAACTGACATTATGCCAAGGTTCCAGATGGCATGGGTTATGATTCGTGTCTAGGTGTCCCCCCAAAGTCTCATACAGTCATGGGGTAGCTTCTAGACTTTGTGACTAATTCATAATTCAGTGCTGGGATAATGGGTGTGAGTGCTGCTGGGATTACGGTGTGAGTGCTGCTGGGATTATGGTGTGAGTGCTGCTGGGATTATGGTGTGAGTGCTGCTGGGATTATGGATGTGAATGCTATACCAGCCTGGGATGGACAGCCTGAATGCAACATAAGGGAACAGACTTGCTCTCTGCTGCCACTGCCTCTGCCATTTTGCTCTTACTGTTTTGCTGTTTTCTGCTGCCATGAACGGCTGCCCTCTGCCATGTGCCACTCTGCCTTGGAGCCAGCTGAGCATGGACTGAAACCTCCACTAACTGTGAAGTAAATAAACCTTTCCTTCCTTCATTTTGGGCATCGGGTATTTTGTCCTAGGAACGAGAGAAAAGAAACTGAGGGAGAATGGAAATCTCTATCCATTCAGAGTTGATAAGAGGGTGATGGGGGACAGGAAAGGGAGCGTCACAGAGCCTACCAAGGTCCCCTTTGCAAAGTATCAAACAAACGCAGTATTTTTTTCCCCCTTTTAGAAAAGAAACACAGACAATAAGCTAACCAACAAGTGCAGAAAGACCTACTCCGGCATCCTAGTGCCAGGCCAGCTATACAACACGGCACACACTGCTTTAAGTTCTCTGAATCTCTTTCCTCATGTGTCAGGTCGTGGGGACTTGGTAGGTACTCATTTGCAAGTTTGGGCTTAGTGACAGTGCTGCCAGGAGAGTGCTCTGTCCTTGGTGGGCATCCAACTCACTGTCCTTTCCCACTGCCCAGTTCCTGTAGGTGGGACAGGGGGGCGTCTGCAGAGTAGAGTTGACACAACTGACGGAGGAGAACCCAGTAAGTCTCACTCACGACTGAGTGTCTGATTTACGACTTTGCTTTAGTCTCTGGGTTTGTATCTTGAATTCTATTTCCTCAGGGACAATAAAGATGAAGTCACAGTTCAAAAACGAATTTACCTGGGAGAAGTAGTGTGAATTATAAATTCCAAGTTATTGAAAATTGATTACACAAGATTAGCTTTCTGAGATAATTATACCTTGCTTTCCATAGCTACATGTAAAAGCAGAATAAAGGAAAATCTCCTGAAAAAGACAGCGTGATCTGTTTTATTTCCAGAGCACAGAGGATTCGCATTCAAAGTCTACACATGCTTGCTGCTAGAAGACCAAACTGTCACATGAAAGAGGTGATATAAACATTTAATGCTTTTTAAAAATAGCAGCACACTAATGGTTTTTAAGAGCTGGATAAGTCTTATAAGTGAGCTTCGCATTTCTGCATGGCCACTCTTCTTCCTTCAAGCAGCTACAGCAAAGCCAGAGTTGGGCCATCTGGTCTTCCCAGATACGGTCACTGCACTGTCAGGGCCATATTTGGGGACCTAACTTATCCGCTGATTCTGCTCTTTGGATCACCTCTCCACTATTCACTTTGTCCTTCAAGGTGATCAAATGAAAGGTGATCTGATTTCTTTTCAGTCCAATTTGCTAAGCTTCAAGTTTCTTCAGTTTTTAGACTCAAAGTTGACAGCAAGGTTGCCCGAAGGGTGTTGGTAGCCCGGAATCTGTTCCCCAACACATGCCATGTTCTGCTTCCCTGCGTCCTCGGATGACGTGGTGCCACGTCTGCTCTGAGGGTGGCACTGGGAGATGTCACAGAGCAGGAGAGGGTCCCAAGCTCCAGGGGGCCTTGGTTAGCTCTCCTATGCTGGGCAGTAATGACTCCATACACTTTCCCCAGAGTTGTACGGTAGTAGCTATAATTGAGCTTAAGCTGCAAAGCCATACACAAATACAATGGATCATCCTATTTACGGGACTGGGATCTAGCAGGACGTCAGTTCTGGCTATTCGCACTGGTTATATTCCCCACTGTAGCTGTCAACGCTGAATTCGTGAATACTGAACATTGCCCCTCAAGGAAGTACCGAGTTTGATTTCTGCAAGCCTCTGGTTATAATATTTCATCAGCCAATCAACACATAACCTTGTGTTACTTGTGTTCTTGTTTAAAGAAATGTTATTTGATATGTATTTTTTGTTCATTAATATTGAACCCAGGGCCATTAGTGCCAGAGCTCACAACAGAGCAAAGCTCATCTCACATTTATTTATTTATTTATTTTAATTTTATGTGTGTGTGTGTGTGTGTGTGTGTGGCCAGCTCAGCCCCAGGGGGCGGGGCTGGCTGGCATGTGGTGCTGGGGGATTGAACCGCGGTCCCTG
>NW_004524603.1:7363782-7366664 GCF_000260255.1 Octodon degus
GGTGTGTAAACTCAGCAAAATATTCTAAAAGAGTCCAGTAGCCCATAATAGCATTGGGTCTTCTGTTTAACTGGCAATGTCAGAAATTATTGACCTATGTCATTGCATTTTAACTACAAGCAACTTACACTTGAAAAACAAGGTGGAGAGATGATGGTGTTATTTTATTTTAACTGAAAGTTTTTAAAGGCTTTCTTTGTTTACTTGCTTCTTTTTAAAATAAGTGATTTGTGTAAATTAAAAGTCAAATGTTAGATGGAGTGATATTGAAATGGATGAACAGGCTAACTCACCCCTAGCACAAGCAAGTCTGTTTTTCTCTCTTTCTTTGCCTCATAACTCTGTGCCTTATTCTACAAATAATAACCCACTAAGTCAGTTTTGTCTGGAAAAGAATAATAAGCCCAAAGAACAGCACCAGTCCTATGAGTTCCTAGCCAGCAGACTTTCTTTAGGTTTACAGGAACTAGAACAGCTGGTGAGTCATGGACAACATCAAGACTATGTCAAGAAAACTGGTTATTGCAAGAATGAATGACCGCTCCAGTGCTTACCTGGCTATGGGTAAAATTAGACCCCCCAGAAATCTCACACAAGCTTTTGTGCCTCGGAGCCCTGACAGGATGGAACTTGGGTGAAAGCCTTCTGTCTTTGACCTCCTTTCTTGTTGCTAGTAAAGTTTTCTCCTGTCATTCTCTCTCTTGCATTATTGGCTTTACCAGGCAGCTACAGAGCCAAACCTTTCATGTTTCCATTAATGCTTAAGATGTATTCAGCACTTACTATGTTTTAGGTACTAAGGTAAGCACTTTACATTCCTAACACCAATTTTTGTCTTCACAGTACTACTTATGATATTGGTACTACGAGTCTTCACATTTCACCTTGAAGTAAACAGAAGCATGAGAAAACTTGGACTCCTTCAGCAAAGTGGGACAGTTAGGATTTCAGGTAATCCGGCACAGGAACTTGGATTAAACTCAACTTCCAGTTTACTTTATTTCTTTTTCCAACAAAACTTCCTGAAGAGATTTGCTTTTGCAGCTGCTTTGGTTATTGCAGTATTTTTAAGCCATGAATTATTATTATTTGTACTTGTTAAAACTATATTTGGATGACAGCAAAGATAATTATAATAATGGAGACACTGGAGACAACGTTGAGGTTCTGGCTATGTGACTGTATTAGCCACGTGTCATTATGAAGACAAAATACCCAACATTCATAATTTAAAGCGGGGCATTTCCTTGGCTAATGGCTCCAGTAGGTTCAGTCCGTTGTGGACCAGTTCCACACCACAGAGGGTATGGTGGAAGGGTGTGGTGTTAGGAGGACAGTCGCTCAATCCATGGAAGCCAAGGAGCAGAGAGAGAGAGAAGGGAGGATCCTCACATGAGAAAACATCCTCCCAGGCAACTCTGAGTGAACACCTCTAGGCAGACCTCTCCTCCTAACAGCACAGTCAGCTATGTGCTCCTCAGTGGACTAATCCATGGATGACTTCAGCCCTCCATGATCCGGGCACCTTCCACAAGCCCCACTTCTAACTGGGGGACGTTTAGGGTCAAACCCATAACAATGACATTAGCCCAGGAATTTAACTCTGTGGGCCTCATCTTCCTCAGTTTTACTCTGATGAGATCTCAATACATTATTTCTTAGGGTCTCCTATGAGTCTATGAGGTAATAATGACAATAATAATTATCGTTATATCCAATAAATTTTTAAGAATGAAAGTTAATGCAGTTTAAAAAGGAGAGGCCAACCTTGCACAATCATTCATGGGGTGAATTCTTCCTAAACAGAGGATATCTCTGTCAGCCTTGGGAAGATTTTTAGGTAGCAAGAGTAGTACATCATATTTTCTTTAGAATATGAAAAACCAGACATAATTTATTTTTTCCATTTTAATACTATTTCTTGCCTGTCACTTAAATAAAATTTCTCATCAGTGTTTTACTACTGCTCTTGTCATTATAGTAAAACCCAGAGGCGACTGACCAGAAATTTCAATTAACTATTTGCCATGTGTTCATTTATCAATTTTGCTGCCTTGCAGTCTTAGAAGGTGAAGATAAATCACCAGGCGATAAGTGGCATCAGGGTCTCTCCCTGAAGGAGCAGCAGGCGGGTTCAATCTTGCACATTTTCTCTGTCTCCAGTTTTAGAAATGTATTATATTAATCATTCTCTTCAATAACAACTATAAAAGAACTATAAAATTTTAAGATGTAAATGAATATTTAATTCCTGTATGTTTTCTAAGCTCTCCTGACCAAGGCAGCAAAGTAAAGAGGAGTAGGGTGGAGATGGCTTATTTTTCCCACTGCCTAGGGATTTGTGTCCCTTATTGACACTTGATAACAGTCATCTCATCTGTGAATAAATGGCTCCAACACAGAAGGAAACAGACTAGATATGCTCTGGATTTTTTATTACTTTTTCAACTTAGAAATTTTGGGAGACAATTGTAGAGTCGTATGGAGTTTGAAGAAGGCATTCTGGGGGGCTGGTGAGATGGCTCAGTGGTCTAAGGCACCTACTTAAAACAAGCTTAGCAAAGCACAGAGACTGAGGTCGGTTCAATCCCCCAGCACCACATGCCAGCCAGCCAGCCCTGCCCCCTGGTGGGCTGAGCTGGCCACACACACACATATAAATACACAAAATTAAAAAAAAAAAAGAAGAAGAAGAAGGCATTCTGGTAAATACCTGGCATATTTTGCCCAGTTTCCACCTTCAAAAAATTTTGAAAATTTATAGTACAGCATCACTGTCAGGATCATGACGTTGTGACAGTCCACTGCTGTTATGTAGAATTGGTGCTCATTTCTGCCAGGGTATCCAGTTCAGTAAAATGTTAGCAGATCCGTCGGTTTAA
>NW_004524603.1:7367964-7391013 GCF_000260255.1 Octodon degus
CATGGACTAGACTTCTGTCCTCTGTGCAGTCCTCAAGTCTTAGAGCGTGTTGGGTGTAAGTAGGGGGCCAGCCCAAGGTGACCCGGAAGCCAGCGCTCCACCAGGAAGTGGAGGGAGGCTCGGGCTTCCTGCTGCATCACTGAGACCCACAGAGGGGGTCTCTGCACTGCTCCTCGGAACTGGGCTCCAGGGGTGTATGGTGGTGACAGCTTGGTGGTGCACCCTTCCCCTCCCGCTCTCATTTCTGGGCTCCCTGCTTGTGTTTTGTGAAGTAATCTCCAGAACAAATTCTTGTGTGTTCAAAGATGGTCACAGTCATTCCTTCCACCCCGCCATGCTCCCCGCGCTCTCCTGTGGCCGAAAGCCAGCAGCTGAAGTGAGCCGTGTGACTCCTGAAATTGGGTCTTAGATGCCACCTTTGGTTTCTGGATCCCGGCCTTTGCTGGAAAGTCATACCCCCAAATCATGGAGCCCTTGGAGGTCCTCGGTGGTCACCCCAGCTAAACTGGGGGGTGGCTGGTCCTGGCACTGGCTGTGTGAGCAGGGCCACTTTTGGACCACCCTGACCTCTTTACAGCTAGCTGAAGCCAAGCAAAGCACTGCAGCAACCTTGTCAGCTCTCAGAATGGTGAGAAATGGTACGTTGCTGTCGAGACGCAAAGATCTGGGCAGCTTGCGCAGCAGTTGGTTACTGAAAGTCCTCTGCGTTCTCTGATCTCTACTTCACCTCATACTTTCGAGTTTACTTTCATTTTTTTATGTGTTCGGGACAGAGTCTCACTACCAACTTGGACTCATAGTGATCCTCCCTGTTTTCAGCCTCCCCAGCACTGAGATTACAGGTGTGCACCACCGCACCCGGTCTCAGTGTGCCTGGGGGTGGGGTCCCCATGGCATGTGGTGCCAGGGATCGAACCCCAGCCCCTGCCCTTGTCTAAGCAGGTGCTTAGTCCACTGAGCTGTCTCACCGGTTCTCACCAAACGATTTTTTAACTTCTCATTTATTTTGCCCTTTAGAGAACACTTCTTAGGCATGCCTTCCCTCGCTCCTGGACTGGGTTAAGAGTCTTTCCTACCTGCGCCTCAAGAACCCCACTACAGTGGCCTCTCACTTATCGCAGAGGTTACATTCCAGACACCCCTGCAGTAAGTAAAAAATCAGAGAAGTAATGACGTTATATTTATTTTAGTATTTACATAGATTGTAAGGCTTTCTAAACCCTTCCCACACTCTTATAGACCTCTCCCACACTTTTAAAACCACTTCTAATGTTCTTAGCCATTTTCTAAACTCATCAACCTATGTAATTCTAACAATATACTGTACGGTACTGCAAAAGCCTGCGATATAGCGAAACATCCACGATAAAGAATTTAGATTCATATTTTTTTGAAAACCCAGGAAACAGTAAGTTTGAGAAAGTTGAACTGTGACATAGCCAGGGGCAACTGTATCTGGATCCAGCCTGATGTGACGCTGGCTAACATGAGCCATAACTACTATGACTGGCTTCGAATAACCCCAGTGAGTTTTTCCTGCCGTTTCCCAGCTATAAGGAGGGTATATCCATTAGAATGGCGTGGGGAGCCTTATGCAGGCCCCCATCACAAAGAATATGCCTGCTGGCTTACTTCTCTCACATTAAGCTTAAACTGCAGTCAGGCTTGGATGAAGTCACTCTTGTCTTAACTGATACATACACTCTCCCCTTCTGACCCAAACTGCAGCAGGCCACTCGGTCTTGCTGCTGTCAGCGACCATGTTTCTGTCAGTGAGTTCCCAGGAAATCACACCCTGTGCAGTCCTGGCCCTGTCTCTGCTCCCGTTCAGCATGTACCCTGGGGCCAGGCTGCTCTGGGATACCTGTACTTCACCTTCCATCTGTCCTACTGATTGTCTTTCTGGCTCTAATTGTTCTTTCATTGTTTCCTCTTCCAGCTAGAACTTAAGTCCTCTAAAGGTGGAAACTGTGGCTGCCTTGGACACAGCTTGAGCTCTCTGACATTATGCAGTGACCCTGACACTCTGGCCTTGCACAGTTCCAGGCATCCACCTATGATGAATGCATAGTTGTGTAATAACAATGGAATAAAAATAACTGGTATTTATTTGTCAGATACTGTGCTGTCTGTTAAACATGTATTATTTTGTTGTCACCAGTAAGTCAGGGAACATTACTCTTCCTGTTTTAAATACAGAGAAAACGATGCACAAGATGAGAGGAATTGCCCAATTCATCCAGCTGGTGAGTGGCAGAATAAACCTAAACCCCAAGCGAGGAATAAAAAGTGTCCTCTTAGATTCAATCTTTATGCATCAGTAAGGAAAGGTTAGGCTGTGCCACATAACAAACAGCTCTGTCGTCATGGTAACTTCATTTGTTTTCTTTTTCATACTCTATGTTCATCACATGTCAACGGGGTTCTCTGTTCATTGTAGTCACAGAGGGACTCAGGTAACAGAACAGTGACCATCTAAGGTTTACCAGTCACCATGCCAAAGTGATAAAAGGATTCCAGGTCTGCCATCAGTACTTAAATGCTCTAGCCTACAAGACATGTATTTTTTTTTTTTTTAAATTCATCATTTTGTTTGGGCAGGAATATCCATCGAGCAATGTAATGCCACTTTCCCAATGAGTGACTAAATGGGTCACTTCCTGCTACGGGCAGCTTTACCAAAGTTCCCGAAAGTTTCGGAAAATCCTAGCATGAGGGGTTCTCATTAACAGAAAGTAGTGTAGAATCATGTTATGCAAAGCTTGGATCATGATGGAAGTCAGAACGGCTACTAGCAGATATGTCTCTGATCAGAGCTGCTTTGGATAGCGAAGAGGTTCCGGCAAATATTAGGATCTAGGCCCAGTAGGACTTCCCAACTATATTAAATTCAAGCAGCTATAAGATCACCTTTAATTATACCTCCCGAGCTACTGAAGTACCAGTAGAGCAGTAATGAATCTGTATCACTAATCAACTTTCTTCTAAGCACAGCCTTTCTATCCTTCACAGAGGAATAATTGCCTTTTGGTGAGAGAATTAACTGATCTACTTTATTATGATTTTATACTACTGCTAGTTCTAACACGGCTCAAACAATTTGAAAAAAAATTTAATAAAAGTGGGCTTGGTAATAACTTTCTAAAATGAAAATGAGCACTGCTCTGAGCATATTCTAATAAGATGGAATTCACAGTGACGCGGTGAGCAGCACATGTTGGCATTCTCCTAAATTCATAGCTGTAATCCATCCATCCAGCACGTGGTTGCAGGAAGCTTGAATGTAAGCACCCCATCAACCCCTGGGCTGGTGGAATGGGCTATTCTTTTTATTTTAATATTGAACTTCTTGCCATTTCACAAAGGAAAGTTGCTCCCCCACAAATCTTCAAGTTTTCAGGTACTCGGGCTTCATCTAATCTGGTTTGTCTTAGTCCAAAAGCTCCTGGTGTGGAATACCAAGTTCCCTTTCACCTTTGTCCAGTACTCTCCACCACGAGGTCCGCTACCGCCAATAAGCACCCCTCATTTGTGGGTCGCTCCGCCTCCCGGGAAGCGCCTCCTTCCCTGCAGCCGCATTGCGCTGCTTCCCAGCTCTGCGCGCTGGCCGCTGCAGTCCTGTTCTGTCGGCCTCCACAGAGTCTAACCCTTCCTTCACACAGCAGTCATCAAAGACTGGAAGCTGAGTCTCCTGCTTCTCTCAAGCCATCTCTTCTTCTGGATGAGTATCTCCAGCGTTTGATGTTTTTGATGTTTTTTCTAGCTCTATCTGGTCTTCTCAGTGAATATCCTTGCTCTGGGCATCCTCCCCTCACTGCACCTTGCTACTGTATTCATTTAAGCATCAGTCATCACAGGGAGCTTGCCGGTTAGCTCAGTTGTTTAAGTGCCTGCCTGGGCAAACCCAGTCAGGCTTATGGGACCACGGTTCGATCCCCAGCTCCACATGTCACACCACAGCTGCCATTAAGGCAGCCTGAGCCCGCAAAAAAAGAACGAGTCAGTGACCACAGTAATGCATACAGTACAGCTGGGGCTATGGAGCCCACCTCCTCACCCCCCTAAACTTGGGCAAACGCCCCAGGGCCCCCTACCCTTCCATCTCATCCCAAGGCCTACTACCTGGAGGCAGATGTAAGGAAAACAAAAAGCCTTGGGCCAGCTCTAGATAATTCCATAATCTCAAACCCAGGCCCGTGAGTCCCAGATCCTCCTGCTTGAGCTACAGGAACCTTTCTTTACCTGGAGCTCATTGAGGGTTTGCACACAGCCCATTATAAGAGCAGGAATCATGGAAAGGGAATACACAATAGACGCAGCTGACGTGACTCAGCGCCCTGGCCATCATGTTTGCAGACATGCTCTGAGTGACTTCATGGGAGTGCCCTTCCCTACGCCCTCAGCCCTTGTACTGTTTTCCTTTCACCAGTGACTCAGAGTGTACTGTCACTGTTGTTTCCTTACTGTCATGTCCCACATCCAATTCTTCATTCATTGGGCACAAGAACCTAGGACTCAACCTGGGACCCCCTCACACACAGTGACAATAACACTGGCTTGTATCAAACTCTCCATGAAACCAACCCCTGAGATTTTTTTCTGGACATCAAGAATTTCCCATCATCCATTGAACTACTTGATTTTACTTGAGCGCTTCGTTTTTTTTGGTCCAAGTGCAAAAATTTTCTCTCTATAATATTTCATCTCATTATTTTTATCCTATATTTCTATCCTGTCAAGATACTTGTGAAGTGTTTTCTCTCTTCTAGTATACTGGACCCTCCCTCTCAATTGGCTGTCATTTGCAAACTTACTAAACTTGTGTTTACCCACAAAATCGACAGAAATGCTGGAAAAGATAAATGACAGAGGACCTCCTTCAGGCTTCACATGATATGTATCTTCCTTGATCTATAGATTTTTTGGAGAGAGATTATTGAATTTGCTGCTAAAAACTAGATGCATAAAGTCTGGGATGTCACTTGGACAGCAAGTGAGAAGAACGGACATGGTTCTACTCCGTGAGCTTTTCCTGGTGGCCTGTGGCCTTCCCTTCCTCTGGAAGCCTCTAGACATGTGAGAAGCCACGCTGAACTTTTGTGGCACTTGACAGGGATCTCATTTTCACATCTAAACTGGATTTTCCCCCACTCCCTTTATAAAGCTCACACTTGTCCCCGGGTAGCTTCCCCTTTTTTCCTGTCCTTCCTAGGTGTCCTTTCCCTAGCAGTGCTCGTCAAAGAGCGCAGTGTGAAGCCACATTACTTATTTAGATCTACCTCCTCCTCCTCCTTCTCTTATGGGATCAGTTTCTGGCTAGCAGCTGACCTAGCAAAGCAAGACTGGAGGGCATCCATCCCTAGGGACCGCAGCGCAAACGCTCTGTTGAGCTCAAGTCATCTGTCAGGTGAATATCTCCATAGCTGGCGAGTGCAAACCAGGTTGTCTCACACTGAAGTACATGTTACTTTCAAAGGAAAATTTAGAAACACTCCTGGCAGATCTCGTCCCTACTACATGATCAAACATTTAAGGATTATTAGTTTGAAGGGTGGCCAATGCCTGGCCTCCCTAAGCACCCAAAGGTTTTTCCTTGGGTCTGCCTGTAGTTCTTTGATTGTATCAGCAGAATTCTATTCTCAGCATGTCCAGTGATGGCTCTCTTGCTTCTCTGTCACTGTGAAATATGCAGGCATTATCAAGAAAAGCTGAGTTCACCATGTCACATTATACTTGTCAAATACCAGCTTCGAGTGACCTAGCTGGGAGACTTTCCCCAGTTATTTCCCCAGTGGAGGAGATTTTACCCTTGATTTTAGCAGGGTCTGAGGCTTCTTCTGGTTGTCACAACTTGGGGATTTACTTGTATCTGTGAGTGAGGACTGAGGACACTGCCACGCACAGGGCAGAATTTTCTGACCTAAAATGTCAGTAGTATCACTGCTGACAGTGAGCGTGCTGTAAAAAAGAAACCCAACCGCGGCCAGCCTGGGTACCCAGCTTGACACTGCTGCAGGCAGCTGAGTTAGACAGAAATATTACAGGCAGTCAGACAGGGCCAGGCCCGCAAGGAGACAAGACGGAAGACAAGGCCACTTCACAACTTCGGGAGAGATGACCCCTGCTGTGGGCTGGGCCTCAAGACAAAAGAATAAACAAATGTAGCACATGCCTCCCTAAAGACAGACATCCAGGATTGACATTCTAAACAAGTCTCTCACCATAAGGGCGCTGGCAGTCACTAACCCAGCCCCTTACAGGAAAAGCCCCGTCTGTATTCGCGCCCCCTTGCTATGCCCGCCTGCTAGGTGACCTGCTCCCCAATCAGTCCTGGATGTAATCAATTTTACCTGAGTGGTTATAATTGTAATTTCATTGGTTGACCATAGTTTTGTCCCACCTCATGCCTACTGTACTGATTGATACATTGGGTCAACTTGAGAAGTTTACAAAGTTAATTAAGTGACTCAGCAGAGAGCCAGGATTCTTAGTTTGTAAACATCTTCATCCTGTGCAAGAGGAGGGCATGGACATTGTGTGAGTTCTACACTCCCAGCCCCAGGGGAGCTTGTTTACAATATTAGGACAGGAGAGGGCCTGGCTAGAAGCCCCGGCTGTGACCCTTCCCTTTGTTCTTTGCTGTTTTCTGCTGCCATAAACTGCTGCTCTCTGCCACATGCCTCTCTGCCACATGCCACTCTGCCTGGGAGCCAGCTGAGTATGGACTGAAACCTCCACAAACTGAGCTGAATAAACCTTTCCTTCATTTTGAGTGCTGGGTATTTTGTCCTGGCAACGAATGCAATGTAACTGAGACACCCACCTAAGCGAGTTCCCATGTTCTCCACCTTACCACATGGTTTTACTCTATAAAAATCCCTGGAAGACGTGGCTTCTGTTGCAACCCACTCAGGTCCCCCTTCTGTCCCTGTCTCGGACAGAAGCTTTCCTTCCTCTAGTAAATATATTCTGCTTTTAACCTCCATTGTTCCTAAAATTCATTCTTCAGTTTTGAGAACACAGACTCCTCCCAGATATCTTTCAGGTTGGGAGATACCCTATACCAACACCACAGGATTCTCTTAGCACTGCATCACTGGGACGGAACACTTGAGAATTTCTTCCCACCTAAAGGAGGGAGAAGTTCTGTTGGCTCACAGCTGCAGAGGCCTCCGGACACGGTTAGCTGACCTGAGGTGGGCGGAGCCGTCCGGTGGAAGGGCTGAGTGTGCTCAGCGCTCACCTCCAGGCAGCCAGGAAGCAGAGACAGAACTGCAGGAGGAAGGACCAGAGGCAAACTAAACACCTCGCGGCCACAGCGGGCGGCTTCATCCGGTGGGGCTCCACCTCCCAAAGCCCATTCAGATGGGGGACAGAGGAGGAGTGGCGGTCTCTCCCACTTGCTGGAACTGGACGCATCATGAACCAATGGTTTTCCCAAAGCCCAGCAGCTCTCAGCCCAGGAGACCCTGGGAAGCTTTTCAGATCTAAACCATAAGAAGGGTAGCAGTGGTTTGGGCTGGTGCTAGGAGAAATGCAGACAGTTCTACCTGTACAGCGTGGGACAGCGCTCCTGCCTGTGAGCAGCGTTGAACGATGGCTACTATTTTCATTACTTATATATCATGCGGTGGGTTGGATAAGTACTCAGTTGTGAGCAGTTTAATGGTAAAAGAATAGTTCATTGATTCCAGAAATCTGTTTTGAACATTTTTCATATGCCAGGCACTAATCTTACCATTGCAAATACATTGAAAAATTAAGTTTAAAAAAGGCAGGCAATCTTGACCGGCTAACGACACACAAGGGAGCGTTCCAGTTCTTCATTCCACTTTCCAGAAACTCCAAGGCTCTGAGAAGTTAAAGGAACGAAGATGAGAGCAACAGGCCCCCAACGTCCACAGACGCAGGCCACGATTCACGTCTAACCAACTCTGCCGGATCTCTGAACTTACATCCTGTCTATCCATTATTGCCAGATCCTTGATAAAACAAAACCACCAATCAGGACCTTCACTTACTTCCACAACATACATAAATATAGAGATTATATGCATAATATTTACAGATTTGGCGATAGCCCTGTCTTGGCTCATACTGTGTGAAACCAGCAAGCCCTCTGTTCCATAAGCCACCTTAGGGCTCAAAACACCTTCAAACACGCGGACACCGCCACATGACGAGCATGGATCTTATTGCAGGGTAGGAAGATGATCACGCATGCGCAAAACACTGGTGACGTCCCATTTCTTATTTCCAAGCGTCTTTCCCACCCTCTGACTACCCTGATGGCCTTAACCCCTAAGAATCCCTAATTCCTGTTCTTGGGGTGGTTGTTTTGAGTCTGGAGATGGGGTGGGGTAGGCTTTTGCTGGGCTTTGGTTGTCTTGTGAATAAAACTGTGGAAGAACTTTTGTTTTCAAAATGTTTCAAAATCCAAATATGTCCACACTTTGCAGTGTTCCTTCTGCATCTGTAACAGGCTTGGACCCCAGGTGCAAACTGTCCCCCACCTGTTACTGTTTCCACTTTGCTCCCATATTTGTCATGTTGCCCTCCCTCACAAAAGACCCCTGCTCGATTCCTGGCCTAGCTCAGGACTTTGGAGGTGAGGCTCCTCGGAGCCCCTGGTGTCCTAAAGCTTGCTTCCCTCCACTTCTCCGAGTGCCACTGGCTTTCCTGACCTCCAGCAAACCTAAAATTACTGTATCAAAGTCTCTTACAAAATTCACAGCTTCAAAGCCTGGATGGTGGGCGAAATGGGTTTGGGTGGGTAACATCACCACTGCCCACTGCATATGAAGAACGGCTTCTCCTTGGCTCACCCAGCCCCACCAGCTTAACTTCCAGCTTGGGTTCCGGTAGCCATTCTCATATTAAAGAGAAATGCCATTGGCTCACGTTAAACATCTACATTTTCTTATCTGGTCATGCCTGTATTTTCATCCGATAGCCCTAATCTCCTATGTGGAACTGAAGGGCAGAATTCATTCACACCCAGGAAAAGTACATGCTGATGTTTACTACATTTGCAAATAAGGAAGTGTATTCTAACTCCTATTGTCCTGGCTAATAATTTGCAAATAATATCAACTAGTGTTTTTTTTTTTTTTTTTTTTTTTTTGTATTTTAGGGAAGGGTTCACAGGGTGTTCAGGGTCTCACTGAACATTAGATCGGACTCACAGTGATCTGCCTGTTTACAGCCTCCCAAGAGCTGGGATTACATGTGTACTCCGCCATGCCCAGTCTCAAGTACTGTCTCAGCATGTCTCAGCAGCGGGGCGGGGCCGGCAGGGCAGGCCCGTCAAGTATGGTTCTTGTGGGTGTGAGGAACAGAGACTCATGTGGACATGCTTCCCTAAAGAAAAAGTTAACTACTGCTCCAAGTTACAGGTCTCAAATAAACCAAAGAGCGCTCTTTAGGTACAAAAGCCAGAGACGCGCCTGATTAACGTTTATCCCATCTCTGCCCCAGCTCAGGAGCCCCTGGACCCCACCGCAGGCTGTTCCGAGGTGAATCGCTAGCTTTAGAAAGCACCACACGAGCAATTGCCCTAAAGATGATTTGACAATGGCTTCTCTTGGTCGCCGCTCAGAATCAGTGTCACTTCTTGCAGAGACCGCGCCCTTGATAAACTCACCTGGTAAAGTTAAAAACGCAACTTCACTTCAGGAAACAGAACTCCAGCACGGGATGCATTCCTCACACACTCTTAGAGCCAATGAAACGAATCCTTACCTATAACTTTGCCGAGGAAGAGCGACTTGGGAGAATTGAAGAGCGTGTCGGATGAACTTGGCAGATGGTAACTCGCGGAGGGATAGTGATCGAGCTGTAGGGAGAAAGGGAGGGACATCGTGAGGAGAACGTCACTACCCGGCCCTGGACTCAGGTCTCCCCTGGGGGATGACGTCGCTCTTTGAACCCGGCTTTCCGGGTCTCTTATTTCATCAGCACAGACCCTGTACCCCAGCCTGAGGACACAGAAGTCCGTCTCTTCCTTCTTGTGGGTGGAAAGGGTGGTTATTTGAAAAGAATTTGAGCTTGGTAAATGGAGACCCTTCAGGGGTGGGCATGTTCAGTGGACAGTCCATCTGCCCGGGGGTTATGTCTGGGCTCATTTGAATGGGGTGAAGTCTGCTTGGTCCCGGCTCTCCTGTGGCCCTCAGAGCTGCCCCTATAGCACTGAATTTTCCTAAGGACCCTTTCCCTGAATTATTTCCTTCACTTTTGCACGTCTACAGGACATTATTGATCTTCAGATGCGCGTGCACCCTCCCACACCCCCCACCTTTGTTGCAGTTCAAGTGTTCTTGCTTTTCTCTGTGTATTTCGAGCGTTTAACAACAGCCGAGTTATGTCTGCCCAGAGCTTTCTGTATCCCCTTGTGTAAAATCCCTCCATCGGCCCCATTCACCTTTTGCAGTGAGCTGCACACGAGGGTGGCCGAAGGAAAGGTGTGGGTCATGAAACTGGGCTTGCTCCCTCCTCTGCGTTCCCATGGGAACCGTGTAGAGACCGGCGCCACGGAGAGCAGCCGCTTGGTGAAGGGGGCCTTACAGCCCCCCAACTGCCACGCTGCAGTCCTTGCTAGTGTCTGGGGCTGATGAAGCGAAAACCCTCCCGCTGGCAAAGACGGAGGACCAGCGGTGCCGGGATGGCAGGTGGGCGTGAGAAGGAGAGAGTGCGGGGTGAGCCACTCTCCCACGGCCTGAGGGAGAATGACCATTTGTTCTGAACAAATATGTGCAGCTGACCTGGGAAACTGCTTCGTAGAAACCCCGAGGTCGCTGAACAGGCAGGGTGAAGCGTCTGCCTCATCCCATCTCTGGGATTGTTTTGAGAGTTTTGACCTGCAGAACTGGTACCGTAAGTTTTTGTACAGGTGTAGGACAGCAGCAAAAGTTCAGAGAGAAAAAACAAAACCCATAAAAGCAGACACATGTGTATTTGATTGTCATCTTGAAAAATGTCCTAGCATGCCAAATGCATCGCTAAGAAGGCATTTATTCGAGCCATAGAATCTTAAACACTTAAATCTGATAAAATTTCTTCGGAGCAAAAGCTTTGTTTGCAGCTAAATTTTCGCTGGCTGCTTTGGCGCCATCTGATGGCACACACGGATAACTGCAGTTTTGACTGCTTTATTGTCGAGGTCCCTGCAGAGGCTTGGTGAGGATCTTCCCAACTACTTACCACCTAACCTATTTTACTAAAAAAACTTAAAAATGGTCATAAAGATAAATATTCATTATAGAAAGATAACAACACATATTTTCAGGGAAAAGTCTCACCTGGTGATCACGCATGGTGATAGTTTATTTTTTGGTACTGGTGATCGAACTCAGGACCTTGTGCTGGCCAGGCAGGTTCTTAAGCCGCTGAGCCATCTCTCTGGCCCTGTACGGTCATTTTTTAATTTTCATTCTTTCTTTGGCAAGGCCCAAGGAGGGCCAAGGCAAAATATGGTGAATGTTTAAGTTAAAGAAAAGGTCACTGCAGCAAAGGATTTGAACGCACCGCTCCGGCCACTTTCTGCAGCAGGTCTGGAAGTCCTCTTTCATGAGCGTCTGTAGTTTCGCTAGTGTAGCTGCCTCAGTGTCTTGGATTGGGTCAGAATATTTCCTTTCCACCGCCATTTGGACTACGGGGAGAGGCGGACGTGACCTGGTGCCAGGGTCGGGTGAGCAGAGCGGGCGGGGACACCGCATCGTGTGTTGAGGACTCATGGCCCTGTTTCTTTGACTTTAACTTTTAAACATTCACCATGTATTTTAATCACCCCTTTAATGTGTAAAGCCCCAGTGCTTTCTTCCCTTAGTCCGTCTTTATCTGCTTAACCCTTAGGGCCGGCAGGGAGACGATGAGGGAGCCAAGCTTTGCCTCCGACAGCCCGTACCGTGTCTGTCCTGGGTGGCTCCCTCAGCCCTGGGGTAGGAAACCCCGCAGGGGCACGCCTGGATCTGACAGGTCGCCTTTATCGCACTTCCTTCTTGCGCTGGTACCCCGTGTTCTGCTGATTGTGTGGGTTCTGTGTCCTTTCTGAGCACGGGTCCTGCACACCCTGAGCCACAAGATGTCTCATCTCTGTGTCTGAAAGGCCCAGATGCAGGAAAGAGGGGGCGTCTACTGAGCAACTGCTGTTGCTCTGTACGGAGGTTTTCACACATTCTTTTATTTCATACACAGCAAATAGGTATTTTCTTTACTTCTCTATTACTTTTAAAAATCCAGAATCACGGGGGCTTGCGGGTTAGCTCTGTTGTTTAAGTGCCTGCTGCAGCCCAGTCAGGCTCAGGGGACCATGGTTCGATCCCTGGCTCCACGTGCCTTACCAGATCCACCCTTAAGGTAGTCTGAGCCAGCCAAAAACAAAACAAAAAAATTTTTTTTTAAACTTTAGGGCCGGACAAATAGCTCAGCAGATTAAAGTGTCTGCAAGCAGGTGCAGGGGCCAGGAGTTTCATCCCGGGGCCTGTCATGCCAGCCCCTGCCCATGGGGTCTGCTGAGACTGGAGCATGGTGGGGTACATCTGTAATCCCAGCACTTAGGAGGCTGTAAACAGGAGAATCACTACAAGTCCCATTTAGTAGTGAGACCCTGAACACTGTGTAGACCCTTCCCTAAAATACAGAAAAAAAAAAAAAATCTAGCGTCACAAAGGGCAGGGTTGATTTTCTTAGCCAGTCATGCCTGAATACAGGGACAGAATGGACAGTGTTGGGGTGAAGTGGAACCAGCTTGCTTATGTCAATTAGCGAGGGAGTGCTGTCGCCTGCATTTTAAATATTTACGTTCAAAAGACAAAATCAGATAAAGCAAGAAGAGCTCATCCTGACGAGCCCAAGGAAATCACCAATTCTGTCATTTCCCTCACACCGCCAGGTGTCTTCTCTCCTCAGATGAGCCTGGGCACGTTTGCCACGCTTAAGTGTAATAATTTCAAGGTAATTTCTTGGGGTCTGAGCGAGCTATTTTGCTGTTCATTTAGCTAGTGGTCATTTCACTGGCAGTTAAGAGGCGCTAAGAGAGGGTGTAATAGAGTCTCATTAAAATTGAAGACTTTGACTCCACATGCCCTAGGACAACCTTAAGGGGACACTCATTTGTTCAGCATTTACCATGAAGCCACTAGAAGCATACAGATACAAGCTGGGCCTTGTGTCTTACATACTGAGTTTAAAGCTTTAATGCCTGCTCAGGTATTCTTTGGCAATTTCCATTCATTTCCATTTTTAAGCTACAGTATGCACTGGCAGGGTTCAAGGGGATTTTATCAGGCAGTTTATATTTTGGGGATGAACAGAGGAGAAATTTCTAGACAGTGTGGACCACTCTGGACTGATGGAGGGGCAGGGTGCCCTCTTCTGAAATGAAGGGGCAGTTTTGTGGCAGCTCTGCCTCTCTGGTGGGGCCGGACCTTTGGGGCTCTAGACAAAGGCCTGAGGTTTCCTGTAGCCTTTCCTAATCCTAAAGTGGCCGGGCCAGGAAGCAGAGCAGAGGGGAAAAGCAGAGGAAGGGGCCAGAGGCCAGAGCCCACGGTCACACCCCCGCCTCCTAAATTCCATTTACAATATCAAATGATGATCTCACCAATGGATTGTTGAAAGCAGAGTTCCCATGACTTAGTCTCCTCCCCAAAGCCCTGCTTTGGCGCACAGGAGTCTGTTAGGGGTTACTGAGGTCTCTTTGCTAGGGGACTTTCGCAAACCACAGTAGCTCCTACCTTGCTACACAAGGGAGGAAGGCAGTGTCTGGGCGAGACCAAGCTTGTCTGTGCCACGGACAGCCACGCTACTCACAAGTCACAAAGCCACCTGGAACTTCAGGCTTATAAAACAAGAGGTTGGACCAGATAACGGGTTCTTTGAGAATGATTTGCGACTATGGACCTCGACAATGGTCTTGTGCCAGAGCCTTTGTGGTCTGGGGCAGATCTTCTTTCAAGATCCAGTTCTATGATAGCAGCTCTTTGGGTATCATATGGGGACACGCTCACTGCAGCCTATCAGAGATGGACAGAAGGCAGGCAGAGAGAGTCCCCAAAGGCGTGACCCTCCTGCTTTCAGTTCTGAGTCTTTGTCACAATAGTAAGCTTGTTCCCTGGTGCTGGTATTGCTCATTTCCAAAAAGTCATGGGTCTCAAAATAAAGGATTTAGGAAATAGATTTTTTTTTTTTTACTGCTGCCCATGTGCATGATTTTCCCTTTCAGGGATGCCAGGAAGCTTTGCTTATGGATCAATAAACGATTATAAAAGGCGAAGGATTGTAAGTACTTATTACTACTCTCATATGCCATTGTTGTTAGGGTAATGCAATCCGTCAAATATTTTTGCCTCTTAAGGCCAAGTGCCGGTGGAATCCTGCTGTATCGGTGCAGCTAAAAGAACTAGTGAGCCCATGAGGTGCGAAGTATTTTATATAACAAATTTCTCAAAACAGTAGAGATTAGCCTTCACGTGCCGATCACGTTCTCTAGTCTAATGCGCCACCTACTGGAAAAACACCAAATCATATTTCAAGCCTACGACTTTTTTTAAAATGAGAAAACTGATTTTGTATCAATGAATCTGCATAATTTAAAAATACACATCACTGAATGGGCATAGAAATCATCATTTTATTATAGCTGACTAGCATTTCATTAATGGCATAAACTCCCCAAACTATAAATGGTCCCCAAACTATAGTATAGTTTCTTTCTTTTCTTTTTTTTTTTTCAGAACCGGGGATTGAACTCATACCCTTGCGCTTGCCAGGGAAGCGCTTATTCTACTGAACCATCTCCCCAGCGCCTATAGAATAGTTTCAAAGAGTCTAGGTAGAACAATTTTGTACTTTTAGATTTGTGCATTTACTTCCAATTCAATAAAAATTCAGAAGATTCTAATCAGGCATTAAAAACAACATCCAGGGGCTGGGGAGATGGCTCAGTAGAATAAGCACTTCCCTGGCAAGCGCAAGGGTCTGAGTTCAATCCCCGGTTCTGCCAACAACAACAACAACAACAACAAAAAACAAACAAACAAAAACAACATCCAAATCAGTATCTAGTAGTTTTATTTCAAACCCCCTTTGTGGAAATTTAGTCTGAGACTACAGTAGGGTTTTAATAAAATTTTATATTTAAAAATCACTTTAAAAGCCACCAACTATACTTACCACACATTATACCTTAGGTATTAATTTATATAATAAGCATCGACAAATTCTATTTTATGACCTATTTTCCCTGGAGAGCTCAAGGCAAAATACATCTTGGTCACTTGAAAAGTAACTTTTCAGGAACAAACAAGTATGTGACAGGAGAAAGCAGGGAAGAAGAAGAGCAAGCTGGGAAGAGTTGCCTTGGAGAACACTAACAAACACAATATTGCTCATATTGTCGCAGCACTGTGGCTTCATTCTGTGTGGATTAGATGAGGAGAATAAAGAAACTGGAGTGCAAACGTCAGCGCAACGTACACCTGAAGAGGTCGATGGAGGCCTCTCTTGCTTGAGCCTTTCTGGGCCTCTGTGACCTCGGTTTGCCCTCCTCCTCACATGTCTCCAGGGGTTGATACTTGCATCCTGGTGAGTTCCAGGGTGAACTGTGTGACAGCCGGAGAGAGGCCATCAGCAGGACTAAGACCTGGAGCCAGGAAGCTGTTCCAGCCTGGTGACGGTGTGTGGCGCCGCCGCCGCCCCTGCTGAACTCAGGCGTGCTGGGTGTTGGCACAGCTGGCGGCCCTGGTTCTCAGGTGCTTCCTGCAGGGCGCTTGTTGCATCCGCTCTGGAGACAAAGACCTGCCTGGAAGCTGCGCCCCTCACAGGAGTACGCAGGGACTTAGACCCAGGAATGTGAGCAGCTGTGGCCCCAGCTGGGGAGTCCCCGGCTGAGGGGGGCCAAGGCATGGGTGAGTGATTATAGCAGGCCAGCTGAACTGCTGAGGGAGGCCGCTCCTCGCAGGATGAGGAAGATGTTGGCTGAAGGCTCGAGCTGCTCCTCTGCCCGTCTGCTGGTTGGTAGCCACAAGGCTCCCAGCAGCTCCTCATGCAGTGCGAGGACTTCAGCGAGATTTTGCTGCCCAGCCCCCTGTGAACGGGGACTAGAGGGAAGCTGATGATATGATAGGAAGATGGCCCAAGTGGGTCCCAGGTGCTTCGATTGCTTGGAAACTATGACTTATAGAAGGGTCAGGGCAGAGCACTCTTAAGTATATGCAGATTGAATATAAAACATTGCCTCCAATTCTGGAGTGCCGTGGTACAGAGAGCAAGTGACGCTGTGGCTCGGCTCTAAGACTGGCAAAGCGGAGGAGATTGAAGGGAAAGAACACAAGCCTGCTCTCTCCCAGGGGATGGGGCAGCCAGCCTCACCGGCCTTTGGGCTGTGCTTTGGAAAGAGATGGGAGGAGACAACACAGGGTGAGTGGAAGACAGACTGGGGAGCACTTGGAATATGAGGGTGCAGGGTCTGGATTTAGTTCATAAACAGCCTGGGTGGCAGTTTTTAGCCATCTGTCCGATCTATCTGCTATCTCTCTAACCATCTTCCTACCCATTCACCCACAGATCTATTATCTGTCCATCCACCCACCCATCCACCCACTTGCTGATCTAACATCTATCCATCCTATCTATCTATCTATCTATCTATCTATCTATCTATCTATCTATCTCTCATCACTCTATCTAGATATCACTATGATGTAACATTACTTCCAGGTGTTTATAATTATCATGTGGAACCACAACTTCCTTATGAAGGCATAGAATTCAAGGGTTTGTGCTTGTTAATCATCTGGGCCTGGGACTGGGGAGGTAGCTCAGTGGCTTCAGCACCTGCCTGGCAAGCACAAGGACCCAGGGTCCAGTCCCCAGTACCGCACACTGTGCCATTCTTAGAACCCTGGGTGTGCTGTGCTGGCCACCAAACCTGGGCATGGTGGTGCATGCATGAGTATAATCCCAGTGCTGGGGAGGCTGAAGCAGGAGGATCACTGGGAGGCTGAGCTGCGTGGTAAGATCCTGTACCAAATCAATCAATCAATCAATCAATCAATCAACCAATCAATCACTTAAATTTTTTTTTTTAAAACATCTGGGCCTAAACATGTACACTCAGTGGTGGAAGGAGTCAACTTGCTGCTGTATAAGAGTTGGGAAAGATCTGGAGATGGTGGAGGCAGGAGGTGGCCGCCAAGGAGAAGGAAAGCAGAAAGCCCAGCAGCAGCACGCGGGCTGAAGGACCGTGAAGGATTTCTCTAGAGTGACAGCACAAGAGCTAAGGAGTAGCTGATGTGCAGCAGCCGAGGACTTGTCAGTTACCCTGACAGGCATTGCTCCCAGCCCTGACGTATTCGGTAAATCTTCTCACTGAACAGCGCGCTGTGTGGCTGTGAGGCTCCACACACCAAGGGGACCACGGCGAGGAGGTCACTGATGATCCTGATGAGAGAAACTCCAGGGAGCGGTGGACAGAAGTGCAGCAGAGAGGGAGAACGGGGTTGAGAACATTGCCCTCGAATGTGTCTGGCAAAGGGGTTGCGTCCAGGGCATATGAGGGACTCGTGCTGTGAGGAGGCATGTGACCCAGTGCACAGAGAGGGAACAAAGCCTTGAGCAATTGTGGAGGACTCACCAGTGCTCCCTGAGGACACGAAATGTTGCTCAGCATCACGAGTCAATGGGACAAGAAAACAACAACAACAACAATGCAACCTACTACTACATACGCAGTAGGGTTATCATTAACCACTCCCCCAAAAATCCAACCAGGCAGCATCAAGTGTTGTGGATATACAGAGCAAGAGAAATTCTCCTGTTTTGCTGGAGCAACTATAAAATAATTTTTTAAAGTTAAAGATACATTACTATACAACCCAATCATTTCACTTGAGATAGTTACTGAAAAGAAATGGAAAAAATATGCTCACAAGATTCATTATAAAAGGCTTATTCATAGTATCTCTAAAGCGGAAGTGATCCATCCATTGAAAAGTGAGTGAATAATCAGACGACAGTGGAGTTCCTAAAGGTGGCACTACTCAGCCCTCCAAAGCGCACCTGTAGGTACACACGAGGATGGATCTCAGAATCCCTGTGCAGAGAGAGAGAGGAGCCAGACAAAGCTGAAAGGACCTGTGCTTGCACTGGTACAGGGCTGCAGAACTGGGCCAACGTCTATGGTTTTATGGAGACAGAAATTTGAGCAGCGGTTGCTTGGGATAACAGTCGGTATGACTTAATAAAAATGGGGCCCAAGGAAACCTCTCAGGGTGTGGGAAATATCCTAAGTGTTCTAAATGACAGTATGTGTGTCCAAACTCATCCACGTGTACAGTGGCGGTGTGGATGTTTCATTGCGTGGCAATGTGTGTTTCAACGAAGTTGACTGAAAATAGAGAAAGGGAGAAGCTGGCTTAGAGTGGCATGGTCATCTCTAGGAGTTTTCTGGCAAAGAAGAACAAAGAAGTGCTATAAGGCTAGGGGAAAAATCCTCACACTCATTTGCCAATAAACAGTGAAGACAGCGCTGTCCTTGGGTAGGTGACAGGGGCTTAACTGGGACAGCAGGAACTATAGTTTTCCTCTCTGTTCTCTCCTGAATGAATGCATTTAATTTTCTAATTTCAGGAAAACCCCATGAGTGGTGTTTTAGAAACAAGAATTGGGTTTCCAATATCTGGTGAGAGGTAAGGCCTCTGAAGACTGTTCGGACTCTGAAGTCATTCTAAGTACCTATCATGACCACACTTGCAATTTATATTGTATTTTGAAAGAAGACCCTGCAGTTAAATTGCTTCTCCTGAACAGGGAAGGACGTAGGACGATCTCTGGGAGTTCACGGCCAGCTTGAACTGCAAAGCGAGACCTTATCTCAAAAGGCAAAAAAGGAGACTATTCCCATAATCAAGTATAGTTCAGAGGCACAGAGAGACTTATGCCAAATTCAAGTCTCCAGAATCACTGGTCAATATTCATTTTCATACATGTGACTACGTGTGGAAGACCACGCCGAGCGTGGTCAGAGAGGACATATCCCAACTTCCCATGAGTCCAGATTTGCCCTGCAAGGTAGCCTTAGCCTGCGCTTTCTATATCTAGAGAAAGGAATCTACTTTCTACCATCGCCCTTAACTCAGCAGCTGATGGCTTTCCCATGTCACTGGCATCAGCGAGTCTTTGCCAGGTGATATTTTAAAATACTAGGAAAAGGTTTGCGCTCAGTGTATCCAATCAGGCTAAAGTTAAGCACCTTATGGTTCTAAATCTATTTAACAAAATTACATTTGCTTTTTTCATTAGCTGGTCTCCCAGGTTTATCATTTTCTCAAATAGTGACCAGGGAAGGGCTCATCTGGGGGTGCGGAAGCAGAGCAACCTCAGGTGTTGTCGCGTTATTGAGCTTTTTTTAATGCACTGGCTTCCGTATGTAAATGAGTTTGAGTTTCTTCTTTTAATGATCTTTCAGTAAAGCTTGCGCTCACCTGGCTCCTTGTGCAATTTCGATCACAGCGCTGTAATCGCAGAAAAATAATAATAAAAACAAACCCACTGTATGTGGTTGAAAAGGTCACGTTTCTATCGATTGTATCTGTAATGTAGTTAAAGTCCTCGATGCCACAGAAACAACTCAGCAAACATCGTTTTTATGGTAGCGGTGCCATCGGTATTGCTTCGCTAGTAGGTTTTTGATAGCAATAGCATTCAGGGTGGAGTCCAAAGACTGCCTTATCACAGGGCCGGTCGCCGCGCCCTTGGGCTCTGTTCCATGTGAAGGAGCAGGACAGCGAGCCAGCAAGATGGTGCGGAGTGACTGGGACCCTGGGGCCTGGGCTGGGCCTGAGCTCCAGTGGGTGGCGCCCTCTGTGGGCCCAGGAGGCGGTAAAGCACTGCTCCTTGGAAACACTGCCGGTTTCAGCACCGCGTGGGGGGCCTGTTCCAACAAGGGTGGCGTGGGGACAGCTGGGGGACGTCAGAGGCAGTGGTGAGGAGTGGGAGACTGAAAAACCCAGGAGAGAGAAATGAACGAGAGATAAGAGGCGCCTTGGCCTCTCTCCTGACACAGCCATGTGTGAGGCAACCATGCACACGGAGCGAGTGTGTGTGTGCGCGCACGTGTGCGCGCGTTTGGCGGTGTGTTAAACCAAGACCAAGTGGTCTGTGGTTAAGTCTTTGCCTGAAGGCCTATTGCATTTGACTTTGAAATCCAGCGTAGCTTCACCTCTATACCCCTTAGGAGTAGGAGCGGGAGGTCTCCTTCCTCCTCCTCCTCCTCCTCCTCCTCCTCCTCCTCAATATTAGTCCCATTTCCTGGAGGTTAACTCCAGGTCATGTCGCACCTGGGACCATTAACTCATATTATTCCATGCACTGTGTACACAGCTCTATGGGCACATGAGCTTGTTTGCTCCATTTTACAGATTGAGAAACGGAGGCACAGGGGTTACCTTGTATTGGCTAAGCTGCTAAGCAGAGCAGCTAGGAGCCTGGGGCCTCACCGAGGCCAGGCTGCTCTACTGTGCCAACTGAGATCTGCCTGCCACCCTTGGGCTGGCCAGCACAATGACTTCTGTAGAGGTACAGGACAATTCTGGAGGTGGGCGGAAAGCAGGGCGACCCAGCGTCCTCTCTGGCTGTGTCCCCCTCTCTGTCATGTCAGTGCATTTCCTTCGTGCGCCTTTCCATTTCTCTGACTCCTGTGCCTTTGCGGCTGCCTCTGACCTGGACAGGCTTCCAGCAGTGGCCCCGGAGCTGGCTGCGGGCTGCAGAAGCCCTCACGACTTCCCGGTTACTCCCGCGGCATGTGTGGGCTTCAGCTGCAGGGCAGACACGTGGACCCTGGGCGGGGGGAACCACGGAGTTGGGGATCCTGACCCTGCAGCCATTTCCCAGGCAGGGGACCAGGCGTCAGGCTGGGGTGGGGACGGGCCGGTCGCAGCTGTCTGTCCTCCCAGTGTGACATCTACTTCCATCTCTGGGCGACATCAGGTGGGATGCTTGAATGAAAGACAGCCTTTGCCCAGTTGCTTCGCGTCTTCTCCTGATTCTGCTGCCTGCTCTTGGGCGGCCTCCTTTACTTCTCCTCCTGCTCTACCAACCCAGGTTCTCTCTCGTACCCATAAAACTTTGTAGAAATGCCCACTTCCTCCACCAGTTTGATATTTTCTCCTTTTACTGTTAGAGAAGGGGCGATTTTTCCCCAAGGCGACCCCTGCGACCATGACTCACATATACTGTGGGAAGCACGAAGGACCCCAACCCTCTCGGAGCAACTGAGCTTAAGTGTGTGCGCAGATCCCGTTCTTGACCTGCTGAATCTGTTCTTACTCATAGTCACTCAGCAACACCTCTTGCGCCCAGGGACGGAGGACAGAGCAGCGTAAAACAATCCCCTCTGCGCTGGTGTTAACAGCAAATTTTCATTTACATAAGCAGTGCCACGTCCTCCTGTCAGTGCATTTCACATGCGAGGTGGACCCAAGCCAGGCTCTCACCGCCCGACACACAGTTCTGGATTCTAGGAATGTCTGCAGAAGATACGATGAAGTTACTTTCATATCCCGTGGTTATAAAGTAATGACATTCATACGCTGAGCTGTTAAAGGCTCAAGTCAACAACTTCTGCCAATTGCCAGTTCCGCTCATAACTCACTGCTATTACAGACTACGGGACTCTATTGGGTTATTTTGCTGAATTCAAGCACCTACAATCTTTAGACTGGCTTCAAGTATGAAAAGGTCCTTTAAAGACTTCTCCCAATACAGCTTCTCTAACTGCAGTGGAACACCCATCTCTGACAAAACAAAACAAAAAAAGAGGGATATCAATAAAGGACCATTTTGTAGTGACAAAACATGTATGTATATGCAAGGTAGTTAAGATAGATACACAGCTACTTCCTCTTAGTTCAATGAGAAGAAAGGTTTGTACTAATAGTGTTTAGACAAGAGATCATGTCTGCGTCTTGTCCTCTGAATAACTACTATGAAGACAACAATATGCAATGTATTAACTATTGTAACTGTCATACTAACCTGTTTTGAGACTGTTACATTGCTATTTCATCTTTTTTTCTCATTAAAATGAATAAAAGATTAAAAACCAAACAATACAATACAATACAATGCAGGCGGTTTGGCCTGTGGCCACGAGAGGGCGCCTTAGCACCAGCCCAAGGCCCTCTCCAAGCCCTGTTGGTCAAATCCCTGCGGCTCAGTACAGGCCGGGACTTCTCTCTCCTCCCGGCCAGGGCAGCGGGCAGCCGTCCAGAACCTCGGTCTGCACGTGGAGGCGCATGCACCTTTCCGAGAGCGGGTTCATTTTTGTGGGAGAGGAACTTGTCTTTCCGCTCCCGGTGCATAAGAACCCCCCGCGCTGCCTAATGTGCTGAGAAACGTCCTGGAGGACAGCCTCAGTGAGGTGCGGATATAGCGAGAGCGCTCTGGACTTCAGGTTTCGAGCTGGACAAAACAGAAATGCAGAAAACTTATCTTTATTTATTTATTTATTTATTGCGATACTGGGGTTTGAACTCAGGACCCCTTTTGTATTTTAGGGAGGGGTCTACAGTGTTGAGGGTCTCACTACTAGATCGGACTCGTGGTGATCCGCCTGTTTACGGCCTCCCAAGAGCTGGGATTACAGGCGCGCGCCACCACGCCCAGCCTCAATGCACCCCGGAGGTGGCCCTGCCATGGCAGGCCCGGGGGATCGAACCCCTGGCCCTGCTTGTAGGTCCTTCAATCCGCTGAGCTACTTGGCCAGCCCTTTATCTTCTTCTTCTTCTTTTTTTTTTTGCGGAACCAGGGATTGAACTCAGGCTCTTGCGCTTGCCAGGGAAGCGCTTATTCCATTGAGCCATCTCCCCAGCCCTTTATCTTCTTTTTTGAGAAATAGTTTATGTACTTGATGTGCTTGTGGGGGAAGGAGGAAAAGGAGCCCCCCAACTTTGGGCTACAAGCTTTGGCTATGTCCTGCAGCAGGAAGGAAAGCGGATGCCGCAGACCTGCGGAGGGGTCAGAAATCGCCCTGTGGCGGGCCTGCCACCGAACTGC
>NW_004524603.1:7392489-7415186 GCF_000260255.1 Octodon degus
TTTCCTCTCTTCCAAGAATATAAACTCCTTGAGAGTAAAAAATTTTGTTTGTTTCTTTATGAGTCACCCCTTTCCTCCACCCATTAGCCATCATCTACTCAAATCTTTCATATAGTACATGTTCGTAAGCTATTTGTTCTCCTCAAGTTAATATTGTTCAAAGTTGAATTGATTTTAATTGTACTCTATAGTGGTAAGTGGCCTCATGAAATGGTATTGGTGACCATCTGATTTTATCCAAGTTGGACTTAAAAGATGGCTGCCATTTGGGATTTTCCCACAATGCAACAGGCTGGCTGGTGGGCAGGTGTAAGAGACAATGTCAATTAAAAGTCTTCTTTTGACATTCTTACTGATCCTCATAGGGATTTAATTGGAAGGAAAGAGCATTGCTCATAATATAGTCTTGAGCCACCCTGAGACATTTGACTTCATAAGCAGAACCTTCAGGGGCCTTCACTGACCCATAGCAATCTGGATGCCCACAACTTCTCTGTAGAGATGGTCTAAGTACAAAGCTATACACCAGTTTAAAGGTACTGGCATGGGGAAGAATCTGGGATTCTCACAGTTGGGTATCTTCTTTCCACTTTTGGTCTTATTCTATGCTCGAATCAAATAATAAAAGCTTGCTAAAATACCCTTTGATGGGCCAATGATACATAGGCCAACATAACACCACAGAAGACATTTCAAAGCTAATGAGGCCATGAGGCTTTTGATGTGTGTCACAGTCATGAACAGCAATCATGATCGGGCTTCTCTCGACACCCAGAAATGTGGAAAAAATAAACTCTGGTTCATAAGCAGACTAAGTTAATGATTAAGTCTCCAACAAATGTAGCCCCTTCTCTTCTCTTCCCAGATGCCTTCTGTGGAATCAAACCTTTGCAGTGATATAAGAAACCAATGAAACGGTGACCTGTGCTCTGTAGAATTGAATACAAGTGAGCATCCCATTGCAGTGGGGAGTTCAGTAGTAGTGTTCTTGCCAAGAGCCCGTGGGCAGGTGAGGCGCTCAGGGAAGGGCAGGTTGGGTAGTTCAAATGTCTCATCCTTATTCATGCAGTCACCTCCCTTTCTGTCAAACATGCTTGTAATGCACAGCCAAGACTGTGAGTTTATCATCCACAGTAGATGAAAACTAAATTAGCCAAAGGGAAGAAGCTATAGCCCATGTAATTTCAAGTGCGAGGCTCTAGGCGACGTAGGTCAGCTTTCTTTATTGTTCTGACGTCCCTAACAAGATTCAGGGCTTCCAAACGGTGTTACTTTAATAAAGACTCGAACAACCTCCAATATTAAAATTTTCAGGAGTGTTTACATCTACGCACTTCTTGGGGTTTTGTTCTTTACTGGCTAAAAGTTCAAGAGCACAAAAAGGCACGCACTTGAAAATAATTCATCTGAACTTCAGCATCTAATTGCAGTCATGTCTCCCTGTGATTAAAGAAGAGAAAGTTGCTAACACAGAAAGGCGGGAAGTGATCTTTGAATCTATGAAAAGAACAGGGATGGAACTTTCATTGGTGTCTGATACTGAGAGTCGTGAGAACTGGGCCTTCCAGGAAGTCCTCAGTTCTTTAATTATAAGAGTTAGGGTTGTATGAGCCCAAGGAAGTGCTATAAGTTTTAAATGATGGTTTACCCCTTTTGCATTGAATTACTTTTTTTCTTTTTCTTTTCTTTCGTTTTGGGGGGAGGGGACCAGAAATCAAACTCAGGACCTTGCTCTTGCCAGGCAGGAAAATGTCACCTAATTTGCTCTGCTAAAAATTAATGCTTTTACAAATCTCAGTAGAATCAATGTATCTATGTATCTACATATCTATCTGTCTATCTATCTATCTATCTATCTATCTATCTATCAATCTATCTATCATCTCTCATTGTTCTATCTCTCCTCTCATATTTTAAAGGTTTGTAGCACTAGTTTTATAACACATAGATCGTACCACATTCACTTTATTTTTTGATGTCTTTTGTTGATTCTTTAAAAATATATCATACAGCTTCACAGCCACCTTCCAGCTTGGCTTCCTCTTGGCCTGGTAGAAGCAGCATCCTTCGTGGTGTCTGACCAGGCCAACGTCCTGTGTTCAACATGAAACTGAGCGTAAAGGTAGGCATGCACCACGGAATAATATTCAGCCACAAAGGAGAATGAAATCCTGTCCTTTGCAGCTACGTGGGTAGAATCGGAGGGCAGTACGCTAAGCAGAATAAGCGAGGCGTAGAGAGATGGTTGCTCTGTGCCCCCTCTCACTGTGGAAGCTGAAGAAGAGACTAGCAGGTGGGAAGGGAGGTGGACAAAGAGAGGCTGACGAAGCCTGGGTTAGACTGGAATGCACTGAAGTGTCACACCGAGCCCTATTATGACGTACAAAGAACACACATTGGTAGGAATTAGAGAAAGGGCCGGGGAGTAGCTGCGTAGCAGAGCCATGACTGGCAAGCACGGGGCCCTGAGTTCAATCCCTGCATCAAAAGAAACAAAAGATTCTTCCTTTGAGATATACGATTTACTATACATCCATTAATTCACATCTATTGATTGCTTAAAAGTGATTGACATCAGCCAAACAAAACAAACCAGGCACAACACAGGTTTTAGTATGTAGGTGTGTGGGGGGCGCTCAGGTCTGGCAAAATCTCTGCTTATCTGTCGAATGGGAGGGGAGCACCTGTGGTTTCCTTAAAGCGCAGACTACAAAGACCACAAAAAGAGACAAGTGTGGGGTACTGCTGCCGGGACGAGGCGATCAAGGAGCCATCCACACGCCAGTTCCCCCGAACGAACACAACCATCATCGATCAGAAACATACATGAACATTAAACAACCCCCCCAAAAAAAGGCCCCCCACCCCAAAACCAAAAGAAACCTCCTGATGACTTGGATGACTACAGCTGCGGGTACCACGGCCAGCATTGTGATTATCGTCTTAGTCGTGTTCGCTTTCGGAGATTCGATGTGGGATTCTGATATCTTTACTAGTCATCTCAAGAATGTTTTTCAAGTAAAAGAATCTGCATTAGCAGAGCTAAGACCTTTTCAAAAGCTGCTCTGACCACTTCTTTTCCTACAGAGACAGTTTCAGCCTTCGGTGCCAGTGGCGTTCTGGGACTGAGGAAGAAGCCCGTTTATCCAGCGCCTGCCCTGAGTCTATCACCCTCTCCAGCTCTGAATGAAACCGCAGCCACATTAATTTCTGGGTGCAACAAGCTGCCCCAGCTTTTCTACCACCACCCCAAGAATCTCCAGGGAACACCTTAGCACCTAGACAGCGTGTTCCAATGTGATCCTTTACAACTCTTCAGCGGCATCCCAGGCAAGCTAGCGAGAGTGAGCTCGGTTCTCTCGCCTGTGCACAAGACAGCCACGGGGCAACCGAAAGGGCCTCTGGCTCCCTGGGTTGTCCACCACAACCCGTTTCTTGCTGGTCTCCCGAGCGTCTTAATCTCTATTTTCTTATCAGTGAAATGGGCTCCATAGTGTCAGCGGCTCCCAGCTCCCAAGGTTCAGAGTATTGGCTGCAGAAAGGATCTGGTTATGTGAGAAAGTGTTTTGAGTACTTCACTGCAGGATCACGAGACTCACGCCCAGGCATAGAGATGTCCTCTTGGATTGAAGAAAGTTCTGGAACCTTTTCCAATTAAACAGTGGAAAGCAGAGACCCAGTGCCTCCTGCCCTTCAGGCAACCACGTCTGTGATCATAGACGGCAGCCCCGTGAGCCCATAATTGCATTTCTTTCTATTTTACTGCCAGTACCATTCCCTGCTCCTCCTCCACAACAAACACCCCTCCACATCCTAGTGTCTGTCATGCGTCAAGGTCTGCTAGCCTTCGAGGCTTCACAGTGACAGCATGCACCACTATATCTCTTACTCTCTTATTTTTAGGCACCACTATGAACAATCATTTATCGTCTCACTTAGAGGTTGGGCAGGATTTCCCCTGCTGGTTTCTGCCCAGATCCAGGGAGTTGCCACTAGGCACAGGACAGTTCTCAAGTAGGAACACGTGTACCAATCTGTTATGAATGAGAAAGCTCCCGATTTTTGTTGTTATACTAGCTGATGTAACCTTAACTAATACATAAGTGAATACCCAGATGCAAGGTTCCATTCTCACGACAGAAGCCTAAAATTTGTAGGTGGAGAAAAGGGTATCAAAGACTGAAAGACGGGGGCAGATGGTATAGCAGGCCTCCCCTACCTACAGTTTGGCTTCCTGCGGTTTTTGTTACAGGTGGTCAACTGAGGCTTAACATATCCAGGGAGAAATTCCAGAAACAAACAACTCTGAAATTCTTCCTCACTTGCCCTTCTGAATAACATGATGAACGCTTGGGCTGTCACACGCAGTCCCTGCCTGGGACTGGAATCCTTCTTCTGTCTAGGGCACCTGCACTGTATCTGCAACTCACTCTATTGTCACGTGGTCACATTGCCCTCTTCTGGGGACGGGGTGCTGTGCTGCAGTGCTGTGTATGTCAGCAGGTCTGAATGTCTCGGCACCAGGGACTGGCTTCAGGGAAGACAGCCGGATGACTCAGAGGACCAATCTAGATCCCTCTGACGCACAGATCATGATAGGTGTCTTGGTTACTTTTCACTTGTTGCTGGGACAAAATACCTGACACCCCAAATGAAGGAATGCAAGATATATTTGGCTCACAGTTTACGGAGGTTTCAGTCTATATGCGGCCGGCTCCCAGGCAGACTGGCACATGGCAGGGAGCAGCTGTTCCTGGCAGCAGAAAACAGCAAGAGCAAAGGGAAGGGCAGCAGCTGCGCTTCTGGCCAGCCTCGCTCCCCTCCTTATATTCTAAACAAGCTCCCCTGGACTGGGGGTGTGGAACTCACACAACGCCCATGCCCTGCTCCTGCACAGGATGAGTAGGTTTACAAACTAAGAATCCTGGCTCTCTGCTGAGTCTTAATTAAAGTTCTAAACTTCTCAAGTTGACACAGTGCACCAACCAGTACAATAAGGTTTTCTCTGCTAAGAGAATCTAATGCCCCACCCTCGCCCATCTGACAGGAGCAGAGCACAAGCAGGGAAGCACCAACTGGGAGTGTTGGAAATCGTGGCTGAAGCTTTGTGCGCAGCCCCAGTCTTCTCATGCGGCCTAAATTCATCCCAATCCTCTGTCATCCCTCTCGCGTCATCTCATCCTGCAGGGATTAGGTCATCTCACATTATCACACAAAACAGGGACTGATCTTTTGCAATCAGGAAGGGGACCAAGAGTAGGGGTGGGAAGGAAGCAGGGGAGGGGAGGGGATGTAAAAGGAATTGAACCGTTCCACAGACACCAACTGCTCACGATGAGTGCAGTTATGTGCTGCCAACGTGAGCGAAGAAAAATAAAGGGGGTGACCGAACAGGAACAGGATGAGGACGTATTTTGAGAGAAAATCGAGACCCCATTTATATTTCATTACAGCGTATTGCTACACTTTTTCTGTTTTATTATCATTACTGTTGATCTGTTACTGTGCCTAATTTGTAAATTGAACTTTACTGTAGGTATGTGTATGTGGGAAAATCCCAGGCTGCAGGGGGCTTGGTACCACCCGTGGTTTCAGGCATCCCATTTTCCTCTTTAGACAGGCATGGGTCTCTGTGTGCTATGAAGTGCTTTATAAGCTGGCCCTGTGTCCCTGGGGCAGACTGCGTGCTCTGTGCCTGCAGCCTGAGATGGGGTGGTCATGGGCACTCTCGCTTCTTGCTACGTTAAGGAAGAAAAGAATCGGCCCAATTCCAAATAAGTAGAAATGAAATAGAATAGAGCAGAGTCCAGAAACACCGCACCTTACACCAGAGGGTAAGAAATGAACTACAAAAGGCTTGGATCCACAAAGGTGCAACAAGATCTCTGCTTTCAACAGGGAGCTGCTCACTCAGCGAGTAAAGTTCTCGAAGGTTCGATCAAGGGTCTTTTCTCCCCACCCAAGGCTTTTGTGCCAAGTGGCCTTCAGGTAGCTGAGGGGAGAGGCACGGGTCCCCCAGGCAAATCATTAGCTGGGTCCTGGGTGCACATTTAGCAGTGTTACGGCCATGTTTACTGAAACCTGAAACCTGAAAAAAAATAATTCAGAAGCTGACTCAGGCTTTTTTAAAATTTTGGTACTGGGGGTTCAACCTCGGAGATTTGTACTGAGGCTATATCCTCAGAGCCTGTCTGTCTGTCTGTCTGTCTGTCTGTCTGTCTGTCTGTCTGTCTCTTTCCTGCCTGCCTTCCTTTCTTCCTTTCTTCCTTTCTTCCTTTCTTTCTTCCTTCCTTCCTTCCTTCCTTCCTTCCTTCCTTCCTTCCTTCCTTCCTTCTTTCCTTCTTTCCCTGCTTCCTTCTTCTGTATTTTTAGACAGTGTCTCCCTAAATTGCCAAGTTGCCCAGGGTGGGACTTGAACTTATGATCTTCCTGCCTCAGCTTCCCCGAGTGCTGAGACTAAAAGCATGCACCCAACTCAAGCATTGAGGGACTTGTACTGGCAAAGGAATCACGAATCTGCCTAACCAAAGGCTTGTGAAGATAAACAAGCCTTTGTGTGATTTTTACCTTCTGGAAATGGAATCTATACCTGCAGGGAACATACTGTTCCCAGTGCTGGATTCCCAAGCGGCCCTGGCAGATCACAGGTGGGGAAGAGGCTCCCCGAGGATAGGCCCACGAGGCCGTGAGAAGAGTGGACGAGGATCTGGCGTGGGCGCGAGATTCCTACAGCTGAGGTGGCCTGCTGGTGGGCAGAGGGCAGCAGAGGGCTCCAGGTGCCGCCCCATGACCTCATCACTGCGGTGGTCGCAGGAAGTGTGCGGATATGTCCAGGCGTTTATTGGCGCCTTGAGACCTGGGGGTTCGTGCGTTTCCCTCTATTTCTCCCTTTCAGCACAGACTGCTTCCTACTAATGGCTGAGCATTTCCTTTGTCAATTTGGAGGAGTCATAGTTCAGTTAGCAGTGGATGCAATTGTTTGTGTACATGTGGTTGAAATTCTGACTAATCACAGGTAAAAATTTTCATCTGTATTTTAAAGAACAGAAAAAAAAAACTTAGTTTTTTTTTTTTTTTTAAACACTAGCTTTGGGGGCTGGTGAGATGGCTCAGTGGTCTAAAGCACCTATTTAGAACAAGCTAAGCAAAGCACAGGGACCGTGGTTCAATCCCCCAGCACCACATGCCAGCCAGCCCTGCCCCCTGGTGGGCTGAGCTGGCCACACACAGACACAAAATAAATAAATAAGTAAATAAATAAATAATTAAAAAAAAAAAAACACTAGCTTTGAAATTTCCCAGTGAAACTAATCAAGGTCCTATTTGGGATATAGGAGTATGGGGACTTAGTCATTTTTTCCCTGATAACCTGGTTAAAGAAAGGTCTTATTTTGCTTGCAGGAAATCTGCTAACTTCCTCTTGGCAGGGTGACTCTCCAGTTCTGTGCTAGAGCCCAAATGACACCTCCTTACCATCTGCTCCGTTGATGTTCAGAGACTCTGGAGTCTGAGTATCAGAGCCAGAGAATCTATCCCTGGACTCTCCACTGTCTAACTTTCATCGAAATTACCTTGTCAGCTTTATGTTGCAGGCAGCAGTTCCAGGATGATGGAGGGGCCCACCCTGGGGTGCAGTCGGACCCGCCCTGGGGTACGATTGTGGGCTGGCCCAGAGTGACTCAGTACAAAGAGTGTATATAAAGGAGTTGAGGAAGGCTTCCTGGCGACCCTGCCCAGACCTCTTGGACAAGTCCATGTCCTCGGAGGAGCTTGATGTTTGCAGCAGTGCCACTTCACAGGAGCTACAACTGGTCTTCACAGTCAGCGTAGAAGGGGGAGAGGCTTGATGGACGCCGAAGCTGCTGCTCCTCTTCTGCTCTTTATTGTTTTCTGCCGCCATGAACTGCTGCCATTTGTCTTTGAGCCAGCGGATATGAACTGAAACCTCCACAAACTGTGGGCTAAATAAGCCTTTCCTTCTTTTATGTTGAGCGTCAGTTATTTGTCCCAGCAACAAGTAAAAAGTAACTAAGGCAGGTGGCATAGCTATGGCAACAGAACAAGGAGTTCATTCATTTTGGTTTTCTAGCTGGTTTGGTCAGGCCTGGTTGGAATATCACAAAGCGGCCTCAACTCCACCATCACCTCTCCTACCAACTCCCTACCGGACTGCTTAGGCACAATTCCATTCAGAAGATCAGCTTGACTTTCCTAAGGGGAAGCAACACCATATAGCCCTGTAAAAGTCCCAGGACAGAAGCAACATCTACTGCTTTTGCAGGGGACCAATGTGTAAGGAGGAGAAGGATTTCTAATGTCTCTGCTTGTAATAAAAATCTGAAGAATGATAGCTAAATGTGTGAATCTGTAATGCTCGGATGGTGGGTCATAAGTACAATTTATTATCCTCTGTGCCTTTGCATACTGTTGGGCTATTTTATAACAATAAGAGAAACATACTGTCACCTCACCGGCCAGAGGGATGTACTTTCACATTCCCAGGAGCATGCCTCTAGACGTCTCTGTTCAGTACTGTGCAAGGGCACGTGAGGAGTCGGGGTGTGACACATTTGGGTTCACCTCCGCCGTTGCTACTCACTGCTCTGTGAATTTGGGTGAGTTACAGCACAGTCTCTGAACTTTGGTCTCAATATGTCTAAACACAGAGGTGATAATGGCACATATTTCAGGGGATTTTTGTGAGAATAAAATGAGGAGATGCGTCTAGAATGCTTGGCACAGTGGCCAGAACCAGGGAAGCGTCGGTGCACGTGAGTTGTTGCCATGCGTGTGATGCTGTGTGCGCATGCGCCGTGCCGTGGGCGATTTTCTACGTCAGTACATATAGCCCATGATATGAAAAAAGCAAATTACATGGTAACAGAAGTCTCAGTGCTCTACGGGAATTGGTATACTTTATCTTTACGGCTTGGGTACTTCTGGCTTCCAGAAGCTCAAAGCCAGCTCTACAGGATAAGACAGTATGACCCGGATAATGCTGCGCTGTTTTCCTCTTGTCCTGGGGGGTGCTTTTCATGCGTTACGGTTGGATCTTGGATGTCCTTTCACAGTCTCCTGTTTTTGGAAGGTGAATCTGTCCCAGGGGCGCTGTGTTCCCCAGTAGACTGGTCACTGTGGGCCTGATCCCAAGGGAGCACCTCCCTCCCCAGCCTCTACCTTCTTCCTCTGTTTCCTGGTTGCTGTGAGCAGCCTTCTTTTATTTCATTTATTTTTTGTGTGTGGCCAGCTCAGCCCACCAGGGGGGGGGGCTGGCTGGCATGTGGTGCTGGGGGATTGAACCGCGGTCCCTGTGCTTTGCTTAGCTTGTTCTAAGTAGGTGCTTTAGACCACTGAGCCATCTCACCTGTGAGCAGCCTTCTTTTGCCCTTCTTCCACCCTGCTGCGTCTGCCTTGGACCCAGCAGCCCTTGGCCTGAAACTGAAACCACAAGTCAAAATAAACTTGTCCTGCTGAGTTGTGCAGTCAGATGTTTTGTCTCAGTGATGAAGAAGGTGACTAGGACGTATTTGTGCTTTCCTTCTCTGCCTTCCTTCCAAAAACCCTGAGATCTCTTGTGCAGTGGAGTTGACAAGAACGAAAAGAAAGAAATGGGGTTGGGAAGGAACATGCCACAGATGGCAAAAGGGTGAGGAGAAAGCAGTCAATATAAGTCGCACAAGCCCTAGTCACTGCCGGCTGTACCACTCCACTGTGGATTCTGGGTAATTGGCCTGATCACCCCCTGCATGCAGGATTTGTTCAGGTCCTTTCTGCTGTTTGAAATTTGTTTACATTTGTCCTGGAATTTAGCCTTAAGCTGTGATCCTGGATGCCAAAGCGAGCTTCATAAATGACGCAGCTTGAGGCCTCTCCTGGGTCTGCACTCACTTCCGTGCGTGGTGCAGGCGGGCACCGGCTCTTCGCTATCTTTGTGGAGGTTGGGCACTATATTCTGGCCGCCAATGTCATTCAAGGTCAATTTCCTTCAAGTGCTCAGCACCGTCTCAGAAGCTGTGCTCAGGGAATGCAAATTAATTTGATGTTAGCCTGCGCCAAACTCAGGCAGGAAAGTAAACCTGAGCTTAAAGATACCACAAGCACTGCTAAACGTCATCTCAATTGTATGACGTCTGAACATTTATAAGCTCATAAAAGCTCACCTGCATTCCACAGCACATCAAACTCATCTCTGGATTAGCCTTAGTTTTGCGTGTTGAGTCTAAGTAAATTTTAAATGGAAAACATTTATTTTTGCCACTGCAACTGGGGGTCTATCAGAAGAGGCTGATGTTATATGAACATCTTATGTTTTTGTTCAGTTATAAAAATGCAACACAGGCCTGTCCTGGAAAATGAGGAAATACAGAGAACTCCGGGGGAAACAACCATTCACGTTCCCTTCACCCAGAGATAATTACTAGTAATGGTCTAGTATATCTCTTCCCACACAACGCTGAGGCTGTAGAAGTTCTCAAGGTGGATCTCTAGATGGTCTGAAGAAAGAACATTGAAGTGTGTTTTGGCGTTCTGAAGAACTTTCGGGATTACTACCAAAGTTTGCACGGTTTCTCCACCAAAGCAAAAGCTTGGCAATGGGCATGAGGAGGGCATCCTCGGGCCCACATGTGCATGATGGAGAGCACTGCTCTTCTTTCTCTACCATTTTTGTCCTTTTTGCCTTCAGTTCTAGGTCAGAGAAGGGCTGAGGAGAAACCATGGCCTGGTCCATGGGTCCCTAGACAGGAAATCTTCCCAGCACCTGGAAGCTCAGTTCCTACCCAGAGTTCCTTGTTTCTTGGAGGATGTGCCCATCAATCCTGTTATGGCAACTGCATTAGATTAAGCATGGCCTAGCAGATTGTACAGCAGCTCCTGGCTGCATCTGGGTGGGTCGTGGAGACGAAGCTGTGGGTATTATTTTGGACGCTAATCTGTTCCTTTTTGATGCTCTTACCCTGGTCTTCTTCCTGAATGCCATCTTCTCTCTGCCACCCATTTCCACCATGATTTCCTCACTTTGGAGCCAATCATAAAACAAATCTCCTTGAAGCTAAATTAAATCTCTCCTCCTTTTGGTGTCAGGCATTGCGTCCCAGTGATAGGAGAGTTGACTATTACAGGGGGCTTCCCAGGGCTTCTTCCCCAACTCAGAGTGTGGTGCATCTGGGGCTCCCCTGCCCACCATCTCCCCTCCTTTCATGGGATTCATGATCTGTTCTCTTGGAGAGAAGATTCCCTGAATGCTGCACCGTAATTGTGGGATCTGATTATGGCTCAGCATGAGTACGTGACTAGCAGTTGGGGTTTTGCTAGAGGGACAGATATAACACAAGATGTACAAATGTATAAGACATTATAAGATTGGCTTATGATGATCAACTACAGAGTCAGATGAGAAAGCCCACAGTTTCTTTCTACACTGGAGACTGATGGGTTTAGTCTAAGGTCTGGAGCTCAGTGAAGTGTTTTGTACAAGTCTGTATCTGGAGGCTGATGGATCTATGATGGAAGGCTGATGAGTCTACCACAGAAAGCTGAAGATCTAAGGCAGAGGCTGAAGAGTCTGCGTCAGAAGCCAGAAGTTGACGTCTAAGCTGACTGTGAAGGTCGGAGCTCCTCCAAGGAAGTGGAATACTTCATCATTTAAATTTTTTTTTTTTAAATATCCTTTAAGGGATGAGTAACTCTAGGGGGGGACCGCCACACCCTAGGGAGAGGGTCTTCATGCTCTAGGGTGGGGCTTTCATGCCTGAGCATGTGGAATTGCTGAGCCGATTTAGTTAAACTTTTAATTTCTCAAGTTGACATTATGTATCAACCACTACAATCCACCTCTTGCTGACTTGGCAACTAGACATATTTTTTTAAACCAGTCTCCACATATAAAGATATGCACATAATTGCACCTAACATGTTATAACTATTTTGTGCATAAACAGAAACACATCCATTTTCTTACCAAAATAGAAGGTAAGTTTTTTTTGTTGTTTGATGCTTGCATTTAATCATTTTATAACTTTAACATTAACACAGGTTTAATAATCTTTAAGAACTGGTATTAAATCTATTAATATTATATTGTAACAAAACCATATAGGAGCGAAACAGTATAATCATAATCCTCTTTTCTGTAGCTGATCACCAAGTCATAGCTGGCATTTAGAACTACCTTCTTCCACTACCCATTCTGTATTCCCTTGGACCTTCAGCAAGCACCTCAGCAGGCCTTGGATCTTTCCCTGGTGGAGTGACCCATCTCTTCATTCCTGAAGACTCTGGACCATTTGTCATTGTTCCTGTATTAGGTTGGTGTAGTTAGTTTCCCATTAAGTTTACTACCAGGGCATGGTAATAGTAAGAGGCACCCCAAGGGATCTCCTGCACTCCATGTATATTTTTTATTTTTTCTACTGGGGAGTAGTAATCCAATTTCCCCTTGACAGTCTGGGTCAACCACCCCTCACAACACTCACTTCCTTTTTAGATTGTTTTCTCAGAGGCCTGAGGAGATCAAAGTGACCAGGGGAAAATCCTAGCTTCTAGTTCAATGGTATCATTGTTGTGCTTCCTGGTACAAGCCTTCCCCATCTGGGACTAGGACTACTAGTCCAGCAGAATGTAAGGTTGTGGGGACAGGAGGCAAAATTTTACTAGTGGATCATTAGGGGTGATGGTGAGCGGTACCATTCCTACTCCTTGAGACTGTGAGCTAAACTAAATCTTGCCTCCTTTTGGTGTCAGGTATTGTGTTCCAGTGATGAGAAAGTTGACTACTACAGAGGGCTTCTTCCACAACTCAGCATGGTGCATCTGGGGCTCCCCTGTCCTCCATCTCCCCTCCTTTCGTCGGGCTCATGATCTGGTCTCTAGGAGAGAAGATTCCCTGAACTTGTAGGATCTGATTATGGCTGACAGCATGAGAACATAACACAGGCATGAGTCCATGACCCAGGCCAGGTTATCACTGATTCTTTTGAAGTGAAAATCAGTGGTGCACCCCTATCATCCTAGCACTCAGGAGGCCGAGGCAGGAAGGATCGCTGTAAGTCTGAGGCCAGCATGTGCTACACAGTGAGCTCATGACACCCTGAACTACATGGTGATACTGTCTCAAAATAAAACATCAAGGCATTAGGGAAGGCACGACCCCAGCACTGTAGTAACTGTGACCTGCGATACGTAAAGGTGGAGGTTGCAGTAAGAAGTAGTTAAGTAGGCCTCAGAGAGATAGGGAAGCAGACAGAGGAGGAAGAATGGAGTGGATCGTCAGGAAGGGAGGCAGGTAGTTAGGGAAGAAGGGGGGAGGGACAAATAGATAGACAGATAGATAGAAATTGACCCAATGGTATTCTAATCCAAACCCATAAATTTAATCATCCATGTTCTCTGGAGTCTCTTTCCAAGTTCTACTTTTTACTTTCTGAAAATCTATGACCTACTCTAGAAACTTTCTCTGACAAATAATTTCTGGGCTCACCTTTTACTTTTTGTTATTTGCCACCAGAAGAACCCTGAGCAAGGATCACACTCCCTCCTCCCCACCCTCATCTCCAAGGCCTCTGGCTTCTCTGAAGTTTTCTGGCTTCTTGGACAAGGTGACCTCTGGCTTTCTGTCCCTAAAAAGCCCTCAACCACACCCCCCTAGCCAAGCCCTGTGGCAGAGAGCGACAGTTTGCCCCATAAGAGCCCGTGGTTGGGTAGCATCTCTTCTGCTGTGTTCAATGCTGATTTTTTGTGCCTTTTAACTTTTGACAACCCTTTGCAACAGCGAAATGGCAAAATAAGTTGCTTTCCTTAAAGACACTGACAGATTGGGTGGTTTTAAAATAAGAGAACATCTAATTAAATGCCAATGAACACATTGTCCCTAAAATGGCATGAAGCCATCAGTTTCCTGGATGCTCTGGCTTTTGTGCATAAAACTTGAATCAAGGTTAAAGATGGACTGGATTTGTGTAATAAACCATGTGTGATAACCAAGGTATGCCAGGCACTGTGCTAGGCTCACGGACTCCTGTGGGCACTATGAAATAATCTTTTTTTTTTTGTGTGTGTATGTTTTTTAGGGAAGGGTCTACAGGGTGTTCAGGGTCTCACCACTAGATTGGACTCGTAGTGATCCTCCTGTTTACAGTCTCCCAAGAGCTGGGATTACAGGTATGTGGCACCACGCACAGTCTCAATTGCCGTCTCAGTGCACCCCAGGGGTGGGGCTGGCATAGCAGGCCTGGGGATCGAACCCCTGGCCCCGGTGCCTGCTTGCAGGCACTTTAATCCACTGAGCTATTTGTCTGGCCCTTGAAATAACCTTATTTATGCCACATTCCAGAGATGCCATCCAAGTTGTAACAGAGTGCTGTTATTTTTCCAGGGAAGACCCCTCCTTAAAATACCCTGTAGCCGTTATTGCTAAAGAGCACACACAAACTCCGTGTCTGGTTATGAATTGGCCATCCACCCGCCCTCAAAGGAGAGAGGACTTCTGCCTTCTCTCTGCAAAGCCAACGTCCTCCAGCATCCGGCCACACCTGGATGAGGTTGGAGGGGCTGCGGTCCTCCTGCCAAACGCCACCGCATTGTACTGACAGAGCAGCCACGTCCTGCCATTCCTTGTCCTGAGAGGTATCTATTTGGAACTTCTTCCAGAGAAAACAGTGACAGCTCCCTCCTTGATCTTCTGGCTTGGTTCCCGGGGAGCCCTCTCGTGCCATGTTTTATTCATGGTGTCCTCCCAAGCCGGATTCTTTATTGTAAGAGTCAGTGGGGGGGGGGGGTAGGGACAATAAAGGAACCTGAAATAAAACTTGAATGTCATCATAAAATTGCCCCTTTGTGTGCTAAAGCCTGATAGCCTGAGTCTGAGATTCAGGAAAAGACTGTTTTGAGGATTTTTAAGGCAGAGCCTTTGCAGAGAGAAAAAAAAAATTATATATATATATAGATATATATATATATATCTATATATATATCTATCTCATTATTTATATTGTGTTGGAGTCATGGAAGAAGTAGGTCAGAGGAATCAAAATAAACCGTGCTGGGAGACGTGATGAGCTTCAGACACCTGAGAGTGTGGTCAGGAAGGATGGGCTGGTGGACGAGAGGGGCAGCCCGGCAGATGCTAGACTGGCAGAGACGTGTACAGGTAGGAAGCCTGAGGAACGCGTGGAGTAAATATTTCTTCTAACCCCTCAATTTCCTTACCCCCAGCTGCCTTCCCTGTAATGCTAGAATCAGACTCCATCTTCCTGGACCCTTGAATTTAACCGCCTGCTGACTGAACATCCTCAAACATAGAGTTGCATTTGTACCACACACGTGCAGACATGTTTTTCTTGACATTATTCCCCAAACAATGTAGTACTACAAGTACTTAGGCAGTGTGTGCATTGTATTAAGCATTATTAGCAATCTAGAGATGATCTAAAGTGTCTGGAGGGACATGTGTAGGTTATATATAAATATTATACTGTCTGATGAGTGATTTGCTTATCCTGGGATTTTAGTAGCCATGAGAGTCCTAGAACCAATGCCCCATGAATACCAAAGGCTGTGTACGAGATGTGATCAGGGTACATGGTAGATATTTATTTAATTGACTCTTTTTAACTTTTTTATGTATTAAGTACAAGGTCGACAGGGTCTCACCACATAGAAGGGACTCGTAGTGATACTCCTTCTTGCAGCCTCCCAAGCGCTGGGATTACAGGTGCGTGCCACCACACCCAGTCTCAATTGCCATCTCAGTGCGCCCTGGGGGTGGGGCTGGCATGGTGAATATTTATTTATTTTTATTTTTTTACAGATCTTTTATTTTTTAAATCTAATTCTTTATTTGGCACAGGGTCTCACTATGCAGCTTGGACAGCTTGGACTCATAGTGGGGCTGGCACAGCGTGTGGTACTGGGGATCGAATCCGGGTCCTTAGGCTTGCCAGGCAGGCACTTAGACCACCAAGCTATCTCCCCGGCCCCATGGTGGATATTTAAATCTAAAAAACTTATCACAGTAAAGGACACGCTGTCTCTCAAAATAGTCCCTCTTACTTTGGACACAGTGCTCCCACCATTCCTGCTGCTCTCTGCAGTAGTTTTGGAAGCCCATCTTTGTTAGGAGGTCTGATCCCAGATCAGCGAGTGCAGTTGTCACGTGCCATCCACCGGAAAGGCAGAGTCGTGAACCCGCGACAGCGCGTCCTCGGCCACCTCACTCCCCAGCTGTGGCACTGCGCGGCTCCTGGCTCTTTCCCAGAGTCAGGGTGACCACGAAAGGTGAAGCTTTTGAATCGATTCGGGACACTGAAGCAGCCATAACAGGGCAACTAAAGACACTAAGAGAACTTCCAGATCTGTCTCAGGAAGTGGCGGGGACAGCGGGATCATTGTGTTCATAGCGAGGGGAAGTGCTTTGAAGGGTCATAATGGCAGTGTGTGTTTCACTGTAATGCACTTAAAAAAAATTTAAACACTCCCTGTATTTTTCCATGACACCTGGTATATATCTTTACTCTACTACTTAAGTGCTTGTAGTGTAGAAAATATTTACTCATTCCTCTAGCTGTCCCCAGGCCCTCAAGAGAACCAATGCCCAGCCACCACAGGGCACGGAGTCTGTTACCTTGTAGCATCTTGTATGTACACACGACATGTTCAGGGTGCATACCTTGAGAATTATGGCCTTCTCACGACGAGTGATGTTGATGCTGTGAGGCTGCCCGTTGGCCATGTTCCTGTGGTCTACATCGATATTGTACGGCTCTCTAGTGCCACCCAGGTTGTACCGGATCTGTAAGTTTCCTACAGGAGAAAAGGAAAGAGACCAGTGATTTCCCGTTTCCTCCCAGTGTCACATCCTCCCCTCTAGCAGCTCGGCACTCCATAAACTCAGCTTCTTCCTCCTTCGCCCATTGGTAGCTCTACAGTTTGAGTTGGGGTACACCGACCCGTCGTGGTGAACAGACCAGGCTCACGGGCATTCACCACCTGCCAACCATGAGCTTCAAGCTCCAGGATCACAGAGTTGAAATAACAAATGCTATAAATGTTCCAAGCCAAGACCTTGGGTGGGTGGAAAAAGAGAAAAAGAACATCCGTGGCTTAGGATGGTAGGGACCCTTTGGGGGTCCCCTGGAGTACTGAGTGAGAGAAAAACAAACGCAGAGCACAGAGATGGGGTTGCTCGATCAGTACAGTGTGACATTTGGCATAGAAAAGAACCATGAGCTTCCAGCATTAAAAATGAACATAATTTGCAAAAGGTAAGTCCATGGGATTTTGAATGGCCTTGCTGAGAGCAGGAAACAAAGTGAGGAATTTTGTTGTGGGTTAGAGATGAACCGAGGTGGTAGGCAAATGTGTGTCCTAGGTCCCAGGCTGTCTCGCAGGGACTGTTCACTTTGGCTCCTTAACTTTCTTTGTTTTCTCCTTGGTTCTTCCCAAGAATGACAACTACTAATCAAGCAAGGCTGATAGGGCCTCCTAGATCCTTAATCCACAAAGAATCCATGGCTTTATTTCTTATTTATGATTTTTCAGAGTCATCAAGGTTTTTCTCATATTTAGCTTAAATTGGGATTTTTAAAGAATTTAAAAAATTTAAACTATGCAGTTCGGACTCATAGTGATCCTCCTGTCTCAGCCTCCCCAGCACTGGAGTTATAGGTGTGTACCACCACACACAATTTCAGGGAGCATATGGTACCAGGGATCAAACTCAGGTCCTTGTGCTCACCAGAAAGGTGCTTAGACTGCTGAGCTGTCTCCTCAGCCCACAAATTGTGGATATTTTGTGCTGCTAATAGTGTTTGACATCTCAGAGCTTAAAAAAATGGAGCCAGCACTCTGCAAGAGTTTGACCAACAGTCAATCATCCGCTTTTTAAATTTTTTTTTTTATTTTAGGGAAGGGCCTACAGGGTGTTCAGGGTCTCATTACTAGCTCAGACTCATAGTGATCCACCTGTTTACAGCCTCCCAAGAGCTGGGATTACAGGTGCGCGCCACCATGTCTAATGGGTTTTTTGTTGTTTCTTTCATTTTCCTTCTGGAAAAATAAGATGGGTAATTCTGATTTTTAAATGATTGGCTAAAACAAGATGATCCCAACTGAGAAATAAACAAAAAGAAAAGAGGAAAGAGAAAGAAGGTCCACCTGCAACCCCATCACCCAGGAATGTCCTGGCAGCCTCTCCTGCTAGACACTTTGTGCAGGCAGATGTGCGCGCGCGCGCACACACACACACACACACACACACACAGAAATGCAGTGCTTCCTAGATGCTGCCTTCCTTCCTTAGGCCTCCTAGCACCGTACATGCCATTTAAAACCCACCCTCTTCCTGGGTTTGAGAAAAACATTTGTTAAGAAAATCAAGAATGACAGGGCCAGTGAGATAGCTTAGGGGACTAAACGCCTCCTTAGGCAGGTGCAGGGACTGGGGTTCGATCCCTGGTAGCACATGCTGCACCAGCCTAGCCCCCAGACACACTGAGCTGGCACTGAGTCCGGGCATGGTGGTGCACGACTGTAATCCCAGTGCTGGGGAGGCTGAACCAGGAGGATCACTAGGAGTCTGAGCTTTGGAGTAAGACCTTGTACCAAATATCTATATCTATATATATATTCAGTAACCCTTTTTTTAAAATTTTTTTTTAATTTATTTGAGAGAGAGAGAGAGAGAGAGAGAGAGAGAGAGAGAGAGAGAGTGTGGTGTGTGTGTGTGGCCAGCTCAGCCCACCAGGGGGCAGGGCTGGCTGGCATGTGGTGCTGGGGGATTGAACCGCGGTCCCTGATGCTTTGCTAAGCTTGTTCTAAGTAGGTGCTTTAGACCACTGAGCCATCTCTCCAGCCCTTCAGTAACCCTTTAATAGTTATGAGCTTCATCTTAGCACTTTATTTTTTTTGTGTGGGGGGAAGGGTACCGGGAGTTGAACTCAGCACCTCTTGCTTGCCAGGTAGGTGCTGTGCCACTGAGCTAAATCCAGCACTTGTTGGTTATCTGCATGCATGACTTCCACGCCTTCAGATATCTGCTCTCGTGTTATCGTTTCAGTGATCATTTCTGTGACTTCCTCAAAAGAGTGGAAACTGCCCATTCCATTTCCTGGGCCTCGTCTTCCCTTTTCTGCTTTGTTTTTTCCACACACACAACTGTCCTCACCATGCACCGTCCTGTAGGTTGCGTTTAGCTAATTTGCCTGACCTTCTTCTCTTGTCTAACTGTAAGCTCCATGACAGCAAGAAGTGTTGGCTTCTATTCCTTCTGCCCTTCTGCCCCTGGCAGGAACAGTGCTTGACCAGTCATAGGTGCTTAACGAGTATTTGTTGAACAAATTCATGAAGGATTGATCCCCTTCCCCTTGCTTTCTTTGCATAGCGGATCGAGGGGTCTTTTACAAATGCATAATTGATTGTTTCGCTGGTTCATTTAAAATCTTGCCAAGGCTTCCCACAGCACGCAGGACGAGGACATCGGCTCTGAACACGGCACAAGGATGCTTTGCCTTGGGCTCGGCTTACTACTTTAGTTTCAAACCATGCTCCTCTCCTCTCCCTTTTAACATCTGAGAGAGCTTGACTTCTCTGATTCCTAGAAAATCCCACTTTCCTCCTATCTTGGGGCCTTGGAAAAATGTGCTTCCCCTTGCTGAGTGGTCTCCCCACCCCTCAGCGTTTCATGAATCTTCTTTTGCTCCCATTGCACTACAAATAATCTCTGTTTGCAAGTGCAAGAGATGATTAGGCGAAGGCTTGGCTGCACGCGCCACACGCCAGTTGCCAGGCTTACGTTTTTGCTTCTGCTTGGCTAATAGTGCTCCGACATCACCCTGAAGCAGACAGTTTTCTGAAGTCTGCAGCTGCATTGGTTGGGCCTTCACTTCTGCAGTTTTCACTTATCCACTACTGAGTCTTTGGGCAAAGCAACTTTCCTCAAGGTATGAAAATGGGGTTTGTGTGACAGGTGCGGAGGTCACTTTCCATGCAGACAACCGTCCTGAGTCCCCAGGCATGGCCTGGGTGCTGGGTGTGGATTTGGGCCCACAAAGACACATGAGAGGCTCTGAGCTTGGGCGCTGGGGCCCAGTGCGGGGACACCACGCCAACCCCGGCTCTTTCCTTCCCGAGTGTCTCTCTGCCAGTGGCCCCTTTGTGTCCTGCGGCTGTATTAGAATCAGCGTTGTCTTTATTACTTTTTTTCTGGCTTTTTTGGTTTTGTGAGTTTGATTTAAAATTTCTCTAAGTGCTTCACTTAATGGTAATAGAAATTGTTTGCTTTGAGGGGAGAAAAAGATGAGCCGGAACTTTAAATTTATATGCAGTGAATATCTATGAACAATAATGGCCATATTCTTGAATAATAAAATCCAAGTGATGTATTTATTCTTTTCAAATCATAGCAGAGGAGGACCCCTGAATGATGGTAAGGAGAATGTTAATATTTACCCATTAAAGTAAAATATTATTCAAATGGAGAGATACTTCACTTCTACCTTGCGTTCATCTCCCAAGTGAATTAAAGCTGTTGTATGGGGCTTCTTGTTTATTGGCTGCAGCAAATAACATGCTTAACAGATTTATTCTTCCCTGGTCATCATCATTCCCATCAGCAAACACTTAGAGGGCACCTACCGTAGGCAGGAGGTGTCACGTGGGGAGCTTTTCATCTTGCTGGGAAGGCAGGGCGTGTTTACAACAGAGACAGATAACTCTGCGGTGTACGAAGGGCCAAATGGATGACACTGGAAAGAAGTATGATTGGAGGGCAGGAGGACTCACTGCAAGGAGGTGAGATTTGATCCGGCTTAGAATTAAAAGCAGAGGGAGGTGAAGGTTTCAGGGTCTGGGAGTCTCGGGAGCACGGGGGGCAGTGGGCTCAGATGGCCACGTGGAGACCGGAAGCTGGGCTTCTCGCGAATGAAGCGTCGAGGGTGTTGGGTAGCTGGGAAAATGTGGATTGAATCAGTTCACTCCAGTCATGGTAACTGCTGGCTCTTATCCACGGTCATTGCCTGTATGCGCTAGGAGGCACTTTAGATTTATTTGATTTTTACAGGGATCTAACAAAAGAGACACTGTTTTGCAAACCAGGAATCTTAGGCACGGAACTGCTCCCTGAGTATCTGCAGCAAGTGGCCAGAGGTAGAAGAATTCAAATCTGGACCTCCGGACTCTTTGCTGCCACCAGGCTGGTGGGCCATGCCCGGAAGTTTGGGCGACCAGGGTCTTCTCCTGGTTTCACTCTGGCCACCTTATAGGTTTACTAGAGACATGACTGGATGTTCCTGATAAACAACACCCATTCAGGAGGATGGCTCTGGCCATGGGGTGGAGGTTGGGTGATTCTGGAGCCCTCATGCGCAGGGATGGGCTGGGGCAGGGCTCCCCAGTGGGCAGGGGAGGGTCCTTGTCCAGGGCAGGGTCCCCACAGCCCGGCAGATCTGTGAGGGACAAGGTGGCCGGCATCTCTCGAGGAGGGGCTGTCTCCAAAGGCCTCCCCATCCCTTAACTCATGGGCCACTCAACTGAGATTCATATTCTCTATGGTACATGCCATATTGGGAAATACTAAGCTAGAAAGTGTCTGCCTTGGAGAGTAGTGGCAGGGGGCGGATGGGGCAGTGGCAGCTGACTCCACCAGACTTGTTTGCCTGAATGGCTGCCAATAGGGGAGGGCAGCGCGTCATGAACAGGGCTCAGGAGGCTGCCAGGCGAAGGTGAAGGTGGCCATCAGAACAGGATGCTCCAGGCCCCTGCTCTGGGAGACACCGACTGGGCTTTTCAGTGCATGAGGCTTCCTAGATATTTAGTTAAAGCCTTTAATTTGTTTGCTTATTCCCTTGAATGCATTTCTCAAATTTATCTCTAACTTTAAATGTCAGTGAGTAAAAAAGGCAGTATTTAGAGGGTGAAACGGCTACATTTTCTCTAGCAGCTTGACACTGGCAGATCACTGAGGTCTTCCCAGGGAAGGTGTGAGGACAGGTGCCACCTTCCAGAACCGTGTGGCTCATGGGAGTCAACTCCTGTGGAACACTTAAGACAGTGCTGGGCATAGGAAACAAAAGTTTCATGGAATGGTGGTCACTAGTGTGGAAAACACTGCTCTAATCCCTCATGCCAAGAATGTCCCCAACCACAAGTGCACGTGCATGCGGTGGTGGGCGTGGATACCAAGACTGTGCAGTATCAAATACAGCTGGGACTCCAGTTTAGTGTGGCAGTGACTGAGGGCCAGGTGACGCAGTGCATACGCGTACAGGTGAGTCACACTCTTGTCAGTCTCTCTGGCTGCGGAGGGAGGTGAGAAGCAGCCGCAGCACACGTGACCACGGAGAGGCTGGCGCGCATGCGTAGGGAACATGCATGAATTAAAATCTATGGACTGATCCAGGACAAATACATCGGTAAACTCCTGATAAGCAGGACTCACATACTTTCGTCTCCTGCACTCCTTCTGATTTTACTTACTTTTTTTTTTTCCCCCAGATTAGTAAAGTGGCATTTGATCACTATGAGCACCTAAAATGTACAGAAGACCACCACTCGGGGGAAACAAAGCCCCCACAACCCAACCAAATACTCCACACTTGTACTGGCACTTTCCTCTCCATTCATTGGTGCTTTACACAGTTAAGCTCATCTTATAGATTTACGGCTGTGCCTTTTGTTGGTGTAGTATTACGTTATATAAAAATTGT
>NW_004524603.1:7415699-7416544 GCF_000260255.1 Octodon degus
AAAAAAAAAAAACCCAAATAAATAGTTTGGATGGGTAAGTACTATTTCATTAAAAATGTAGCTAACTTAAGAAAATATTTTACCACAACTTGAAATTCCAGAATCTTTTGCAACTCTTATTTTCATAAGCAACACTATGGCGAACATCTGTTTATACTTAATGCATTCCTTCCTTTTTTTTTTTTTTTCTGACAGAACCGGGGATTGAACTCAGGCCCTTGTGCTTGCCAGGGAAGAGCTTATTCCACTGAGCCATCTCCCTGCCCCCTAAGGCATTATTTCTTTAGAAGCAGTTTCTCAAAAAATCCTACAGATCATTAATTTTCTCCCATCATTTTAATTGACAGAAGGGGATTAGAAAATTCCTATTAAACAAACAAACAAAAAAAACCTTCAGCTGAATTCAGTGAGTAATAATTTTGGTTCTCAAGGAAAAAAATCTTGATCTCTCCACTGTGGCAGCAAAGGAACAGTCAGTGAGGGGTGAGAGGAGAGAACAGGAGCGAGAGCTCACATAATCCTTATGGGAAGTGATTTAGACAGGTTTCTTCTTTTATACATGTAAAATATTTTCACCCATAAAGAGTGATCTCAAAATTTTAATGGTGTGTGTGTGTGTGTGTGTGTGTGTGTGAGCTCAATTCTTCAGAGAGGAAGTAGATTACTCAATGAGTAGTTTGTTTTTATATTCTATGACTTTCTAGAATCCTCTCAAAGGTCTTAATATTTTTTAGGAAGGGTCTACAGTGTGTTCACTAGATCACTACTAGATCTAAAATTGTATAGATCCGACTCTAGTGATCCACCTGTTTACAGCCTCCCAAGAGCTGGGATTACAGGTGAGC
>NW_004524603.1:7416678-7422980 GCF_000260255.1 Octodon degus
CAGGCCCTAGTGCTTGCCAGGGAAGCACTTACTCCACTGAGCCATCTCCCTGGCCCCACCATGCCCAGTCTCAATTGCTGCTTCAGCATGCCCTGGGGGTGCGGCTGGCAGAGCAGGCCCAGGAACCAAACCCCTGGCCCCTGCACTTGCTTGTAGGTGCTTTAATCCACTGAGCTATTTGGCTGGCCCTAGGTCTTATTTTTTTAATTTTTATTTTATTTTATTGATTGATACAGGGTTTCACTTCACAGCTAGGGACTTGTAGTGGTCTTCCTGTCTCAACCTGTCTAGCACTGGGATTACAGGTGTGTCTCCAGTTCTGGGGCCAGCATGGCACACCCAGTCTAGCATGTGGTATTGGGGATTGAACTCGGGGCCTTTCACTTACAAGGCAGGTGCTTATGCCTCTGAGCTATCTCCCTAGCCCTTGAAGGTCTGACTGAAGGACCAAAGCCCCTGCCTGCTTTCCCACCAAGTTCCTCTCTGCTGATCATGATGGTCCTGGGCCTTACTAGTGAATACACCCTGCTCTCAGCAACCCTCGTTCCAGGGAGATCTTCCATGAATGTAAGCTCTGAACGACCCAGGGATGAAAACATCTTTGATCTTGTTTCTATTTGAAGTTCATATGTTCAGGAGGAAGGTAGAGACGCTCAGCTGAGGCATGAGGTGGCAAAGGAAGAGGCTGGTGAAAAGATGGAGGGCCCACTCTGGAGCCTGGTTTCCGGGTGAGATCAGAGCTGGTGGGAAGGGAGGGCCCCTCTTGGAGTCCATTTTCTGGGACTGGATCCACCTTCTGATTTAACTCAGGACCACACCGCCGAGGTCTAGATGCGACGGCTATATGTAGCCAGATAATTCAGCTTGTACACAGTAGGTCTCTGGGCACGTGCTCTGAGGTCTTTCTTTTTTAAATTTTTGTGAAGCCATTTATTTATTTGGTACAGGGTCTCACTATGTGTAGCTTGGACTCATTGGGATTCTCCTGTCTCAGCCTCCTCAGTGTTGGGATTGCAGGCATGTGCCACCACGACATGCAGTATTGGGGATCAAACGTGTGTCCTTGTGCTTGCCAGGCAGGGTTAGACCACTGAGCTATCCCCCCAGCCCCTGCCCTGTGGTTTGCTGAACCCTTGGCTGACCCAATCCTAATAAGCATGCCATTAACTATGCAGATTAGGTTCCCTATGGGCTTTGTACTCTGTGACAGCTCCTTTAAGTGCCACAAAAGTCAAAAACTTCACCCTCTGGTGAAGGCCTGAGTCAAGCTCATTACTCAGACCAAATCCTCAATCTCAGCTCAAACCCTGAAGTTTAAAGCATTGAGTTCTTCTCTTGGGCCCATGCCTGCCTGTGGAGTGTATCTTCTCTTTTTCAAATAAACCATCGGTCCTCCTGTCACTCCTGAATGTCCTGCTCATGTTTTTTGTTTAGGACACAAAGAACTTAGTGAAGATACCCAACCTGGTGTTATTGTCATAAATTAGGATGCTTCATTGATTTATATAAAATTAATTTTACTACTTCAAAGCTTACCCCATGCTCAACACGGCAGTGAAGGGCCATATTTGATAGGAATAAAAGCACAATCGTTCTATGCATGAGAATGTCTCCTATTTATGTAATAAGATTTTTGGAAAGAACCTAAAATGCCTCACATTATCGCTGTAACACATTGCTGCTGTAAAGTGCTTGACGTGTTGTTTTCCTGACCTCCATGCAGAAAAATGAGGTTTGAGGAAGTTAGAGGACTTGTTTAGCATCCCTTGGGGAAGGAAGAACAAGCCAAGAACACTCTAGACTCCTACTGGGACAGTCTGTCTGCCCGCGGGCGCGATGGCGGAGGCTGAGGACGCTGGGCCTTACCAGAGGGCTTGACAAGCACGGCCAGGAAGTCTGTGGTGAGAGAGCTGACGTAGAGAAGGACGCAGGGCGCCTTGGTGGTGCTGAAGCTGAAGTGGATTTGCTCCTGGGCCAGGTCCGGGGCGGAGCGCGGCTGTTCCGGAGAGTTCTCGGCTCTGCTGCCGGCCTCTTTGGCACTAACCGTGGGGGCCTGGAAGTTGTATCGCAGCCACATGCCCTCTTCAAAGAAAGCACCCACATCTGTCGGGAAGGAAAGACAACGTCGAAGAATGAGGAGAGGGCTGATGCCCATACTGGGAACATTTGAAATTCGGGGGGACTGTGGATTTCATCAAAGTACTTCATGGTTGAAGACTGGGGTCGGGAAGGGGCTTATCAGGTTGAGTGAATGTTTATGCAAATGGATGCTGTTTCATTAACAACAAAAATTCAAAAACTTAAAGAATTTAACAGAGTGCAAAAATGTGTTGAATTAAATAAAGCAAAAAACATCAAAAACCTAAATCATACCAGAAAATTCTATGTACACTTCTCAGACCAGATAGCTGTTTTTAAGATGAAAAACATATGCTAAAAATGAAGGTGGGAGGGGGGTGCAGCATAAACTCCCAACCCAGGGAGCACACTAGGGCATCCTGTTTGAGACTGGATTTGATTTAGGAATTCACAGAGAAAAGCCCATGACATGCGGCCGGGGAGATACAGATCAGTGGAATATGTGCTTGCCTGGTAAGCGCAAGGTCTTGAGTTTGATCCCAGGTACCAGAAAAAAGAAAAGAACAGAACAAAGAAAAAAAAAAAGAAAAAAGAAAAAAGAAAAGCCCATGACAAACCCTAAGGTCTGAAATGCTCTGTGCATAGTTTCAAATCCCAAGATATGCTTTTAGACAGAATTGGGTTCATACTGAGCCCTTGTGTTAAGGAGCTATTTGGCTTTAGGTTACACTATTAACCGAGTTCTCCAGGGTTCAGTAGGTTGTGTACAAAGTGAAGTATAATTAGCAATCACTAAATAACACATTATTGTTGAGAAATTAGGAGAAAATGTACTAAACCTTTCTATATCCTCTTTTCTGATGGTCAATCAATGCTGATTGGTTATTAATCACTGCCTAGCAGACAAGATCCCTGTGGCTTGCTCCGTGTTCTGAAATCAGCCCGATCCCATGGTGAAAGTCTGAGTAACCTGGGCAGATTCCTGTGGCCTTCACAGCTCCCACGCCATGGGGCTCCCTGTGGGCCTACCTGAAAGCACCTTTCAAGATGCATGGCCCGGAGAACCCGTTATTCAAGATGCATGGCCCGGAGAACCCATTATTCTCACAGCACTGGACAACCCAGGAAATCAACGCCACGTAGACGTAGTTTGCAGATCATTGCTCTATGCTACAATGAATGCCCTAGGGTGGTTTTCCATGGGAGGCTTTCATCTGGGCATTTTGACACGGACTTTCATGGATGAAGGCCCCACAGAGCTGTGGGTCAGGTGCCTGGAGGGTAACCCTTGGCCTTGCCTCAAGCCACCTGCATTCTCTGGGGTCAGTGACTGTAGACTCTCACTCTTATTTTCCTTAGAAAACTGAGGCCTCCTTGGAGACTGGGAAGGTCAGACAAGAGGTGTGTAATGGTGAGCCTTGTGCCTGGAACGTGGAAAAGGCCAGTGAAAGCTCAGCCCCCTGTGATGCCAAAGGCACCTGGCCATTGTCTAGTGAGGCGAAGTCACCTTCTTGAGCCCCTCGCTCCGGCTGCCATGCGCGTGTGATCTGCAGGCCACCCGGCCCTGCCTGCCACGGAGCCCCCTGCTGCTTGCGAGTTGTGCAGGGTGGTTACTATTTGCCTTCTGGCCCTTTATGTCAAGGACTGTGTGTGTGTGTGTGTGTGTGTGTGTGTGTGTGTGTGTGTGTGTTAATATGCTCGGTGGGGTACTAAAGGCACCCAGAGGGCAGAGATAAGGCCAGTGGAATGTCCTGCAATGTGGCAGACAGTGGCACACGGTTAAGAATGGCCCTGCTCAAAATCCCAACGGCATCCTTGTCGAGACACACAGGAGGGAGCGCCTGCTTGGTCCAGGCTTCTGCCTCCTGGTGCTGGAGGACATGGGTGGGCCCCCGCCCCTGACAGCACGGTAGGTGTCTGGGCTTACAGCGTGCACTGCAGGTATGGGAAGCTCGAGCCAGCAATTTAGGCTTCTAAACATTCTCTTAGGCTTTCACGAGGAGCACACTGGCCGTGACTCATCCACATGGCTGACACTGACAAAGGATCTACAATCTGAGGTGCAGGATCTCAGGATAAATCCTGAGGGGATTTCACTGACCTTATCAGACCCAAAAGCTACAACTCTTGTTGCATAGGTCCTGCTTTATCTTGGTCTCAACCATCCAGCAGAAAAGTATAAAAACAAAGTATAAGAAGTAAAGCCATGCTGTTATGTTGAGCTGTAGGGGACTCAGGTCAACAATTTCTGACATTGCCAGTCAAGCGGAAGACCCAATACTATTATGGACTACTGGACTCTTTTAGAATATTTTTGCTGAGGTAGCACACCTAAAATATTCAAATGACGGAACTAAATAAAAAAGGGGATACAGATGAATGTCCATTTTGTATCTGTGTATTCAAAATGGTTAGGATAGATATATAGTTACATTCTCTTAATGAATAGAGGGATTTGTTCTAATAGTGTTTGTAAATAGGAAATCATGTCAGTATCTTGTACAGCAAATAACCACTAGGAAGAGAGTATGCAATGTGTTAATTATTGGAACTGTCCTACCAATTTGATTTGAAACTGTCTTATTGCTATTTGTCTGTCAATAAAATTATGGAAAAAAATTAGGCTTCTAGCAAACATCTACTGAGCCGCGGCTGTGTGCAGAGCTCCATCCTGGACATTGAGGTTGAGAGGCTTGATCCCTGATGAGCTGTTGGTCGGGAAGAGGATGGAGACAGGTAGCACTGAGCATGCTCAGAAGCAGGGACCGCAGGGTTCCAGGGGCATTGTGGAGCCCCGTTCCATGTCCCAGGGCCTGGGAAGCCTTACTGTTACAAAGGTGTCAAGGATGGGACCCCAGGAGCCCAGGTACAGCCCCAAGAAGTGTTGAGTGGGACACCCATTGAGCTCTCTGCATGGGCAATGCATGCGAGCAAGGAGGTCGGGCACAGAGCCCCTGCAGGCTGGGCTGTGGCGTCACCTGACAAAGCTAGTGCTGCTTCTATACATATGGAGCCCTTCCCTCCGTACTCCTGAGGCTCTCTCCCCCTTTCAGGCTGGGTTGGGGCATGGTGAGCCAGACACAGCTGATCCCTGGCCTGCTCAGGGTCAATGGGATGTGGGGACACTCTCAGGACAGAGCCTGAGGACCACATCTAATAGCAGGGAGGCCGGGAAGCACCTGGAGCAGACCCCCCATGGGGTTCATTCTCCAAGGACGGTGCCTACTGGAGAGCGTGGGGCGCGGTCTGAGGACAGGTCAGTGTGTGTGGCGCAGAGGGGGTCGACGGGGGGCTTGGATGGAGGGAGGAAGAGAGACAGTGGATTTCAGATCCGTCAGAGATGGCTGGCAGGGAAGCCGAGGAGGAGAAAAGAAGGCCCTCAGCCCTGCCACTCAAGACGGACCAAGGGGCCTGGGTGGCAGAGCCTGTCGATCCCTGAGGTGTGCTAGTGACAGGCGCAGCCACCGCCTGGAGAAGCTGGGTCCTCTGTGCTGAGCCCTCTGCAGATTTCGCCTTCCCAGAACCAGAACTGGAGTTGGTGAGGACACAGAACCGAGTTCCTAGTATTTCTCAAGCCACCAGGCCTGGTCCCCAGGGGAACTAAGAGGATTGCACCAGTCAGGGCCTTCACTAGGCCCTGGCGGGTGCATATGCAAACACTGGAGGTCCAAGCGGTGGAAGAGGAGACAGATGTTTGCCAGACAGAGCAGGGAGGGGAGGGGTCCCTGCCAAGGCGAGATGTCATACATTTGTCTGCTAAGCTGGAAACTGCCATCCCAAGGTGGAGCATGAAGGAAGATTCAGAAACCTCAAGATTTTAGATGAGCAATCCAAAAATATGCCTGGGAGAATACTTTTGGTATAGTTTAGAGTCACCATTAAAAAGCTTTATTTTTTATGTCAGTTTTGGAGGAAGGGACATACCACGCATAATGGTGTTACTCTGAAGCCATGTCATAAAACTTTGTGTTAAGCTAAGGCCTGGGAGTGATGTGGCTCGTTGGAGGTTCCAAGTGGCAGATTTACAACCGACATTTATTGTTTCAGATAATTTTAGGGAAATACCGAATCAGGGTACCGTTACTGTTACCTTGGAGGGAGAAACTGCTCCGGCTTTTCTGAATGAATAACTGCAGAAACACTCATTTAACAAGCCCCAAATATCACTTTTTTTTTTTTAATTTTATGTTATCTAAATAAAGGCAGTTTTCTTTTTTTTTTAA
>NW_004524603.1:7423087-7438001 GCF_000260255.1 Octodon degus
GGGCTGGCTGGCATGTGGTGCTGGGGGATTGAACCACGGTCCCTGATGCTTTTGCTAAGCTTGGTCTAAGTAGGTGCTTTAGACCACTGAGCCATCTCTCCAGCCCCCAAATATCAGTTTTTGCTTCTCTCATTAAATTATAAGAAAGTATTGGTTTAAAATTCTTTTTCTTCCCTGTAGATGCTTCCTTAAAATATAGAAAAAATCTTTTTCTTTTTTCTTTTTGGCGGTACCAGGGATCGAACTCAGGACCTTGCACTTGCTAGCCAGTGCTTATACCACCAAGCACCAGACCTTGATGTAAAATTCTTGATTTAAGGTTTTTATGCTTGTAGGAGATAGTCTAAATTTTATAATATTCACTTTTTTGATGGAAAAATGATGAATTTTGGATGAGGTAGTCTGGGATGTATTATGAAAGATGTTTGTTGAATTATACCTCAAAACCTAGAAATACACTATATCTCCTTTGCCCTTAGGATGGTAAAGATGAAGTTAACCTCAAAGCAGGCAAGTGAATTTGTTTTAACTATTTCTCAGCCATCAGTATCAATCATTATGCAAATTAATCCTGCTGGAGAAAAAGAATCTTGCAAATGTTTAAATAAAATATATAAATTGGTCATGCCAGAATAATACAGATATTCATCTCCTTGCCTAAGCAAATCCATAAAGTTTATGGTGGGAGAAACCAAAAACCAAAACCAAAACCAAACCAAACAAACCCAACCAGACAACAAGAACAACAACAAACCCGAGTCAACCAGCTGTGGTAGTATATGCCTGAAATGCTTAGCACAAGGGAGGCTGAGACAAGCGGACCACAAGTTCAAAGCCAGCCTGAACTACATAGAGAGGTCCTGACTCAAACAAACAACAACAAAACAACAAAACAACAACAACAACAAACAAAACTCTAAACCAAACCAGACCAGACCAGACCAGACTGACAAACCAAAAAACCTCCTATAAAACCAATCAAAACACGTAAACACCTTGCAACAAGCCCAAATAAAACAGTTGACACTCACCCCTATAATTAAATTAATCCTCATCACTTTCTTCTCCAAGTTAAAAAATTCTATTCCTTTTGCCTTTTCACTTCGGATATATTTTGTAACCTATCATTCAAAAACTGACATGATTCTTTTATTCTCTAACTTCCCTGAGGACCCAGAATTGGAAATCCCGAAATTACATATAAATTCTCTTCCAAAAGTTGATTTCAAAGTCAGTAACTTGCAACTTGGAAGTGTTTCCCCATAGAAATGATGTTTTAAATGATGGTGGGGTTGCCAGGGGAGTCCACGAAGACTGAGCTGCTGAGGATGTGTAATAAAAGATAATTGAAGAGCGCCACTGGGTATTAGTAATTAAAAGAGAACGCAGCAACCAAAGGTGTGAAGGTTTATTTTCAATGGAAGACTCCAGAGAACTGCTGGTTTCCAGAAGGGCTGCACTTCTCCCATCCAGCAATGCGGTGGTAAGCAGTAAGTGGTTGGGTCTGTGGGCGGTGCCACTCCTGATTGACAGCTTCCGCCTATTCCCGCAGTGTAAATACTGCCGTCTTGTTTGATTTCAAGCTCCCGTATGGCTTCACCCACTGAGGAGCTGCAAAGAGGCATCTAGCAGCTGGGCCATTCAAATGACCCATAATTATTGGGTGGGCTTCCTTTGTTTTGTTTTCTGGCATAGAGAAAACTTTAATGTTTGCTATTCCTTGCTGCCTGCCCCCTCCCGAGACATCTCGTACCTCTTTCCTGGCTATGCTGGGTTTTGAAAGCTCTTGATAGCTTCTGCTCAAGGAGGGGAGGAACTCCTGGGAAGCCTGGGTCGTCCCAGTAGATGCATGGAGCTGAGCTCCACTTGGGGACAATTACACTTGCACGGTTGCTGTGCATTGCCCAGAATGGTCACCCTCACTCATTACCCGCCCTTCCCTTAGTCATCTAGCAGAGGATTGAAGAGGAGTTTATGGAGTTCTGCTCCTGGAGGCTTTAAATGTGCCCCCAGGATGCAGCTGGATTCTGCAGGAGCCTTGGTTCCTCCCAGGGCAATCAGGATTTTGTTTGGGCTCATTTCCGGTAGTTCTCCCCTGGCTCTGCTATCCTGAAACACAGCCAGCCTTGCTCCTGCCTTGAAATTGTACACTGTACTTTTTGTTCTTCAGTGCATCACTTGGTTTCCCTCCTGGCTTTTTCTAATTCTGTTTGTTTGATGTTTTCTTCAATTTCCTGTAATCAGTTTGGAGGAATAACCCTGGATGTGGGATGGGTTAATGTTCACCTCTGCTAGCTCTGGGCCCCCGCGTGGCTGTGCGTCTGTTCTAACCAATTTCTCACTGTTCTCTCTAAAAGCCTGGTCACTTCCAGGTCGGTTTCTGTGTAATAAGCTTTAAGGATCGGAATCTGTGCAATTGGGGAAATGGATCAAAGAAAAGTCCCTCCAGTGCAGCGTGAGTGGCACATGCAGCCCACGAGACCCAAGTGCCAAGTATGTTACTTTAAGCCCATCATTGAGCTGTGACTTGGCTGTGTAGGAGCCAGGGGAACCTCTCAATTGGAATTTAAGAGCAATAGCATTGAGCAGCATTAGTAGGGTCTCAAGTAGGAAGAGGGCTTGCATCTGGATTTTCCCAGCCATGTCTATGAAGCTGCGTTGCTGAGTGTGTCTTACTGGCCTACATGGAGATGGACACATTGTAGAGTGTTGGGGACAGCAGTGAGATGAGCACTTCATTACAGCCAAGCTCACCTGAGACATCTGATCAGTGATTCACGTGGTACTTGTGGGGCTAGGAGCCAACACAACGGGTTTTCACCTTGGCCTCAGCACTGGCTACCTGCAGGACCTTGGTCAGGCAAATCATTTAATCACTGAGGACTTTAAATCACTCTAAAATTAAACACACCGTCCCTGGAACTTCTGTCTGTCTCAGGCCAGTCTTTTTCATTGATCCTTTCAAATATTTATTAAGTGCTTTCCATGAGCCCAGAGTAGTTAGGGACTTACGAGTGGGTAAATTACAGTTAGGTTAACAAGGGAAGGTGAGTGAGATCTTACTGGGTCTGGGGTAGGGAGAGGTATCCAGAAGAAACAAAGCAGAGGCCATGTGCAAAGGCCAGAGGAGGGAAGGGGTGCCAGGGCACAGGAAACCAAGAGGGTCAAAATTCAGGGGCAGCGGCAGGAAGTGAGGCTAGAGAAAGAAGCGTGGTGTATTAAGAACTTTGGTCATTATGTGAACAGCAGTGGGTAATTCCAGAAAGGCTTGAGGCAGAGGTGACATGATTTGATTCTCAGTTTTAAGAGATCATCCTGGCTTTAACTTGGTAGGATGAATTGGAGGGAGAGGAGAGGGGTTGGGGGGCCGTGGAAGAGCAGGCCACTGCAGTGGCACAGAGGGGACACAGCGAGGATCTGGACTAGCAGTTGGAATAAAGAGACAGGGGTAGTGTGAGTTGACAGTTAGGAAGTGGCATGGTAAAGGGAAAGGAAGGCAGAAAGAGGCCAGGTTTCTGGAGGTGGTGACAGTCCCGATCCTGGGGATGCAGAGGTAGTCCTGGTGGGGGTGAGGGGGGTAGCCAGCATCAGGAACTCGGTTCAGAATGGGTGAAACCTGAGGCTTCTTTGACTCAGGAAAGCACAGCATGTTGTGTTTGTGCATAAGAATATGATGTGCATTTAAAATAATATTTTATTTTTTATTTACTGTTCTTTATAAATGTATATCCTGGGTTATTTGAGATCAAGGTGGAGCCAAGAAATCAATGTTAACACAACACTACAGTCTCACTCTCGGAAATGTACAGCTGTGTGTGTACATGTACACATGTAAATGACTTTAGAAAGCCATTTTTAGGGCCTGCCATGGTGGCACACACCTGTAATCCCAGCACTCAGGAGGCTGAGGCAGGAGGATCGCTGGCAGTTTGAGAACAGCCTGGGCTACAAAGTGAGCTCAAGGCCACCCTGGATTGTATAGCAAGACCCTCTCTTAAAAAAAGAATAAGGAAAGCATTTTGAAATTATATGTATTTTCATTTCAGAGGTCTTTGGCAAATAAGTAGGCACAGGAGGCACACAGCTCCTTCACACAAGAAGGAGTGGGAAAGGACAGAAACCAAAAGTGACCAGGAAGTTGGACTCCGAGTGCCCTCTGCGTGCACCCAGCTTGCAGTGAGACCGTGAGCTTCTGAGAACAGCCAAGTCTCTTAACCTTAGCCTCTGGCCTTCAGCAGACGCTCAGTAAATGCTAGGTTGAGTTGGGTGAACTTTGAATTTTTAAAATAGCAGTAGCGTGCTCTTTGAACAGTTGGCGCACATTGATCTTTCTTAGTTGAAAAATTTCAATTCTATCCCCTTTGCAAAGTGGGGAATGTTATTCCACGCACTTATGCATCATCATGAATTAAAAGGGCAGTTGGTTTATGAAAATGTTACAAGATGCATTTAAAACCTATATCTGAAAGAATTAAACAACTTACAGCTTAATGAATGTTCTTGATATTGTTGCGCCTCCTCTTTTATGTCAGCTTAGTTTGGTGGGCCTTATTTCAATAGAGGTTGGTCGCTTAGGGTGAAGAGCTTTAACAGGAGAGTTGTCTGCGGCCCAGGGTCCCTGCCTCGTTTTCCCTCTGCTAGCTTCCTGGTTTGCTATGAACCTACTGCTTTCAGGAACTGCAGTATTTGTCTAATTACCTGTAGACTTATTTAATCACATAGTTGTGCCTGCTCTATGTGCCAGACTGTTTGTGCCTACTCAGTTGATAAGCAGCAGGTTGTTCCTTCGTGCCGTGCACTTCATATTGAAGACTCTGTATTTTCCCTTTTCTCATTTGATCTCCCTGAGCCAGACAGAATTCTTGACCCTAAGGGCTCTTGAGGACAAGCACCTGTCTGTTCTGGCTGTGTTTGCTGATTCCAAGAGGACACGTGCATTGTATACACTCTACAGAAGTGGGGGGTAGTGGGGGGTCCCACTGCATGTCAGCCTCAGTAGGTACCTTTTACATTATCTGACTTATGTATTCAGTGGTACCACTAGCAGGTAGATGACATCTATTTTATTTTTGTTTTGTTTTATTTTTTATATGTATTTAGTGCAGGGTCTACAGGGTCTCTCTCTACGTAGATCTGACCTGTAGTGATTCTCCCGTTTTCAGCCTCCTAAGCGCTGGGATTACAGGTGCACACCACCACACCCAGTCTCAGTCATTGTCTCAGCATGCCCCGGGGGCAGGACTGGGAATCGAACCCTGGCGGCTGAGCTCTGCCTAAGCAGATCTTCAACTTGATCTAGGTGTGCTTTTGCCAGCCAGAGCTCTTTTTGCACAGGAGCCCACAAAATGTCTTGCTTGCTAATTTCTTCCTTGGGAATTAAAAGCAAAACTGGGTACCTGGTAACCACCAATAGCTGCTTACCGAGGAATCTAAAAATACAACTGATTCTTCAAGGTTCTAAAGTTCTATTTTATCTATCAGTAGTGATCTTTATAGAAATGAAAATGCAGACAATCTACACATACCCTTTGCTTGTGTAAACTACGTTAATATAAAAGTGACTTAATTTTAAATTATTATTAATGTTATTTACTTGGTATTTATTATTTATTTATCTGGCTATGCAGCTCAGACTTGTAGCGATCCTCCTGTCTCAGCCTCTGCAGCACTGGGATTACAGGTGTGCGCCACCACACCTTGTTTCACTGGCTGGCATGGTGCACCCAGTGTTTTGGGGCCGGCATGGCATGCAGTAGCAGGGATCGAACTTGGATCTTTACGCTTGTCAGGCAGGCTATTAGACCGCTGAGCTATCTCCCCAGCCTACTGATTATTATAATAGAAACAGAGTGCATGTTTTGTCACAAGTTATTTGCCTTGACCAAGGAGGGTAAGTGGAGCCATTGATCCTGCCCCTTCTTTCCTTTTCTCTCTGCTGTTTTGTCCATGTGCCTGTTTTGTTGGCACATTCAGAAAGCCTTGTGATTTACTAAAATATTTTAACTCATGCTGACATAGACTTCAGCCAACATAACCTATCTTCAAACCTTCTGCCGTCTTTAGAGCACATGTCACCTGTACAGGCAACTCTAACATGAACAGATGGTCACGGTGGGGGGCTCCCCACCAATGCACTCATGGGCTCATGAGAGCAGGCTTAGGGGTGGCATCATGGAAAGAAATTCTCTGGGTTTGTTGTTTTGAGTGAAGCCTGAATACAGGAAGCACTGGAAGTGAATGATGTTTCACTGCAGGCAGCTTGAACCCTTGGTTATTTCCCTGTAAAGTTAACCAAGGTCTCCTCGGGTTTCTAGATCCTTAGTAAGCAGAGTTTGCTAAGCCTCTTGGAAAAATGCGATGTTTCCTGAGAGTTCTTTTTGTTTTGGCCAGCTCAGTCCACCCTGAGGGCGGGATTGGCACAGCGTGTGGTGCCTGGGATCGAACTGCGGTCCCCTGTGCCTGCCAAAACTTGCCTAGACAGATACTTTAAACCACTGTGCTATCTCGCTGGCCCTCTTCCTGAGAGTTGTTTTTTTGAGGGGGGGTACTGGGGATTGAACTCAGGACCTTGCACTTGCTAGAAAAGTGCTTATTCTACTGAGCTATCTCCCCGGCCTTTTGAGAGTTCTTTATGAGGCCCTACAAGTCCAAGATGTGGACAGGCCAACGACCCCTGGCTTCTCCAGGGCCAGGAGCTGTCACCATACCCCTCTGCACTTCCCGCACTGGGCCTCCTTTCTGATCTGGCAGTGACCCTCCTGGCTCTGTTCTGGACTGGTAATCACTTGTTTCTGGGACAACCAGACTTGCACATTCAATCTTGTATGAAACAAATTCAAAATACAATGCTCCAGAGGCTTTCTCAAGTAAATTACCCTTGGTAGTTTATGTATATATGTATCTGCTAAAGACCTCAAGTTCCTTGAGGACGCACACTGTATACCACTTGGTTGGCTCACCAGAGTCTGCACACTGGGCACTTCCTCTCCACTTCCTAGAGGAATGAACACTAGTTAGCGGAATCATGAATCAGTTCCATCACATTCATATTTTTCACAGTTATTGTCCTCACCTTGTTCCCTAAGAAGAAAATTCCAAGATATCTTGGTGCCATATTTCTAATCACTGCCCATAATTTTTTAAGTAGCTTTTTTCAAGCAAAAGCAAAATATGAGGTTAAAATAAGTCTATAGATTTATTTCAAAGAAATCAAGGTATAATTGGTCATGGACATGTTTGGGAAAACTTAGTTCAGGATTGTGAATTACCCCGAGTTTCTGAAAATGAGGTTTTCATGAAAGTTATTATACTTTGATTTTGGTGCAAGAGTGAGGAAAAAAATAAAACTGAGAGGAGGAGAAAGGGAAAAAGGAGAAATGAGAAAAAGAGCATAATGACTCTGGCCATCCTTTTTTATATTATTGATCATGGCTGTGAACATTGGATTCTTTGAGCCCCCGACACAGTGAGATCCCTCTTGTAATCTTCGGGTCTGATCTGCGTGTAATTGCCTGGGGAAATTAGTACCACGAGGCATTTACCACATCATCCTCTTCTACTTCAATGAAAACAATATTTTCAAGTAAGAAGGCAGCTGCAATTATAGGACCAACATCTGAAATTTTACTTTAATATTTTTTTCCTACATTAGGAGCCAGCCTTTTTCCCTTTGTAGATTCTTCAAAAAATGCCCCTCTTTTGGTGTTGCATCCTTGGAAAAAGACAGACATATTCATAGTTGTGTGAAATATAGTCACTCTTCTGTGAAATAAATTAAAAATATTCACAAAAGGCTTAGTGTGTGGACCTATAGTCCTGTCTCCATATACATATAATTATCTTCTAAATGATTTTCTGAAAAATACCTACTGGATTTGCAGAAAGTATATATGTATACATGTTTGAATATATTTACCTCAGAAATTTATGTATGTGTGCACATGCAACTCTAGACAGACAGATACACAAACACAGATACAAACACACACACAAACACAAACAAATACAAACTGTCTACAAGTGGTTTTCTGGGAGCATTTCATGCTTAGTCAGATGCCAAACCTAGTTTGCCCAGAGGTTTGCTTTTGGATCTGTTATTTCACACAAAAAGGAACTACAGAAGTGTCACCCAGTGGTCAGAAAGAGGCTGAAGCAGGGAGAGCAAAGCACTGTGGCTTCTTACGGTAGAGGATCCTGAAAGGCTCTCAGCTGATCCCAAAGCCCAGACCAGTTGCTTGAGGCACCGGTCAAAAGCACAGGTGTCTAGCTTTGATCTTGTCTTGTACAGACGTCCGTGGCTCAGGACCCGAGACAATCCTTTTCCTTTGTCTCATTGTCCTCATTTGTTTTTCTGTATATAACATTCTCTGTCACAATGTGAAAGCTGTGATGCCTACATAAGAGGAATTTTTGAGATGCTCTACCACTGAAGCGCAAATACACTACAGAGATTTTATTGTTCCCTAAGATACAGGTAGGATTGGAATATCTTTGCCTAAGTGTCTAGAAGGATGTATCTGAAAAGATGACCATGTTTGAAGGGCACCTCTGGAAAGACGGCCAAGGGCGTATCTAGAGGTGAGAACAGAATGTCCTCATGAGCTTACAGCATGCATGCGAATGCAGCAGCTCTGGAGGCTGAAGCAGGAGGACAGCGGGCTCGAGCTTAGCTTTGACAACTTCTTGAGGCACTGTCTCAAAAGACAGTGGCTGGGGATGAGTTCAATAACACCAAAACACCTTGAGCTCAATAACCCTGAAGCCAGTGAACCAACCAATCAACCAAACACACAAACACAACTTATGATGGCATGTGACTGTTGGTGGGAGACAGTGATGGTCTCAGTCATAGCCACAGGGAAGGGACGAGAGGGGAGATTTTAAAGGGGCTGTGGCTGAATTTTACTCACCTGAGCCACTAGGAAAAAAGTTCCAATAAGCACCCAGACAGAACCATTCAAAGGCATTTAAGGCAATTAATAATCTGTATTAGATACTTGAGTTAAGAATCACCCAGGTCCTGTGCACACAATCACCCTCATCTTTTATGAGACACATCAGAGATGTTTTACTACGTGGGCCATGCCCAGCTTCCAAGCCTGTCACCTCAGAGGCAAATTGCCCTGAGCTGTCCTCCCTACCCTGATGTGTCCAGAGACACAGAGGGCTGGAGGCTGAGAAGCTGATATAGCTTGGCTGTGACAGGCCTGGGTCCAGCCCTTGGAAGCCAGCTGCCACCCACCTTGTCAGCCAACTCGGTACTGCTCCCCTAAGGTGGAAGTCAAGAGGCTCACCACACAGTTTCACTTAGGTAGAAATGTGGACACGGGAAGGATGTGTGGATCCGGGTTCCAGTGGTTCCAGCTGCAAACAACCCCCCAGCCTTTCTGAAGCTTCACTGCAAACTTAAGCAGGCCCTCTTGGGTGGAACTTGAGCTCATCTCCCTTGGATAGGATCAGGGCAGCCTTCGAGGTGACTGACGGAGACCCTAGTTCCAAAGGTTTCACTCCTGAAGCTGCTTGGCTGAGCTCCGCATCCCCCCTCTTTAGTTTCAAGAGGCTTCTAGCTTTGACAATACCACATTGTTGCTGTACTGTAACACAACACCTTGCATGATTGCCTTCTTTCCTTCTTCATTCATTCATTCATTCATTCATTCATTCATTCATTTATTCATTCATTCGGTATGCATTTGGCACAAGGTCTTACTATGCAGCTTGGACTCATAATGATCGTCCTGCTTTCAGCCTCCCCAGCATTGAGATTACAGGCGTGCACCACCACACCTGCACTTGGTGGCCGGCTAAGCACCCCCCGGGGGTGTGGCTGGCATGGCATGTGAGACCAGGAATCAAACCTTGGTCCCCGTGCTTGCTAAAGCAGGTGCTTAGTCTGCTGAGCTATCTCGCCGGCCCTTCCCAATGCTTTCTTCTAATTTAATTTTTAGTTCTACGTTTGTGCATTTTTGCTATCATCAGAAAATGAAGTGAAGGCTGGGGAGATAGCTCAGTAGAATAAGCGCCTGCCTGGCAAGAGTTCAATTCCTGGTATTGAGAAAAAAATCTTCACTTAGAAAATGAAGTATGGTCTTGAATGAGATGCATCTTGTTGCCGACAGTGGCACAGGTTGGTTGTTGGACTCCAAAGCCCTATTTTATACTTTGGCTGCTGTGTTGCTGTGAAATATGTTAAAAACAATGGATCACTCTTTGGCTTTGTTGCTGGCATTTAAGAGAATTATCCTACGGAGGGTTTTTCTTGCTGTATGACCTTTTCTTGGAGATTGCTGTAGGCTTTAAAAAAAGGCTCTTTACTTTGTTTTTGTTTTAATGTATAGTTTCAGGATTACACATACATCAAAGGTCTCGCTTTGCATTTTTTTAATGTAACTTCCTGTGAGAGGATAAAGGCTCTAAAACAAAAAGGGAATAATTCTAGGAAAACTGGGTTCTGGATCAAGACATTGTGATAAACTTCAAAATAAAGCTAAATGTAAATTACTTAATGAATACGTATTTTTGGTGAGCGACACACCTTTCTAAGTGAATGCTACTTGAAGTGAATTTATGATAAGTTTTTGGCATAAAAGAATGATTTTTCCCCTTTGTGCATATTTTGGTGTACATTAACACAGTAGTACATGTACAAAATTTATAGCTAAATATGTAAATAAAGGTGCATAGCTGAGACTGATGTTTAACATTTTTTTTCCCCTTTTAGGAACATACAGTGAAGGAGGGAGGGAATACTGCTTACACAGAGGGGTCTCAGCCCTGGGGGCTCCTGCAGACCCTCCCTGTGGCCTGAATCCTGGGGCAAGTGTCGAGGCCTTCCTAGAAGGACCTCAGGGTCTCTCTGAATGTTGCTGCTTCTCCCATTTTTACAGGCTGATCTCTTCCCTCCTGCCTGAAAAGGAAGCTCAAGCCTCTCCCAGGGTGAGCCACAGCTCAGGGATTAAGGCCATGGATGTCGGGGGGGGGGGGGTTCAGGTTCAAGTCTCTGTTCTTACATGTAGACGGATCCCCCTGGCCAAGCCACCCTCAGCTTTCACGCTTTTGAAACGGGTCAGGTGAAGGGGTCTTCCTCACTGCAGTCTTGACCCTAAATGAGCTGAGGGGCAGCACTACAATTTCCAGCAAGAGCCGGGAAGCTGTTGTCGCTGCTGGACCTCCCTGATCGCTGCTGTAGCTCACATGGTGACCATACAGTGGTTCATCAGATTCTTCTGCTCTTTTGCTGCAATGTCTTCTCCCTCTTCTGCCCCACCCTGATGGTCACATAGGTTCTAGGCCCAGCCCCTGCACCATAACCAAGACAGTGTCCAGGGAATCTCCTTTATGATTTCTTTCTGGGATTAGCAATCAGTTTACCTTGAAGTTGGTCATCTGTCTGTCTCTCTGTCTGTCTGTCTGTCTGTCTGTCTATCTATCTATCTACCTATCTAATCAATCTATCAATCACTCAATCTATCAATCATCTAAGAATCAATCATCTGCTATCTATCCTATCAATTATCTATCATCTATCAATCTATATATCATTTATCTATCAATAATCTATCCTATCTATCTATAATCTATCAATCACCTATCATCTATATATCAATCATCTATCTATTACATATTTTATTATACCTCTATTATTACCTTTTGTCTGTCTGTCTGTCTGTCTGTCTGTCTGTCTATGTATCTACCTGATGTTCTCTTAGAAGCTGTTACTACTGTGTCATAAGGAAAGATACACTTGAGCCATTTGGAGGTAAATGGACACACCCTGAGATCACAATGTTAAGTGACATAAATGAGACAATCAACTTAAATAGCCTTTGGTTTCTGTTACATAAGAAACACAAACTAAAAAATAAAGTGCAAAATAAAAGACAATAGGAAATAGCAACACAGATATTTAGCATACACGAAGGGATCCATGAGACAGAGGAGGAAGAAGGGGAAGGAAATGAGACACGCAAAGGGAAATTTGAATTGTATTCTCTATCTATCTATCTCTCTATGATACAGGGAGGAAGAGAGGGGACAAGAGGGGAAGGAAGATAGAACAAAATTTTTTTAAAATGCCATGTACACGTGCCTTTTCTCCACAGTGAATGTAACTGTATGTACTACAAACATGTACCAATACAAATACCCATAAACACACACAGAAGAAAACTGCACTTATACAGTTGCTTTTATTTAGTGCTTGCAAAGCTAATGGTGAGATGGAACAATGATCAAAGTAGAACTACTTGTGCTTGACAGGTCTAATGTGGAGCTGGGTCCCGTGCGATTCTGGAGGGCAGGAAGATGTATGTGGGGGATGTGTGCTCCGAATGCCTGAGAAGCCCCTTTCCCTCTCTGTGGACTTTGTCGGCTTTGAACTGCTCAGGAAATATTCCATCTTGTGGGAAGGAACTGCCTGGCAGACCATAAAAATGGAGAAATAAAGGTGATATTCGAGTGGTGGGGACAATTTTATTAAAAGAGTCTCAACTATAGGACTTTAAATTCTGACTTGAATTTTTGAAGACTACCACAGCTTGGAGTGATCCCATTACTGTATATTTTTAAAATTCAAGTTTTTTTTTTTTTTTTAAAAAAACAGCATCAAAAGAAAAAGTAGAAAATATCTCTGCAGGATATCATCTTTGAAAGATACAAACTGAAATAAGATTGTCTGTTTTTTTTTTTTTTTTTTTTTTTTTTGCAGAACTGGGGATTGAACTCAGGCTCTTGTGCTTGCCAGGGTAGTGCTTATTCCATTGAGCCATCTCCCCAGCCCAAGGTCGACTGTTTTAAAGTGGGTGCTTGTCTATTTTGGAAACTTGTTATAATTCAGGTTGTGAATTAAGTGCAACAGGGAAGGGATTTCATGCTACAGGAAGAGGCCAAGTAAAAATTCTATGAAAATAACCTGTGCCAATTTCATTTAGCTTTAAAATTAGCTTCTTTTCTTTTCGTTTTCTTTCTTTCTTTCTTTTTTTTTTTTAATATTTTTCTAACGATAGCAAACACACATTTGGAGCAGGTATCTCCAGAACAAAAAAATTCAGCTTAAGAGCTGATCCTAGGAAATGCTCCGTTCCACTAATATTTACCAAACTCTTTTATTGTGGGATGAGTCTACAATTTCCCTCAAAAGACTCGTGTGTCTGGAAGGTGACTGGATTGCGGCAGCGCTGTCCTCATCAAGGACTCATTCATGGATGAATTCAGAGCTGAATGTGCTCCTGGGAGGGACCGGAGGTCACGGAGGTTCCCCTGGAAGGGGTGCTTTTGTCTCGACTACTGCCTTTCTTCTTAGATTTCTGGCTGTCACGGGAGTGAGCCGCTGTCTTCTCTCTGGTCCTTTCACTCTGCCATTTCTACACTGGAACCGGTCAGCCATGGACTGAACGCCCTGGAAACTGCGACCAATAGAGCGCTCCTCCTTTGAGTTGGGGGTGGCTTGCTTTCTACCAGGTGCTTGCTGAAGGTTTGGTTGCAGGGATGAAAGTTCTTTACCCTTCTCCCTTCCTATGGAGAATGTAAGACAGCAGGACAGGCATGAGGGAAGGTCAGATTATTTCAGGGACCCAGAAAAGGTAGTAGTTGGCCTTCTTATCGCAAGGGGAGCTGTGAGAGGCTGCTGACCATCAAGTAGGTGTTATTGAGTACTGATTGTATGCTCAAGGAGCATATAAGACATGGCTTCTGTGAAGGTTAATTTTATGTCAACGTGACTGAACTAAGAGGTGCCCAGATAGCTGGCAAAAACATCTTTGTGCATACCTGTGAAGGTGTTTCTCAAAGACAGTAGCTTCTGGAATGGTAGATGGAGTAAAGAAAACCTACCCTTACCAGTGTGAGTGAGCACCATCCAATTCACAGGGGCCCAGACAGAACAGAGTGGTAGAGGAAAGGTGGACTCTTCCTGTCCCATTGAGCTGGGTAACCTTTCCTCTCAGGCCCTGGGACCTCTGCGCCCACATACCTTAGTTCTCAGGCATGCGTCTACAGACTTAGGGCTACACCATCAGCTCCCCTGTCCTCAGGCCTTCAGACTCAGAATTACATCACCTGCTTTCTTGGGTCTTCAACTCCTAGAAGTCTTGGGACTTCTTGGCCACCATAATTGTATGAGTTCATCTCCACAATATATCCCTCATGGATATATCTCTATCTGTCCATTTGTCTGTCTGTCTGTCTATCTGTCTATCTATCTTCTTTCTTTCCTTCTATCTAGATATAAAGATCTATCTATCTATCTATCTATCTATCTATCTATCTATCTATCTATCTATAGATAGATATAGATATAGAGGTGATATAGATATGGATGCAGATATAGATTTAGATGGTATAGATATAATTATTATATACCCTATTGGCTCCTTCTGGTTCTTTTTCTCTGGAGAGCCCTCACTAATATAGCTTCTTCCCAGCAAAGACCCTACACAATATTTGGGGAGAGAAAAATCAAAACATGTAAGATAAATATGAACAAAGTGAGATGGTTTGTGACCTCATGTTAAATGCTTTTACATATAATATCAATCACCCGAGCCTGGAATTATCTTAAGCCACATCTTTAAAAAGGTGACAGTGAGACAAAGCCTTTGGAAGAGGAGGGCATTCCTGAGCAGGCAGAGGACATGGGAAGTGTGGCTCAGGATGGGGAGTGGCAGGAATGGGAACTGGTGGACTGGGAGCCGGCTGCCTGAGCTGGAGGGAGTAGGTTTGTGATGAATAAGATGAAATCAATTCAGATGAATGTCCATTTTGTATCTGTGTGTTCAAAGTGGTTAGGATAGATAAATAGTTACATTCTCTTCATGAATAGAGGGATTTGTGCTAATGGTGTTTGTAAATAGGATATCATGTCCGCATCTTGTACAGCAATTAACCACTAGGAAGAATGTATGCAATGTGTTAAGTA
>NW_004524603.1:7438101-7440037 GCF_000260255.1 Octodon degus
TGAGCACAGCAGCCAGACCCAAGCCAGACGCAGCTGGATAAGTCCAAACTTTGTACAGCTGCACCTGAACTTCAGTACGTGCGAAGGTTATAACTACAGTAAAGATCTACAACAAAGGTCAGAAGACAGTGCACCACAAAATGACGAGAAGGAACAATCTTCCTGCCTGGGTCTCCTGAAGGCTGGGCTCGTGCCTGTGCACCAGCACACCTGGCAGCCAGGCCCCTTCTTTATTTGGAAATAGGACAATGACAACCTTGGGGAGTTCACTTATACCTATTCACTTTAGTCTTGTTTTCAAGAGCCACAGTTTTTATTCTTGCAAAGTAAACTTTTATACAGTAAAATGTTAAAATTTTCCCATCACCTTGTCTGTTCTCCCACTACACTACCACTGGAGGTTAGGAGTACAGATGACAAAAATCACAGAAAAAAGACAGAGAAGTTGACGTGTATATTTTTGCTGTATGTTCAGCCCAATTCTACTCATACCGAAAACCCCTTTTTATGTGATTGCGTGAGGTGCGTTTTATAACACACTCCTATGTGCATGGGTTTCAAGGTAAGCCCACTCAGACTTTACATGTTATTCTTTCTTAAGGTTAGTAATACGACATGGACGTTTTCTCATGGGAATAATTGTGTCTCAGTCTTTCTAAAGGTCATTATGTAGCATGATCAAATAGTCATTTCTCTTTTAATAAATATTTTGTTTTTTTCCCCTTTCTTTTGGTCATAAAAATGCTGTGAAGACCACTGTGAGCATATATTTCTTTAATCTATAACATTCTCTACAATACATTTCTTGGGTATAATAATTGGATTAAATGTGGTATCTACCTCTACACAGGTAACCTTTTTTTTTTTTTTTGTATTTAGTACAGGGTCTACAGGGTCTCACTATGTAGATCGGACTTATAGTGATTCGCCTGTGTTCAGCCTCCCAAGCGCTGGAATTACAGGCGTGCACCACCACACCTAGTCTCAATCTCAGTGCGCCCCGGGGATGGGGCTGGCACGGCACTCTGGGGATCGAACCTGGTGCCTGCGTCTGCCTAAGCAGGCGCTTTAATCCGCTAAGCTATCTGGCCTGCCCACAGGTAACATTTTCAAGACTAGTAGCCAGTTAACTCCAGAAGTCATTTTTTGCAGACTCTTGAGAATTCTGCCGGGGTCCGAATCCCCTCAGCTGTCCACGCTGGGACCTCAGTGCGCGAATTTCAGGCGCGGAAGGTGACTTCAGGTCATGAACGCTATGCTGTGAGAACCCACCACAGCAACGCACCAGCAGGGCTAGAACTTCCCTTTGAATTCTTCCTCGCCCCAGTTGTTAACCAGGACAAATTAAAATGATGAGGAACCATTTTTGGCTTATTATTTCACAAAAAAATTAAAACAGGACAGTATTGCTAATAGTGTTCAGAGAAGCGAGCGTGACTGGTGTGCTCTTTGTACACTGTGAGGTGAGAATCGGGTTGGCTCAGCGTGTGCAAAGCCGTTCCATCAGCACGCTGTCTCCCCGACTTCCTCCACTGGGGGCCACCCATCCTACGTGAATGCACGGTCCCTTGGGAACCCTCCTCAGCTGGTTCCAAGGGGCACGACAAACAGGAAAAACGACGAATACGAACCAGTTTTGACTGGAAGGAGTATCACGCCACGAGGCAAGCCACCCCCAGGTTCCAGCTTGCATGTTGAGTACCAAACACATGGAGGAATACCTGGACGAATTTTTAACACCAAAGTGCATCAGGCACCAAATTTGACAAGTTTAAATAATGTAAAATATTGAAATATCGCTTACAAAAAGCATGTACTGCACTATTATTTACAATAAAGTTGGAAACAATTTAAAGAATAGAAGCTGAAAGTATTATTTTTCTCTTTTGAGGGAAATAGAGATTAATATTAAATAAGTATTAATGGTAATTATTAA
>NW_004524603.1:7440534-7445949 GCF_000260255.1 Octodon degus
CCACAGCTCTCTCTCTCTGCACAACCACAGGGCTCACGTTGGGCAGGCAGCATCTCTGCCTTCCCTCCCTTCCTTCTGTGTCCCTTCCAGTCTCTTAGAATGGACCTTCCACTCTGGGCTCTCCCAGAAGTCACCTTATTCCTCTGCACCCCTTCCATCGTGCACAAGCCCTTTCCTTGCCCCGGATGTTCTGGGTAAGGACTGGGCTCACTGACGCAACCCCTTCTCAGTGTCCAAGAGTGACAGGCTCTCTGGCTCTGCTGCTGGTGCAGAGGAAGCTCTGATTAGAATAACAGGCTCCAGGAAAGAAGGGGAGCTGGTCAGACAGACATTTTGGGGGGAGAGTGGCTGATTGGCAGGCACATTCCCTAAACCATTGCTCTTCCAGTCTCCTTTCATCTGATCTCAGAGTCTTTAAGGCTTATTTTAAATATATCTAAGATTCTCCTACTGAAGTGAGAGTTGATGACTTGGGTAGTGCATGTGTCTGTGCGCGAACACGTGTGTGTATGCGTACATGTGTCTGTGCATGCACGTGTGTGTGGTGGGGCTGGGGAGGTGGGGCCCTCGGTAGGTTGGGATAGCTCTTTACTCGCATAGCTTATTTTTATGAAAAGGAAGAATGCCTGCTCTGGATTCCACTATGCTTGCAGGATATTTCCTGGGTTTTGAATTTCCTCTTGTGTAGAGGATAAATATTTTATTTGTGTCATAATTTTTACATTATCCTTTGGCCAGAGGTAGGTGAGCTCTTGCTGTGATCAGAGTGCTGCTGTGTAGTTGTAATGAAGGCGTTTGGGCTGCTGCACAACCCCGCTCAGAGCTACCGGGGGAATTCCTCTGTAACATTGTACCACACAGAAGAGACGGTGGCCCACTCTCTTATCTCCTTATAAAAGCCAATGTTGAGATGTATTTTGGCCCTTTCCAGGCTTTCTTGGGATTTTACTCATCCAAGGCTTATCACACATGGCCCCATCTCCAGACTCACACGCAGGTATCACAGTCCTTCAGGGGTCATCAGTCAGCGATTCAGAGCATGTCTTCATCAGTCAAAAAGCCCATGGGGCAAGACCTGAATTTACCCTGCAGATGGCCTTTTTTGTTATAAAGTGATCTCCTGCGTCAGGCCCGTCCTCTCTCCTTGTCCTCTGCTTCATTTCTCTCCTCATGCATGTGGGGAGAAAAGTTATTTCCTCTGTTAGCCCAAGTCATGGGGAGGGTGTGTGGTGGAGCCTTGGATGGTCTACAACATCTTGTTCTATAAGACGGCAGAAACTAGCCAGTGGGACACACATCAGTCTTTATTCTGGTGAAGTGTGGTGCGTACAAGTGCGTGTGTGCATGTATGTGTGCATGTGCGTGCATGCGTGTGTGTGTGTGTGTTCTTGCTTAGTCACACACAAAGTCTCCAGGGAGGATGGCAAGGAAAGAAAAGAAACTTACTGAAAATTTCTGGGGCTTAGGCCAAATCCCATAAAGATGATGTGATAGAAAAAAGGACAAATTGTTAGTCCTTCAAGGGCTTTGGGGGAACAGAAACTGCAGACTGGAACATTCTAATGCTCTGAGCATGTGGGTCTGAGAGTCCGCTTAGGCCTCAGCATAGGAAAGCATAAGGAATTTATTAACTACTAAGTTCTCTTCTGTGTCAAATTTAGTATTGATGCTTGGGTCTTTTTACCACAGGGATCTTTAACATATTTAATGCTCCTGAGTTCTTAGGGGTACAGGTTTGAACCCAGAGCCTGATACTCACTGTTTATTCATGAAGACATTCTCCATCTGTAACGGAGGTAACGGGAGACTTGCCCGAGGTCAGCAATGTCCAGATGCGGGGTGAATAGTCTCAGGGGCTCCTGAGCTCTCTACCAACACAGTGTGGCTCTGAGCCACTGGGAAGAATACAAAGCAGCACATTGTGCTGGGGGGACCTGCACGCTCAGGGCTGGACAGTCCCCACCTGCCATTTACCAGCCATGGGATTTGGGGTCATAAGCTTCACCTTGAGGGGCCTCAGTTTCATTTTCAAAGTAGATGCAACGTTCTCTGCAGCTTAAAGTCATGGTAATGGTTAAATAAGGCAGAGACACGCGAACGTCCTGAGTTCAGAGGCGTAAGAGGAGGTGCTCAACAGGATGTCACTTGAATACAAGAAAGTATAATGTCCTTTTAAACAAGGAGATACTTCGATTTTATGACGAAAAGAGCTTCATGAAGTCTTGACAATTCCAAGTAATTGAAAAAATGTTGAAATAAGTAACCTAGTGACATTTGAACGTTTGGGCAAAAGATGAAGGTCTGAAGAGTGGTAAATTCATTACAGTAAGAGAAATACTAAAAAATTTTGAAACAGTCTTTGATATTTTAAAATAAATTACAAAGAGCTATGATAACCACATGGAGCTTCTGACTCAGGAGGATACTGTATGATGCCGTAGAAGATAACATTTCGGCTTAGAGAAGAAAGGAAAAGAACTATACACTTGTTTGAAATTTATAACTCGATCTACTGTTTTAATTTGATGTATGTGACCTAATTTATATTTTAAATTGAATTTATAAGATTCTATTATGACACACTTATTAAGGAAATGTAAAAGTCAGCAGACTAAAATAGACCTATTTAGAAGGGATTTGCGTCAGATTACTTCAATAGGAAATTTTCAGAAAGCCTTTTACTTATAGTCATATTAATTGCTGATTGTGAAAATTAAGATGTGGCCAGCCATGGGCTTGTGCAAATATTTAGTTTTGTGTTTTACTTAGACATGAGAGAAAGCAGGACTCATTAATCTGAACTGAAGTTGCCAACCTTAATAAAAGGGCAAAGAAGGCAGAGGGATTATTAATCATTTGAGATAAGAGGAAAATTCAATGAGGTTTTTAGAATTTGGCAGTTGCTTTCTATTTTCTGAAATGCCATAAGATGTTCAAGGAACCCAGAACTGCTTACTAAAAATCTCAATACTAACTTCAAGAGAATCAATGCCTATTTAATCTTGAGTGTGTCTGCTGCTTTAATGACATTTTAGGCCAAGTGATTCACGACAGTTCCATGAGTGGGAGGGCAATTTAATCAGGGCTGGACTGAAGTGCTGGTTTGACTGTGACTATACCACCCACCCCCTAATATGGTGCAGTTCTGAGGTCCACTGTCTTGCTGCACTTTCTGATTTTGGAGCACCCAGGAAATCCCTACAGAGACATTAACGTCAGCAAGTAGAAGGGTCCAGCTTTTTGCTGCCAGTTATAGCCATGATACTACCGTAATGAGGGTAGCACAAGTGTGCATGGATTTTTCTGGTGGCTTTTCAGTGATCCAGATTTATCCTTGGTAGGGCTCTCATTAAGGAGAGATTACTTCAGGATCTCCTCATTACTCTCATTATTAATTTGCACTTTGTAATCTATGCACGGGGTGGTTCAACTTGACTGTATCTCGATGATGGGCTTGAAATCACCCAGCGAATTGGTGGAGCACATTTCCTGTGGGTCTGAGTGGGTCGTGGAGGTGTGATCTTGGGTTCCATAGCTGGTTCCCTTCCCCTGCCTCTTGGATGCCACCTCCACACTCTGCTTCTGAGTCCCCATGAACCAAGCATCTCTGCTCTGCCACATCCTTTCATGGTTGTGATTCTACCTTTGAGCTGGCATACCTTAGATGAAGTCTCCCGATACCAGGAGGCAAATTAGACTTTTCCTCCTTGAAACTGTGGGTGTCGGCTAGTGTGTCCCAGGGAAAGAAAAGCTGGCTAGTAGAATGCTTTCTGAAGTACTTTCACATAGATCAGCTCATGTGATCCTCACAGCCAGGGGCTGATGCATTTCATATCATTGATGGAGAAGGAACTGAATGCCAAGGCAGCTACCCAGTCATCCACTTTTGTTTTCAATAATGTTGAGGCTGGAATGGAAGACATTCTTGATTCCCTGTTCTATGCAACAATAGGCTCCCTCTTTAACTAGAATAAGCTCAAAATTTCTCTTTCTCCAAAACAAAACTACTGTGTGGGTAGTCAAGAGACAAGGTGGAAAAGATAGATTTAGGAGGCTAGCTTTCTGCCAGTGAGGACTGCTGGGAGAAAACGCATACACAGGTTAGAAGTTGGGCTTCTTTTTTTTAATGCATACTTGGCTCAACTTCCTGGGGAGAAAGACAGGAAGAGAAAGTGACACCTGCAGTGAGTGACTGCTGAGTCACTGTACAAGTGAAAGGGAAGCAGACTGGCTTTAGTGAGGTCTGACTTCACAACATGAAATTATAACATAAGGAAGTTTTAAAAGGTTTTTAAGGAAAAGTGAGCAAAGTCTGTCATTTGTATATCATATTGTTGATTCATCCCTGACTTGGTATTTAAAAAAAATAAAAAAAAACATTTACTTTTCACAACTTTTAAAATTTCTATGTATTTGTTATACTGATTGATGGGCTTTGAGGACTCACATGTGCATGTAACACACTTAGATCACCGCACCCTATCACTCCCCTTCGCCTGTCCCCGATAATTCCACACTTTTGGGGGATCTCAGTGTGTACAACATATTTTGATCATGTCCATAGCCCATTACCTGTCTTAATACCCCTGAGCCCCCTAGTTTACGGCCTTTCTCTTCTTTAATAGTAGTCACTCTTCTTCTTCCTTGTAGTCTTTTTTAGATTCAACTTATTAGGGAGAATGTACAACATTTACCTTTCTGAGTCTGTGTATTTTGCTCTCTTACCTCAGTAAGTAAACTTTTCTGAATACTTTCAATCTTTTTCTTTTTTCTTTTTTTTTTTTTGGCAGAACCAGGGATTGAACTCAGGCCCTTGTGCTTGCCAGGGAAGCACTTATTCCACTGAGCCATCTCCCCAGCCCCTGAGTCTGTGTATTTTGAATCAACATTATGACCTCTAGATCCATTTTCTTGCAGTTACCAAAATTTCATTCTTCTTCATGGCTAAATAGTACTGCATTATGAATAGATGCACATTCTTTTTGTCCAATAATTTGTTGATGGGCAGCTAGGCTGGTTCTATATCCTGGCTATTGTGGATTGTGCTGTAGTAAATACGGGTATGTAGGTGTCCCTATAGGACACAGACTTTAATTCTTGTGCGTCTTTACAAAGGAGAGCTGTGGCTGCATTGAATGGAAGCTCTGTTTTTAGATTTCTGGGGACCCTTCCTGCTGAGAGGGGCCGTGCTAACTTGCATTCCCATCTGCAGAGTTGAAAACTTCCTTTTCCTCCTGTATCCTTGCCAGTATCTGTTGCCTTTTGTATTCCTGGGAGCCATTATGGCTGGCTTGAGATGGAATCTCAGGGTAGTTTTGATTTGCATTCTCTTAATGACTAAAGATGTTGAACATGTTTTCATGCATTTATTTGTACTTCTTCTTCTTCTTTTTAAAATTTTTTTTATTTATTTTT
>NW_004524603.1:7447153-7448369 GCF_000260255.1 Octodon degus
CCTGACGCCTCACCTTCCTCTACCAGCCTGTGATTCAGTTCTAGTGTAGTCATGTCAGTATCATCAACATCTTAATATTTTATCTGATGGCAACAATGTGGGAAAAATATCTGCCCCCCCAAAGGAAAGATACCGCATTTTGGGGATGGGGGGGGGGGTCATCTTAGGACACTAAGTGAAAGGTCTCTTATCCAAATGTGTTCATTTTAAGAAAAACATATTATTTAAAAAAAATAAGAACAAATAGATTGGGGTTTTAAAAGATGCATATGTTCATTATAAAACTTTCAAGTGGCACCAAAAGATAAAAGGAACTTACAATCTCCCATGCTACCTTTCTAGAAAAAAATAGCTATATTTCATAAGAAAGTAATAGAAGAAAGAAGCTGGAGTAGAAGGAAAGGAATTGCTGAACTTTAAGCAAAGTTAAGAAACTTTACTGCCTCTGGTCCTATTCTGATCCACATTTCAGTTTTTTCTTTTTCTTTTTTTTTGAGGGGGGTATATGCAGGGTCTCACTACACAACCTGGACCTGAAAAGATCCTCCTGTTTTCTGCTTCCCTGGTGCTGGAATTAATCCATTGCCAGCTCAGCGTGCCTGCGGGAGGGACCAGCTTGGCATGCGTTGCCAGGAATTGAATCCTGGACCTTGCGCTTACCTAAGCAAGTGCTTAGTCCGCTGAGCTATGTTGTTGGCTCTACTGACCCATGTTTCAGAGCAGTTGCCAAACACCTTTCCTAACTTGTGATTTGTGCCAGTGGATATTTTCCTATTTTTCTTAAGATGAACTTTGTTTTGTCTTTCTTTCTTTCTTTCTTTCTTTCTTTCTTTCTTTCTTTCTTTTTTTTGCAGAACCGGGGATTGAACTCAGGCCCTTGCACTTGCCAGGGAAGTGCTTATTCCACTGAGCCATCTCCCCGGCCCCCAAAAAACACACTCATAATTTTTTTTTCTTTTTTTTGTTTGCTTTTTGTTTTTTTGGCAGAACCAGGGATTGAACTCAGGCCCTTGCACTTGCCAGGGAAGCGCTTATTCCACTGAGTCATCTCCCTGGCCCCTACATTTTATTTATTTATTTATTTTTGGATATCAGTTGTCTTTAAGGGAAGGGAATAAAAATGACTATGATATTTTTATTTGCATTTTCCAGCAATCCTTTAATATTGATAAAATTGATCAAAAACACTTTCCCTCCTTAGCCCACAGACTCAGCG
>NW_004524603.1:7456454-7460470 GCF_000260255.1 Octodon degus
GCCCTTACTTTGTTGAATTTTTAAAGCAATTTAAAAGTCCTTTTATGAAACCTTTATGATTGTCTAAATGCAGGATCAGATTTTTGACAAACAAGGGTAATTTGATTCTTCCTTTCCTATTTGTATTTATTTATTTAGGTACCAGGGATCAAACTCAAGACTTTGTGCTTACCAGAGAGGTGCTTAAACCTCGGAGCTAGCTCCCTGGCCCCCTTTAATTAATTTATTTATTTCTCTTGCTTAATGGCTTTAGGTAAAATTTCAGGAACAGTATAGAAATGGTAAGCATGGAAACTCTTGCTTTGGTTCTGATTTTCCAAGAAATGCTTTCAGTTTTTCTCCACTGGGAATGAGGTGGCTCCGGTCCGTCACATAAGACCTTTATTGCTTTGGAGAATAATAAAAGGGACAATATACAGGATCAATATAACAAAGAATTGGTTCCTTAAAAAGATAAACAAGATTGATAAACCCTTAGCCAAAATAACGAAAAGAAAGGATACCTTATTTCTCATTCAATACCTTATTTCTTTAGGGCTTTTATCATGAAGAGACGCAGGATTCTATCAAAGGCCTTTACTAGGTTAACTAGATAGTGATATGATTTTTATCCTAGGTTTTATTAAATTGATGTACTATGCTTAATAATTTGTATGCATTGAACCATTCTTATATCTCTAAAATGAAACCAAAAGGGTCATGGTATACAATCTTTTATAATGTGTTGCTAAGTTTGATTTGGGAATATTTTATTAAGATTTTTTGCATCTATGTTCATCAAGAATATTAGCTTTCAATTCTCTTTTTTATTCTTCTTGTGTCCTTGTCCAGTTTTGGTGTCAAGGTTTTTTTTTTTTTTTTTTTTAATTTTAGGGAAGGGTCTACAGAGTGTTCAGGGTCTCGCTACTACATTGGACTCATAGGAATTCACCTGTTTACAGCCTCCCAAGAGCTGGGGTTACAGGAACGTGCCACCATGCCCAGTTTCAATTGCCATCTCAGAATGCCCTGGGGCGGGGCCAGCATGGCAGGCCCGGGGATCCAACCCCTGGCCCCTGCGCCTGCTTGCAGGCACTTTAATCCACTGAGCTATTTGGCTGGCCCGCCAAGGTAGTTTGAGCTTGCTGAATGGGTCTGCAAACATCGTTCCTTCTCTGTCTGATCTCATTCTCCAGAGTTTTCCTTTTAGTGGTTTTCTCTTCCTTGTTGCTTAAGGAAATTTCTAGATATTTAAATTATTTTAAAGCTACCATGAATGGAACTATTTTTTTCTCAGTGGGCTCATGGTTGTTGATTAGGAATGCTATTTATATTTGTGTACTGATTTTGTATGCTGCCACTTTGCAGAATGTATTAGTTCCAAGAGTCTTACAGTGAAGTTTTTGGGGTCTTCTATGTAAAGGAGCATGTCATTGTGAATAATAAGAGCTTATTTTTTTCCTTTCCTCTTTGTATCCCTTTAATTTTATTTTCTCTCTTGCTTCACTGCTCTAGCTAAAGTTTCAAACTGAAGAGACATGGTGAGAACTGGCACTTTGTCTTGTTCCTGACTTTAAAGGAAACGTCTTCAATTTTTTCCCATTTAGAAAGCTTGGCAGTGGATTTGTCATAAGTAGCTTTTACCAGTTGGAGGTAAGGTCCTCGTGTTCCCATGTTCATGAGGGATTTTTATCATTAATTGAGGTACACAATGTATTGCATCAACCTTGTCTTCAAGTTCTGATAATTTTTTTAAAAAATTTGTTTTATTTTTATGTATTTGGTACAGGGTTTCTCTGTAGATCAGACTTGTAGTGATCCTCCTGTTTTCAGCCCCCCCAGAACTGGGATTAGAGGTGTGTGCCACCATGCCAGGGCTTGGTGTCTGTCAGTGCACCTGAAGGCTAGGCCAGCGCAGCATGTGGTACCTAGGATCGAACCCCAGTCCCTGTGCTTGCCTAAGCAGCTGCTTAGTCCACTGAGCTATCTCGCTGGTCCTAAGTTCTGAGATTTTTGGTATATTGTTTAAACCTGCTTCCTATACTTTCAACTAAATTTTTCATACCCTTGATTTTTTATTTATTTCCTTCCATAATTTTGTAATTCCTTACCAAATTGTTATTCCAATCCTGTGTTGTGCTGTTTACTTCATTGAGCATATTATCTATGTCTTCTTTAAGCTGGCCAAACATTTTGTCAATTAACTCCTTTATCTATTTATATAAGTCCTACTTAAATTCACTAACCATCTTATGAATTTGTTTCTTCTCTAATCTCTTTAAACTTCTTAAATCATTTGTTGGTTGAGTTCTGGGCCTCTAGCTTCCTCTACCTCAGTGCCCATAAAATCAGCTTTCTGGTGGCTAAGGATTTGTGGAGCATTCTGTTATCTTGATTTTTCATACTTATGTTATCATCTTGGCTCAGTTTTCATTGGTCAAATTGGTCTAGAAATTTATTCATTTCTTCTGAATCTCTAACATTTTGAAATTTTACCTTCTAACTTTGCTTTTTTTTTTTTTTTTTTTTTCCTGTACTGGGAATTGAACTCAGGACCTCATACTTGCCGGGCAAGCACTTATTCTATTGAGCTATCTCCCCAGCTCTATCAATTTCTTCTGATTTCTCCAGTTTATTAGAATGTGTGTCATCAGATTAGCCCCTCATAAGCATCTAGATTTTGTTGGCATCTGTTGTAAATGCTCTTTTTCATTTCTGCTGTATTGACTTGGGTGAGTCTGATCTTTCTTTCTTTTGGTTATTTTGGCTAAGGGTTTATCAATCTTCTTTATTTTTTTTAGAAACCAATTCTTTGTTATATTGATCCTGTATACTGTTCCTTTTAATCTCCATATCATTAATTTCAGCTTTGATTCTTGTCATTTGTTTCTGTTTCTTGCCCTCTGTTAGGTTTGGTTTTGCTTTGCTCTTATTTTTCTAAGACATGGAAATGCATCACTAAGTTATTTATTTGAGATTTCTCCAAAGTTTTGATGTGGCCATTTGTAACTATAGACTTCTCTCTTACAAATGCCTTTGCTGTATCCAAGAGATTTTGGTATTTTGTATTTACATTTTCATTTGATTTAAAAAATTTTTAATTTTCTTCCCAATTTCCTCAGTATCTCATTAATCACTTAGAAGTGAATTGTTCCATGTGTATATATAGCTCCTGTGGCTTCTCTTATTATCGATGTATAGTTCAATTCTAGTAAAATGCAAGAATTCATTTCAGTTTTTTAATTTTTTTTAAGGCTTTCTTTATCACTTAAGATATGATCCATTTAGGAGAACGTTCCATGAACCACAAGAGTGTATGTTTTGCAGTTGATGGATGGAATGTTCTACAGACATTTGTTAAGTCTACTTGACCTATAATGTACTTTTAACTCTGATGTTTGTTGATTTTATTTTTCATTTTCATCCAGATGACCTATCTGTTAGTGAGAATAGAGTATTTTCACTCAATATTATTTTTTTGGGATCTATATGTCCTTTTATGTTGGTGATGTTTGCCTTATGAAATCGGACATCCTAATGCTTGGTGACTACATATTTATAGTTATTATATCTTCTTGGTGGACTGGTCCCTTTACTAACACATAGTAACCTTTGTCCTGTCAAATTTGGCCTTGAACTCCCCTTTGTCAGATCTGAGCACAGCTACTCCTGCTTGCTTTTGTGTTCCTTTTGCATAGAGTGATATTTTCCATACTTTCACTTTCAGTCTGTGTATATCTCTACTAGTAAGGTGTGTTTCTTATAATCAGTAGAGTTAGTTTGTCTTTTTAATCCAATCTCCCAGTCTGTGTCTTTTAACTGGAGAATTAAGACCATTTACATTAAGAACTGCCACAAAAAAGTATGTACTAATTCCTACAATTGTGTTGGTTTTCCAATATTTAAATCTTTTCTAATTCTTAGTAGTTTATTGGAGTGTGTGGGAGAGCTTCTGGCTACCCTGAGCCTGCGGGACCTCTCTGGACCAAACCCAGGCCCCCTTGTCTCCCTTAGACCAGCCCAGGCCTGGCATACAG
>NW_004524603.1:7460570-7461694 GCF_000260255.1 Octodon degus
CAGCCAGGCTCTGGAGGCCTGTGCAGGACAGCCTCCACCCCCATGAAGTGAGCTTCCTTGGCTGGCCCAGGCTTTACCCTGCATGCACTTGGGGTTGTCACCGGGCTGCAGCCAGTCGGCCGGAGGCCAGCTTCTAGCAGAGCTCAGCCCATCCTCTCGCTTCAACTTCCTCGGCGCTCCTGGGTCCTCCCATTTCTGAGCCTTCTGGGGGGCAGCGGCAGCAGTCTGCTCTCCCAGTGCGTTCCTCATCATCGCGGGCGCAGCTTCCCTTTGTTGATTAAGTGTGCTATTATTCATCCCATCGCATATGGCATTCTAAATGGGGACTTCTAGCCTCTTTATTTGATTTATATTTAAAACATTAAAAACAATAATTCCTAGGGATTTTGGAAGAAGCAAAGGTAGAGAGGTACCATCAATCAATCAGGTTTAACCAGAACTGGATCTTGCAGTAACTTAATGAGTGAGTAGTTCATCAAATATTGTGCTCACTAAGTATCTCAGTTACTCTTCTCTCATTGCTGGGACAAAATACCCGGCACTCAAAATGAAGGAAGGAGAGGCTTATTCAGCTCACAGTTACTGGGGCTTTCAGTCCATACCCAACTGGGTCCAGGGCAGAGTGGCACATGGCAGAGGGCAGCAGTTCATGGCAGTGGCAAAGAGCAGAGAGCAAGGGAGGAGTAGCGGCAACAATGGCTGCAGAGAGCAAGTCTGTCTCCCTTAAATTGCATCCAGGCTGTCCGCCCCAGGCTGGGAGGAGTTCTCACACCCATAAGCCCAGCAGCACTCACACCCATAATCCCAGCAGCACTCACACCCATAATCCCAGTGGGTCATGAGTTAATCACAAACTCTAGCAAACCGCCCCATGACTGCATGAGGACTTGGTGGGACAACTAGACACAAACCATAACAGTGAGCATAAAGTGACAATTTATAAAAGACCTGGGTAGTAAAGGAACAAAAAGTATTCAGTTTCACTGCTCTTTCATATAGCAGGGCAAAGATACAGTGACTTCCCCATTTATTTGAGGCAGGGTCTTGCTACCTAGCCTAGGCTGGCCTTAAGCTCACAATCTTCCTGCCTGGGAGTGTGCGGAGAGCTTCCTGCTACCCTGCGC
>NW_004524603.1:7463391-7487282 GCF_000260255.1 Octodon degus
TCTTATTCAATATAGTTCTGGAATCATTAGCTAGAGCCATTATACAAGAGAGAAATAAATGGAATAAGAATAGGTAAAGAAGAAGTTAAAGTATCATTATTTTCAGATGACATGATACTTTACTTGGAAGACCAAAAAAACTCCATCAAGGAGTTACTAGAATACACAAATTCATTAGCATAGTAGGATACAAAGTCAATACCCAAAAGTTAAGGGCATTCCTCTACACAGACAACAAACACACTGAAAAGGAAATTAGAGAAACAATATCTTTTACAATAGCACCATGGAAAATGAGATGCCATGGAATTAATCTAACTAAAGAAATCAAAGATCTTTTCAAGGAAAATTACAGTACTCTGAAAAAAGAGATTGTAGAGTATTTCAGAAAATGGAAAGATATTCCCTGTTCCTGGATAGGATGAACGAACATTGTGAAGATGGCCATACTCCCATAATTGCTGTACTGATTTAATGCAATCTTTATCAAACTAACCACAACATACCTCCCAGACCTAGAGAAATAATTCCTAAAATTTATTTGAAATCAGAAAAGACCTAGGATAGCAAAAGCAATTGTGAGCAACAAAGACAAGACAGGAGGCATTACAATTCCTGACTTGAAATTATACTACAAGCCTACTGTGATAAAATCAGCATGGTACTGGCAACAAAATAGACCTGAGGATCAATGGAATAGATTAGAAGATGCAGAAGCCTCTTTGAACAATCTCAGCCACCTTATCTTTGACAAAGGGGCCAAACATGCTCACTGGAAGAAAGATAGCCTCTTTAACAAATGGTGCTGGAAGAACTGGCTCTCTACATGCTGAAAACTAAAACTTGACCCAGGTCTATCACCATGCACTAAGCTAAAGTCAAAATGGATTAAAGATCTAAATATTAAAACAGAAACACTAAATCTCTTGGAAGAGAAAGTAGGAGGAACTCTTGAAGACATAGGGGTAGGCAAAGAGTTCATGAATGAAAATCAAATTACATAGGTAACACTCAAAAGAATTAACAACTGGGACTTCCTCTTATTGAGAAGCTTTTTCATGTCAAAAGAAATTATCAACAAAGTGAAAAGACAACCCACAAATTTGGAAAGATCATGACAAAAAGTACTCAGACAAAGGTCTTCTCTCTGGAATTTATAAAGAATAAAAAAACACTAAGGCCCAAAAATTAAAAAACCCAGTCCATAAATGGACATCCAAGATGAATACACACTTCTCAGAGGATGAGTTTATAGAAGCAAATAAATATATGAAAAAATGCTCCATATCTCTAGGTGTCCGTGAAATGCAAATTAAAACAACACTGAGATACCATCTCACCACAGAACAAATGGTTATCATAAAGAAATCACCCAACAACAAATGTTGGAGCAGCTGTGGGGAAAAGAGAACACTTCTCCACTGCTGGTGGGAATGTAGACTGGTTCAACCATTATGGAAGTCAGTGTGGAGACTCCTTAAAAAAACTAGGACTGAAAAATCCCATTCAAACCAGCTATTCCCCTACTGGGAATATTTCTGGAGGATCTGAAAACATCACATCATAGTGATATATGTGTACCTATGTTTATAACAGCACAATTTGAGATAGACAAATCTTGGAAACAACTAAGCTGTCTGTCACCTCAAGAATGGATGAAAAAGATGTGGTATTTTTATACAATGGGATATTACTCAGCTATAAAGAATGATAAACTCAAAGCCTTTTATGTAAGGGGATGCCACTTGAAGATATACTCATAAGTGAAATAAACCAGACCCATATGTATAAATATCATATAGTCTCCCTAGTATAAGAACTTATAAGAAGAAATACAAATAGAAAGATATGACAAAATTAAAAGGAATGTGAGAACTTGAGGATTAGGCAATGAAGAGAGAGCAAGGAAAAAAGCTAGGAAACATGACAGGGGCAAAGCCATACATTTATATGCACAAGATGGATAAGGTAATGATCCTGAGAATCTTCAGAAGGTTTTCAAAGCTAGCAGTTAATTGGTAGGATTTTCACCCTGACTAACTATATATGCTGATACCTGTGAACTAAGCAACTGCACTGAAGATGGCAATGTGTAATAGTAGGGTCATGCTTGGAGTGCCTGTCTTTCTGGTCTTCTGAATACATGCTGCTTATCATGACATGCCAGTTGCTGCTGTGCTGTCTGTTAGGTAGATGTTTGTTTAAAAAGGAAGGGGCTGGTGAATGAAGGCAGGAGAGGAAAAGCCTGTTGCAGGACTGTCCTGCTACAGTGCTCTATATGGTTAGATTCCTAAACTTCTGTGTAAAAATATGCAATTTTTTATTCCTATTTTTAAAAATATATTTTAAACTTTTTCTTCATATTCTGTAGGGACTTAAAGTTTGACATATCAATACGTGATGAAAAATACCTGTTCCATGTTTATGCCTAAGATGTTTGATACTCAGACAGATAGTGAAGTTAAGCTGAACAGCCTAGGTTGTATGGTAATAACAATAAGCTTCTCTTCTGGAGTGTTAACAACCTAAATTTGCAGACCAAAAATTAGAGAAAAAAGAGGGCTGCAGGGACAGCCAACATTTTGGCTCTGGCCCTTGAAGGTCAGTGAAGACTCAGGACATAGGATAACCTGTACTATAATGTCATGTAACTCAGTTGTGTCTCAAATTTTCTGATCAAGGAGATTATGGAGCCACAGAGGAAAGTGATCTATGATGTAGTGTGCCTAAGGAGAGTCACATGGAGAGAAAACATTCTCTCAGGTTTTCACAGAGAGCAAATTGGTCAAGCAATGGCCGTGACTCATCCACATCGCTGACACTGACAAAGGTTCTATGAACTGAGGTACGGGGTTTCAGGATAAGTCTGGAGGGGATTTGACTAACCTTATCAGATAGAAAAGGTACATTTCTTGTTATATAAGTCTTGCTTTATCTTGGTCTTAACCATCCAGCAGAAAAGTATAAAAACGAAGTATAAAAAGTAAAGCCATAGTAATGTGTTGAGCTGTAAAAGGCTCAAGTCAACAACTTGTGACATTACCAGTCCTACAGATAACCCACTACTATTATGGACTACTGAACCATTTTGGAATATTTTGCTGAATTCACACACCTATATTTAAATGACAAAAGTAAACAAAAAAAGCTGATACAAATGAATGACCATTTTGTATCTGTATATTCAAAATAGGATAGATATACAGCTACATTCTTTTAATTCAGTGAATGGAAAATTTGTTCTAGTAGTGTTTGTAAACATGATATCATGTCTGCATCTTGTACAATGAATAACCACTAAGACAACAATGTGCAATGTATTAATTATTGAAACTGTCCTAATTAGATTTGAAACTGTCTGATTGCTATTTGTTTCTCAATAAAATTATGGAAAAAATAGTTTATCTACTTTCCCTTTTCTGTATGAAGAATTGCTTTAAGAAATTTTTGCAATAATGGCTTACTGTTCGTGAATTTCATTAGTTTATGCTTATCTTGGAAGGTCTTCATATTTATTTCATATTTGGAGGAATAGCTTTGCTGGATATTTGAACTTAGCATGGCAGTTATTCTCTTTCAGGGCTTTGAATACCTCCTTCTATGCCCTCCTGGTATTTAGGGTTTCTGCAGAGATGTGTGAAGTGGTTCTGATTGGTTTGGCTCTATAAGAGAGTTGGCATTTCTCCCTTGCAACTTTCAATATTCTTTCCTTGTTCTCTTGCCATTTTAATAATATTGTGAGATGAAGAGTTTCTCTTTCGATTATTCCTGTTTGGGGTTCTCAATGCATCCTGTACTGGGATGATTGCATTTCCTTCATGATTTGAGAAGCTTTCTGTTATTAGTTCTTTCAGAAGATTTTCTATGCTATTAGTCTGAACTTCTGAATTTGTATTTTTTAGAGTAGAAATGCTTAGAGAGAGGGTGTATGGTAGGTTCACACAAAATTCTTTAGAAGCTGGGGAAGACACAGGGAGGAAATGCGGGTATAGTTCAGGAAAGTATACTTACTGTTTCTATAACATTTTGGAATGTGGAACAAATTCCTGTGTCTTCATGTTAGAAACTAAAGAAGAAAAGACCTCCCAAAATATTACTGACTAGGGAAGAGTAAGATGAATAAGAGGTAAAGTGATATAAATGCTAAAATATTTTTTCTACTATTAATTTTCTAAAGTAACTCAGTTTTCTCATATTAAAGGCAAATTAAGCTTCTTGTAAATTTCAATTGTGCTATTTCAGAGCCAAGTTTTTTCAAATATTGGAATGCTTAAAAATTTTTTGTCTTGAGCTGGTCAAAGAGCTCAGCGAATTAAACACCTGCAAGCAGGCGCAGGGGACAGGGGTTTGATCCCCGGGCTTGCTGTGCCAGTCCCGCCCCTGGGGCCTGCTGAGATGGTGATTGAGACTGGGCTTGGTGGCATGGGCCTGTAATCCCAGCTCTTGGGAGGCTGTAAACAGGCGGATCAGTATGAGTCCAATCTAGTAGTGAGATGCTGAACACCCTGTAGACCCTTCCCTAAAATTAAAAAAAAAAATTGTCTTTAGGTCTGAGTGGTATACCTTTCAATTGTTTTTCTTTTTGTCATGGATGCAGTACATAAAGCTTTTTAAATCTTTAGACTTGAGATTTTTTCAGATACATGCATCTTCAAGAGCCTTCCCTGGTAGGCAAAACCCTACCCCTGGGTTAGGTGTAGCCCACTCCTGGCAGCCAAGGTACCTGTTGATGGGATGTTGGGAACCACCCTTCTGATAGAACTGCCAGAATGATTTGTCCATGCCCAGGAAACATACTGCTCTGTCTTAAATTCCCTTCATATTGCATTAGATCTATCCTTTCTATCTCACCCTAAGCCTTGTCATTCATCTTGGACTTCCTCAGTGGCACCTTGTGCCCTTCCACATGGCAGGCTTGCAGAAAGCATCCCCATATTCCACTGAACTTGTGGCAACCATGTATTAAGAGATGAAATTACTATTAATAATCAAGATACTTGATTTTACCTAATTCAAATAGAATATAGCTATATTAATTTTTACTGCCAATAGTTCAATTTAATTGAGAATCTTTGCTTTATAGAACTTGAGTACTTTAGAAACCACCTTGTATTTAGTAAACTTATCCCTTGAAAGAGTTAGAGAATATGGCTAAGACAAGAACATTTGATTTTGTGCAATCCTAATGGAAATAGGAAGATATTCCATTAAAATTGCTGAGTGGAGGACAGCTCAGAAAACACATGACTAATAATTTCTATGTCTTTACAATTTGGTGTTAACTGATAAAAATGTATAATGTCCATTTATGTAAATCAGCCATCATTAAAATTGATTGAGGGGCTGGTGAGATGGCTCAGTGGTCTAAAGCACCTACCTGGAACAAGCTAAGCAAAGCACAGGGACCGTGGTTTGATCCCCCAGCACCACATGCCAGCCAGCCCCGCCCCCTGGTGGGCTGAGCTGGCTACACACACACACACACAAAATAAATAAATAAATAAATAAATAAATAAATAAATAAATAAAATTGATTGAGGCCAGATATGTGAATGGGTTCAAAGCTAGGTTGATCTATAAGATGGTGTTATCATAAACAGTGAGGAAGTCAGTTCAAAAGCTTTTGGTTTGATGACTTAAGAAAGTAAATTTCCTCTAGCACAGGAATGCTTGAAAGAAGCCTGATAGCTGCTGTTGGAATCAGTGAGCACACAAACCAATAGCAGCAGAGAAAAACTGTGTGTATGAGGCTGGTTGTCACGGTCCTTGGAGGGACAAAGTGCTCAAGGGCAGCGTGGATGTGAGTGAAGGGACTCGCTCACTGGGAGCCCAAAGCAGGAGCGATTTAAAGCCAAAACCTTAGGACAGTTTATTAGATTGGTGCCTTTCACAAAGAAATAGAGAGTGCCAGTTGAAATCACAGAGCTAATATATGAGAGAAGATGGAGGGTTATTTCTGTAAAGTTCAATATTGAGAGTTCTGGTCATTGCCAAAGAATGGGAAATAAACACCCAACACACTGAAAAAAATCACATGCTGTATCCAAACCTTGGTGGGGATTGAAAAACAGCCCAAACTTGAAAAAATGTTGTCTATTCTACAATCAAAGCCAAATCCAAAAGCTTTCTCCTTTGTTACACTTAGGAAGTTTTACAAAGGACCTGCTTGTACCTACTGCAGTTTTAAATCCCTTCTTCTGGGAACATTAATTAACTAGGTTTTCTTGAATCAGGAACCCCAAAGAGAACCACAGGCAAGTGAGAATGTTATTTTACCGCAGTAAAATTCTATAATAAAGTCACTTCAACTTGTCAACTATCTCTGCAGCTTTCACTTTTTGGAATCAAATCAAATATTTTCTTTTATCCATGAAAGACTTTTATCCATAAGTTTTTGGACTTCTTTTATTCATTCATTTTCAAAAAGCTCTTAAGCAGATTATCTCCATGGGTTGCCATGATACTTTTAGGTTGCATCCAAAGGTCTGAAGATTTACAAAGCACATTAATAGAAAAGGGATAGTTTCCCTTCTTAAGTAATACTCTAGGAGGGAAAGGAAAAAGGCCTCTATTCTTGTTCTTTGGGCCTTCTTCCAAATCTATCAAACCCTCGTTCCAACTGAAAGGGAAAAAGGAGCCCGTGAAACTATCTCTCTCCGCTGGTGTGAACCTGTCTTCCGGGCTAGGATTAGTAAGGCCAGCTAAGCGGACTTAAAAAAAAAAAAAGGCCATTTTTGTCATTGGCTTAGCTGGCTTTATTCAAGGATGAGCTCTGGAGGCATGTGACTCCAATATTTCTCTTGTTTTCCTTCCTTCTTACTTATAACATTTTATCCAAATGCTTTTCTCTGACTCCATCTGAAGAGGTGCAGCGTGGACTTACTGTGGTCTCCTTTCCACATGTGGAGCTCTGGGAAGTAAGACTTTGTAAAGTCTTGAAATTGCTTCTGGTAAATCCACCTCCTCCTATCTGACATGAACCATTGCTTGAGGAGACTAGGTGGAAAAATCTTCTCTCCCTTCCATGTTTAACCTTGCCTTGAGGCTAAGTTTTCCATCCACCAAAAACAGAGAGAATGCTGGGATTGCTGGGATGAGCCAACTTGGCTTTTGGAGGGGACAAACACTTTGCACCAGGAATTGAACTACTGCGTGTGACCCCTGGCACAGGGTGGGTGTGGTCCCTGATGAAACATTCTACATCTCTGTGCACTCCTCAGCTCATTAGGGCTTAGGGCTTGGGGACTTCATTTCACCTTCAAAATACTATTGCTGTGGCCACGATTGAAAGTGAACACAAAATACAAATGGAAAAAGAGGAAGTACTGAGGATAAAAAATGACATTTGCACTGGAGTTATCATGTGCCAGGCTCTCTGTTTGGAAATTTGTTCTCAGCGTCATTCCATGTGAACTCCAGCACGGCCCAAGAAGTGGGTGTTGTATATTTCTGAAAGCGAGTCTCAGAGATGTTAAGCAGTTTCCTCTAGTCTACACAACAGGTAAGGGAGGAAGCCGGATTCACACTCGTGTGTAATTCCATGACCCACTTTCTAGGTAGGATCTTGAATTGGCCACATTCATTATACAGATCATAAAACCCAGGTCAACGTCACAAAACTCAGAGGGACACCAGTGCAGGTGGAATACACAAGTACAGCCATAAATGGTGGCTTCTCTGCAAGGACTGAACCCTCCACCCATCACTTGTGGTTTCAGAGCCTTCTTGTGACATTTGCCCGCCAAATTTTGGCCTTTATCTAAATATCACAGGAATGAATGCTTTAGAAGAATGCAGAACTCCCTGGAGCTAGAAAATGAATCGAGTGTTTAGCGATAAGTCTCTTCCAACAGTGGTCCTGCTTTGACAATGAACACGCACATGTTTTTTTAATCGGAAGAAGGTGCAGAGACGTGAATGAAGAGATATTTTCATGCCTCTTGGTAAGTTCTTGCTAGACTTGGCTCAGTGTAGAGATTATAACAGAGAGCTGCTTTTGGTTGCCTAAATAACACTGCAGTGCTATGTGTTGCTATCAGGCTCTCCAGACTTCCAGATTTCCTGTCTATAAACCACTGAAACTGTGGCCAGACTCACCTACCTACACATCTGAGGCTTTGAGGTGTTGGTTGTGGCTTGAAGGCATTCCTGTGCTGGAAGCCTGATCCTTAGAGCAGCAGGGCGGAGGTGTGAGGCCTTAGAGGTGGTTAGATCTGGAGGGCTCTGCCTTCCTGCATGGATTAATGTTGTCCCACGGGGAGTGGTTAGCTAGCTCTCATCCTCACTACAGGATGGGCTTGGCTTCTGCTCTCAGATTCCCTTGCCCTTCTGCTTCCTGCCGTGGGATGAAAGCAGCACTTGCTGTGGTAGGTTCATTGAACGCGGGCTTCCCCCACCCTCCAGAGCAGAGAGCAGATACATTTTGTCTTTGCTTGTGACAGTCTCTTGTAGCATCACGAAATAGGCTGAGATGATGCTTGGTGGAGTTCGTTAAATTGGTGGCTTGCTGAACAAAGACATCCTTTTTTTTTTTTTTTTCCATTTGTATATTTGGTACACTACACAGGTCGGACTCCTGATGATCTTCCTGTTTTCAGCCTCCCTTAGTGCTGGGATTACAGGTGTGCATGCCCTGGTGTGGGGCTGGTGCAGCCCTGTGCTTGCCAAAGCAGGCACTTTGTCTGCTGAGCTATCTCGCCAGCCTGAACAAAGACATCTTAAGTGTAAATGTGGCAAGAAATCCCTGCTCAGATCTTGTAAACTGTTTTTTTTTTTTTTGGCATTTGGTAACACTTTATTAAGAGGGAAACTCGGTATTTCTAAACTGTAAACAATGAGGAACTGAAAGCTAGAGACTTAACTCCCCTTTTTTTTACTGCCTCAAACAACCTGTGCATAATACCAGGCAAAAGCGAATCCTCGTTAGGCGAACATCTTTGCGTACACTGCCTTCTCTTTATCTTTCTGTGCCTTGATCTTCTGCTTGACTTTCAGCAGTTCTGCCTGGATAGCTTTATCTTCTGGTGCTATCTCTGGAGCTTTCTTAAGGTCAGCCAATGCTTGATCATATTCTTTCAATCCTTGCCATCCTTGAGCGCGACAATACAGTGCTTTGGTATTTGACGGGTCTATTTCAAGAGCCTCCACACACCTGGCCACGGCTCCCTGCCAGTCCGACATCTTGAGCTTGCACGCGCCGATGTTGAGCACACAGCTCAAGGCCACGGGCTGCAGCCGGGGCCCGTCGGCCTCCTGCAGAACGGCCCTGGCACTGTCCACATACCTTAAAACCTTTGTGTATTTGTTAATGGCCATTTCCCAGTTCTGAGACTTGAAAAAAGTATTTCCAATGTTTTTTAAGTCTTCAGTTATTAATACAATTTTATCTACGTCCTTCAGATCCACATCCGCGTCTTCAGGGAAATCTGGATAGCTGTCACCAGAGCCATCCTTGGGGAATATTCCCCAGTCATCACCTGCTTTCAGCTCTCCACAGTCCGCAATGACGCACAATTTGGCAGGCTTTTCACCACTGACTTCGACGTTTTCCAGAATCCTTGCCACACCTATTCCTTTGATTACTTGCCCGAACACCACATGCTTCCCATCCAGATGAGGGGTTGGAACCGTCGTGATGAAGAACTGAGAGCCGTTAGTGTTGCGGCCTGCGTTTGCCATGCTCAACAAGCCCTCGCGATCGTGCTTATAATGAAAGTTTTCATCTTCAAATTTTTCACCATAAATACTTTCTCCACCTGTTCCATTCTGATTTGAGAAATCTCCACCCTGAATCATAAACTTCTTAATAATTCGATGGAAAGGACATCCTTTGAAATGAAGAGGCTTGCCCGTCGTGGATCCAATGCCCTTTTCTCCTGTACATAATGCCCGAAAATTTTCTGCAGTTTTGGGTACAATATCTGCAAACAATTCTAAAACAATTCGACCAACTCGCTCCCCGCCGATGTCCACATCGAAGAAAACTCGGGGATTACTAGGGTTGGAGGGCTTTGCTTGTGGTGACGGGTGCGACATCTCGGCTTGCACACGCGCGTGGAAGCACCGGCCTGGGACCTCGTGCACAACTGCGCGCTCAAAGTCCTGCGCGACTTTCTTTGTTGTTGTGTTTTTAAGTGATTAATAGATTATTTATTTAGTTGAGACAAAGTCTCACTAAGCAGTTCAGACTGGCCTCCAACTGGCAGTGATCCTCCTGTCTCAGCCTCCCCAGTGCTCGGATTACAGTGTGCACCACCCTGCCCAGCTTTGTGTCCTGTTTTTATTAGAACAAATTAAGCATCCAGTAATCAGATTTTTAAAACTCAGCTGTGAGACTCAAAACTCTTTAAGATTATATACTATGGTTTCAAAGGATATAAAACTAAAGGAGAAGGAAGCCGGGCCACTTAGTAGTACCTGAGTGTTAGGGCAAGTGACTCCACCCATTTGTGTCCATGTTAAGTTCTCTGTAAGATGGAGACAGCGGTAACAGCCAGGTCTCACTAGGCTTTGTGGCGAGGAGCAGACGATGCTACCTTAATTAGAGAGCTCAGCACACCACCAGCAAGCACACTCTAAGTTCTCGGGAAGCGGGGGCTGTTCCCGTTGTTAAGGACAAGAGTTAAGAAGATGGCTGACTTTTGTTATCACTAGCCTTATTTTCCTAGGGCTTCCTTAACAAGTACCACAACATGAGTGACTTAAAACAACAGAGAGGAATCCTCTCAGTCATGGAGGCTGGACGTGTGAAGCCGAGGTGTGGGCAGGGCTGTGCATCTTCCAAGATGTTAGCGAAGGATCCTCCCTTGGTTCTCGGAGCCTTGCCTGGCTCTCGGCAGACCTTAATTTTCCACATCAGTCCAATCTTTGTCTCTTTCCATACATGGCCTCCTTTTCTGTGTGTCTCTGTCTCTCTTTTCTTCTGATAAGGGCATTCTGATTGGATTTAGGGCCTACTTCAATCCAGTCTAACTCCACCTTAACTTACTTACATATCCAAACACGATTAGCCGAGCAGGTTTCAGGGGGATATGATTTGGGGTGACACTGTTCAATCCAAATTTATAACATTCAATCACAAAAATCAAATATAGAAATTGCTTTAGCCACTGGAGGGTGGTTATTTTCCCTCTCGCTTTATCAACACAGAAAGGACACAGTTACAGTGTGCTTCATTGCCACTAATTTCTGGTTGCTGTGAGAAATGACTTTGATAGTTATAAAATTATTGAATATTTGGGGCTTGACTATCCAAAAAGGAATGAATCAGCTTAATCAGAGAAAACTGCCTTTGGCCTAGGCAAGTAACAATTGATCTGGTCTCTGATGGAGGTACCCAAGAACGTTATGGATGACAGATCTGCAACCAAACCTTTCTTCTAGGCAGGGCTAGTCTGTGCTTCTGAAAGTATCCAGAACTCAGGTCGCCTTGGAGTTGCACCACAGAATGGACAGACCTGTCCCACTGTGTCAAAAGGCTGCTAGTTGGCGTACATACTGATAAGATGGGGACTCCACAGCCTCCTTAGGCAGATGAAGTGATGGGGTCGCTGGTCTAGTTTTAGGGTCGCTGGGATGCCCTTGTGCTGTCTCCAAAGACTCAAGAAGTTTCCCAGTCAGCACTTCTGTTTAAGATGCAAACAGCCCTGGGAAAGGTAACAACTTTAATTGGTGATCAAATCTTTATGGATCTATTTGAAATGGACTCTGGGAGTAGTTTTTGGTAGGACATTAGGCAGAAGGGCTCTTTTTTTTTTTTTGTCTTGTGGAAGATAGACTATATATGTCATGCACAAAGCAAAAGAGAATCATCCCAAGGGACCTGCTTGAATGTAGCCCTGTCCTGTCACTGAAGTCAGTGAAGGTCACTGAACAGTGGCACAAGCTAATGTGATTTACAAATTCAACCATATACTCAAGCAAAAGGACAGGAGATAAGGAAAGCAGGTGTGGAATGTAGAGGAGGCATACAAGGGATAGAGGTAGAGACAGGAATGTGTAGATGGGAGGCAGGAGGACGATGCAAAGGTAAGGGGGAGAAGAAAGAGGAAGAGGAGAAAGGAAAAGGGTGGGGGAGGAAGAGGCACAGAGAAGTTAAATTATGTGGCCTGCAATTTGCCTATCACACACCTCGCTAGTACCATACAGGGCGAGACCCGCTGATCTGTGTCCTTAGGCCATGTAGGATTACCAGCCAGTCCTACTGCGAACCTCTCATGGAGCCTAGTGAGATGTGAGTGTCTCAACGTTTTCATTTTCATACAGCCTGGCTGCTGCAAGGGTCATTTAAAGAATGATTGTTTTGGCTGCTTATGAAAAAAAAAAAAAAAAAAAAGGGCTCTACTTAAATGTGCTGACATAGATTTTCAAAGGTAATTTAATTACATACAGTTTTCACATGAGATGCTACTCCATGAGACACAGTATGACAGCCTGGTTCCATCAGTAAGCATAGATCTACATTATCAAAGGAAGCCAGAGAAGGCCGCTGTTGGGCTCCTTTGTTGGCCGATGCGTATGGTCTCTCATTCTAGAAGCCGAGCCGCTCACCTGTAGTAGTTCCCTGGTGGGGGTCATAGGAGCTGTTCTCAGGCATGAGGACCCTGGATGGGGAGGCCCCAAGCTGAGGAAGCCCCAGGCGGAGCTCCTGAAAGGACAACCCCATCACTGGTGCCTGAGGAGCTTGCTTAATGCAAGTGAGGCTCCTGGGGTGCCGTGGGGTTCATTCTACTGTGCATTCCTGTCATTTCCCCAAGATGAGGAGACACTTAGCTCAGAAGGGTGCTTACAGATACTTTCCCAGTGCATTTTACAGCATTTAATTTTAATTTTTTTGGTTAAAGTGACTAATGAAATCCATTGCAAATTCATCCTGCTACTGAACAGATACTTAGAGACTATTTAGATGTCTTTTGTGTAAACCCCTTGAAATGGTGTCAAAGGAAACACATAGGCTTCATTTATCTCTGATTGGCTAAACTGAAAGGCTCAGCCCCCTGCCTTTGTGCTCATGAATATTGCCTATTAACCCCCAGAGGTGCCGCGTGAGCTGCTGTATTTAACCTAACTCTCCAAAAATAAGGGGATCGTGATTTCCTTTAAATGGTTACTTACACAGTAGATTGTCACAGGCATTAGTGCTTACTTGATTGCATTCAGCCGTTACTTTGGCAAGGGACTGACTGCATTAAATTAGCATCAAGCACAATGAATGGTAATTGCAAGACTGTCATTTCTACAAGTGCAAAATTAATGCATTCTGCAAATACCCGGTCCTTTGTATATACAGTCACAGGAAAATCACAGAGCCACGCTGTTCTGAGCAGAGAAACGCACTGTAATAGCACTGTTAATGTTCGATGGTACTATTCGGCAACAGTGTTCCTTTGCACCTTTGTTGTTGTCTCTTGCTTGTTCTTCAACCCTGTCTGATCTAATTTGTATGCTCATATTCTAGCCCTGCCAGACAGTGGCCTGGATGTACAGTGAATGCTGCGGAACAATTCTTTCTTCTCTGTGTGGCATCTTGTGTGAATAATGCCAGCATAAACAACCCTCCATGTAGTCATGAGAGTATGAATAGGCTACTTATGTAAAGCTTCTTATTAAGAGATACACCGACTGTTTACTGAAAACTTTACCCAAATGCTATACATTCGTTTAGTGAGCGAAGAGTGATTTGCATGCATTGCTAGTGCAGCTTAGGACGAGAGCCAGCTGCTCCTCTCCTCACCCTGGCTGTTTACGTGTGGGAGAGGAAGCCACAGACCAGCTGAAAGAATTTGTTGCTGTCATGTGGGATCGCCAGGGTAGATCCCAAATGCAAATATGTGTGTGCTTTGGGCCCTGATAGTCTGCTCATTGGATTTGTGGGATTTGCTGGGGATTCAAGGGCTCATTCAAGACTGGAAAACCCAGCAATACGAGACTCTCTAGGCTGACCGGCTGGCTGTGTGGTTTCAGCATGCTTAAGTTTTAGTTGCGTGAAAAAAATCTCTCCTGAAGTCGTCCTGTGTAAGAGTAGTGACAATGATGAGAATGACAATGGTTGACCAGAAGGACTTTCTTGCAACTACATCTTGGGCCCAACAACTGGTGGGAAGTGGGAGAACATGGAGACCCCAGGGCTGCACAGGCTGATTCACTTCAGCAATTCATCCATCCATCCATCTGTCCATCCATCCATCCATCCGTCTGTCCGTGCATCCATCCATCCATCCATCCATCCATCCATCCTTCCATCTGTCCATCCATCCATCCATCCATCCATCCAGCCCTCTGTCCATCCATCCATCCATCTATCCATCCGTCTGTCTGTCCACCCACCCACCCACCCACCCACCCATCTACTGGAAATCCTAATGTGGCCTGAGCCCCCTTTCCCAGGCCACTAACTTTATCACTCTCAGGATGTGATGAGGCTCCTTGCTTTATGCTGTATCACTAAGTGCCGGATTGAGGGGAAATTCTGTACCACACATAACTGCTTTCTTCTTAGTAAACAACAGAGACTAGTGAATAATTTGGGAAACATCCTCCCTGAGGTAGGAGAGGATTCCCATCACCTTATCTTCAGAGTAAAACATTCTTATTTCTGGGTGAGAAGTCTTTATGTAGGTGATTTGGGTTTAAGGAACGTCTATAAACCAATCTGGAAATAGATTTGGCCTTACCTTTGTTGCAGAATGTCCCATCATAGGCTGTGTTCGAGCAGTCGCAGGAGTAGCCGTGGTATTTTTCTATGCATTTGCCTCCATTTTCACAGTTGGTTCCATAACTCGTGCAGTGGCCTGAGCACCCAGACTTGAAGCCGGATGTGACTTTTGCCCTTTCCTCTAGGTCCAGGGTCACCCCGTTCATCCTTAAGGAGCGGATACAGCCTAGGAAGCCCTGCTGGCCTCCAGCGCCACCTGAGAATAACAGAAGGCATGGAGGTCAGGTAGAATGGCCTTTGATCACCGCTGTTTTCTTTCCTCAGGTTTGAACAACTGCTGCTAAGTGCATTAGTATTATCACTTTCAAGTTGGGCCTGTCTAAACAGAAGTAATTGAAGCCTCTCCCTTAGGCTGTAAAGCCTAATTAAAAGATGCTGTTTTCTGAGAAGCAATAAACTTGCTATAGAAATAAAATGTTTGGAGAGACACAATAATGGTAGAACCTGGTTTCCTATAGAAAAGAAGTTTGTAGAATCTTTAGCTTCTTTGTTCTTTAATCCCATAACATTCAGTTCTATAGCTTATCTATTGAAAGGAATATAACAAGGCAGAAAGACATGAATATATTAGCATAACTAACGAGTCAATTAGTTGGGAGGCCTAAATCCACTTGAAGTGTGGTTGTGTGTTTTGGTCCTTGTCATGCATGAAGTGCTTTGCTTTAAAGTTCCCATTAAGGGTACCCAGGACTTCTGGTTCAGGGTGGAGGAAGTCAAAATCAATTATTTCAGTGAAGTCAGTCACATCATATTTACTACTAGGTCAAGTTGGACTTCATTGTTTTTTGTCTTCATGTCACTGCAAGACATAGAGCAGAGCATCACGCTCATCACCTGAGGGCCATGAACATTAAAGTATTAAGATGGTCCTATCGTAGGTCATGGAAGCATTCATTGGAGGCGGATGTCACTGGGTCTACAATATCATTGCTGTGGTTTTTTAAAAGTAGCTGACATAAGAAGAGAAGCTCAGATTTTTTTTTTTTAAATGTGTGTCTATCTTAGATTAACAATTTTTCTGGAAACACATTCAAAATGAAGAGTAAGTAAAATTGCTGGCAGAAAAATCTGATGAGGATTTAGATAAAAGGTTTTGTTAATAGAAATAAAACCTGTTCCTCTTTTATTAGCAGCCATTACTAGGTACAGTATTGGGCACGTTATATGTGTTATGTTTCTGATCTTCACAGTAGCCTGCCAGTGTAAGTACATTTCGTATTATATCTATCACACAGATAAGCAAACTGAGACTTATAGAAGTTAATCATTTACTCAGGGGCTCAGGGTTCCCAATCAGCTAATTATATCAGATCTTATTCCCGAGCCTGTGGTTTTAAGTGACAAATGATGATCACCTCATACAGAGATGAGTTTGGTCCAGGGGCCCAATATGCGTATTTCTTGGAGGTATGGATTTATATGCATGTAAAAATGAGGCAGTCAGTTGAGTTAAAATTCAGGTAAGATATTTTGGCTGGGATTGGTTTTGATCACTTAATCAAAAGTGTACAACCTTCTAGGCTCATTAGATAGGACTGGCAGATCAAATGCTTTAGTGACAGGCATGGCTCAGCATCTCCTTAGGCCCGCAAATCCTCATCAGTGAAATGGCAAATGTTTTTTAAAACTTAAACTTTGCAGTTCTTTCATTGGGTGGGACACTGACTTGAATAATCATCCTCTAGGCAGCATTTTTTAAATAAGATGTTTGAATAGAGGATTAATTGAAAGGAGCCCAATCCCCTTTTGGAGCAAAGCTCTGAGCTACAAGATGGCAAAAGAAGCTACTGAAAACAACTACTTTGAAGGGTTTCCCACTCTGCCATCTGCCTGTCAGCCCAGCTTTGCACCTCTGTGCTGAAGAGACTTGGGGCCTTTGCCTGATTGGAAGAATTTCAATCCATTAGTCACTCTTTGTGTGTTAGAATTTCATTTTGGCTTCTATCATTTTAGCCAGTATGTTTTTTGTTCTTCCAATAAGGGTTTTCCAGAGGGTTTTTCATTACATAAATGCCTAGCTATTTGAATTTCCATCACTAGTCAATTAAGACAATTATATCCTATCCAAATGTGCTGAAATTTGTGAATAATTGATGTTAGATATTTTCTTTTTCTTTTGCCTGATTGTCAAAGTAAGAGTTTTTCATTGTGGAAACCATAAATATACTACTATGCAAAGTCAGAAGAGAACTGTAATGGGACTCAGACACAAGTACATTCATTTTTAGGGAACAACCTTTTCTACTGTTATCTATGAATACACATGTGCATAAAAATCTTAAGGGAAGAAATAGGATAATAGGATAACACACACATTGTTCTCAGAATTGCTTTTTGTACTTAGTGAATCATGAAACATTAACCAAACAATACATGTACAACCAGCATATCTTATTTAATATCTGTACAACATCTCTGTTTGGAAGTGCTACCATTTGTCTTGCCATTCCATTATCAATGGAGTGTTTTTTTTTTGTATTTAGGTCAGGGTCTACAGTGTCTGCAGGGTCTCACTACGTAGATCAGACTCATAGTGAGTCTCCTGTTTTCAGCTTCTCAAGCGCTGGGATTACAGGCACACACCAGACACCTAGTCTCAATCACCTTCTCAGCATGCCCCGGGGGCAGGGGCAGCATGGCACCCTGGAGACTGAACCCTGGCCACCGTATCAATGAAGTTTTTTTGGTGGAACTGGGGATTGAACTCAGGTCCTTGTGCTTGCCAGGGAAGCACTTATTCCACTGAGCCATCTCCCCAGCCCTGTATCAATGAAGTTTTAAGCTTTTGCAAATTTCCACTTTCTATGACATTATATTAATATGGTCCTTGTAAAATATCTTGGCTCATTGTCCAGTTTTTTTTTTTTAAATTGGTCTCTTAGAATTGATCACACTTTTCAGTGTAACTGCTGAGTATGAGTTGTGTATATTTCAAAGGCAACTGAAATATATTTTCCCGTAAGAAGAATTTTACCAATTGGGTATGAAATGAATATCTTTTCCACACTTGTTCTATTAGTGGGTATCGTCCTTTTGAATTTGTTAATCCAAATGAGTGAACATAAAAGTTTACTATTTTAATTTGCTTTGCTTCAAATACTAAGAGTTGAATCATTTTTATATTTTCATTGTTCTTATTTTTGAATCATTTTTTGCAATCTTTGATTTTTGGGGGAATAGGAGGAGGTGTATCTTTTATTGCTTGATAACTGTATTGTGAACATTATTCTTTGTTCTGAATCTTGTCAGTCTGTGTGTTCGAATTTTCAGATGTTTGAATTTTGCAATGACAGTTGCACGTGGTTCTGTGGTCATGGGGTCTCAGTTTCTTCCTATTCTACTGGCCCTAGCCCTTGATTTACATAGTTTCCCTTTGTGCTTGTGTCTTGTCTGTCTTTCTATAAATAATTCTGTTTCTCCTAAGTTTTCTTTCCTTTTCTGTGTTCATTGTGAAGTCTTTTTATATTTAACTGCCATAAATTAGGATTATAGTCAAAATAGTTTTTGCTCTACCAATTAAATTTAAAATTTTTACTGCCCTTTCTTAATTTATAAAGCAGTAGGTGAAATCCTATTTGTCTCTGTATAAAATAAAGACTGAATAAATTGAGCTCTTTTCTTTCTTAGGTGGCCCCCTGGTTTATTAAAATGGCCCAGTGAGCTGGAAAGTATTTTTCCTGATCTAGTTGATTGTGAAAAAAAATTGACCCTGGAAATGGCTATTATATATTACATGAAAGATTTTAATGACAGCAAAAATTGTTTGAGTTAAACTCATTGCTTTGTACAACTCTCTCTTGGTGACAAGTGTCATAAGTTTAAATTATAGGTCTTCAAGCAAAACTGCTATTTAACCTTTGTTAATTAGAAAATCAACACATTGTCATTGGAGAGAGCCCCCTACCACGCAAGGGCTTCCTGCACATTAGGCAGACCTGTGATAATTACTGCAGGTGAGATGTGAGTGTAATTTGTATACCATTTTTCATGGGGAAAGCTATGCAAGTGTTACAATTAAAGATTAATGATGAAGATGTTATGTCTATCTGAAATGAATAATACAACCATCAAATGCAGACAAGAATAGGATAATAGGTGCTGTATTAAACAAACAAAAAAAACACCATGAGAATAATGATCTCAAGGTCAATGACCTCGAGTGAAAAATACACTGTCCTCAAACTCAGAGCTTAATAGTATTCCAAGGAGGTAACTTTAGTCCCAGAATACCTTTGCCCCAACAGACTGGTCACTCATTTGCTATAGGAAAAAAAAATTACATCAAAGCTCACACAGGAACTGTTAATTTTTGTATGTTTGTATCATTACCATGAAAAGTCTCTGCTTTTGTAGAGCTTGTAATCTTATGGGGGAAAGAGAAATTGAACAATGAACTCAAATATGTCCTGTCCTAGGAGGCAGTAACCACTATGGGAAAGTAAAGTCAAGCAGCACTAAGTGGGATGTGGAGGTGGAATGAAGAGGTTGTGATTTTAAGTAGAGCAGTTAGGGTGGGCCCCGCTGACAGAGGACAGAGAGGATGGATGAGCCAGTGCATGGAGGAGGGAGGCCTGCCTGACAAAGAGGCAAGGGAGCGCTGTCTGTAGGTGAGGAAGGCAGATGGGGCTGGGAGAGGAGTGCGGTGGGAGCAATTGCAGGGTCCTTGGAAGAGCAAAGCTGGTTGCTTCAGAAGCTTCTGGAAAAGGCATTTCTACAATGACAGCCAAGGACTTGCTCCATGTCCACAGTGTGATCACCAACAGCCACGTTAAGATGCAGGGGACACTTAGATGCTTGGCACGGCGTAAGCAGGGCTGAAGGAAGCATCGGTTGTGGCTGAGAGCTCCACATGTGGGCACTGGGGTTGAGGCTCACTGCCCGTGTGGCCTCCCTGGATTCCCATGGGTCTAGGTATCCTTGGCTGTGACATCAGTAGAACTGTACCCTCCATGCAGGGCCATGTTGACAGCAGGCGATAATCTAGTTAATGGTAGATGTGATTATTGTTACTATGATCGAGTATAAGAACAACAAAGGCACAGAACTAAAATAAGTTGAATATGGCTAAGAGGATGAATGATATCATGAGTCCCATGGGTTGAACAGTGTCCACCCTACTTAATTCTAGTGGAAGTCCTAACCCCCAATATGACTGTATTTGGGTGATATGGAGTCTTTACAGACATAGCAAGGATAAACACAATTATAAGGGTGAGACCCAATATAATTGTCATTGTTGTCCTTGTAAGGAGAGGAAGAGACCAGGGAAAGGACCATGTGAAACTGTAGGAAGAGGACAGTGGTCTGAAAGCCAAAGAAATCAGCCTGTGGACATCTTGGCCTTGGACCTCCAAAGGTCTCACCTCTTCCAGAACTGTGAGAAAATATCTCTCATTACAACTACCCAGCGTACGGTATTTTGTCATGGCTGTCCAAGCAGAGAAAAGGTAGCTGACGTCAACTAGCCTGAGAGAATGCACTATTTCATTTTATATTTTTGGTTCCAAGAATCAAACTCATGACGCACTTGCCAGGCAGGCGCTGTGCTGCGGAGCTACATCCCAGCCCTGTGCTATTTCTTAGACAGCATAGAGCTAGGGCGGGACCTGAAAGAGTGTGGTGCCAACCACCCACTTCTGGCTCATATCCAAAGTGTAGATTACTTACAAGTACTTCAGGCCATTTCAGTGCAAATCCAAGCTTGAAATACATCAGCTTAGCACTGTTTAAATATTTCTCTTACAAATATCTTTTTATTCACTTGCATATGGTGTCCTGCTGGTGAATTCTCTTACATTTGAAGCAAAGTAAGCATCTTTGTGCTGGTAACATCACTCCCCTTTTCTGTTTCACTGTCTTTCAGGTCTGTCCTTTAAAAGATTTATTTAAAATAACAATATCTAGTTGCTTTTGATGCAGAATCAAGACTCTTAGGGGTTGATATTCACCCAGCATGCTGTTCTTGCCACCCTAGAATCGAGATTTTATGCAGTCCTGTGGGGCTGTTATTTGAAGGTTAGTGCTGGGCTGGTGGATCTGGAGGGAATCAGATCTGGATCTGGTGGCCAAGTCACTGTGGATGTGTGGGCTTTCTGTGGCCAAGAAGGTAGAGGAAAAGAATAGTAACTAAGACACAGCTTGGTATCTTTTAGTTACTTTTTAAATTTCTGGGACAAAATACTCAACACTCAAAACTTAAAGGAGTTTATTTTGGTTCATATTTTGTGTCTATTGTTGGGTGTCTTCACGGGCAGTGAGGCATGGTAGAGGGGTTTGGCGGAGGAAATCTGCTCACCTCAGGGTGTCTGGGAAGTGGCATATGAAAGGAGGAGCCAGGGAGGGAGAGGTGCCCTGCCAGGCCATGCCCCTGACAGGCCACACCCCCACTGACCCACCTCTTCCCATAGACCATGCTTCTCAACACCAAGACATCTGTAGTGCCCCTACCCTATTTACCTTCCACAGACCTGTGCCTCTCAATGCATGAGGCTTTGCGGGGTACCTGGATGGTCACCACAACACCTGGGAATTGAGGCAAAGGGAATCCGTAGACTGAGGCAAAGGAGAGAACACTGGAGAAGCATTCTGAGGTCAGCATTTCAAGGATGGTAAAGGTTGCAAATGTTAAATTGGAGCAGGAGGGGGGCCGGGGAGATGGCTTAGTGGAATAAGGGCTTCCCTGGCAAGTGCAAGGGCCTGAGTTCAATCCCCAGTTCTGAAAAAAAAAAAAAAGTGGCAGGAGGTTAAGGAAAATGGGACAATAGTAAGAGGCTGTTGGATTTTTCTTTTCTTTTCTTTTTTTTCTTTTTTTCTTTTTTTTTTTTTTTTTGAGACAGGGTCTCACTATACAGTTTGGCTAGCCTCGTGCTTATTTTGTAGACCTTAGGCTGGTCTCAAATTCTCAGTGATCCTCCTATCTCAATCTCCTGAGTACTGGGATTTGGTTATTTTTTTTAGAGAAATACTTCAATGCAATAGTAAGAAGCTGATTATTGAGGGAATAGATTTAGCTGGTGTGGTCACACCCCTGATCTAAGAATCAGTCACAGCAAAAGATAGCTGTCCACTGTCTGAAGGGAAGAGAGACTTTGAATCTCTCTCTCTCTCTCTCTCTCTCTCTCTCTCTCTCTGTCTGTCTTTTTCCTCTCCCTCTCTTTCTTTCTCCTCTCTCTCTCTCCTCTTTTTTTCTCCTCTGTCTCTGTCTCTGCTTCTGTCTCTGTCCCTCTGTCTCTCTGTCTCTCCGCCTCTCTGTCTGTCTGTCTCTCTGTGGTGGGGGGTGGGATGGACACAGGATAGAGTAGACAAAGATGTCAATGCTGGACACACAGAATCTGCATATAGTCTAGTCGTAGACCTACACAAACAGATTTCAAAAACATAAGGCTGAGTGAAAAGAGTAAGAAACAGAATGAGGTTTGTGGTACAACATTATGTCTACAAAGTATGTCACTCAGAAAGCAGCGCTATGAATTTTCTAGAACATATGTAGATTTTTGAACAAGTATGTAGAGGGTAGAATTACAAGGTCAAGCATGAAACACATAAAATACAGTCAGGCGGATGCTACCGTTGAAGGGAGAATAAGATCGGGAATGGTTGAAAAAAAAAGAAGGAAATAATAAAGTAAAATTAAAACAAACAGGGAATGTTTTCAGGGCTTGACTACAGGGCCCTGCGATGAAGAGGAGACTGGGATTCTTTACATCAGGGGCCTGGTGAGGGGCAGGAGAGAAGGAACTGGTTGGTGGGAAAGCCATCAGTCCCAGTTGCCTGAGGGCAGCACTAATAAAAACAGGGAACTACAAACTACTATGGGACTGAGTACTTATTCCTTCAACAGTTGTGTCATTTACACTAAAATTTTCTTTTACAACTTTTCCTATGTGACAGTTGCCAATTTATCCTCAGGAAGTTTGGCTAAGTCACTTGGAAGAATAAAAAAATCCATGCAATACATTATTTGATAAACGTATTGAAAATTTTTTTTCCATATTGGTTGCAAAATTTGTGCCTCCATTGTAACACGCCCCTTCTGGGTCAGACTGTCCAGCTTCCATGAAACAGTCAGAGTGGGAGACGAGAGTCCCTGAAGTATTTGCTTTCGTGGTTCTGAGCTGCTCTGTGCAGTGGCTGGACCATAGGGCTGGCTCCTGACTTTGGGTTCAAACCATCCCACTACTGGTTTCTTCACATCTAACCACTGCCTTAGAAACGAGTAGCTCAGCTCCTGTGGATCAGTAGGCATGAACAGGCTGCCTTCTACTGGAGGGCTCAGAAGGCCTCAGAGCTACGCCAAGCTGAGTCTTAGAGCACCCTTCATTCCTCTTTTCCTTGTGTTCAGGACCCATCAGTTCTACCTCTGCAGCATAACCAGAGTCCCAGCACCTCCTACCACTGTCACTGAAGCCACCCCAGTGTAAGGCACATGTCTCTCATTTGTCTGCTCTAATGGCCTGCTAACTGGGCTTCATCCTTCCATCCCTGCCCCACAACCTTCCCCAGCACAGCCAGCCATGTCATGTTAGCAAAGAACAGCTTATTTTGTTAGTCTGTGAATGAGGCAGCCAGGTAGGGAATGGGCTGGAGACAGAGTTGGGTTACCAGCCATACTGATGGGACTGAAATAAGAAAAGACAGTGAGCTAGGACTTTGGACCAAGGACAAAGTTCCTTGGGTGACTGGAAAATCAGCCCCTTCCTGACTGAGTACTGCTTTGTTTTGTCACATTTTTCCCCCAGTGTTGCAGGTTGATCCCCATGCTGGTGATGGTAATTTGATTTATTTTTTTCTGGAAAGCTTCTATGCATGGTAAATATATTAGCATCCAATAAAATTTGTATATTTTTCTGCTCTTAAAAAGGTACATCACTGATTTGATTATGTTGGGAACATATCAATAAAAGGGGCAAAACCCCTGCCTGTCATCATTTGCTTCAAGTGTTAGAACTCTCACTGCAATACACACAGGTGGCCTTGCAAGAAGTAATCAGTTTTGAGCATGAAAGGGTCAGGGACAAGAAACACAAGAGGCAAGTACTGGTGCTGAAGGGCTGGCTGTGTCTGCGGCAGGGATGAGGCTGGTGCAGCTGACTTTTGTCGAGCTGCTGTTCTGAAAGGAAAGTGGCTGGGCCAACTCAGAAACATGGTCATTGGTGAACAGCTGGGAAGGAATATATAT
>NW_004524603.1:7487382-7495230 GCF_000260255.1 Octodon degus
ACTTGCCAGGCAAGCACTTATTCCACTGAGCTATCTCCCCAGCCAGGAATAGATATTTTGCACGAGAGCTTCTGTAATTCCTTTGTACTTTTGCTTTGCATAAGTTTACTTAATTTATTTAGTTTTTTTAAACTAGATTTTTATCTAACAAATAATTCTTTTTAAAATTTTTTGCTTCTAGCAATAGTTTCTGATCATGACATCATTCCTCATCTCTACCTGGAAATAAAGCAGAGACCAGTCAATTGCCCAGGCTTAGGGCAGAAACTTTATATTAGGATTCCAGGCAATATCTCAGTTACTGCCAAATGGACACGACCTCAATTTGGTATCAGGGAGATAGAAAACTATATTCAGGGTCCAGACTGATCTGAAAGGCTGTCTTTCATAATATTCTGACTTTCTCGGTGACATTTTTTGGGTGCCTGTCATGCCTGATTTCTGTCTACGATACTTAGTGGAAGTGCTATTCTCAAAGATGGTAAAAATCATCAAGCTTTAAGAAAAGAATTTTGGGGAAAGACTATATGCAATGAATATGCTCTTGCTTTGGAAATGGGGTGATCTAGTTTTGACTATGAATATTAATTCTGAGAATTAGCAAAAATATGCAATTAACTTATTCTTTTGCTTAATTGTTTGCTCATCAAACATTCATGGAGAATCCAGGGCCAGTGGTTGGCTGGGCCCTGCTGTTGTTAATCCCTGTGGTCATGTAGGTTACCTCACAGTGTGGTACAGGGACACAGGAGTACAGGGACACACCACGAGTCCTAGAGAGAATTGAACATGGTGAATGAGCAACTACCTTAGGATGTATGGACAGGCAAAGTCTCTATAAGGAAGAAATAGAAGCTGGGAAGAATGACAGGAAGGGATGTGGTGGTGCATGCCTATAATTCCAGCACTCAGGAGGCTGAGGCAGGAGGGTCACCATGAATTTGAGGCTTGCTTGGGCTACATAATGAGTTCAAGATCAGCCTGAACTATAATGGTGAGACCCACCATAAAATAAGAAAAAACAACCATGCATATGTTTCACCAGGTGTGGTGGCATATACCTGTAGTCTCAGCACTGATGAAACAGGAGGATCACTGTGAATTTGAGGCCAGCCTAGGTTATATAGTGAATTCAACGTCACCCTGAACTATAGCAAGAGCCCGACTTTTTTTTTTTTTTTTTAAAAAAAAAAGAATGACAGGAAACCAGTCTTGCTCCTGTCTGGGGAGGAACCTCAAGCTGTGGGAACACCCGACACAAATGTGATAAGGCAGAGGCAAATTCCAGGAAGCAGCCCAGCTGTGGAGATCAGTTAGGCACTGGGGGTGACAGCCTAAGCCAGAAAAATGGTGGCTTTGATGAGGGTGGGACCCGCACCTGTGGAAGGCATGGACACCTTCCAGCAGTGTCTTGAGGCAGAGTCACAGAACAACACGCTGCTGGATGACGACTGGTGGGAGCTAGAGAAGACAGAGAGGAAGCAGAGACATCGGGGTGACTCCAAAGTTTGGCCTTGACTGAAAATGGGTGGAGGTCATGTCATGTACTAAGCTGGAGAAGAGAGGAAGGCTTGGTGGCACCCTGGCACTTTGTGATCAAGAAGAGGAGGTGAACTCAGGAGAAGCCAAAGCAGCATCCAGGGAGGCAGGAGGAAAAGCAGGAGGTATTCTGCCTTGGGCTCCATGGGCAGCAGAATTTGAAGGGGACACATGGAAGACTGCTGAGGGGCCAAGGCAGAAAGATGGGAAGAATGCGGTGTAGGCTCAAGGCCCGTGTTGGCTGGGACAATCATTTACTATAGGCGGCCAAGCAAGAGAGAAATTAATGTATGGTCAGAGAGGGACTGGGTTTTCAAGGAAGTCAACAGGACAGCAGAGACAGAATTGTGGCTGGAGGGCATCTGCTGGTGGCCAGGCCTTGGGATGAAGATGCAATGGCCAGGTCAATGTGCCGCTCTAAGGGAGAAGCAGTAACTGGAGATTATACTGTACTTAGCACTGTGTGGCCCAGCAAAGTCCAGATAGGCACCAGTTGCCCAGCTGGGCAAGCAGGATGTCTGGACCCACCCCTTCCCCAAAATGTCTTTCTTCTTCCCATGTTCCCTTGTATCGCAATCCATTTCCCTATGGTTCAAGATTAGAAATAATCTTGACTTGTATTTCTGTGGATTGATTGTAGTTTTTGACACACATTGTTCCCATTTTGTAACTTTACTATCTTCATTACCCCTGACAAAGGCCTCAGGGCCATCCCACTGGAGACTGCCTCCTGGAAATCCAGGGCCGTTCTTCTCTCCTTGTTTCCAATAAAATTTTTCTGACTTTTTCCTTTGGTTCCCAACATCATTCCTTGCTCCTGTGGGACCAGAGTCAGCACGTTTGATGCCTAACAAGTCAGGGGTTATGGTTCTCCTTTATCACTTGGTAAAGGTTTTCTCACAAAAGCTATACAGAAGGAAGAGAGGTAGGGATGGAATGATGCAAGGAAGGATGGAAGAAAGGAAAGACTGAAGGAGCAATAGAAGGGAGAGAAATAAAGGAAGAAAGGTGAAGGAGGAAAGGAGGAGGGGAGCACACTTGCGAGTGAGCAAGAGAGGGTTTATTTCCATTTCATGTCAATGCTCAAGTCTGGAGTCCCACTGTAGAGAACAGTGGCTTTGCTTGCTGACCGGCCCTTTGTGTCTGACAGGAGCCCCGTGAGCTAAGGTCTTTGCACTTGGTCCTTGGTAATCCACACAACCCCTGCCAGGCCTGCGCTGGCCCGGCCCGACCTCCGTGCCCTCTGCCACATTCTCTATGGCTGATCAAGAGCAGTGTTTTCCTGCAGGGTTGTGTGTCTTGGCTGCGACAGATTTTTCTGTGCACTGTGGGAAGCTCTCTGAGTAGCCTGTAGCTACCGCCTATTCTCTACACTTTCCTAAATGTCCCCCTTGACCACAGTTGTCATCCCAAAGGAGGGGACCTGGTACACACTGAGCAAGATCATCTTACCATTCCTCTCAGCTTGGCCAAACTTTAGACAGCTTTCTTCCTAACCTTAGGCCCCTGACCTCTATTTTAATATTTACTTGAAGAAATTTGTAGTAATTCTTAATTCTCTGACCTTTTGAGATGTAAATATTTTTTCAAGCCTTTTGGGGAGAGATTTACAACCCAGGAATATCTTGGTCTGGGGCCTGGAAGCCATTCTTTGAAATGAAAACATCAGGGCAGACAGCTCTGCTTTCCCAGGCTCCATGGGAAGGGGAAGCCTAACTTCCTGAGGGCATTGTCCACCTCATCCCTACTCCCAATCCCCAATTCCTTCTCTCTTGAAGATCCAGGAAGTTTTACTTTCTCTTTGAGCAGGCCCTCCTATTCCAGCTCTCAAAGCCTTTCCTACACACACGCGCAATGTCAGTTACTGGGGAGGTGGAGGTTGGTGGGTGGATCGATCTCAAGTTTGAGCCCAGCCTGGGCAATTTAGTGAGATCCTATCTCAGAATAAAAAATGACAAAGTGCTGGGATGTAACCCCATGCAGAGTTCAATCCCCAGTGCAAAACCAAAATGAAACAAAACAAGTGTTCTGATGTGTCCTTTAGCACACACACAAAAAAAGCCTACAACCCTGACAACAACTGACTCTCCCACTGTTGGCTGGAGCGAGGTTGGGCCGGGGCTGAGTTCTGGTCTCTGTTCCCTGCTGCAGTCACCTTGTGCGAACCCTTCCTGCTTGCTGCACGTTGTGCAGTGTGATTTCTACGTGCGCCGGATGCACAGGTCAGCGCTGCATCTCTGCCAGGAGACTCACCAGCATCCAGCCCCGTCTTGTCTCTTGCTGGGGGTGCGGCCTTTCATGAATTAACTCATCTGTAGCTTCAGCTGCTTCCCTGTGTAAGCACAGCAGGACCTCTCTGTGCTATCTACATCTGCTGCACAGGGTTGTGTGGCTTGAAGCAGGTCAAGCAGGTGATGCATTTGACCTTGACATGCCACCTTGGGCATCGCAGCCAGTGCTTCCGTGGTTGCAGCTGAGTCTGGCTTGCAGGAAATGGGGGCGAGCATGCATTTTTTATTACCATCCCAGCAATTTAGATTCATATATATATATATTTATTGCAAACTTCTTAGCTATGGGAAATGGCATTTGATTCAGCCACACACTCGGGAGTGTTTCCTGCCTAGAATTCCAGTTTTCTCTTCTCTATGCCCGTGCTGACTTTCTCTGCTCTGTCAGCCGCCTGGCATTTCAGATGGCACAGAAGTATCCAACGGTGACTTTGCAATGCCAAGGGTTTGAGGAGCAGCTGATCAAGCAAGCTGGATTATTGAGTTGGAGCAATCTGGGCGTTTGTCTGGGGCTGCCAGCCAAGCTTAGCTCCTGGACTGATCCTAGCACTCTGCAGTCTTTATTTGGCTCTATGGCCATTTAAGTCCTTATTCCACAAATGCAGGTAGTCACCAGGTGAGAGAGGGCTGGGTCTGTTGGACAGACAGACAGACAGACAGTCAGGCAGGCAGGCAGCCAGAGGAGGAGGAGCAGCTTCCTGGCTCCCTGGTCTCTGAGTGGTTCTCGCATTGAGTCTCCAGTCACAGAAGAACTTGAGGGACTGGGAATGACCTTTCAGCTCTTTGGAGTGCCATGGTGCCCAGAAGGGACAACATTGTTAGCCACTGAAAGGATTCCAGAAGCAGCCAGAGCCAAGTGAGTTGAGCTGGCCCTTTGTCATTTGCTATGGAGACCTAACCTTGCTTCTCAGAGGCTACTGTGAAGTTGGACACCATCCTGAAGTGCTCTTTAGGTCCCTGACCTCCTTAAAGGACCACCAAAGAACATTCCATGCTCTGGCCTATGTCCACAGAGCTAAGAGCAGACCCCAGGTCAACCCCTGCCCTGCCCAGCTTGCTCCGCATCTTCTATGGCTCCCACTTGCCAGCTCCTACGCTGGCAGATGGCCTCCAGGCTGGGGCTGGCCAGATACCTTCCTCCTCACAGGCTGCCCCAGCGGCCAGGGCTCCAGACTCCCCGAGTGTCTCCGAGCCAGAGGGCTTGTGCTCAGGCCAGCCTGGCATCGCTGCTGCTTCGATGTTGGCCACGAGTGTGCTTGCTGCTCCACCCTCCGAGAAATCCTGCCCATGCTGCCACGGGAAGCTCAGTTCTGGTGCATGCCTGGCTGTGGATCAGGTCACTGTGTGGCATAAATGCCTCTGCTGGGCCATCCAGGAGCCTGACATATCCCAGGAGCTCATTTTGGATCATTGTTGCAGCGTTCTAAAGACAAATACCAGCAACTGCTTTTCCTTGCAACGTCACTTTTGATTTTTAAATCTGTTTGTTACTTTTCTACTAGATCAGTATCATGGTTGGCATTTTGTGACCTCTCCATGACCTTGGAAGTTAGCCTTGGTGTTGGCCCTTTTTCTAGCTCTACCTTAGATGGAGGTGGAGAAGCATGCCTTTTGGGTGTTTTTAGCCACTTTGAAAGTGGAGATGGGGCTTGAATTCACTAACACAGGTCATCTTCATGAGTGGAGGAGGCCCTGCCCAGGATCCGAGCTGTGGACAGATCTGAGGAATATTTTCAGACTGTCTTGATTTTAAGTTGTGTCAAAATCCTTCTCTAAAACCTCCAATGGAGCCCATGGCTTCCGCTGCCACCTGCTCAGCTGCAGACAATGACCCTGGTGCGATGCTTTCTAAGGGACCCTTCCTTGTTTCCCACCAACTGTGGGAAAGCCTGACATCCTTCCTTGCTGCTCTGTGGCCACTGAAGGAGGCAAGCAAGACCCTTGATGAGCAAAGACTCTAGGCCAAGTCCTCTGCTGAGTGGTTTTTATGGAACTGCTCATTTCACCCTCAATTATAGAAGCGGTATTCTTACTAAATGCCAAAACATTAGGAATTTATCAGTGGTCTCCAATTTGGCAAATGGGAGAGGTAGGATTCACAGCTCACTTCTAGGTAGCACATAGCCCTGTGGAAATGTTGGCTATGGGGCAGCCCAGGTCTTCTTCAACCATCACCAAGTACAGAATTATAACCATGTAATGGAAAAAATTCTGAGGAAAACTCAACTCCTCTACTGGACCTAAGGTGAGAAAAGATACAGAGAGAGGGGAAGAGGACATGATTGATCAAAAACACTTTCGTTGGAGTTGAACTGAGACCGATACCCCAATTTCCCACAAGCATGAGCAATAGTTCAAGATAATTGATTTCAGTACTCATAGCTGTCGCCTTCTCTGCCCCACTCCCGTCTGCCCTCCTGGAGTGGACTTCACTGTAGAGCAGCGTTTCTGGTTGGCTTGTGTCTTGGGCTTTCCCGTCATGCCCACTGCCCGGGTAATCAGAGACCAGAACCTGGAAGCCGAGACCGACCCTTTATTACTGGGTGAGGAGAACTGGCTGAATGGTCACGTCTGCTCCCTGTTTCAAAACCTCTTTCTGAGAATGGTCTCACTATTGTTGAATCCAAAGAATATTTTTCCTAGCTTTTTATTTTTAAACCAAGGCCCATAATGTTCCTTATGGTTATCTTTTCCATAAAACCTGCTCCTGTGACATCTCCTTCTCCTAATTCTCTGTCATGTGTGCCTTCCATTTCTCTTCATCCTTTCTCCTGAAACACTCTTTCAATGTCTAGACCTTAAATTTTCTTGGTTTGTAGAAATTTGACTTTAGCTCTGTGCTTTTTAAAAAATACATTACTCTTAGGTTGTTTTCTTTAAATGGATCAATATTCCCTCTAAGATACATACTCCTCTTTGTTTTACAACCTCACTATCTCTCCAACGTTAAGACAATGACAGGGATTGGCAGAAAGAAAACTAAAGCTGGAGCTCTGTGTCCAGAGCAAAGTCAAGAAAAGGATGAGCCGAGCTGTGAAGAGTCAGGAGCTATGACAAATATCACATGGAAGGGACTCAGCGGGAGGTGGTGTCAGCCGGATTTAAGAAAAGGCTTGTTGTAGGTAACCTGGGAAAGATATATGGAAGGTGAGACATTGATCCACGGAGTTTAGGAAGAATCAATGGGCTCCATATTTAGGTTTTTAAAAATTATGTGTGAAAAACTACAGTGGTACCTTGGTTCATGAACTACAGTGGTACCTTACCTTGGTTCATGAACTACAGTGGTACCTTGGTTCACGAACTGAGTTTATTTTATGGTTCTGGGGAAGGCGGTTGCAGTGTGTTTGTCGCCTGATACTGAGTTCACAAATGGAAACTCAATTTTGCGGCTGCTTCTGTTCTAGAACCCAACTGTTCATGAACAGAAGTGCTCTTGAACCAAGGTGTTACTGTCCTTGTAGTTTTATGATCCTTGACTAGAGGGCAGGCTTTGGAAACTGCGGGGTCCCCACCGAGACCCGAGAGTATCTTATTTCAAAATCTCCAGTCTTTTGTGGCTCCTGGCTGTTGGGGATTGATAATACTTCAGTCCTCTCTTTCCAAAGCTCCTCTCTATTCTGTGCTTTGCATGCATCACAGGAAAACAATGGACACTTAATGTAATCTTTCTTTTTGTGATTTTTTCCTAATGCTTTTCAGGAATCCCAACATAACCAGGAAAGGAAAGCCCTGTGGGAGCTCTGGCCCTTGTCACCAGAACCCAGTGCCTGGTGGGCTGCGCCCTAAGGGTGGGGCTGGTGCTATGAATATGAACAGCAACACATCACTCAGTTTTCCCGACCACAGCCCAGTGAGTTGGCCAAAGGCCCCTCCCCCAGTCCAGTGGGTACGCTAAGGCAGTGCATGCCACACAGCCCTTCATGCCTACTTTCTTTTCATTCAATAGAGAAAAAGTTTCCAATTTCCTAAACTATGAATATTTGGGAAAGCAAACCGAAAGACTCCACCAGCCAGG
>NW_004524603.1:7495630-7497609 GCF_000260255.1 Octodon degus
GACTACCATTTCAGAAAAACCTGAACAAGGACAGTTCATTTTCTTCCCCCCTTCTTATAAATGCAAGCAAACTTGAATTTAGAGAGTTCCTTCCCTCCTTCCCTCCCTCCCTTTCTTTCTCCCTTCTCTGGTTTCCTTCCTTCTTCACATTCCTAAGTACCCTGCATGATTAAATAATTTGTTATATTTTAAAACAATCATATAAAATGGCAGACAGACAGAGATCCCTGAGAGTTGTCCCACCTTACATTTTGGCTTTGTAGTGGAGGACCATGAGCCTGAGAGGAAGGGATGTGGAGCCAGGTCTGATTCTCCTGGGTCCTTTCCTTGCTCTTTTCTGTCTTAGAGAGATGACAAGAGATCTAGACATTTGCTTTGGGAAGGATCTCTATCAATACCTTCTGTTGTTTTTTTTTTTTTTTCTTTTTCTTTTGTTTTATTTGCATTGTGAAGCTTCTTAAAACCAGTGGATCAAAGACTTGACTGTTCGTTACAGTTTGTAACTACATGTCCCCCCACCCCCCAAACCTCATTCAGTCACAGATGAGGCTTTTTGGAGATAACTGGATTTAGAATCTGGGGATGGGTTTCAGAGTGTGAAACTGGGACTAAGGGTGTGTGGTACTGAATTAGTCCACTGATTGGAATTAGTGTAGCTCTGGGTGAGGCTTAATGGATACAGTGAAGACAGGAGCCCCATCGTGGGTGTGGGTGATGCCACTCACAAGGCTTACAGCCTGGATGGGAAAAAGAGGAAAGGGAGGATTTCTCCTTCGCTTCACCACCGCTGCATCATGCCTGCTTGCCATCGGTACTTCCCATGCCCATCTGCCATGCTGCCCAGCTGTGGAGCCACCTTACTATGGGCTGAAACCTGTTTAAACCTTTCCTCCATTAACTTGTGGGTGTCAGGTATTTTGGCCGAGCAGCAAAAAAATAACTAAGACACCATCTTTCCAATACTCACCAACAAACAGCTGGCTGTAGAGTTCTAGGCGTGTGTGACCTTCGGTCGGTGCCTTGCGGATCTGCTGGGGAAGCCGGTCCACCTGGAGACTGGCCTGCTTGACGTTCCGCTCTGCGGTGACCCGGTGCCACTGGTCATCGTTGAGCGGGGAGGGTGACCTCACTACGATCTCCACTGGTCCATTCCCAACATCAAATGAGAAGGACACTTCTGTGGCGGCTGGAGGAGCAGAGAGCGGGAAAGATGTGTGAGGATGGTTACCAAAGAGCAGCAAGTCATAGGGGAAAGACAAAGAAGGGAGAGAAAGGCAACCTTTTCAGGCTTCTGGTACAAGGGTGCATGGAGAAAGCGTTTGGAGAACTTCAACCATTACGCATCACCACTAAACAAGGGGAGGAACATAAATTGCTACTGGGGGTCTCTGTGCCAGTATATTACTTAATCTTTCATAGCCTTCCAACAAGTTGTCCTCCTTGATTCTCTTTCAATAGGGAAACAGAAGCCTAGGGAAGGTGACGGCACCAGGACCCGGATGTTGAATGTCAAGGGAATTTTGGAACATTTGGCGGAGCTTTTGATCGGATCTGGAACAGGTTCTGGTGTTCTCCAAAGTTCTCTAGGAAATGTTAACAGCTAGAGCAGAGAACCACGGCTCTGGGGGAACTGCTAGACCTTTAGTCTGTTGAGTTTGGAGAGTTAATGACTTAGTCACTGAAGCAGTGACGGTGACTTGTATCTTGGACCACTTGTGGCTGTCCTGGAAGTCGCACAACATCCTTACGGCAAAACCCCTTTGTGGGTTGTGTGTTGCACACCTGGCTGGTCCCCAGCTTGGATGGTGGATCCTTCACATAACTTCCCCTCCAGCACTGACCACAAATCATTCCGTTCTTTTTCTTTTTCTTTTTTTTTTTAAAACTTCTGATTTTTATTTTTTTTGTTTTTTTTTGTTGTTTTTTTTCCCACAGTTTTATTGATAAACAGATAGCAATGAGACAGTTTCAAATCAAAT
>NW_004524603.1:7501023-7531426 GCF_000260255.1 Octodon degus
CCCCCTGAAAGATGCATTAACTTTATTGAGCTACAGGGATGTTAGCTGTAGAAGCCAGTTTAATCAGCATAATTGTACTAAGGAATTTTGATCCTTTGTATCATTAGGAAGAGAACTTTAATGTTGATGGTAGTGGTAATACCCTGTACACTCCAGGAAAATACCTGCAGAGCCTCACCTTGGGGTCACTGGGACAGGCTTTAGCACACAGGCTGCTGACTGCTGTCATGGGTTTTTGGAATTATGACCAGAACACAGGTGGATAATGGGGTGACTCATGCACCGAGTGATCTTTCTGTGCAGTTTGGATACAGTTGATGGGGGAAAAGGTGGCCTTGGTTTAAGATTAAATCTGCTTTCATCTCGCAGCACTGTGTCCTGGAAGGTGCATCTTTAAATGTAAGTTGTCAGAACAGCAAGAGAACAAGGGAGTCGGGGCCCAGCAGAAAAATTGTTTCAATTTAAAGGCATCAACTGCCACCAGGGAGCTAGAATTTAGGGATAAATTGAGTTTAACCCTAAGGTTCCACTCAAAAGGATAAATGCTGGTCTAATTTTCTCTACTGCTGTCATCTGCTCTGATGAAGCCCTGCCCAAGTCTTTAAACTGTCACCATTTGGAGAAATTCTGAACACTGGCAGTCCTTAGGAAACAGCCACCCTTCACTCCATGTTTATCACAACAGACTCCCATGTCTTCCTCTAGTCATGATCCTTTCAGCAGCAGTACCTTGCTCTAGAGGAGGTAAGAAAGTTGGCAGGGTCCTGCATAGCTTAGAACACCTGCCGGCTGCTCCAAAGGGAGAGTCCGAGGACCCAAGGTCATGGGCTTCGCCAAGCAACTTCCTCCCATGCAGCCTCCACTGAGGCTGCTGAAGTGTTTACAAGCTTAGTGCATCCGGCTTCCTAAAGAGAGGGCTGCAAGGCCCGGTGTGAGCGAAAAGGGGCAGGGTCCTTCTCCTCACTCGATGTCCTCTGTCCTGAAGCTGCTGGGGTGTACTTTTGAGAAATTTATCTCTCAGGCAGAGAGTCAGTGTGTTTTAAAAGCTTCTACAGTCCAGTTTTTGGCTGATTGCTTCTGGTCTTCTGGGTGAGAGCAACTGACATTTTAAAAGACATAATTATAAAGTGAGCCATCGAGCAAATAAAAAAAGAGGCAGCTTAGAAGACACCACAGCCAATGACACTGTCCTCTCTTAATGGGATTCTACTTGGAGATGGAGGTGTGGCTCTGTTGTCACCTATCAAGAAGGAATTCCTTATGTTCTTGCTTGTTCTTCTTTCTAGCAATAAGGATTGAGGAGTCGGGTGTAGATAGCGTGGCTCATCAGAAAGGATGCACTCTCAAATATGATCGGCTACATCCCAGTAGCATCAGGAATTGGGAAGATCCGAGTTTCTTACCCTCTTGCAAGCTACTGTGGGCTGGCTGGTTTCATGATGTGGGTGGAAGACATGAGACTCCTGGCTGGAGGCAGAGGCTGTAGGCTCACATGTGGGCACATTCCTGTTGTGTTCCTTTCTCTGTGCCCCAAGTCCCACGGGGGTGACATGGGGCTGTGTGGGTGGGTGCTGCACATGCAATCCCTTTGCTTTGTAGTGGGGGACCCCAGAACTTGGGAGGCTGAGCTTTTAAATGAGCTGATAGCAAAGCTGCTCAGTTTTTAACTTCAGAGGGACATTGTCTTTATTATCCCGGTTAGGAAACAAACCCTTTCTGCCTCAAGAGAAGGCACTGTTTGTCTTTCAAAGTGCATGGGTATAAGGGTGTACCCACACGCACACACACACACACACATACACACACACACACACACACCCTTAGAAAGGTTAACAAAGCTGTTGATGCCACTACCTTAGAAGACAAGCAGAAACAGGAGAAATCATGGCAAATTTTCCTGTCTAAATCAGTCGTGCTTACTTTTTTTCTCATAAGCTACGCAGGAATCAGTGTTTTCAGAACCGTATCCTTCTCCAGAGGTTAGCCCTAGTCCATGCCCAGAGGGTGAACTTGTATTTCGCTAAGACAGATGTGGCAATTCCATGTGTGTTTCCAATGAACCACTTAGGGTGGGACAAAATATTTCCTTCTGCCCATGAGATATAAGTGGAGACTTCTGGTGGTCTTTTGAAAAAGATACCTTTGTTTATAAGTCAAAGAAAGAAAAGTGAGTCTCTTTCCTGCCGCTTGACATGGGTTGGGAGGTGGTGGTTCCTAACATTGCTAGAATCATTTGATAAACATCACACCTGTCGAGGAGAATGGAGAAGAGGATGGCGTGAGCCTGGGTCCTTGGTGACATCGATCGTCTCTTAAATTATTTCTTCAGCCACCCACCTCAGGATTCCTAGACGAGGCATTCGTTGTCGTTGAAGCTATTTTCACTGAAACTATAAGCATCTTAACTGATCTAGGGCGTGCTTTGGGGACCAGTCCACGTGAGGCATAGTCGTAGCTTCTCCTTTTCACATTTTGAGACTCAGTTCACTGGTGTCCAAGTGGGGACTATATCTTAGTTTCCTGAGAGTTTCTTTCTAAATGTGTTTGGAGTCAGTGAGCTGTATTACTTCGAAGTTCCTCTTAATCTGAAACATTCTATGACCCAATTTCCAAGAGATTCTACGAGGAATAAAAGAATGAAACTGATCTAGTCTTCATGGTAATGTTACACGTAGAGCTATTATAAGGAGAAAAAAAGAGCTGGCCCCTCCCCCCGGGTCACGCTGAGACTGCGATTGAGACTGGGAGTGGTGGCACACGCCTGTATTCCCAGCTCTTGGGAGGCTGAACACAGGTGGATCACTACGAGTCCGATATACGTAGTGAGACCATGTAGACCCTGTATTAAAACATAAAAAAAGAAAAAAGTTTCAAGATAGATGCAGAAAGTGGCATCTTAACTTACAAAAATTCTGTACTATAGACAACAGAAATTCTGTCGCGTAAACGTGGGTCATGAAAGAATGTATCAGAACCATGGACAGCGCTCACCAGCTTCGCCCTCCCCTTCAAGCACAATTCCAGCAGGTGGCGCTATTGGCTCTCATTTTAATTCCTCATTGGTTTTTCTCAAACAAGTCTGCAGGATCAATGTGCTGAGTGATAAATTTAACAACTGACCAGAGAACAGACTTTACTGGCTCCGAGTTCTTCCAGCAGGTGAGGTAACATTTAGACATTAGACCAGCGGTGTCATTCGGAAGTGGCAGACCAAATCTAGTCACTTCGACATCAAACAGGCAAAGAGAAAAGACAAGGAAAAGTTCCCGGCATGTAGATGACGGGAGGATCAGTGAACCCTGATGCATTTTGATAATGATTTGTTTCTTCTGTTTTGTAGAGTGAGGTTTGAGAGATGATAGGGTCTAAAAAGTTCTTTTGTATAAATTTTCATCCGGCTCATACAACAAAACACGATAGGAGGAATAAATAGCTCAGCCTCCCTCTCCCGGAGGGAGTGCTACGGATATCATATATTCCTTTTATTTTCTGAGGGGCATCAGATGACAGAAGAATTTGGGTAACACAAGAGGGTCGTGAGAAGAGGCGGGAAACCTGAAAACAGATCTCTGTAAGAATCAGAGAAAGGAAAGGACAGAAGGAGAGAGGATAATGTGTTCCTATCCAAGGCTCCACCGGGGTGGTGGTTGGTGCAGGGCTCCTTGTGAGTGGCTGTCCCCTTGCTGTTACAGCAGCCTAGCAAACCACGCTCTCAGCTCCCTGTGCCCTTTATATCCTGATTAAAAAAATAATCTGCACACCATGAATCACTATCAGCATAGTTACGTCTTCCTGGCTTCACGAAGGCAGAGCCACTTTGTTTTGGTCATGATTCTGTCCTAGCGTCCTTAGCACCTAGAACAGTGCCTGCCACCAAGTGCACACTCAACAGCTGGTGAAGGAATGCGTGGCGGAATGACTAGGGGCACTCCTACGGGGTGCTGACCTGAGGCCCCAGGAAGCAGAGTGCGCACAGAGGCCGGGGAAGCTGGCGGGCGTCACGCATTTACTCTGAGGGGTGAAGTCCACTTTTCCTGAGACCATGCAGACCACTTGCAAGGCCACCATGTGTTCCACAGACGTCTTTGTGGAAAGCAGAAAGGATCCTAAATTAAGCTCTCAGTCTAGAAACATGAAACAAATGTTGCTAAATGTTGTCCTCTCAAGCATGCTGTTTGGAGGATAATCGTTTGCCTGAGATACACTCCAGTTCTGATATTCTCAGAAGGCGGAACCAGAGAAACTATTTTCTCTCTTTGCTGTACTTCCCACTATATTTTACTCTGAATTGAAGAACAAGAAACTTGGATCCTAATTAATTTCTCCAATTGTGGTCTGCAAGAGAAGCTGTCAGGAGAATGTACTCAAAATATACAGGGTCCCTTTGCAGAGAACCTGGCTCAGTGTGTTAGAGGTGGGGACCTGCAGCCCGCACTTCTGTCCCATGGCCCGTGCTTCCTGCCTGCAACCCTCACTTCCTGCGTGCAGCCTGCACTTCTGTCCTGTCCCGCAGCCCGCCCTTCCCTCCCGCAGCCCATGTTTCCTTGATGCCAGGTCACTTTCCTACTTCTTGCAGCAGAAAAGCTGCTCCTGGGATCCTGCTGGAGGAAGCACTAGGGTTTCCAACTCTTTCTAGCAATCAGATACCGAGTGGTCTTTCACTTCATTGCCCTCTAAAATAGAAGAATTTTAGAAACTGTATACTAAAGGATTGAACAGAGCCCTTTATGCAAGAAGAAATTATAATTGTGGTTGCCAGACCTTGGGAAAGGGGTGTGGGGAGAAGGTGGAGGAAGTTGGCTTTATGGGTAGGGGTGGAGCTCACCGAACCTGTTGTGCTCTGTGGCCTCCTATGGACACTATGTTGACAACAATTGACTATTTAAAAACAGTCAATAGAGGACTTTGAAAGTTCTCACCCCGCCCCCCCCCAAATGACAAATGTCTGAGCTGAAGAAACACTAGGCTGGGCATGGTGGTACACACCTGTAATCCCAGCATGGTGAGGCAGGAGGATCATGTGAATTCAAGGCCCATCTAGACTACCTAGTAAGACCCTGTCTTAAATTAAAAAAAAAGAAAAAAGATCAGTCAGTAGCTTATGGGTGTCCTGTGAAATTGTTCCAGCCACTAGGGGGCAAATGATTGTGTCCTGAGGTCAGCCTGTGTCTCTCAGCAAAGACAGAACCCTGAGGGTCAGGGAATAGTCCGCGGTCGTCAGTGCCCCATTCCCTGGCCACATGTCGCTTCCAGGAAGGAGAGGCGCTCTCACTGCAGGGAGAGGGAGCCAAGGCCTGTGTCCCTGCGCTCCTGCCCATTTCTTTCTCTGTCTGGGCCTCACCCACAGTCTCTTCTCGTTACTCCCCTAACTAACCAGAGCACAGTAGCGGGCAGTGGGCTCTCTGAGCCTCCTCCAGAATGGCTTAACCTGGGGGTGGCCTGGGGGACCTCCCTGTCCTCACCACTGGTGTCAGAAATGTATGCAGTCCTATGGGCACTGGGGTCTCTAAATTTGCAGTTGATTTTAACTCAGCAAAACACAAAACTTCTCAACATTTCAACTTAGAAATAGGTGACTGAACCTGGCTGGTAGCGTTGAGGTTTAAGGATTCCAGAGAACAGACTTCTACCTCCAACTTCTTAGGTAAGAAAACTGCTAGTCCTGAAAGCCCATGGTGACTAAGAACAGAGTTGTTCTGTGGTACTTTTTCTATTTGTGAAGGAAATAAAAAATAATCTTCACTTAGTATAGTCTTAGTTTGTGGATGTAGTGATTTTTTTGAGCTATATAAACATATTCACACCAGAAAAACCAGTGTTAAACACATCTGAAACTGAGAATGGCAAGAAAAATCTATTTGAAGTTTTTTGGAAATTCTTCAAGGAGATGCCTGGAGCTAGGAATCAATGTTATGAACTCATTTTTAAAATCTCTGGTATCTTGATAACCTCTTGAGTATGAGCAGTATTTCTCTTCATGTATTTTGGCCTTTGAGCTTTTTATTATGGCTAAAAAATAACTTCACAAACAAAGGCATCCACAGAGAGAAGGCAGCGAGAGGCAGACAGCACTGGCCACGCATAGACAGCGCTGTCTTTAAAATGCAAAGCCGTTCTAACTTGAGCTTTCTCCACGCATTTAGCCACCTTCTGAGAAGGGCTCCTTGAATAATAACGGACCTGTATGATTTAAAAGAAAAAAAAGATAAAAATCATTCCACAGTGATCTGGAGACCACACTCCACGTATTGTCTGTCTGGGCCTCACCCACAGTCTCTTCTCGTTACTCCCCTAACTAACCAGAGCACAGTCGCGGGCAGTGGGCTCACCGAGCCTCCTCAAGAATGGCTCAAACTGGGGGTGGCCTGGGGGACACAAAGTAGGCTTCCAAATACCTGTCTAGTTGGAATAAGCGGAGATGGAACAGAATACCTGTTCTCAGATGAAGGGGTAAGAATCCCAGATGGTGACTCCCGGGATATAATTTTTGGGGTGAAAGCAGATGGAGTGCTTTCTTTAGAGCAACTGTGAAGCTGGAGGCCTGAGGAGTGCCCTGACAAGGAGAAAAGGGCAAAACCAGGAGGGACGGCATCCAAGAAGCAGATTTGGCTCTGAATGAGAACAACTTACTGAAGAGAGTGGAGTCTCCAGAGGACCCAGAATGGGGGCCTTTGTGAAGCTGCTTCCAGGTTGCCTTTTCTCTGTGGGGTTCAAGGCATTGGAGATTCTCCATGTCTGTGGGATTCTGGGATCTGAGGCCCAAAGAAGTGACTTAGCCAGAAGCTGAAAGGGTGTGAGTGAGGAAAGAGACTTGGGGCCAGCTGAATGCAAGCGGAAGCTCAGGCTCAGAGAACGCGGTCAGCGCAGCGATTGCAGCTCCTCAGGGGCTGAGCTGGGGAGGAGGTGCTGGCGATGGGAAAAGCCAAAGACAAGATGAAAGGGGGATGGGCAAGGCCCTATATAATGTCTGAGCTGCCTGCCGGTGAGAGCTGGGACTAGGCCTGCAGGAGGGCAGGCTGGGAGACAGTACTTTCCTGGCGGTGGACTAGGAGCTGCCACCCAAGCCCGGGGGGCTGGAGGGAGGCACTCTTTGTTTTTAGAACCTTTCTTCCTTTCTAGAACATTCTTTCAATGCTACCTTGGTATGACTTCAGAAAACGTGGCTGTGATGAAAACAACATCCAACTGAAGACCACTATTCTCCAAACCATGAGCTCACAGTGTAAAAGCAATGTGTTTATTTTGTCTTCCATTATAATGTCTGATGCCCATTGACCAATGCATCTGCAGCATTGGCCAGAAACTGGAGGGCAAGAGGGTCATGGTGGATGGTGAGTGGAGACCTCAGGGACTATGAGGTGTCTAGGGGGGAAGGGAATGGATGGTGAGTGGAGATGTTGGGGACTATGAGGTGTCTGAGGGGAAGGGAAAAGATTTTACATATAGCAAACTTTTTTTAAAGCATGAACAACTTATATAAAACTTTTTTTTTGTTTTAGAACCTTTGCAAGAGATGCATAGTTGATTTAATTAATTTTAGTTTTGCTCCCACTATGATTATTTAACTTTTTCTTTATCTTCTACTAGTAAAGAGGAATTGAAAGGGATTGAATGTTAAAAATTCAGGATCTCAGAATCTCAAAAGTTGAAAGTTCCGGGCTGGTGAGATAGCTCAGCAGACTAAACACCTACTTAAGCAAGCGCAGGGGCCCAGAGACTGGGATTCAATCTCTGGCACTACAGGCTGTGCAGGTCCTGCCCCAAGTGTGCTGTGCCAGCCACTGAGGCCAAGTGTGGTGGTGCATGCCTGTAGTCCCAGCACTGGGGAGGCTGAAAACAGGAGGATCACTATGAGTCTCAGCTGCTTAGTGAGACCCTATACCAAATACATTAAAACAAAAAAGAGTTGAAATTTCCTAGGATGAATGTTCCATTATATTTAACATATAATGAAATTCTACTTGAAATTCAACCAAATTTTACTTGAGCAAACATTCTCTGGAAGTGGGTGATATAAAATAATAATTATTGGTATTCTAAATATGAGCGGCTTGTCATTACATACCAGTTACTGCTAAGATGTCTCTTGGGTAGGTGAATGTTCAAGAAGGGGGTGGTGAATGAAAGCAAGAGACTGGAAAAGGAATATCGTGGGACTGTCCTGCTTCAAGGTTGTAAATGGTGAGATTTTTGGACTTACGTGCAAACATGAGAAGTATAGAATTCTTTATCCTATTTTTAAAATATAATCTAATTTTTAAATGTTTTTTTTATCATATTATGTAGGGACTTAAAATTCAACATATCAATACTTGATGAAAAATACCTGCTCCTTATTATGCCTAAGATGTTTGAAATGCAGTGAGATAGTGAGGTTAAGCTTGATAACCTAAATTGTTTGATAATAACAATAAGCTTGTTTTCTGGCTGGTTAACAACCTAAGTTTGCAGACCAAAATTAGAGAAAAAGGAGGGCTACAAGGAAAGCCAACATTTTGGCCCTAACCTTCTAAGGTCAATTAAGACTCAGGACATATGAGAACTTGTACTGTAACGTCATGTACCTTTAGTGTCCCAAATTTTCTGATCAAGAAGGTTATGGGGCCAAAGAGGAAAGTGATCGATGACATAGAGTGTGCCTAAGGAGAGTCACATGGGGAGAAAACACTCTCTCAGGCTTTCACAGAGAGCAGATTGGCCAAGCAATGGCCGTGACTCATCCACATGGCTGCTCTGACAAAGGTTCTACATTCTGAGGTACAGGATCCCAGGATAAATCCTGAGGGCATTTCACTGACCTTCTCAGACCAAAAAGCTACAACTCTTGTTGCACAGGTCCTGCTTTACCTTGGTCTGAACCATCCAGTAGAAAAGTATGAAGACGAAATATAGGAAGTAAAGCCATGCCGTTATGTTGAGCTGTGGGGGACTCAGGTCAATAATTTCTGACATTGCCAGTTAAACAGAAGACCCAATGCTATTATGGGCTACTGGACTCTTTTAGAATATTTTGCTGAGTTTACACACCTATAATATTCAATAAAGGAACTTAGAAAAAATGGGGTATACCGATGAATGTCCATTTTGTATCTGTGTATTCAAAGTGGTTAGGATAGATATATAGTTGCATTCTCTTAATGAATAGAATGATTTGTTCTAATGGTGTTTGTAAATAGGATCTCAAGTCCGCATCTTGTACAGTAATTAACCACTAACAAGAATATATGCAGTATGTTATTTGTTGAAAAAAAAAAAGAAGTTATGCCATAGTGTTATGTTGAGCTGTAGGGGACTCAGGTCAACAATTTCTGACATTGCCAGTCAAGCAGAAGACCCAATACTATTATGGGCTACTGGACTCTTTTAGAATATTTTGCTGAGTTCACACACCTATAATATTCAAATGATGGAACTAAACAAAAAAGGGGATACAGATGAATGTCCACTTTGTATCTGTGTATTCAAAATGGTTCAGATTGATATATAGTTACATTCTCTTAATGAATAGAGGGATTTGTTCTAATAGTGTTTATAAACAAGATATCATGTCTGCATCTTGTACAACAAATAACTACTAGGAAGGTGGTATGCAATGTGTTAATTATTGAAACTGTCCTACCAATTTGATTTGAAACTGTCTCATTGCTATTCATTTCTCAATAAAATTATGGAAAAAAAAGAAAAAAAATTATTCACCACAAAGTATTCTTCCCTTTGTTTCTGATCACAACAGCTGCAAATATAAACCATAATTCCTCTATCACATAAATCAATATTTTGATTTTAAATCAATTCTATATAATAAATTTGATTTTATACAAATAAAATGTCAAAATTCTTTCAGGGCAAGCGTGCCCAGTGTCCAGTTGACCACCTTCACTTTTTCCGGATTTAGTAAATGAAGGGACCATGGTTTGTCTCAAGAATTACTGCTTTGAGAAAGCAGTCACAGGTCTAGGCACAGCTCGCCATCCTTGCCTCAGGATTGTTTGATGTGTCCTTAATGAATTCACTGGTGGGGACAGCTTTGGGACGAGGGCCATTTGTCAGCAGTACTGTCCCACTAGGAGAATCCTTGCTTGGCCTTCTGGAACAAGTCCTCCAATTCTATCACTTTGTCTGCTCTGCAACTTGTTGTCTAGGTGTATGAGCAAGCTTAAGAAGCAATGACATACTACAAAATAAACTAGGCGGCAGGCTATTGTGTGGTGTGATGGAGAATTACCAATAATCAGCCTGTACGTCAGGCTATGTGAGAATTTAAGTGTTAAACTCAAAAATAGGGAATTGAAGCTGGATTTGGTGGCACACATTGGTACGCCCAGCACTCAGGAAGCTGAGGCAGGAGGATCATCATGAGTTTAAGACAAGCCTATGCTACATACATGAGCTCAAGGCCAGCCTGCACTACATACATGAGTTCAAAGCCAGCCTACACTACATACATGAGTTCAAGGCCAGCCTGCACTACATACATGAGTTCAAGGCCAGCCTATACTACATACATGAGTTCAAGGCCAGCCTACCCTACATACATGAGTTCAAGGCCAGCCTATACTATATAGCAATGCCATGTCTCAAACGAACCAAACCAAACCAAGCCACAACAAAACACACCTTGAAGAAGAACAAACCCTCCCAAGACAATAGGGTATTATTGGTAAAATGGAATGCTTGTCAGTTCAGGCTCTATATTTCAAAATCTTTTAAAATCCACATTCCAATTTGTTGACATAATAATTTATCCTTGCAGATATTTATCTACCCATGCAGAATACCAATGGACCATGTTAAAAAAAAAACTCCAGAAGACCTCAGGTAAACATCTTAACAGCCAGTAGAAATTTTTATGCTTTACATTCTGTAGATTGTAGCTCAAAAAAGTAGTCATTTTTTGTTTTCTCTACAAGTAAAATTATATTTATCAAACAATATACGCCCTCATGGTGATTCTGATATGGCTCTTGGCTTCTGTTGAAAAAGCCTCTGTGGTAGAGTTTTCTAAAATGTTGACTTGGAAATGTGTTTCTAAAATATGACATGAAAAAAATAGCTTACAAACAGTATGCACCATATGATCTCATTTTTTGTGAAAAGATTATGTGTAAATGCACAGAAAAATGTGGAGAAATGTTGACACCTAGATGGTAATTTGGATTCATTAGAATATAGTGTTGTAGCTGGTTTTTGTTTTATCTATTTTGCTTTTCTGGATTTTAAAATCATTGAACAATATATAAACAGTATTATTATAATTTAAAATTATAATCTGATAATTTCCACTTTCTTTTGGTGAAGGTTGTTGCCATTTTAAGCAACTCTATAATTTGAACAGCATTTAATCAAGAGGATTAGTTAATCAAAATAGAGAAGGCAAGATTGCATTTAAATACAAAAAAAACCTAGAGGCACTTTAAAACTAGACCAAAATATTTCTGCTTGCTTCTTTCCTCTTTTTGAAAACTTGAGATTTAAAACAAAAAATTGGGGTTCAAATCTTACCATAAAGTAATTTTGAAGCAGGTATAATAGTTTCCTTCTTAGAACTGGCTAAAAGTAAGGGCAGGCCATTTTTCAAAGTAAAATCCTCCTAGGTCTGAGGGGCCAGCATGTTCTGATGTTTAAACTAATGTATACAGGAATCAGAATGTGAGATGAACATAATTCAGGGTTATAATTACACTTGACAGATACATGCTGCTTCTGTTATTCATTGGCTCTACTGCCCTTAACCGGAAAGACCCTGTAGCATACTAAGTATCAGCCACTCTTCATGAGAAGTCATCTTGCATTTGCATCAGCCTTCATCTGAAAAATCAAATTCAGAGACCTGGGACACCAGATCAGATCACCTTAGCCCCATCCACAAAGGCAAGTACAATAAGTCATTTCCCGAGAGGCCTCAGGTCTAGCTGACTTTTTTTTTTGTCCAACTAATCACAGGTATCTCGTGAGTGGTTTCTATAAAGGAAAATATTGTTGGGCTTCAGTTATGTGACTTCCAGTTGATTACTTGCATCATGGTCTTCTTCTCCACTCACATTTGCCTAAACTGTTTCCTTTCTAGAAAAATGTCTCTATCTTTACTTTCTGTCATCCTTTAATCAAAACCAAATCATATATCTTCTGGAAACTGACTTAGACTTTTTCAAGTGAGGCTAAAACTTAATTCATTCTTTCTCTCTCCCTCTCCCTCCCCGTAGCTGTGTACGGAGACTCTGTACCACATAAATAAATACATACAAAAATTGCCACAGCACTTGGGCAGAGATTGCTGTTTCTGAGATTATTTTCCTTCACAGTGAGAAGCTCCATCTCTTATCCTCACAGGGTGAGGCAGTGTCAAGTGACCAGTCTTCACCAATGGGAATGTGGCTCCTCTGGGCCATCCTCCCTTTGTCTGTCTGCCACCTGGATTTAGATGCTTTCAGGCTCTCAGAGACAGAGTGGAAGGGGTCTGGACCTCTGCATCACTCTGTGGAAGTCTTCAGGGACCAGAGCACAGCCTGAAGTATGCGTTCTTACATCTGCAGAAACCTGGGGTGCATTGGTTATAGAAATTTATCATATTATCATATTTCTAAATAAAAATAGACTTCATTCCTCACTCTCTTATGACCTGTTGCATTTTTCCTCATTTATCTGTAATAACAAAAAATTGACTAGGTGCTTGTCTTTCTTAGATGACTCTGATTTTGAATCTATGAATTGTGGTATAGAGATGTTAGCCTATTCTTAACACCCACTTCTGGGTCAGGGCATCATAAACTAAAAGAACATATAGATGGGAACATTCTCTTTGAAGGAATTAGTGGGGTTCTTGATTATGTAGGCGATGTGGAGCACGGAGAAGTGGCCAGTGGTGATGTGGGACCCCCCCCCCAACACAGATACAGGTTCAGGTACCTGTCCCAGTGGCCCCTGTGCTAGCTGGGCTATGCTCTATGTATCAGACAGGCCAATAAAAGTCTCTTCTTCTAAGAAGCATCTCATGGATGAGCCCACCCTTCAGAAATACGGGCAGCAATTCTCTTTGTTCCTCAGCATTTCTGTTCTAGATCATGTCCTTCAGATGTCAGGGCCTTGGCCCCCAGCTGGCCCAGGCAACTTGGAATAACTTTGCAAAAGAACAAGAAGAAAGCTCCTCTGTGGAATACGAGTGTTGTGAATGACTTGCGTCTATGGGAAAATTCACCCCAGGTTCCCAAGAAGTGACACAGAAACTTCTAGAACAAAGTTCCCTTGTAGAACAGAAAATATTTAAATGAGAAAATGAAACAAATGAAAGCTTAAGTTTGAGAAAAATGGAAACAAATCTTTTCTAAAATTATTCAAGAATAACGTCTCTTAGCCACGAGTGCAGGTATCTCTTCGTGTTTTACCTTTTCTCCTATTTCTGATTGCTATTAAAAACCTTACTTTTATTTCAACAAAATGTGTCTTTAACAAGGTAAAGCTCTAAGAATTTCCTTGCAAAACATTTTTCTTTTTCTAGGCTTTCTGGAAGACATCAGTTGGCCGATGTTTTCTCACATGATTTTAATTAACACAGCACTTGTCTGATGGCTTGTGAAAACCCAGAATTGCTGTACTTACAGTTAGTTGTCTTTGGTCTGTTGAGATATTTCTTGGTTTCAAGTTATTTCAAGTAATCTACTCCCGTCACTCACTATATTTAAATGAAGCTCTGCTCCCTGATTTATTGTCTCTTCTTCTTCTGGTTTTTTAAAAGCAGCTTTGAATTAATTGGCCCCAAGTGCCATCCTTAGTTGAATCAATCCTCTACCGTTAGTAACACATCCTAACTGACTATGGCATCAACGCTTCTCCTGAAGCTTTATTTTTATGAAAACACTGAGCCTGCAGAGACACCGTTAGCTCTTAGAATGGCAGATGGAAGGTCTCTAACCTTATTATAACTTAAACTCCACATATATTTGTACTTTGCTCATTAATCCTTGTGCTTATTGCAGGGCAGTAACAGCATATCTTTCTCCCATCTCTGTTTCACAATATGTGGACTCAGGCTTCTTTGATGTGTTCTCTTCCCTGTAGCCTGTGGTCTTCCAAGTGGTCCTGGGAAGGCTGATTCTAGTTGCTAGGCTTTTTGACACTTCAACATACCACACTTTCTTGAAAGGAAATATTTTGTGACTTACCATAGATGATAAATAATGCAGAACACAGTAGAACCAGAGGCCCTGAGACAAAAGAAAGACACCACCGGAAAAGAAAATCTTTCTAAAACTTTAGCATTCTCTGCAGCAACGACACCAAACCTAACTCTCTATTCCAAAAAACACCATGTGGAGATGCTCGTTAATAAGGATGCCTGTTATTTTCCAGGCAATGCACCAAACTAATTGTCTTGCAAACTTTTGGTATTTTTAGGAAAATGCAGACTCCTGCCTTATTAAGCTGATGTATTTTAAACCAAAATGTAGAAGAACAATCTTTGGTGTGGGCAGGATTTCAGTGAGTGGGGAGCACTTCTACAACAGGAAAAGATGCAGTGACTCTGAGTGGAGGGGGGCTGGTGGCCAGGGGATGTGGGTAGTTGGTGCAAAGCACTGGTGGGTGACACAGACACAACGTTTGTATGGGGTGGATAGAAGACAGGAAAGCTGTGTTAAAACCTTGAATAATCGCTTACAAATCTTAAGGGCTTCAATTTTGTTTTGTAAGGCACTGAGAAACCTTTGAGGTCTTTAAGCAAAGGAGCTAAAGCACCAGATCTATAGAAATTTGCTTCCACTGGGGGAGATCTGATGTCAGGACAAAGGGAATAGAGTAAGGGAGAGAAACAGTGAGGGTGTTTGAGTCAAGGAATCTAGTAGAACAAAAGAAACTAGTGGAGTCAGTGAGCAAAGCCATGGTGGGCGACAGAGGAAGAAGCTTGCTGACGATGCTGTTATCTTTGCATCTGTGTTCAAAGTGCCTTACTGCAGAGCTGGAATCAAATCTTCCCCTGGAACTGTTTTGGTGTGAAGAAGTATGGGAAGAAAGACTTTTTTTTTTTCTGTATTAGAAATACAGTGACTTATCAAGATAAATGGTCTGCCCAATAGGAGGAGGCTGGTGAATCATAACTATGACTCTGAGTTTTCTGAGCTGGGTAATAAGGGATGGTAGAGATGACACTAACTAAGGAGGAGTGCAGGAGAGGAGTTTTGAGTAGCATGATAGAGTTTGGCGTTGATGTGTTGAGCTTGAGGTCTTTGGAGGCCATTCTTATGGGTGCTTAGTTGGCATTTAATGTAGGTAGCAATGATTTTGGGAAGTACCCGGGTTGCATCAAGTTCAAGCATGTATGTGGGCTGGAGTTTTTTGAATCAGAAGTCATTTGCTGTGACAAGCCTCTTCTCAAATGCTCTTTAGGAGAACGGAGGGCCATGCTACAAAAAATGAAGCAGGTGCTTAATTATGAGTCCACTTGGGATGGGATGTGGGGAGTCACACTGCAACTGATGGGCTCAGATGGTCCTGCAGAACTGCTAAGACCTGCAGACGAACTAGATGGAGCTGCTTGCTTTACAAGTGAAAGTGACACGGCCTGGATGAGTTCAGGGGTTGGTCTTGTGTAGGTCAGCTTAGAATCCTGGTTTCTAGCTTGCTTTTTGAAAAACTGGGTATTTTATCAACGTTTTCTCATTTGCAATTTGCTCACAGCAGGATTTTTTTCTTATATTTTTTTCATTGAAGTGAATTTTGTATTCAGAGAAATGTACAAATCTGAAGTCATAGCCATATGCAATTTTTTACATATGCAATTATTCCTTGCATCAGGGTAAAGAATATTTCTGCCACCCAGGAAATGTCCCTTTTCCCACCTCAGAGTCAGTTCTTCCTTCTCCCAGGGGTGCTGGCTAGTCTGACTTCTCTCTGTAGACTGCTTTGGTTTATTTTTGAACATTACATAAAATCAATCAGTATTTATGGGAATATATGTACAGCGTAATGTCTTTGAAGGAATCCTGCCTCTTGCTACTTAGTTTATCTTTAAGGCCCTAAAGTGCCTCCAAGGTTATTGTGTAAATTAGCTGGTGCTTAACTGAGGGATTCTACAACCCCAGGCCTGTAGCTAGGCCTGTAGCAACGTCTTGGGAGCCTCTGTTGGGGACTCCACCTAATTTCCATATCGACAGCTATCTGTTTGTGACTGAAAGGATCCTGCCCTTGGGGACTCGGCATCTATGAACAAAGGCAAAGGCAAAGGCAAAGGCAAAGGCAAAGGCAAAGGCAAAGGCAAAGGCAAAGGCAAAGGCAAAGGCAAAGGCAAAGGCAAAAGCAAAGGCAAAGGCACCATACCAAGAAGGTGGTTGTAAATAAGAAGAATCTCTACCTGCAATGGAAATGTCAAGCAAAGCAAGTCAACCATCTCCCTGAGGAGAAGGAAATGCAGCAGCACAGGTGTACAGAGCACCCCACAAGTCACCATAGGAGAGAGGTGGTCAGGGAGGGGCAGTCCTTTTTGCTACTGTGGGAGTATAGGAAAAGGAGGTAGGACCATAAACTCTATAGTAAGGAACTGTCTCTCTAGCTTATGGGGAATTTCCAGATGCATCTAGAAAATTCCAGATCAGTGGACATGGGTGGGCCAGTAAAAGCTAAGGAAACTTGGGTGATTTTTCATACCCAGAGAGTAAACAAGCTGAAGCCCATCCCTATGACCCTGGGTACCTGTGCTGTATGTCCACATAGATGTCTCTTCTATGGAATTGGCAATGGAATCTGCATGAATATAACTCATTTTTTATTTACTGATTATACATCTTATAATGCTTCATAAAGTTCAAATAGCTAATATAGTACAGCTTTAATATAGCACAAATTTCATCTTTGATTTACATTTATAAATCATTTGGTCCACCAACCAAATTAAAAAAAAATTAAATCAAGAATTTAGAGAAAAAATTTAAAAATATTATGTGTTCTATTAAATATGTAGATTTTAAAACATTTTTCTTTTTTTAGGGGTAATTTTTTCCTTATATATAGTGATGGCATTCAGAAGTCTTCTTCAGATTTGAATCCTTAAACACAAATTGAAACTGTAGTTAAACTGCAAGTAGTGGACACAGCCAAGCTCTTTCTAAATCCATGTCGATAACCTGAGTTGGCTCATGTAATGAATACGAAAAATGCAGATGTGAACACCTGATTTGAGCAAATAAAAATTCATAATCTTTTAAAAACCATCCTAAATAATAGCTTGACAAAACCACAGTCCAGTTAGGTATAATTTACGGCTCCTCCTGTCTACACAAGCAGAGCTCTTCTAATGTAAAGAGTCGTTCCAATTTTGAAATAGTGGAAGATAAACTGCCATTAATCTACTTCTTCTGATTCATCAGTTTCTGTGTACTGCCAGGTATTTTCTCTGTAACTTTCTTGAGCATGTGTATTGCAGAAGGCTGCATCTTGGGAATGAAAATTTTCCCTTGGCGGTGCAGGGCTGCAGGAAAAATCCTGAGAGTACTTGGCTGACCTTATCAGATACAAAAGTTACATTCCTTGGTATATAGGTCTTGCTATATCTTGGTCTTAACCATCCAGCAGAAAAGTATAAAAACGAGGTATATAAAGTAAATCCATATTAATACGATAAGCTGTAAGAGGGTCAAGTCAATAACTTCTGAGGATAACCCACTAATATTATAGGCTGCTAGGCAGTGTTAGATTGTTTAGTTGAATTCAAACACCTATAGTATTTAGATGCCAATAGAATATTCACCTCTGGCAGGACAAAAAAAATTTAAAAAAAATTTCCCCTTAGCTCCTTTGTCTAAGATGAGTAGGATGCTGGACTGCTGCCTCCACAGTTTTAGGAAGATATCTTTTTAAATGCAAGAATTTTCTCTGCATCATCCTGATATCCAAAAATCTCAAACTTGGTCAACTTGGCAGCTTATGCAAATGTTCTGTAAGGATTTCTGGATTCTTTTCCTGAATGTTTCCTATTTAATAAACATTCTTTTCAAAAATGTCCTCCCCAAATCCTCTCCTTGAAATTCCTCTGAAATCTTTGTAAGTTGTTAAATAATAAAGGCCTCAAGGTTCCTGTTCATTTATCCTGCATATTCCAGAGGTGCATTCCTCTGCTTGCAGTCCACTTGAAGGGAACACTAAATTATAACAATCAGGGTGTGGTTTTTCCCTCAGTGGGACATTTCTTAGGGCCAGGGGAGCAGCTGGCCCACTCTACCCTCTCAGTGCTTTTTCCTTGCTATGGCACCCATGTTTCCATTCAGTAATGCCTCCTCCTGTGACACACCTTCTCCTTGTTCCTATGGCTGTCATCCCTTGATCCCTGGGACTGTACTACTTGGCTTATGGTTTCCCTGTTCACTCCATCACTTGGTATCAGTGCCAGAGAGCTCAGCAGTGGTGCAGGAGCCAGCCAACACTTGGGCTTCCTAGAGTCCCAGCCTTCTCCACAGCCGCCTGTGCAACCTTGCTTCTCATTTGGGTGGCCAGATTGTGCGTCTCAGTTCTTATCACCCAAACTGCATCCCTGGGCACTTGCAGCTCCCCAGTGTTTCCTTCCACGCTCTTCCTTGTCTTCCTCAGTGAATTCTCTGTCCTCAGTTTTCTCCCTGATTCTTCAGAAGTTGTCCTCACTTTCCTTCTTCAGCTAGGTTTGCTATGGCTTGCTACTTACTTGATTAATTACACAGATGTTTATTTGGGACCTACTATGGGCCAGCAGCACTGTGGCCCTGGGCACGGGATGTGAGTGGTGCATGATGGAGCCTCACCTTTCTGATGTGCCCCTGCCTGACATCTGCAGCACTCCACTGTTTTTCTTTGGCTCCTGAGCCTGACCGATTCCCCTCCCCCATTTGCTTTGAGACTCAGTTAAAGTGACATCATCCTGAGGAAACTTTTCTTATTCTCCAATCAGAAATCACTGTTACTTTGTCTGGGGGGAACCACAGCACACTTTGCTCGTACTTCTAATATTTACTTCAACCTATTCAAAATATGGCTTCATAATAATAGAGACTGTTGATCTGGGTCACGCGGCTGAGTGTGTCTCATTCTACCTGAATTCCCTTTTGGCACATAGATAGGAGATAATCAATAGCCACAGGTTGTGCATTAGATTTTCACATATTTAGAATCAGAGATGAGACCCACCTAAAAAAAATCTCCTGTGCTTGCTTGGTACTCTAACAATACCAGATGCTTACAGTCTTTTGAAACTTATCTTGCTCCATACTCTATGGTTTTGTTTGCACTGTCTTCTTCTCAGAGAGTTCTTCACTCTTCTAGCTAATTTCTTTCCCTGTTCTTTATGATTGAACTCAGGTGTCACCTTGCCTTTCCCTTCAACCTCAGGATGAGTTGTATACTTCTCTCCTGAGTGCTTACAATGCCTAATACTTTGTATTATAATTGAATTAATATATTTAATGGTGAAAAGCACTGAATCTCAGATCATCTGTGTCACCTGTGTGCCTCAGATGCTCACATCTGTAAGATGTAGACAAAACTTGTTATGAGATCTAAAACCTTTAATACTTTCAAAAGCTTAAAAAATGGAAGGATACCTCTTACTCATGGACAGAAAAAACCCATATAGTAAAAATGGCTATACCCCCAATATTATGGTACAGACTCAGTACAATCCCAATAAAATTCCACTAGCATAGCTCATAGATCTGGAGAAAACTTTCGCAAAATTTATCTGGAACCAGAAGAGACCTAGAATAGCAAAAGCTATCCTGGCCAACAAAGGATGTATCACAATCCCTCATTTGAAATTGTACTACATGGATAATGAGATAAAATAAGCATGATATTGTCAAACAAAACAAAATAAAAACAAAACAAAACAACAACAACAACAACAACAACAAACCAGAGCTGAGGATCAGTGGAACAGATTAGAAGATGCAGACACAATTACAAACACACTCAGCCACTTTATCTTTGACAAAGGGGTCAAACATGTTCACTGGAAGAAAGATAGACTCTTTAGTAAATGGTGCTGGAAGGCCAGTGAGATAGCTCAGTGGACTAAGTGTCCACTTAGGCACAAACAGGAACTGGGCTCGATCCCAGGCACCACAGGCTGCACTGGTCCCCCTGGGCCTGCTGAGCCGGCCACTGAGACTGAGCATGGGGGCACATGCCTGGAATGCCAGCACTGGGGAGGCTGAAAACAGGAGAATCACTAGGAGTCTGAGCTGTGTAGCGAGACTCTGTACCAAATACACAAATAAATAAAACAAATGGTGCTAGAAAAACTAGCCTTCCACATTCTGAAGCTTAAAATTAGATCCATCTCTATTATATACACTAAAATAAAGTCAAAATGGATAAAAGATCTACATACTAACACAGAAACACTAAATTTACTGGAGGAGAAAATAAGCAGAAATTTTGAAGACACAGGAATAGGCAGAGACTTTATGAATGAACAAAACCCAGATGACATGGAAAATTCTGCAAAGAATTCACAAATGGGATCTCACTTTATGAAAAGATTTTGCACATCAAAAGAAATCATCAAAGAGTGAAAAGACAACCCACAGAATGTAAACAATTATAGCCAGTTGTTCCTCAGACAAAGGACTTCTGTCTAGAACATAAAAAAGAATTGGAAAAAACAAAACTCTCAAATTCAAAGACCCAATCCAAAAAATAGCCATCTGAGATGAATACACACCTCTCAGATGAATAAATACAAATAACAAATAAATCTATGAAAAACTGCTTGACATCATTGGTCATTCAAGAAATGCAAATTAAAACAACACTGAGAGTCCATCTCACCCCAGAAAGAAGGGCTATCGACAAGAAGTCAACCAGTAACTAGTGCTGGAGGGGCTGTGGGGAAAATGAACCCTTCTCCACTGGTGGTGGGAGTGTACACTGGTACAACCGCTATGGGAAATCAGTGTGGAGATTCCTTAAAAAACTAGGATTAGAGGCCCTACTTGACCCAGCTGTTTCCCTTTGCAGGGAAGTAAGTCTCATACCACAGCAATATATATGTACTCATTAAAAAAAATGTATTTGGTACATGGTCTCACTGTACAGCTCCGACTCATAGTGACCCTCCTGTTTTCAGCCTCCCCAGTGCTGGGATTACAGGTGTGCGCCACCAAGCCTGGACTCAGTGGCCCACTTAGTGTGCCTAGAGGCAGGGATGGTGCTGCATGTGGTACCAGGGGCAGAACCCCGGTCCCTGCACTTGCCTAAGGAGGTGCTTAGTCTGCTGAGCTGTCTCACCAGCCCCATGCATCCATGTTTATAGCAGAGCAGTTTGTCATAGATAAATCTTGGAAACAACCAAAATGCCCATAAACTGAGGAATGGATAAAAAAGATCTGCTTTTTCTATATAATGGAATACTACTCAGCCATAAAGAATGATAAACTTGAGATTTTTATATGTAAACTGATGTGATTTAAGACTGTATTCATAACTGCACTAAGTCAGACCCACATGTCACAACATAAACATTATGTTGTCTCTCTAATTTGACAGACTGAATGAATAAATAAGATTAGAAAATGTACAATAGATATTGTGAATTTGGAAGAAACTGTTCAAAAGAAAAGAAAAGCTGTGTGTGGAGGGGGAACGGGGAAAGGAAGGAAGGGAAAAGGAGAAAATATATAATTGAGATAGTTAAACAGCTAGTTCCTATTAGTTCCTTGAAAAGAAAGTTTTGTGCTAATATTGTTTGGACACTAATTAATGCCCGTATTGTCTACTCTGAGTAACTACTATGAAGGTAACAATACACAATATATTAATTATCGTTACTCTCCCATTAGCCTATTTTGATACTGATTTATTACTATTTTTATTTTATTTTTTTTTAAATAAAAAACCCCACAAAATTTTAGCACTGTGCCTGTCCTTAGAGAACCCCGTCAAATGCTGTCCCCTTCCCACTGTGAATGTCCTTGTCCCCCTCTCAGGTGGGGCTGTTGGGCGTCTCCTCACCTTAGACTCCTGCATTTTCCCCAGCATGTGGTGTAGCAGGCGCTCAGCATGTGCCAGGCTGGGGTTGGGACTGTGGTTCTGGTCGCTGGCTCAGTCAGAGAGGGCTGTAGAGGAGTGGACTGTCCCTGTGGAGGTCTCACAGCCACCACTGTGAGGGCTGCAGACGGGCCAGAACCTGGCCTCTCTGATGTCTGCTCCAATGCACAGTTTTCTGGCAATATCCTTCGACCACCTCAGAAACACTAAGAAATAACAGTGCAGGAAGCAGCAGCAGCAACACGGGTTGTGACATGGAAGGGGACGGCATAGTTATGCAGCTGCCTGACCTGGCGTGGTGGCACATGCCTGTAATCCCAGCACTTGGGAGGCTGAGGCAGGCAGATCACCTCGAGTTTGAGGTTAGCCTGGGCTACATAGTGAGTTCAAAGTCAACTTGAGCTACATAGACAGATGCTGTCTCAAGAAAAGTAAACCAGGTGTGAGGGCACAGAGTTGTAATCTCTGCACCCAAAGAGCTGAGACAGGAGGTCCACCACGAGTTCAAGGGCAGACTGGGTTGCAGAGTGGCCCACACTCTCCTTCTACTCTGACCTGTTTTCCACAATCTTTCAGGGCTGAGACGCTGAGATGCAGGGTTGCGGGTGTGGCCTTCCTGCCTGGGGACCTCACTCCTTCAGCCTTCAGACCTCACTCCTTCTCTCCGGGTTCCTCATCTCTCCTTCTTTCTCAGACTTCTCACCGCACCTGCACACTTAAACCCTCACATTTCAGGCAGCAGGAACAATCAATAATACCACCTTCTCTAGAGCAACACATCTATATCTTCCTCCCTAATGATGTCCTTAACTTTTTGCTTATTTTTTAATTTTTATTTTAATACAGGGTCTCGCCATGCAGCTCAGTGTCATAGTGATCCTCGTGTCTCAGCCTCCCCAGGGCTGGGTTTATAGGCATGCACCACCACTCCCACCTTCGGTGGCTGGTATAGCACATCTGGGGTTCTGGGGCTGGCATGGCTTGTGGTGTGGCGTATGGTACTGGGGAACAAACCTGGAGCCTTGTACTTGCCAGGCAGGTGCTCAGACTGCTGAGCTACCTCCCCAGCCCCATTCTGCCACCTTCTTAATACAGCTCCCTTTGCTTCTTGTCCACTTCTTGAGCTGCATGGGGTTGTCCCCTGAGTCCCTGCGGGCCTGCTCTTTCAGGGGAATTCTGGTCCCCAGAACTGAATTCTCTGGAGACTGAGCTGTTGGGATGCTAGCTTTTCTCCGAGCTTTTCTCTGACTTCCTGTTGGGCTAGGAGATGACTTGCTCCTGTAATTCTGCACCACAGCCACTGCCATGCACCATAAGGTGGATCATGCATCCAAGACTGACCCTCACCAGAGCCTGAGTGAGTGACACCATGTAGATGACCAGCATCCCAGACCATGAGCTAAGTACATCCTTCAACATCAGCCTGTCCCAGCGTTCATTATAGGAACCAAAAATGGACTGTGCATCTGTCTTCCAATGGCTTTCTTTGTGAGTGCAAATCTGACCTCACTGTAACTTCCAAGCTCAAGTCCAGCCTACAGCTTCTCTAGGCAGAGGGCGGGGTCCCCGGCCTGGCCTGCTGTTCCCTGTCACGCTTCTGTTCTCCTCTGCACCCGGCTGTCCTGGGCCGGGGATTCTGCATTTGGTATTTTCATTCCTTTGGGGCTACCCTGGAATGTTCCTTTCCCCTTGATTCCTTGAGTCTTTCTTTGCCTTCCTGATTCCTACTCATCCATCATGATTTCAGGAAAGCTCTGTGTTCCCGGGGAAGTGCTCCTTGTCACCCCGTCAGGCTTTAGTGCCCCCCCTTGGCATGCTCAGCCCCTCTGTACCTCAAGGTTCTCAGCAGTGACTCTGGGGCACAGAGTAGTGGGGGTCAGACAGTCCCTCCTCATTTCCTAGCTGTGTCACCTGGCTGGGCCACTTATCCTCCCTGTGCCTCAGTTCCCTTGTGTAAATCAGGGATGAGAATGATGTTGCCCAAATCAGAGGGTCAGGGGCGAGAGCTCGGATTAAGGCCCGGCGCCCAGCAGTCCTAATGAAGCCCAGCTATATGATGGTTCTTATATCCGCTGACTCACCCCCTGCTCTCCAAAACCGACCTCTTTGAAGGAAATAGATCATTTTTGGTTTGGCCAAGTTCCCTCAGCACCTAGCACAGTACCTGGGGGAACCTAGCAAAGACTTTGTAAGCACTCACTGAAGGGACTATTAAACACTAATGGTAAATAAGAGAAATAGAAGAGCTAAATTTTAGCTTTAAGTCATGCTCACAAGATTGCCCTCATTTTGTTGTATGTATTTTCTATTTGCACGTACGCCGTCGATGGCATCTCATTAACTCATCTACACAGGCTCCCTGTTCCCTGAGTCGAGAATCTTCCACGTTTGACAGAAGGGCACAGCGTAACTAATTAACAGGGCTGCTCTTCTGGAGAGCAGCGGGAGGGTCTGCACCGTGCCCCAATCCCTTTGAGAGGCACGCAGAGAAACAAAATTTGAATTCCTATCAGAAAGAGATCAGAAAGCCTAACAAACTAAGGGAGAAAAAAAAAAAAGGCGGTTTCCAGAATTCTGACTGCAGAAATCGCCTTTCTGGAGGTCACAGCCACTGCGGGAGGCAGAGAAGTGGGGGGAACGCCGGGCACCAGGAGAAATTAATGCCGGGGGTCCCAGTAGGGCAGCGATGGGATGTCGGAGCGGAGCTGGGGTCAGCGTGGGACCAGCGGGCTTTACTCCGGACAGCAACTCTCTCTCCCCGTGTTCTCTGAGGAAGAAGTGGAAATCAAAGATTGTGGGGCTCCCTCCAAAGTAGGCCAGGGACGGCTCGGGAGACCCGGCTTTCATCACACCTCCGTCCCAGCGCTGCGACCCCGTTGGAGTGTCCATCCCGTGTGCTGCACGGGTTGCAGCAGCGCCGGGTCCCCTCACGCTCAGGGCTGAGGCTCGTGCCGAGGGCTGGAGCTCTGAAGTGCTCCTAAGCGTGCAATGTGCCAGCCCTGCGAGCCACCGCTGGGGTCATCTCACCCCTAAATCCTAATAGAGGAAAGAGTGTTGGTCTATTGTTTTCGTCCTCTCTCCCGCTTCTCCAAGAACCATTTCAAAAATATTCCTTAAGGCACCCCATGTCTGCTGGGCTTGTTTGTGACTTCCCATAATCCCAGCACCATGGAAGGCAGGAGGGTATCAAATGTAAGCCCAGCCTGGACAATTTAGCAAGTTAGTGAGATTCGTTCTAAAAATAAAAGAAAAAAACAAAGACAACCAAAAAAAACCCCTAATCAAAATAATAAGACAAAAACACTAAAAGAGAAAAAATGGCTGGAGATGTAGCTCAGGGCACAGGCTTGGGGTCAATCCCCAGTGCCCCCAAAACAAAACACAAAGATGTCCATTCCCTTTCTCTGGAGCTGTCTCGCTGTCATGTCTACTCTGATCTAAATTTTTGAAAAACAGCCTGTGTTATCTTCCTTCTCTCCTGTGGTTTTGGCCTTCAAAACTCATTTGAAATTGGCAAGGCTCTGGCATCCAACCCTGCTTGTCTCTGTGTTTATAAATACTCTTTGTCACTTAATCAGTTTGTGACTCAGCCACTGTGATGGGTTGATGTCTTTATGAAAATGAGCTTCTTTTTTACTTTCAAGAAGTTTCTCTCAGGCGCTGGTGATACAGCTCAGCGGCACAGTGCCCGCCTGGTAAGCTCAAGGTCCTGAGTTTGATTTCTGGCACAAGAAAGAAGTTTCTGGAATTCAGATACCTGTCTTCCCTCCTCTACAAGCAGGCCACTCTGACCCCAGTAGAGACGCCACATGGTGCTGGAGGTCTGCTATTGCTGTGTGGGGATCCTAAGGAGGTATAAAAGGGGTCTCTGGGGAAAGCCAGCCTCAGATTTGTGCTTTGAATGTCCCTAGATGACACACACACACAAAATAAGCTTTGTGACAAGAAAAAGCCTGGAATGACAGGCATTCTAAGCATGACCCTTCTATTACACATTGTTGTCTTCAGTGCAGTTGCTTGGTTCACAGGTATCAGCATATATGCCTGTCATTCTTGTCTTCTAAATATATACTTCTTGTTATGACATACCAATTATTACCATACTGTCTCACAAGTAAAAGTTATTTTTAATGGATAATAAATGAAAAAAAAGACATAAGAAAAAGAAAAAAATGTCATATTACTGTCCTGCTACAATGCTGTATATAGTTAGATTTCTAAATTTCTGTGTTAAAATATGTGTTTATTTCTATTAAAAATTTTTTCTTCATATTCTGTGAGGACTTAAAGTTCACATCAATATTTGATGGAAAATACCTGTTCCATGTTATATCTAAGATATTTGATATTTAGACAGATACGGTAAACTGAACTGCATATGTTGCAGGGTAATAATAAGCTTCTCTTCTGGAGGGTTAAAAACCTAAGTTTGCAGACCAAAATTGAAGTAAAGGAAGGGCTGCATGGTCAGCCAACATTTTGGCCCTAGCCTTTCAAGGTCAGTAAAGACTGAGGAGATAGAAGAATCTGTACTGTAACATCATGTAACTCAGTTGTGCCCTAAATTTTCTGATCAAGGAGATTATAGAGCCACAGAGGAATGTGATCGATGATGTATAGTGTGCCTGGGGAGAGTCACATGGAGAGAAAACATTCTCTCAGGATTTCACAGAGAGCAAATTGGTCAAGCAATGGCTATGACTCATCCACATGGCTGACACTAACAAAGGATCTACAAAGTGCAGTACAGGGTTACAGGATAAATCCTGAGGGGACTTGACTGACCTTATCAGATATAAAAGTTACATTTCTCGTTATATAGGTCTTTCTTTGTCTTGGTCTTAACCATCCAGCAGAAAAGTATAAAAATGAGGTATATAGAGTAAAGCCGTATTAATATACAGAGCTGTAAAAGGCTCTAGTCAACAACTTCTGCCAATAACCCACTATTATTGTGGACTGCTGGACTGTGTTGGATTGTTTTGCTGAATTCAAGCACCTATAGTATTTAGATGTCAATAGAATACTCATCTCTGATAGGACTGCACAAAAAAAGGGGATACAAAGGAAGGACCATTTTGTATTTGTATATACAGAATAGTTAGGATAGATATACAGCTACTTTTGTTTAATTCAATGAGAAGAAAGATTTGTAGTAATAGTGTTTAGACAGGATATCCTGTCTGCTTCTTGTACTATGGATAACCGCTAAGAAGATAACAGTGTACAATGTATTAATTATTGAAACTGTCCTATTAATCAGCTTTGAAACTGTAAAAAAAAGTTATTATGAATAGAAAAAAAAAGAAAGAAAAAGCCTGGAGAAATTCACCCTGGGATAGGATAGAAAAAAAAAAAGATAGCTAGAAAGGACACAAGGAACTCATAACTAACCATGGTATTTTGAAGAAGATTACAACTTCTAGGATCCCCAGCTGAAGTCATCCGAGGTGGCCCACAGTGGCATGCTGTTGGATAATTCAGGCTCCTTTCCTGTCACCACCATCACACCCCAAATTCTGCATAATGGCTGCAAATCTCTACATTGGCTTAAGGGAGGAAATGAAAGCAGGCGCCTGATCCGGAGATAAGGAACAGGTTGAGGGAGTTCGGAATTGTTCGTAGGAAAGTGAATGCAGCTGGAGCGAAGCAGATCAGACACACAGGCTTGAACGTCACGTGGGTTCTCTCACACAGGAAACCCAAATCAGAACTGAAGAGCAAACTGTATACTATAAGAGGCAGGAGGAGACAGGCCTTTCTTAAAGGGGAAAGAATCAAGAGGTGGAAGGATGGAGAGGAAAGAAAGGGATGCGAAAGGAATTTAGGGGAGTTGCGGATGCATGCTAGCTCCACACAGCATAAGCAGCGCACACCACACACGTGGTCTAATCAGAGTTTTAAAAATGGGCTCATATCTGTAAACCTTTGCCCGGGGTTTTCACCTCTTCAAGAGAAACATAAATTATTTCTCTTCCAGGAAACAATGTGCCTCCCTCTCGAGGGCTTGTGTTCTATTTGTTGCATGTGTGCTTTTGATTTCTGCTTAATAAATCCCTTACACTCCTTACTAGGCCTCAGAGAGGGTCACTCTGCACGGGAAGTTATTCTCCTGGGACGGCAGGCATTGGTTTGGGAACTTCCTCCAATTCTGTCCAGTGACAGCTCTGTCACAGAATTGCCACATTATGGAAAGACCCAGAAGCCATTGCAAACATCTCTCAACCCTTTTCTTAATCAGAAACACATGAACTTTGCTGTGAGGGCCAAGGAGAAGCACCTGTCCTGTCTGGAGTTGAGGTCTCCTCCCCTAAGGCTTGGCTTTCCAAAGTAGGAGACTAACAGTAAATAGGAGGACTCCAAGTAATTTTATAAAAACTTACAGAACTACTCAACTATGGAATCATCAATTTTGTTGTCTGGCCATGAGCTATCTCTAAAGGTGATCCAATGAATGGAAAAGTTTCTAGCTTTCTAGTTTGATTCAATTAATTTTAATGAAGTGAAAATTCCCTTTAAATAATTATAATCCACAGTTTAGTCAAGAGTTTTAATTAATTAATAATGTTAATTCTAGGGTGAGAATATTCTCAGTTTCCCTTTTGGTTAGATCTGGCTCAGATCAGACCTGTAATGAGCAACCTCAGGAAGGTAATTATTTTCAGGACCTTGTAGGAGCTGAACTAAATGCTTCGGTAGCCCCATTCTAGCCTCACAACAACCCACACATGTTAGCACCTCATTTTTACTGTACCAGAAATTGACATTCAAAGAAATGAAGCAATTCACCCCAACTTTGGGTGTGGACTTGAGAACGCTAACTGCAAATAGCTCCAAAGTCCTTGTCCTACTTCTTCATGGTCTATCATTAGTATGTGTGTGTGTGTGTGTGTGTGTGTGTGTGTGTGTGTGTGTGTGAGAGAGAGAGAGAGAGAGAGAGAGAGAGAGAGAGAGAGAGAGAGAGAGAGAGAGAGAGAGAGAGAGACAGAGAGAGAAAGACAGAGAGAGAGACAGAGAGAGAGACAGAGACAGAGACAGAGGAGGACACCCAGAGAAATGCAGTTGAATGTCATCAGCAAGATGTTTATCCTGGCTCTTCTTCTTTTGAATACCACACTGCATTATTCTAAGCACAAAAGCAGAAAAACCTCCCGTCAGATGGTATGAAGCACTGGACGTGGGATCAATCCTAGACCAGACCCAGGAGCATAGACACTCAGATAGAGAGGTCAGTGTAGGGAAGGCTGCTTCCCGACATGCCCAGCAGGAATCCACATTCTGAGGTGGGGGCCCAGGATGCAGGATTGTCTAAGCAGCCAGCAGAGCCCGCATTGGCAAGCACTCACTTCACTGGAAGCAGCGTGGACTGTAAATTCCTAGGGCTGGGCTGAGGCCCTACAGAGGACAGAGCCCGTGGGAAGGTGGAACGGCGGCGCGCTTGGAGCCCACGCTCTGGGGCCTCTTCGGGAAGACTGACTCTCAGCGTTTCAAATGCTAACTGCCCCTGGAGCTGCCGCCACCAGGTGGATGTGCGATTCAGTTTTCCGTCATGTTTCCTTCGTTTCCTGCCTGTCCTGGTTTTCCGATCACTTTGCACGCTTCTCTGTCTACGCCCGACCCTTCTCTTTGGAGAACAATCCCACCGGAGAAAACTTGGGTCCATCGTCCTCCGCTGCACCGGGGCAGTAAAAGCTCCCGGGATTGCTTGGCTGCACTGGGGCAGTAAAAGCTCCCGGGATTGCTTGGCTGCACTGGGGCAGTAAAAGCTCCCGGGATTGCTTGCATGGCATCTGCCTGGACCCGTGTCCTAGTCTTAGGGAACCTCCCAAGGACCAAGCCTGAGGCTGCGTCGTAGTCCTGCTCCTGGAGCAACAGGACCGTCACCCGGCACCACCACAGGGTGCCACAGCACCATCTCGGCCACGACCGGCCTGCACACGGGCACCAAGGGGCCGCCCGAGGTCGACAGAGAACCGATACTCACACTTCAGCTCCAGCTTGATGAAATCTGTATTTCCAAGATTTTCGAGAAACACTCCCCGGGGGATTAGGGTCTTGAAATAGAAAGAAATGTCCGCGCTGGTTTCCCCTTGGAAGGTGGAGAAGTGCAGGTAGGATGACGGGTTCGGGAAGGAGGCAGCGTTCCAGTAATTCCCTGCGGGGAGAAAAGAGAAGAACAGAACCCCATTAATTTACACCTCGATTGGGGTAACTATGTGAAAGATATCCATGCAGCGAGCTCAGGCACCCTGCTTTGACCATGGCCTTGTTCCCTGTCATTGTACTGCAAGGAGATTTGCGCTGAGTTCCCACAAATATGTTTTTGACCTTCTGAAAGTTACACAGATGTGTGTTTAAAATCAATGGAATACATTAATTGTATGTATGTGTATATATATATATA
>NW_004524603.1:7532871-7543007 GCF_000260255.1 Octodon degus
TACATGAGGAAAGGAAGCCTGTGGTGTTCTGCTCGTGACTCATATTTATCCTTGCCTTGGTGTAACCATTCCCTGCTCCTGCATCAGTTTGTGCTCCCATCTCTGGTGCAGGTGTTCCCACCCCGGGTGCAGATGCACACACCCCTTGGTTCAGGCGCTCCTACCCCTGGTGCAGGTGAATACACTCCTGTTGCAGGTGCTCGTAGGGAGTCAGAAGCCCTCAGGAAATGGGGGCTGGGATAAAGCAGGAAGTGACCAGGCTGAGCCAGGATAGTTTCTTTAGATTCCCTTTTCTAAGCCCCCAAAATGAGTTGCTGTAAAGAGAGGGTCTCTTAGTCAGGCATGGTAGCACATGCTTATAATCCCAACACCCCTAGGCTGGGGCAGAAGGACTGCAAGTTTGAGGTTAACATGAACAACTGAGATCCTGCCTCAGAAATAAAAATGGAAAATTTAGAAAAGATCTTGAGATACAACTCTATGCAAAGGCCCTGGGCTCAGTACCACCAAAGCAAAACCACTACCACCACTTCCACCATGACCACTATCACCAACACCAGTACCACAGCCACCACCAACAATAACAACAGCAGCCCAAAATAACCAAAAGCAGCAAATTAGCCAAGCATGCAACCAACAAAACAGGCTCCTTCCTTAGCAAAGCTCCTCTCTGGGGATCCCACTGTAGCTCTGACTTGGATTTTTGGGGAGGTGGAGAGTGTTGGACTGAGGTTGACCAAGGGACTTGAGTCAGCCTCCTCCATGGAACTCTCAGGGAAGACAAGAGGATAGCCACCCCCTCTGCATTCGTTGCCTGCTGGAGTGGCCAGTGTTCCCAGGAGAGCCTTAATTGATGGACAAATTAAAGCCACCAGAATGGATTACTCAGATTCCGTTCGGGCAGATGGATCAAAGATAGAGCAGGAGACCACGACGTGGCTGTCTTCTTTATCTCCAAGGGAGAGATTCCTTTTTTAATGTGTACATTTCAGGGTACATTTACTATCACACCATAAGACCAAAATACACACACACACATTTTAAAACAGTAACTAAAGATGTTAGCTTTAATACAAGGCCCCCCCCAAAATTTGCTATATCTTTTCTCCAAAGAGTATGATAAATAATCTAAATTCACTTCATTAGTTTCTATTTGAACCTACACTACACATTTTCTTTAATAACAATCATGCACATATGCAATTCTAAATTCAACTATTAGTTTTAAATAAAAGTTACTTTGTGTTAGTGTTTCTATATTTAAGCCATAGTTTAAAATTAAAATATATTTTAATATCTTGTACAGCAAAACACCTTCTTATTTAATTAGTGCTATTTGTTTATGTTTTATAGACATAAAGAATATAGCGAATCTAGATACATGTATGAAATGTTTAAGGGTAGGCACATTATAGATAGGCCCAGCACATTTTTAATGAGTTTATGTGAGCCTAGGAGTTCCCAAATAGGGCATAACCAGGCTGCTAGAGGTTCAGCGCTCCAGTGGTTGAGGGCAGGAGAGGGAATTTTATAAGGCGTAGACAGAAGGGAAACAGTCATTCCTCGGTATCTGGAGACTGATTCTAGGACTCGCAGCAAATATCAGATGTGTGGCTGCTCAGGTCCTTCATATAAAATGCAGAAATATTTACATGTAACCTTGCACATTCACTTGTCTACATTAAATCTTCTCTAGGCTGCTTCTAGTACCTCATATAATGCAGGGGCTAAGGAAATAGTTGTCCTGCTGTATTTTTTAAGGAAATAAGAGCGAGACAGAATGTTTGTATGTGTTCAGAACTGATGCAGTTTTAGAGAATATTTTTATCAGAAGTTGTTGAATTTATGGACAAAAAACACAAGGCTATTGAAGGCTGTCTGTATTTGATTAATGTAGAAAATTATATGCTGAGCTGTAAAAGGCTCAAGTCAACAACTTCTGACATTGCCAGTCTTACGGATAACCCACTACTATTATGGGCTACTGGACTATATTGGATTATTTTGCTGAATTTATGCACCTACAATATTTAAATGACAATGGAATACCCATCTCTGACAAAACTAAACAAAAGAAGGTGATACAAATGAAGGACCATTTTGTATCTGTATCTATCCTAACAAAATAGGATAGATATACAGCTACTTTCTCTTAATCCAATGAATAGGAAGATTTGTTCTAATAGTGTTTGTGGACAGGATATCATGTCTGCATCTTGTACTATGAATAACCACTATGAAGACAACAATATGAAATATATTAATTATTGAAACTGTCCTGCTAATCTGTTTTGAAACTGTCTCATTGCTATTAGTTTCTCAATAAAATTAATAAAAACATAAAAATTATTTATTAAAAAAAGTTAGTTTTGAGCTGATGAAGCTTAAGTTTCATTTCACTAGTTGCGTCGAATGGGGTCTGGTGTCTAGGAGTGTAGCTCGGTGGTAGAGTGAATGCTTAGCATGCGTGAGGCCCTGAGTTCAATTCCCAGTGCCTTCATCCCATTAAACCAAGTTAGGTTTCAGTGTCCAAAGGAATTTGTGCATTTCAGCTATGCTGTTTAATTCATGGACATAAAGTTGTTCATAATATGTCCTTAGACTCTGAAGTTAACTCAGTTGAATGGCCTCACTATTAATTATTTTATTATTTAATACACAACCAGTAAGATAAAAATGCTGGTAAAGTCAGAGGGACTGACTCTTGCAAAGAGATCCTAAAAGGCTTAGTAGCATTTTAAACTATTAATTAACTGCAAAGACATAGATGTCAGTAGGAGAAAAGTGGGTTAGTTTGGTTTTTTGGGGGAAAAAGAATATGATGTGGTATTGGACAGAATAATACTGGAGAAGATAGGATATTTTTGGTCCTTGAAGTTGTTATCACTGGAGGCCTGAGTCTTCCTTTTGGTTCAGAGCCTGGCTTCCTCCAGGAGAGAGAAGCTCCGGCAGAATCACCTTTACTGGCTGCTTGCAAACGAAGAACTCTGGAGAAAACCTAAACCAAATGAGCAGCCCTCTCACCCAGGAGAGAAGCAGTCCCAAAGCTGGGAGACAATGAAGATGAGCCACCCAAGGCCAGAAGGATTCTGCTCATCCTAATTGGTTGAGAGACCCTTAACCGCCTATGCATCTGCGAAGATCAAAGTCTCCAGTCTTAAGCAAAGCAATTCTGTCTCTTTAGTCTGTATCCCCAGGACAGAAATGTAATTAACATTTTAAAGCTTCAATCCAATCAAATATATTCTTATTTCCTGAGATGCTGACGGATTAACAGAAGGGCAGTTGTCTAAAATGATTCTAGACAAACGCAAGCTAAAAGTAAAACATGCCAGTATTTATTTGAGGTCCGGCATCGGTTACTCAGGCAGAAATATCCCTGGAGAGGAGAAGGGCAGTTTGATCCGTCCTTCCAGTCTCTACAGACTACAATTGCATTTGTTCTAATTCTATGCTCAGCAAGCAGCTTCAATCTAATGTTTTCTCTTGAATAGACTTCTTCCAGAGAAATCATGCCATGTACAAATGGTGTTTACTAGGATTCCGAAAATGTCTGGATGATTCCATGTTACTTTTAGAGATGTCACTTGTGAGTCATCCTACATATCTGCATACATTTATTAAATCCTGATTTTTGGCCAGTCATCCTGGGAACTCCACTCTGGATTCTCCTGGTGGTCTCAAAGTTGAGGTGCCTACTCCCAAGCTCCTGAAGGTGACCCAGAGGACACTGGAATCTCCACTCATGTATCTTTAAAAGATCACCCTTTTACATGATTATTTGAGTTACATTTTACAATATAAATAACATATAAGTACATAACATAGCATATAAATATGTAGATAGACTTTGTAAGCCAACATGCTTAGTGGGATGTGGGATTACTTGGCTTTTATAAAGAAAAAAAAATCTTGCACTGGGGAGATAGCTTGGCGGCCTAAGTGCCTGCCTGGCAAACGCAGACAGGCACTTATGCTGAGTTCGATCCCTGGTACTGCATGTCATGCTGGCCCTGGAATACCAGGTGCGCTGTGCTGGCCCCAGAACAGGCTGTGGTGGTGCACACCTGTAATCCCAGCACTAGAGAGGCACTAGGAGGATTACTGTGAGTCCCAACTGTGTAACAAGACCTTGTATAAGAAAATAAAAATTAAGGGGCTGGGGAGATGGCTCAGTGGAATAAGCGCTTCCCTGTCAAGCACAAGGACCTGAGTTCAATCCCAGGTTCTGCAAAATAAAAATAAAAATAAAATAAAAATTAAGACCAAAAAAAAAAAGGAAATCGTGGATGCTTCTGCCCCAAGCCCTGCTAACCCTCCGTATCCCAGAGTCTGTCACCTAGTCACTGGGATTTTGTCTCTAATAAAATTCCATGGGAGCCCTTCACAGTTCTCAGTGTACTTCCTGCTGCAGGGAGCTAATGGCAGCATTATCATTTGTTTATATAGCTCCCAACAGACTGTATTCTCCACAAAAGCTGGGAGAAAAGCATTGCATCTCTGCGACCTTTGGCCCCAGAATGTCATTCTCAATAAATAATTATTAAACAAATGGATATGTGATCAGTGCTTCTCTCATTTATATCTATTTTTACGCCATATGCAAGGTCCTCTGGGGACAAAATGTGTTTTACGGTAGCCTGAGTATCGAAGAAGCCAAATAAATATAGATAAGCTAATGCTGCTGCAGCACCTACAGATAACTGGGTGCTCTAGCACACTGTAATTTTTCTCATTCATGATTTTGTTTCTATTATTTCCTATAGACTTCATTGAACAATGCCACACACTTGCAAGGCTGATGGTCTCATAATCTTAATGTTGTTGAGATAGGTGCAGTTTGTACCTTTCTTCAAGGTCAGGGCTACGGTGGGTGAAGCACACTGGATGAGAATACCGGGTTTGAAAGAAGAAAGAGCCCCATCCCTGACACAGTGAGCTGCATTGGGTGGCGGAAACCAGGCCCATGTGAGTAGGGCTGAGGCTGGGACTTGGAGCAGAAAGTGTGGAGAGGGATGAGTGTGGAGGTTGATTCATTGTGTCAACTTGAGGGGTGGGAACCTTAGCTGGATCAGCTCAGAGATTCTAAGCCCTGGGGAGTGGAGGGCCTGTCCTAGGGTGAGGAAGGCCTGTCCTAGGGCGGGGAAAGGGGGTGAGGAAGGATTCTGCAGGACTTCCTTGGAGGAACTTGACCATCGCAGCTGTACCACTTCGGAGGAGCTCAGATCTTCGTGGCAGCCACTGCTACTTCCTTGCAGGAGCTCTGGTCTTCATAGTCAGCATGGAGGGAAGACAGGGAGGCTTAATGCATGCAGCATTGTTCTTCCTCTGCTCTTTATGGGTTTTTTTTTTTTTGCCACCATGAACTGCTGCCATGTGCCTTGGAGCCCACAGAGTAGACTGGAGCCTCTACTAACTGTGAGCTAAATAAACTTTTTCTTCCCTTACTTTGGGTGTCAAGTATTTGTCCCAGCAAGGAGAGAAGAGTAACTGAGAAAGTGAGTGTCCGTGATGGCAGGGTCAGTCAACAGTGACAGCATAACAGAGCAGATTGCCAGGGTTAGTGTACTAGCCCTGGCTGGCCAAATGTCGAGATGATACCTAAAGCCCTTGAAGCTTGCAAAGCAGTCAGTCTTGTGAGAAGCATTTTAAGGACATTCTGGGCAAGGCCGTGCTTGTCACATGGCATAAGAGGATCCAGGGAGCCACACTGGACCTACGTTCTCCAGCTGAGTGTCAGTGGGGCCGAGGGGCAATCAGGCCTGGAAGGGACCAACAGTTTGATCTGCTCATGATCAATATGTTTGATCATTAGCCGAAAATTCAGTTTCAGAAATCCATCCAAATTCTCTAACAGCCATCTACCTTAATTTGACCAATGATTGTTTGGTAAAGGATTTCGATTTCAAAGGTTCTAAGGATGTTTTCAGATGGGCAGATTTTTATTTTAAACCTATTCTGTATTTCTTACGAAGTATTACAGTTGTCAAAGTCTAACGGTGCCTGAAGAGCATCACAAAACCCTGTTCCCTGCTCCTCCTTCTCTTTTCCAATCTAATTCCTTAGAGACAATCCCTTCTAACATCCTTACCTCATGTATAGGTCTGTATTTGAAAGATGCTGCTGTTATTTATCAATTCATATCTTTTAGATAGACCTTATTACTGTCCCTTAATACAAGTGAGGATTTCATCCTCACGGTCTCATATGTCTGCCTTCCTGTTCTCTTTTGTTCTCTTCAGGTAGCCAAACTGACTTTTTGCTCTATAGAAAATTCAGTATTTACACTTCTAGGGCTACGTAGAAATTAGACCCACATAAGCCAGGTGCTAAAATCTAATTGCCTTTCCTTTTCACTTTGCTTAAATTTTCTCTAGAATCTATAGTACTTTTTCTTTGCTTATTTTTCTACGTACCTGCCATGGACCCTTTCCAAATTTTCTGAGATCACTGTAAAACTGAAAAATTTCCCCAACACTGAACAACCCAGGTTATATAGAAGTGGCAGTTTCTTTTTAAAAGAGAGTACCAATGAGAATTAAAACAGAAAAAAATTATACATGATATAGAATTTCACTTAACAAAGTAATCTGAATTCCACAGTATTTGTTGTAACACATAATGTTGTCTTCCAACCAGTTATTCATATTATCAGATAAATGCTTATGAAACTGGAAGAAGGAAGAAAAAAAGAAAGACATGCATAAGAAATTAAGAAGAGAAAAAGTACAAACAATTGAAAAAAGGAGAGAAAACAAATTAAGTATTATCTGTTCCTTTCCGTAGACCAGCAGAAATGCACAGTACAGTTGTCCAAACCGTCCTGCTTACTTACCTAGCTAAATCTCTTTCGCCCACTCCCTCTCCTGTCCTTCTCCTCAACCCAGTAAGGAGGAGATTTCCTTTTGAATAAGTTCAATCCCTTTCCTCAGTTTCTACTGTATCCTGCGATTCCATTTTTCTCTTTCAGGATGCAGTTTCATTCTCAGCGGTGTCTTCCACGTCTCTCTGTCCCCTCTGGATTCGTTCCTCTCAGGGTTGCTGCATAGTCAGGTCCTGCAGCCTCTCTCTCTCCTGGGACCTTCCTCTCTCTATTTTTGCAAGGCCTTCCTTTTGGCACTGTTAGGCATTTTATCCCCAGACTTTAGGACCCTGTGGCGTCCTTTTGTTGGGTTTATATCTAGTTTTCCTGGAATACACTCTCAGGGCTTCGAGAGGAAAGGTGTATTGGAGGTCATCTTACTAAGTCCTTGTTTTTCTGACGAGCCATTACTCTACCTTCCCACTTACTTGAGAAACTCCTGAAAGAAAGTTGTCACGCTGTCAGGGTGGCTCCGGGGAAAGCTAAGGTTGCTTGGTCACTCTGCCTAGCACGTGACTTGTATATATGTTTGTTTGTTCCTGGAAACTTTCAGGGTCTTTGCTTTAGCTCCCTTTTCTGAGACTGTACCATGATGCCTTGGTTGGGTCTTTTCTCCACCTCCGGTCTGGGACTTGAATCATTTCTCCGATCTTTCCTCTCAAACACCTGTTGATGTTGGTTCACCTTTATTTCTCTTTCCTTGCATTCCTGATTTTGATTTTTTCTTCTTCGTGTTCTACTTTCCTCGGGTATTTCTTGAACATTATTTTCACCTTTGCCTCGATGGTCTAACTTTAGCTACCATATTTTAAACTTATAAGTAATATTTCTTGTTTTCTGATAGTCCTTTGTCCACAAGACTCTGTTTTAGATTTTTTGTTTTTGATGCAATATCTCAAATAGCTTTTTTTTTTTTTTTTTTTTACCTCTTTGTACATCTTAATTTAATTTTTAAAAGTTGAAAATTTTTGCCTCCAGTGTTATGTCTGTTCCTTCCGAGATCTTTTGCTGAGACACCCTGCTAGATTGAGATCCGGGCGTTTGGTCACACGAGATTTGTGGCATTACTGTGTGCGTGGTTGGTGAGTTTGTCTGTCTGCTGGGGGAGGTTGTCTGGGGTGCCCAGAATGTGGATGTCCGGGCTTAGTGGTGGACTCGTTAATTATTGGGCTTCCCCACAGTATGGAGAGCTCCAGCTCCTCATGAGATGCAGATGTCTGGGGGTCAGTGTTCTGGGCGATGAAAGGAAGAAGAGCCTCAGAGGAGGCCTAGGCTGCACCACGAATATTTCCACGCCTCTTTGTTTTCATGAACGTGTTGCACTTCTGTCTTCTTGGTGCTTGGAGTCCAGAGCGTACACCTCCCACCATCCTGCTTGGGTAGGGTAGGACAGTGGGCGGCTGGTCAGAGGACAGGGCCTGGCCATCTGAAGGACCCTGCATGGATTCCCGAGTCCACGCTCCATGGGCCTCTCACAGAAGAAAGGGGCAGGTAAGAAGGGAGGTCACCATTCACAGGGCAGCCCTGCAAGAATCTTGCTGGTGCTGTGGTGGTGATGGCGCCATGAGGTGGCAGGGTCCGGGGGTGGTGGGAGGGGAGCGATGAGGGATGTGGGTTCCCAAGGCTTCTGCCCTCTGCGCCTGAGCCCTGTCCTGCGCTGGTGCCATGCAGCTGGGCAAGCCGCTCTGGAGTCAGGCTGTGTGGCCCCCACTTTGGCTCTGCCATTGCCACCTACAGGGCAACACTTGACCTTCTAGATCTCAAGTTCCTCATTTACATAGTAATAAAGAGACCTCTGATAGGATGTGGTGATGTTTGCAGGGAAAAAAATCTATGCAGTGCACTTAGCAGAGTGCTGCGCACACAGTCAGAGTGCAAGACATGTTATGGGTCATGTTGGAACTGTTGAATTTCGGGGTCTTTTTGTCACCTAGTTGAGTTGAGGCCATGCAGTGCAGGTGGGTAAGCAAGGAGCCTCCTTGCTTTGATTGCATCCCAGGCAGCAGCTAAGCTCCCAACAGCACCTTCTCTGCTCACTGACCCATTGCCCGCTCTGCTCCTCGTCTGCCTTTTCTGTTCTTTTTTTTCCATTTCTTGGCTTCATACTGACTGGCTCACAATACTGTGTTCCCCGTTTCTTCATCTCTTCAAAGATTTTTGAAAAACTGTCCACTCAGGACATGTAAATAGCAGCTGGGAGTGAGCGGCGCTGCCAGGGCGAGCCATGGTGCTGTGGAGGCAACTGTAAGGTGCAATCCGACAGCTGAGACGCAGAGCTGCCCTCCCAGTGGGGATCTTCGCATCCAGATCCTGGGTGAGGCCGGTGAGTGGGAAAGGCGGCCGCGAATCTCTGCCGGGCAGCTGAGGAGGGGAGGCACGAGGCCTCTCTGGGCAGCAGGTGGGTGAGGAGTGAGGCTGCTGGAGGTCTTATCCGTCTCCTTCCAGATTCACTGATTTCTTCAGGGCACCAAATGGCCTGAGTACTTGGCCTGCAAGAGACACTTATCTATACATTCTGCTTTAAATGGCAAGCATTTTCCAATGTAAAAACCAGATTTGAAGAGGCCAATTACTCTGGAAATTATCAGTGACCCAAAGGCTAAAAGTACTCTCTGAATTCTGCAAGGAGCTTTCTATTGTCTAGTATGGGTGGGGTGCTGTTTACAGTAAACCAGATGGCTTCATTTGCAGGCAGATTTGAGTCCATGTGGGAGAGAGGTTTCCTTAGGACCAGAAAGAATTGATTGCTTTAATTAAAACTTCTGGTACATTCAGGTGAGGAGCGTAGCTCTGCAGCCCACCTGCCTGGGCAGGCCAAGCGCACAGTGGAGGGCTGCAAACTCACATGAGGCCTTTGGACTTCAGTGAGCTTCCAGCATTTCATCTTGTGTGGCCAATGTTTTTTACAGCTGTGGTACAAAAGGAAAGTGGTGCTGCAAGAGGAGCCGATACTGTAACTACGTCATGCAGGGCTTTCCTAACTTGGATCTTTGATGACACAGTGGGTGTGGAGCCCCAAAAGGAGACTAGGACAGGGACGCCTTGAAGGTCACCGTGCTCTGCATGCTGTTAGTCCCTGTCTGAGCTCATAGTAGCCAGAAGCTGATGAGGGTGGCTTGTTCCTAAGTAGTCATGAAAACTAAATCACATGATGAACCCATGAACGGTTCATTTAAATATAAATAATAAGAGGCTGAGGAGATAGCTCAGTAGAATAAGTGCTTGCCTGGTAAGTGCAGGGTCCTGAGTTCAATCCCCAGTACTGCAAAAAAAG
>NW_004524603.1:7543327-7544989 GCF_000260255.1 Octodon degus
TAGCATTAACTGCTCCTTTCAGTGGCCCTGCAGAAATCATCAGTGTAGTTATCCAGGCTATCCTGTGTAGATACACAAATCTTTCTTTATTCCTTCCTTTTTTGTTTCTTTTCTCCTCCCAGTTGTTGCTTCCCTTTGAACACATTCTTTCCCTTTCACATTTTCTTATAAAACTCTCCAGGCCCTCCTCCTGGCTCTTTCCACCTCTTCCAGCTTTCCTTATAGCGTTGCTACTCATGCACGAACAGTCCTGAGTCTTCCGGAGGTCAGCTGATAACCAGGGTAGAGAAATAAATAACGAGGGGTCATGCAAGCTTTTGGGGTCTGCATTCTTACTTAGTCTTGATTCAGCCCAAAGATTTCTATGTCATCGATTCCAAGAAAGGAGGCACTAGAAAGAGATTCTCGTGAATCCCAGAAAGGAAGAGACTGAAAGATGGTGTGTTGGCTTTTTCAAAACTAAAACCAAATCATACGTCTTGCCCATCGAAGTTGTAGAAGAAATTCCATTCACCTCTCGCAGGCTGGGAATAAAATTTCCCAAGTTATGTAGTACTCGATACTGCCACTAGAGGGCAACTGTCAGGATGGTCTAGTTTCTTTTTTTTTTTCCCTTTCTTTCTTTCTTTCTTTCTTTCTTTCTTTCTTTCTTTCTTTCTTTTTTTAGGACCGTCAAGTTTCTGAAAGCTCTGGTAACTCAGTTTTGCTTCTCTTTTTTTCGGAGCAATATTATCTACTTCATGATTTCTGGTACTAACTATATATTAGTGATTCCCATATTTATGGATGCTGTTAGATGTTTCTTATGACGTTAAGGTTAATACATGCATTTCTTGTTGAATAGCTTTATCTTGATGACCGATTAGTAACCGGGCCTGTAAGCATCAAAAGTGAACGTACTTTTTCCTTCAAATATGACTCTCCCTGCTGTGCTCTCCACGTTAGAACGTTCCGCTCAGCCATTCAAGCCTTAGCTTTGCTTCCCGTGTTGTTCGCTTTAACCCATCCTTCGCGACCCCAACGAAGGAACCTATCCAAAATGCAACAGCGCTCTCGTGGGCAGTTTGCTGTCACGCGTGAAACCGCCGTGGCTCCCGGTAGCTCTCGGGGTGCAGTGCAGGGTTTGACCCTCGTTGTGCCTTTCCTGCCGCGTTCCCCAGCACGCCTGCTCCAGCGAGGCGCCGTTCCCGCCTCCCTCAGGGCTGCTTCTGGATTCTGTCTCTGCTGGTACTCTTCCTGCTTTGCCCCTTGCTCCAACGTCTCTTCCTTTACGCTCCCCACTCATGTACTCCAGCTGATCAGGCTCTTCATTCTTCCTGAGGATTGAACTCAGGGCCTTTACACCAAACCAAATCCCCAGGACCTCTAACCTTTTATCTGTTTGTTTGTTTGTTTGTTTATTTATTTATTTATTTATTTATTTGACACAGGGTCTTGCTAAATTGTTACATTGCCCAGCGGGGCTTGGATTTGTGCTCTTCCGGTCCCAGTCTTCCAGAGTGACGACCTCACAGGCATGCACCCCCGAGCCCGGCTCGTCTTCAGCCTTTAAGGCCCAGGTCAGGTGACTCCGCCCTGGGTGGTGGGCGGCGCTCTCTCCCTGTGGTCCTGGGGCATCTCGTGTCTCTCCCCGTGGTCCTGGAGCATCTCGTGTCTCTCCCC
>NW_004524603.1:7545554-7562037 GCF_000260255.1 Octodon degus
TCTTCAGAGACTTGCAATTCGTGATCTCATGCTATTAAGTTCTCATTTTATTGCTTGCTCCGTGATGGAGAATGGTCATGGCCAGGTCGTAAAGGACCCTGAAGAACTCAGCTCCACGCGGAGGCGGCGTGCTCTGACGTGAGGTGGCTTTATGTACCGACAGCTCGCAAGGCCCCCTGAGCCCCACTTCCATAGAAAAACAGATTTTATATCAAGTCCATTAGGGGACTAAAATGTGGTCAAAGCTGCCTATTTCAGCAGGGTGATGGACGTGAAAATTGGAAACTGCTCTGCACGCAGGGTAATGGATTGTGTAACAATGATGCTACACACATCACAGCTTCCTCTTTGTGCCCTTTTCACTGCAAGGGATAAAGAGATTCCCAGGCGCTATTCCCAGATACTGTTTTCCTAGTGAAAACGTTGTCGTGATCCTTGTTTCTTAGGCCAGGGACACAGGAAGCCAGGGACACAGGAAGCCAGGGACACAGCCCACAGTGCAAAGAACATCTGAGGGGAGAGGGTGTGATCTTCTAAAATTGCAAGGGGACCAAGAGATGGAGGGAGGGAAGGGGCAGGGGAGGGAGAGGGTGGAGGGAGAGGGGTGGGGGAAGGGATGGGGGAGGGGGAGGAGGAGAAGGAAGTGCAGCGTTCTGTGTCCACAGACCGGCTCCCCACCAGGCATGGAATCTTGTACTGCAAACATGGGTTCAGAAAACACACCTGAAAAAGTCACTGAAATACAAGGTAGTACAGCCTGGCAAAGTAGAAGGATGATCCCAAGTCACTGAACTTCATTCCTTATAACACAACCCCTGCATTTGGCCTCAGCACCCTCAGGGATGCCAACACCCAAAGGCTAAATCACCGCTGATGATTGGTTGATGAAAGCAAATTAAGATACTTAAGCGTACCCACTATTAGTCAATCTGGGTAACAAGCGATCCGTCTGACTTGCTTCTCTTTCTGATAGCATAGTAAATGCATGGCTTTGGCATACTTAAATCGGACCAATATTTGTCTTTTAAAACTAATATTAAGGAGTTGTGAACAATGTTCATATAGATAAATGATACCAAGTAAATCTTTAAAATTATCAAAATCCCCCTCAATTTCTTTATTTACAAATTGGAAAAGCGATTCCTTCTTCACGGGGTGGTCATGGCGGTCCAGTGCAGCAACATCACACGGAAGCATCGCAAGCACCAAAGAACTGTGATGGAAAAGGCAAAATAACTTCTGCCTCTGTTAGGGATGGTAGAGAAATCGCTAAGACTTGTGTGTGCGCAGGGGTGTGATAGTTGGTCTGCATTTTTGCATACTGGAAAGGAAGGGAACACTTTTGAAGAAAGCAGAAAACCAGGGCTGGCCAAATACCTCAGTAGATTAAAGCACCTACAAGAAGGCACAGGGGGGGCTGGTGAGATGGCTCAGTGGTCTAAAGCACCTACTTAGAGCAAGCTTAGCAAAGCACAGGGACCGTGGTTCAATCCCCCAGCACCATATGCCAGCCAGCCCCGCCCCATAAATAAAATTAAAAAAAAAAAAGAAGGCACAGGAGCCTGGGGTTCGATCCCTGGGCCTGCCATGCCAGCCCCGACCCCGAGTCCCCTGAGAGGGCGATTGAGACTGGGTGTGGTGGTGCATGCCTGTAATCCCAGTGCTGTAAACAGGCAGATCACTATGAGTCCAATCTAGTAGTGCGACCCTGAACACCCTGTAGACCCTCCCTAAAATACAAAAAAGAAAAAAAAAAAAAAAAAAAAAAAAAAAAAAGAAAAAGAAACCCACTCCATTTAACACTACGTGGAGATCATTCTGATAAATAGTGCATCAGAACAGAAACAGGTCTGCTTGGATCGCAAGGGACAGTGAGCCTACAGCTCCATGCTGCAGCCCTGCCCTGTGCCTGCCTGCCCTGTGCCATTATGGGAAAGCAGTGAGGCTCGGGCACACTGACCTTTAGCTGGGCCCGCCCTGGCATGAGGATTCTATGCTGGATTTCAAGCTACTGCCAGGGCTGTGGGTCAGCCTGTGATTATGTAAGACTAATAGGAGTGTTGTAAGTTGTGGTGCATATTTAAAGCTAGTATCTGAGCGAAATGACATCTATGTTGATTTAGAATGGTTTTATTTTTTCCCTTTTCTACGAGTTTATGTTTGAGGCACATATTAAATACATTCATCCTGGGGAATTGGTACATGTACCCATCGCATCTTGCTCCTTTTTGCTTCATGGGAATCTGAGACTTTGTCCAAGTGCAGGACAGCTGGCTTGAGCACGCTGTCTGCGATAAAGAAGGCGGTGGTCACCGGAAGAGAAGGTTGGCTGGGTGGTCATCATAGGAGGTCCAAGACCTGGGCAAAATATGCAGAGGTGCCATGGGGCACAACATGAAAGGCATTTCCTGTGGAAGAGGCAGCCTCGAATGTGGTCCTGGGGGTGGGATCCACTGTACTGTTTATGGGGCCGTGTGGCAGAGGGGCGCACACCTGACCGCAGAGACGGAAGAAGTCACTACAGTGAAGAGTCTGCCCTGCCGGTGTGCAGTCCGGCTGACATTTCCCAACCCAGACTTTCAAGTTGTACAAGAGAGGTTTGGGTCTCTTTGTTTGGCTTCTGAGGTCCTGCATGTAATGGGGAAGACTGCAGGTCCAGATCTGGCCTTTTGAGCATCTTAGTAATCGTAAAAGTGATTCTAGGCGAAGAGCAACAGTGAATGTTTCAGTCCCCGCAGCATGGTGCTGAGGTTATGCTAATTTGAAACCACGTAGATGGCAGCATAATCTGGGGTTTGAAAGCAATTATTTCCAACAGGCCGGCAGCCACCTAGGGCACAGCAGCTTTGAAACCCTGGCATCCTGACCTTCCCCCGTTGGGGGCCCCAAAAGCAAGAGTGCCAGGGCTTTAAAATTCAGGACAGAGGTGCACAAACCAAGTGCCAAGCAGATCTGATGGAGCCAATCTCATAGCTTGCCTCTGCACAGCTTTATGGGAAGTTTATGGGGATTTATTGTTTCAAGAACAGAAGGACATTTACCTACAGATGCGGGGGAATAAATTTCAAGTACATTTAGTATTGGAGAACGGTCACTTTATTGCTGATTTCAATCCACTTGACTCCTCAATCTTCAACCTTCCACTTCAAGTAGGACACCAATCACACACACACACACACCAGAGCACATACACAGGCACATACAACATAGCGCACATGCTACATATACATCATACATATAACACATGTGCACACAATACAAATACTATAACTTCACATACTACACATACACATACCACACACACATCACACACCAATCATGCACACACTACAGCCTATATACACACAGCACAGCATACATAGATACAGCAGCACAACACGAAAGCCACACACTGGCTGGTGAGATAGCTCAGTGGACTGAGCACCTGCTTAGGCAAGAGCAGGGACTGCGGTTTGATCCTTGGCAGCACATGCCATGCCACCCCCCCTACCCCCAGGCATGCTGAGCGGGACACTGAGTCTGGGTGTGGTGGTGCATCCCAGTGCTGGGGAGGCTGAGACAGGAGGGTCACTATAAGTCTGAGCTGCATAGTCAGACCCTGGACCAATTACATAAAAAACAAAACAAAACCCGACAAAAAACCCCACACACACCTTTTGAGTTTAGTGTGTCAATGATTTGGGTAGTTATAGAAATCTGAAGAGATTTTTAGTAGTGAAATATTAAACCACCACAATCCATAAATCTATTATGGGAAAGGTTTGAATAAAAATGTAATAAAATGTGCCATAAACCATTAAATTGATCTTTGTTAATTGTCAGTTGTGTGTCGCTGAGTGACAGGCTATTTTCAAAGTGCACTATTCATCATTGCTCTGTTTGGTCAAAAGGCGCATGTGATATGTAAATATACATATATTCACATACACACTTACACGAACATACATGTGCATATTCCTATGGACACCAAGTAAAGGACCAACACTTAGAGAGATTCGTATCAGTTTAATACTGGTCACCTATGTGAATGTAAGGGGTGTAGAATTTACACTAGGAGGAACACACATGTTTTATCTTCTTTTAGATTTGTTGTTTGAGTGTGTGTGTGAAAGCAGAAAGGACAAAAGAGAAAGGGAAGAGTTAGCAGGCAATCCGAGAGCCCTGGAAGGCTTCTGAGGGAGCCCTGGGCAAAGCCCAGGCTGGGTGGGCGGGAGTGGATGGACTGGGCAAGATGAAGGCTTCGAGCTGCAGAGGACCGTCCCCAAACACGTGTGCTGTGTGTCCCGTGACTGCTGATGTGCCTGATTTTCCAGGTACTGGTTAGACTTTCTCATTACTTTTGGTGAGTAGGCTGAGATTGTGAAGATGAAGCCCATCTTGAGACCATGCCGATGAGAGTTGAGGACACCTCAGCCTTTATATTGGGATTAGATTCCCGGGCCTGTCCCGAAACCTAATTCTCGAGGGTGCACCATCCTCAGAAGAGGTCTGCATGCTGAGGGAGTGCTCCTCTATTATATACTTTCTATGGACCAACCAACTGACCAACCAGTCAGACTGTTAACCAGCGAGACATCCAGATACCCAACCTATCAACCAATTAACCAACGAACCAACCAACCAGCCAAGCAAACAACCTATCAACCAGCCAACCAGTCAACCAGCCAATCAACAACCAATGGTGTTGCGAAGCTTTCTTCTGGCAATTAAGTCGTACTAACCATAAGCACAATTTTTATCAGCAACTTACTCCATTAAAACTCTGAACTCCACAGAGCTATTAACAATAGGTAAAAATCTATCAGCTCCTCTCCATATTCCAAGAAATGTTTTAATACATATACCAGAGCAGGTGAACCTCACCTTCTTGGGGGTGCTGTTACTATCTCCATTTCTCAACAGGAAACTGAGGCAAGAAAGTTTAAAGCAAGCCCTTGGAATTTTATCTCTAACCTAGGCATTGTGGCTTCAGTACATGGCTCTTTCTACATAAATGCTCCTCCTTTTTCCATAAAGCAGTTCCCTCCTCTTCCTACTGTGCTGGGCTGTGCTGTGAAGTATTTGCCCTTAGAACACCACACAGGAAATTTGGTAGAGGATCCTGGAAGTCAACGCAGCCACGTCATTCTAGGCCTTTCACCCCAGGCTTCCCTGACACTTGAAGGGCCCAGAGGATGCCACTTCATACCCTCTAAACTTCCCCCAGGCAATTGCTATGTGAGGTTCAGATTCCTGATAAGACAGTCATGTGTTTTCTTCTGCCTTTACTGAGTGCCCACTGTGTATCCTGTCACCTGGCCTACATGGCAGACAGCACGGAAGGGACTCCGCCTTGTGGCACTACTCTGTGTGCCCTTCTCTCTTGTTCTATAGACTCCAGCCATCCTCTGCCTCCCCTCTGTTCCTTGAAAGGCTGAGATTCTTCCAGCCTTGGGACCTGTGGCTTTTGCCTACGGGGTGTTCTTCTTCCCACCATGTATAAGATGTCAGCTCTTTAGAGCCAAGAGCTCTGCTCAGAGAAATGGACAATCCAACCTGAACTCACCTCAGACATTCCGCACTGATTCCATTTTTATAGGGTATGTCATCATGTGAAATATCTATTTGCCATCTATCTATCTATCTATCTATCTATCTATCTATCTCTATCATCTTATCATCTATCTATGTCTATGTATCTATGTATGCATGCATCTATCTATCTATCTATCTATCTATCTATCTATCTATCTATCATCTATCATCTATCATCTATCTCAACCAACCAACCAGTAAATCAACCAGCCAACTGTTAACCAATGGTGTTGCAAAACTTTCTTGCATATATCTTAGGATAGAACCCTGGGCCTTTCCTCTGAATGACATCCCAAGCCCAGTTTTACCTTTTAGTCTGAGGTAGGGTATCACTAAGTCACTCAGTTGTCCAGGCTAGGCTCAGTCTCCCACAATACTGGGACTACAGGCACGTGCGACCGACCATGCCTTGTTTAAAATTACTTAGATGTTGCTTCTGTAGCCTGAATGAGGTTACAGAGTCTATGCACAGAATCACTTTGCTTGTTTGCTCTCGCCTTCTCAGCCCGGTTTTGTACATATTAGGTGTTCATCAAACACTGTGGAATGAGTGAAATAATTTGTGGAGTGGCTAAAACACAACACAGCCTAGTTGTTGAAGACATCTTCTAAAGACCAGTTTTCATATGATGTTCATGCCAGTGGTTTATTCCAAAGTCTCTTATATATCTTGTGAAAGTTTTCATTAATTATGATCAAGCGCCCCCATGCTTTTTTTTTTCCCGCATGGGACCCGCAGGGAATCTTGGTGGCATTGAAATGGAATGTCCATGTTTGAGAGGCCAGTTGCCCACACTCACTGGGATCATTTAGCTTGTAAGTGTACTGTGCTTAGTAAGAAATTACTGAGACTGTGCAGTTAAGGCCTATATCAGGCAGCCTTTCATTAAAGCACACAATGCCTGACACCCACAAGTTAAAGGAGGACAGGTTTAATTTAGCTCATGGTTTCAGGAGTTTAGTCCATGGTAAGCTGACTCCATGGCAGGAGCATCATGGTGGATGGGTGTGGTGGGACAAAATCATTAAATTATGGTTGTCAGGAAGCAGCGCAGGGGAACAGTGGCAGAAAGGAAGGATCTAGGAACCATGTGCAGCCCCAAGGTCATGCCTGTACAATCCACCCACCAACCCCCAGGGTAGATCCCTGTTATGGTTTGTGTCTAGGTGTCCCCCAAATCCTCACGCAGTCATGGGGCAGCTTCTGGAGTTTGTGGTTGATTACTGTGGGTGTGATGGTGCACCTGCCCTGGGGCAGGTCATTTGCATTACAATGTGAGGAAGAAAGAGACGTTAGCTGCTTGAGCTGCTGCTACTCCTCCCTTGTGCTCTTGCTCTTTGTCACTGTCATGAAAAGTTGCTTTCTGCTACGTGCTGCTCTGCCTTGGAGCCAGCTGAATATGGACTGAAACCTCCAGTAAATGTGAGCTAAATAAACCTTTCTTTCCCTAATTTGAGTGTCAGGTATTTGTTCCAGCAATGAGGGAAGAGTAACTAAGACAATCCCAAAGCCAATGAAATGAACACCCTGCCCTAACTTCCACAAGGCTAGATGCTGGGTTAGGGTGGGTGTCAGGGGAAAGGTTCTATTTCCTCCTCCAAACTGAAGTCTGCTTTCAGTATTTCACAATGACAGCTATCATGATAAGAGTGGTCTCTACTGGGCCACCCTACACCCATTTCTCAGAGCTGGGTCTGGCTGCGGGAAGGCTTTCTCCAGCTCTGATAGCTCCTGGTAGCTTTAATGAGAGGAAGGTCACGCCCGCAGCTCTCCAGTTGCCTGATGACTGCTGTGGTCTAGTTGAGGAGGACTGGAATCTGGCTCTCTCCCTGATGGCAACTCTTTCTCTGGATAGGGTGGCAGAGGTGGCTTGTGCTACAGTGTTTCAAAGCTTCCCTTTTCTCCACAGTCCAGGCTGTTGTTGTACAGGAAAAGCTCCACCCTGGGAACCTTTGGGAAGGGAGAGCATGAAGGTGGCTCTGAGATCTTCCACCTCTTCTATGTAATGAGTCAACTCATGTTTTAGATTATAAATGTAAATCTTGTGCTTTCTGTTGTAAAAATGTATACTTACCACTATTCTAAGTTGTTTAATAACTAGTGGCTGTTTCTTGCTGTTTGCTAGATAAATTCCTGTGACCCTCACCAATTTCTGTCTGCAAAATTAGTTTACAGAGATGACAAAGGAAACTAACTGGGCTTTATCTTCTTGTAACCTCCGGGCTATGTAAGGCCACCTGCAGGTACTCAGGTGAAAATTAACCAGAAACTAAAACAAAGGCCCCAGAAATGTAGTTTGAGTTGTGGTCCCAAATCACTCTGAAAGCATTGTTTTGTGTCAATAAATTTGTTTACCAAGCAGAATGTGGTTTCATGTTGTCAAAGCTCCCTGCTTCCTGGGCTAGCTGCCTTTTGGTCCTCTCCTGCGTGAGAGCAGATGGGGGCCCTGAGCTCAGTAATAAACGGCTTTCTAAATTCCAACCTGGCTGATCTGGTTCCTATTCTGAGTGCTCTAGCCCTGACCCTCTGTCTGTCTCCAGCTTCGCCTCCATTCAACCTGCTCTCAAGTCCCCACCAAGCCTTCACCGGGTGTGGCTTATAAGGGCTTCACAATTACTCTCTCCTTTAAAAGTAATTTTATTAAGAACTTTAGGTGGCTGAAATCCTTGAACATCTGAGTTCATCCCTGATGGTATGATTCCAAGTATCAGCACAGAGTAGGGGTATTTTAATAGCCATGGTCAGTATTTCTTCTTGCAATAAATATCTTGCTGTGGTTTCTTTCAGCTATGGTTCGCCACTAGCATTTGTTTGCAGCACTGGGGATGGAACCCGGGGCCCTCATGCTGAGCTGTGTCCCCAGTCCCTTTGCATTTTTTGTCTTGAGGCAGGCTCTAAGTTGTGAGGGCTGGGCTCAAACTTGTAATCCCCCTGCCTCAGCCTCTCAGGACTCTGAGAGGTGTGCACCATCACATCTGACTCAGTTTAGGAATCTTAGTGAATGAAGAGACCGTGTCAGAATGACACACTGGGGCATAAACTACTCTAATTTCCCCATGAGTGGAAATCAAGTAATCATATCCAAAGTTCATAAGCAGCCACGAGTTTGGGCACTTACATTTGTAACCAGGAGAAAAGAGGTCAGTTCTTTTACTGAAGTATAAATTGAAAAGTATTTCATGAAAATAACAGTGTGGAAATAACCCATCATATCCTGGGACAAAAAAGGTTAAACCATGCTATGACTCTTCCTCTTAAGGTTAGCTTTCAAACTATTTTTCTTTGAAAAAACAATACAGATGGGAAAATTTCTCCCATTGTGCTCTGAGGGTGTGAAGACAAATAATTCGTTCCGTTGTGAATTAATCAGAAAATTCGTGGCAGGGAAAAACTTTCACTCTAATACTTCAGAAGGTGAGAGATGAGATCTGATTAGTTTTCGTGAAGTAAACCTATTCCATTAAGGATTATTTGCTAAGAGGAAAAATGTAGTGTTTCCTTCGCATTATTTTTGCCAGGTGGAGCTGTCTTTGTGTGTTTCAATTTGATGTTCTATTCTTTGGACTCAGTGACTTGTACACTTTGGTGAATGTGACAGCCACGTGTCGGGCTTGTGGGAAATGCTGTCTAAGCCTCAGCCCAGTGATTTGCTGCCCCCACACCAGCTCCAGGAATGCACACTGCTTCCTGTGCCCCTGGGCCATGCCAGGGAAGGTGATCTGTTTTCAGCAGAAGTGTGCTAAGCATCGCTTACCTTGTTTGCCTCTCAGACTGCTGATTAGAAGCCTGGCTAATGTTGATTGCCGTTACTTGGATCTTGGTGAAGGGTAAACATGACATTTGCTTGTGTTGTTGGTGCAGGCTTCACACAGAGCGCTTGGACTCTCTGCCAAGGATCAGTGCGCGCTCCAGATCTAGCTTTGGACGGGGAGGGGCGGCTTGGCAAACCGTGCAGACACTGAGGCACAGGCATAACGGCTTTGATGCAGGAGAACGTTGTTTGCTTGGCCAAGTGGGCTCCTGTGTGGTCTCTGCAGGGCCAGCTCCTTAGGGCTGGCACACTGCCCAGGGCTGACGAAGGACCACAGCCTTTGCCCTTGATGCCTGTGTTGGTTTATACCAGCTCACTTGGCTCTCCTCCGGGTATTAGTCCTTCTGCCTCTCTCGGTCTCTTTCACCAGTTCTCCTGCCTCTGATGCCCTTCTTCATCTACCTTAGAATCCCCCAGTGTCCTTGCCCTCCACTCTTCTGTCTGCTTTATCTCAGCTCTGCTGCCCCACTACCACCCCATCCAAGTCTTCAGTGCCAGGCTGGCACCGGAGTTCTGGAGCTGAGCGCTCCATCAGGATCCAGTCAGAATTCCTATGAGGCTCTTAAAAGAGCAACTGCAAAACCAAACCACTGCCCAAATCCCAACGCTGGCTTCTCCAGGGCCCTAAAGCTTGGCAACATCACTGTCCACACTGGGAGCTTCAGGCTCTGCCCAGAGCATGGACAGTGAGTTGCCACATTCTATCTCCTCTAGCTCCTGAGTTCCTCAGGTGAGCCTAATTCTCCTTTCCCTAGGCTCTCGTCTCTCAGTCTCCAACATGACCGTTTCCAAATTATGGCCCACTGAACCGCAGGATGGCTAACTTCGAGACAGGGGTCATAAATTTTGCCCAGCAATGATGTCTGGCTTTTGTCTTCTTTCTTTGCTTCTGAGGTAACAAAGATGCATCGATTTGGACAGAAAACAAGGACAATGGAGAAGAACTTATGCACACCGGCAGGTTGCTGCATGACCCGCTTCACGTAAGCCTTAAAAATCCCTGAAAACGGGTGCTGTCACCACCGTGCTCCGCAGAAGGCAGCTGGGTCTGGATGAGGAAGTGAAACACTGCCTGGAGCACACTGGAGGAGTGGGGGAGCTCTGGAGAAAGCCTGTCTGAGCCTCGCTCGGCGCGGTTAATACTCCTTCCCTCAGCTGTATCTGTGCGATTTGAATGCCTCCTTGGTGAGGATCCCTACCACACGCATTGGAAATAGTTTCTACCGATGAGTGTGAGCCAACGCACCTGCCTTCTCTCATTCATGGTCCCTGTGACCTGTTAGTTTGGGGCCCATTGGTCCTGCAAAATAAAGGCACTGGGAAGAGAACAAAGCCCAGAGTCTCAGTCCCTCAGCCTCTCCTCAAATCTCCTTTTCATGCTAATGGTCTTCCCATGTATTAGCTGCGGAAATGGCTGAAGGGCTTTAACTCTCTCTCTGGGTTGATTAGTTAAGCCTTTTCCAAATACATTCAACAGAATACTAAATCTGGGGAGGTGTCCTTGGTCATCACATCAAAAAAGGTTTGCACTGTTAAATATATATGAAAAACGCTAGATTCAAAGCGTTAAGCAGATCTCTTTCCTGAGGCACCAAGGTTCTCTGAGCAAAGAGCTCAGCAGGTGTTGATGCTCGTGTTTGACTACAGAGCTCTTGTTTTCTTTAACTTTCCTTTGCCTTTTGCAGGCAGAGCCCTGAGACATACCGACTGGGGAAGCGCCGCAGCAGGAGCGCTGTGCAGTGTTTCCGCTCATCTGGAGTCAGCTGTTATATCCAAAGCACATGGAGCTTGCTGTGTATTTCCACGTGGACTTCAAAGACGCTCTTAGTGGACATCAGGATGTTTCCTTCTGCCTAGAACTTATAACCCAAACGGCTCTCTCTGGTGAAGAGGAAGACAGGAGGAATTATCAGTCGCGTTGTCTATGCTGCAGGAGTCAGACACAGGAACCAAAGCTTGGTTTCTGTTCCAGAATCGGGACTGGATGATTTTCTACTTGGCCACTGTCGTGGCTTATCCGCAGGGACGCTGGGCTTTCTGTCCGTCTTCTGCTCCTAGCACCAAGCAAAGCCCTTAGAGGAGTCTGCCCAGAGTTACTGTATTACACCTTCTGGAGAACGTGGCGGTTCGTGGAGAGAGCGCAAGCTGGGTGTGTTTGTGGGGAAAGTTTTTAAACTACAGTAAGAATTTTGAAAGTCCCCCCCTTTTTTTTTTTTAATTCCAAATGGGTTGGCTTGGGATTGGGCAGTGAGATCTTACCACTCGTCTGCTTAAGCCCCAGAGTGTGTTTGAGTCACAGGGCTGTGTGGCTCCACCTGCTTCTGCTCCTTCATCAACCACACCAACAGCAACATAGGATGAGCGCCCTCTTTTCCTGAGGAGGATTCAGAGCTCCCCCGGCCTGCTGCTCTTTTGTAATGATGCTATTTGTTAAGATCAAAACACTCGATACATACTCCTGGGTGGACTGATACGACATTCACTGAACTAAGTGGAAAATAAGGACATTTCCTTCCCATTGAACACAATATAACATCTGTTTTTTTTTTTTTTTTTTTGTCAGCATTTAAGCAAACGTCATGTAAAAATTAGGAAAGCCATCTCCCCGAGGAAATAAAGCAGATTGGGTCTGAAGACCCAGGACGAAGCCTTGTTCAAGTTTGCTTTGCTTCCCATATGCGACTGTGTATCATTTTTAATTAAATCATTGGCAAAGTAAGATACCCAGGCCACGCGGCAACATTGGCTCACATCCAGACCCCTCTTTATATTTGGATCTGGGGTAGGCATTTCAGCAAATCACCTCTTCTGTGATAATCATAAATTCTCCATCCTTAATTCATCCCTGTTAATTCTGAGAGCTAGAATATTATTCCAAGAGAGTTTATAGTTGTCTTAGATATAAAAATCTAACAAGTAAGATTTGTACCTGGTGTACAGCATGATGTTTTGGTATTACTGTGTATGGCTAAGTCAAGCTATTTAACACATCTATTACAAACATGTTTGTGTTTGTGTGTAGTGGGAATACCTAGAACCTACTCTCAGAAGTTTTTTTTTTCAGAAATTTTTATACAGATAATATTTTCTTATCAACTCTGGTTTCTATATCATACAATAAATTCCTGAATGTATTCAGCCTGTCTCACCAATGTTTGTGTGCATTTGCAGACATTTCATCAATCCCACAATCTTGGGTCACTACCATTTTACATTGTTTCTATGAGTTCAACTTGTTGCTTTCCACATCCATGAAATATGCAATAGTTAATTTGTGTGTGTGTGTGTGTGTGTGTGTGTGTGTGTGTGGAACCAGGGATTGAGCTCAGGCCCTTGCGCTTGCCAGGGAAGCGCTTATTCCACTAAGCCATCTCCCCAGGCCCCAATAGTTAACTTTTTGTGTCTGGCTTTCCCCCTGAACCTCCCAGTTCATCCATGTCATTGCAAATTTCAGGATTCCTTTCTGTTTAAAAGAATTGTATTTTATTGTGTACACACTTTCTTTGAACTGCATTTTCCTTATACATTCATCCACTGATGGTATCTTTGGATTGATTCCTAATCTACTGTGAGCAGCTTTGTTTATTTGTTTATTTATTTTGGGACTTTGGTAGAGATTGCACTGAATATATAGATTGCTTTGGGGGTAATGGACAATTTAGCCATATACTTTTGAATTTTTTTTTTTTTTTTTTTTTTTTTTTTGCGGAACCGGGGATTGAACTCAGTTCCTTGCGCTTGCCAGAGAAGCGCTTACTCCACTGAGCCATCTCCCCGGCCCCTAGCCATATACTTTTAATCCATGAGCGCAGAGTATGTATATATTTTCCATTCATTTATCTCTTCTTCCACTTACTTTATTAATGTTTTATAGTTTTCAGCAGGTTTTCCTTTTCTGGGTGAAATACACTCTTTTTCTTTTTTTAAAAATGTGTTTGGTGCAGGGTCTCATTTTGCAGCTTGGACTCCTAGTTCTCCTCCTGTTTTTAGCCTCCCCAGTGCTGGGACTACAAGCGTGTGCCACCAAGGCTGGACTCAGTCACCGGCTCAGCATACCTGGTGGTGGGGCCGGTGTGGTGCTGGGGATCGAGCCCTGTTTCCTGTGCTTGCCTAAGCAGGCCCTTAGTCCACTGAGCTGTCTCATTGGTCCTAAATGAACTCTTAAATACTTTATCATTTACTTTTTTAGTGGTAAAAATAGATTGGTTTCTTGATTTTTCTTCTTGGATAGTTTGTTGTGAAGAAGGCTGTTGATTTTTGCATGCTATTTTGCATCCTGCAGCTTTATGCATTTTTGAATTAGCCTTAACAGCTTTTTGGTTTAGTCTTTGGGAATTATTATATGTAAGATTATACTCTCTGCAAGCAGAACCAACTTCTTCCCTTTTGATTTGGATACCTTTTATTTCTTTTCCTTGCCTAATTTCTCTGGCTGCAGTTTACAGCACATTGTGGAGAAATGAGGTGAGAATAGTCATTCTTTTTGTCTTTCTAATTTTGGAGAGAAAACTTGCAGTTCTCTTTACAGCTCAGCATCATGTTAGATGTGAGTTTTTCATATGTAGACTTTAATATATATATATATATATATATATATATATATATATTTCTTCTGTACCTTGCTTTTAATATTTTATTATGAAATGATACATTTTGTTATGCTTTTTTCTTCATCTATTGAGATGAACACACCACTTTTGTCTTGCATTCTGTTATTGTATAACAGATTTATTTATTTGTGTATGTTGAACTATCCTTACATCCCTGAGAGAGATCCCACCTAATCATAAGAAATGTATTTTCAACATGCTGTTGAATTTCTCTTGCTAGAAATTTTTGAGGGCTTTTGTGTGTGCATCAGAGACATTGGCCTGTAATTTTTTGTAATTTGTCTGTAATGTTCCTTTTGTATACTGGCTTTGCTACTAGTGTAATAGAGGGTTGGGAAAATGAGTTTGAAAATATTCCTTCCTCTTCAATTTTTTTTTTTTTTGCTAAGAGTTTAGCAAGGATTTATATTAGTTCTTTTATTAAATGTTTGGTAGATTACACCAGAAAGCCATAGATCCTGGGTTTTTCTTTAGTGGACGGCTTTCTGATACTAATTAGATCTTGTTCCTTGTTATTGGTCTATTCAGATTTTTCTGCTTCATAATGAAGTCTTGGTAGGTTGTGTCTGTCTTGGGATTTATCTAAATTTTGTGTAGGCTATTCAATTTTTTTTTTTTTGGGTCTACAGGGTATTCAGGGTCTCACTACTAGATGGGACTTGAAGTGATCTCCCTGTTGACAGCCTCCCAAGAGCTGGGATTACAGGCATGTGCCACCACGTCCAGTCAATTGCTGTCTCAGCACACCCCGAGAGTGGGGCCAGCAAGGCAGGCCCAGGGATCAAGCCCTGGCCCCTGCACCTGTTTGCAGGTGCTTTAATCTGCTGAACTATTTGGCCAGCCCTTCAATGTGTTGTTATACCGTTTGTCATGGATTGTATCTAGATGTCTTTCCAAGGCCTCATGTGGTCATGGTAGGACTTTTGGATAGTGGCTGGATCTAGAGTGTGAGATGAAGGGGATTAGGGTTGTGTGGTTACTCAATTAGTCCACTGATTTGTGTGGAAGGGTTCTGGGCATGGAGAGTGGGAAGGTCCACCCCAGCTCTGAGTGCTACCCACTCACAGGGTGTGCACCCAGGTAGAAGATAAGGAATGGAAGAGGGCTGCTGCTGCTTGCTGCTGCTTCTGTACCACGTCATCACTTGCTGCCTGAGGTTCCCATGGGCTGTTTCCCCTCTATCAGGCACCTCTGCCACGATTCCCTGACTTGGAGCAGCCATTTGTGAACTGACACATCTACAAACTGAGTTGAAATAAAACGATCTTCCTTCTACTTTGGGTGTCAGATATCTTGTCTCAGCAATGACAAAGGTAACTAAGATACAATTCTTCATTGTTGTTCTAGATCCTTTAAGTCTTAAGGTCTTCTCTTTCACAGTTATGTTTATATGAGTTCTCTCCCCTCCCCTCCCCTTCTCTCTCCTCTGCCCTCTCTGCTTCCTTTTCTCTCTTTCTTGTCTTGCTGTCTATCTTTGTCTTGCTCCCTCCCACTTAAAGCTTCGTTAGCTGGGCATATTGGCACAGACCTTTAATCCTAGCATTCTGGTGTACTGAGGCAGGAAGATGGCAAATTTGAGTCCAGCCTCATAAACTTAGCTTCTTAATGAGACCTTGTCTTAAAGTAAAAAAAGATAAAAAAGGAGTAGGGATGTAACTCAGTGCAAAAGCCTTGGATTCAACCCCCAGTACTACACACACACACACACACACACACACACACACACACACCCCACATTCACATATTTGTTAATTTTGTTTATAATTCAGAAAAACTCAATTTTGATGATCTTTTTCCTACTGTTTTTCTAGTCTTTATTTCATTTACTTCTCTAATTTTTATTATTTCCTTCACCCTAGTTATTTCAGACATAGCTAACAGGTACAAGTTTTCAGGTAAGGGTAGCTGATGCATACCAGTAAAAGAAACAAAAGAAATTTCAATGAACATCAAAGTTTACACTAATTAATTAAGGTTGACAACAAAGCACGTCAGTGCTAAATATAGTACAGGGAGATTGCTGCTGGACAGAGTACAGGAACTCATGCTTACACACATGTGTACTTGCACACCCAGATATTCTGGAGTGTATGTGGCTTGGATCCCTTATGAACTGAGCACAAGAAATCTATCAGTGTATTTTTCCTAAACAGAAACAACTAGAATCAAATATTTCAACATAAAACAAATATCTTAGTGGTCAAATACAACTACATATGCTAAACAGTGTAAAATATAGCAATATACACTCTTATTCAGAAAAAAAATCCATGGGAACTTTTGGCATTAAAATAACAAATATTTTCCATCTCTGTCAATATGGTCAAGCATTAGTAGTATTTTTACTTATCAACTCTTCTGGTTACCTAATATGACTACATTTGAGGTTCAATATCATTCTGTGCTTTAAAAATTTTGTTTTTGTACTAGGTCTTGAACCCAGAGCCTTTGCCATCCATAGCCATTTTTAATTTTCTTTTGGTGCCA
>NW_004524603.1:7562667-7566821 GCF_000260255.1 Octodon degus
ACTATACTGTCCCTACGATAGGTAGGCACAAAAGGCCAAATGGTCTAGGGAAGGTGGTTACAATGATGAGATAAGAGGGGATCAGCCCGCACCTCTATCCCTATGTGATAACCAAAGAAGAGTAAATTCACACTTCACCAACACCAGTGACTACATAGAGTGGAAAGAAATCAACAATGACTTAAAAATGATTTTTGAAGGGGAGAACGAAAATACAAACTCCAGGCATTAGCTTCTAGGAGGCAATACTTCCGTATGACCCTAAAATCTGAGTGAAATGCTTAAAAAATTTCCCAACAAGGATTATAGTAGCCTTCCAACTCAGAGGGGATATGTTTCAAATATTCCAGTGAATACTTCAAAGTGTAGATAGTAGTGAGCCTTATCTATATTTTTTCCCCTACATACACACACTTAAGATAAAATTTACTTCATAAATTGGGCATATTAAGAGATTATAAATAGTAACTAATAATAGAATAGAAATATCATAACATTATGCTGGTACTGAGATGGTGAGTCTGATATATAAGTATGCCTACTAAGTGAAAATGTGCAGGGTCATTCACAGCATTGACAAAGGGAGGGTTCACATTCGGATGGAGCTGAGCAACCAGTTATAAACTGTTTATTTCTGGAGTCTTTCATTTAATATTTTGGACACAGTTGATTGTGGGTATGGCCACCATGAAATGAAAACCAGGTGTGTACATCAGAATGATGGAATTATAAAACAGGATTTATGAGGCTAGCTGTCTCGGTTACTTTTCGCTTATTGCTGGGGCAAAACACCCAACACCCCAAATTAAGGAAGGAAAGATTTATTTAGCTCACAGCTTATAGAGGTTTCAGTCTGTACTCTGCTGGATCCAAGGAGAGTAGCACATGGCAGAAGGCAGCAGTTTATGGTGGCGGGAAACAGCAAAGAGTAAAGGAAGGAGATGCAGCTGCAGTTTCTAGGAAGCCTCTCTCTCTCTCCCTTCCATGCTGACTGAGAAGACTGGAGCTCCTCCAAGTGGAGCTCTCCATTCTTCCTCAGCTCCCTTTTCTATCCTTTTTGTGCTGAGTCACTCTAAGGATGGCCCTCAACACCCTAGGGAGGGCCCTCCATGCCCTAGGTAGGGTCCTTCATGCCCTAGGGTATGGAATTGCTGAGCCGATTTATTTAAGCTTTTTACTTCTCAAGTTGACAAAATGGGGGCCTGCCCATTAGCCCAAGTGTTTAAGTGCCTGCTGAAACAAAGCAGTCAGGCTCAGGATGCTGTCCTTCTATCCCCTCATCCTCAAGCCAAATTAGACCTGCCCTGAAGGCATCCTGAGTGGCCCCCTCCCCCGCAAAAAAAAAAAAGGTTGACACAATGTATCAACCACTACACTGGCCAAATCAGTCATGAGCAATCATCCTTGTACAAATAAAAAATAATTCAGTATTTGTGGCTTTGGAGGAAAGTTAATCTGATGTCATTTGTCAATGGCTAGGCTTTAATTTCCCTTTGGAAATCAAGATCTGTGTCCTTAATAAGAATCAATCAGCTCATAACCAAGATCCTTCAACTATTCTAAGGTGGCTATTTGCTTTTCATTTGGAAATGATAATATTTTTGGACACTAGGAAGGTATTAAAATCTCTGATATGTTAACAGTATAATCCAGAAAACTAACAACAAAAATATGAATTGAGACAAGGATAAAAGAAAAATTTAAATTCATTATATCAGGACATCTACAACTGACTTTAGTCTGAAGATACATTTCTTTTGGATTTATGAATATGAAATATGAGTGTTTTATAGCCTTGTAAGATATTAAAACATATTTAGGAAGGCTGTGTATAGTAGAATTTTTATTTCAATTGAATGCTTAGAAACATTTGATCACATAGACTTGTTATAAATATGCAGAAAATTTATTTAGATTCACAAGTTTTGGTTGTTGCTTGATAAATAGGCAAGAAGTCTATGCTTATGTGAGAGATGGCCATAGTTTACTTAAATTTCTGTATTTTTTTTTAATTCATAAAACTAAAGTATGGGCATTAAAGAAATACATGTTTGTTTCAGATCTTCCTAAAACTTCTTTGACATTATGGCAACAATCGTCTTAAATACATAGTGCTGAAGCATCTTCAACAGCCCAAAGGACTGCCACTCAGTTGCTAGTCGGGTTAACTCCAGTCTTCCTTTCCTTCTCACAACTGCATCTGATGGTTGTTTAGGAATCCAGTGGACAACATTCAGTGGCTTTAAAGGGGCAGGTTTACAAGTGGCTGTTTCTGGGAAAAACTCAATAAATGCCATAGTGGAGTGGCAGTATTTAAAAAGACTTAATGTGGCAGAATAACATGATTGCAAAGCCCATCTAGTTATCATTTCCTTGGTTAAGGGTGACTGCACATTGGGTCTTGGAGGTCCACAATCTCTCTGCCGAGGGAAGCTGAGGGGCCATTGGCTCCGAAAGGACCCAACCTCTGATTTTGTCAGAGGGGAGGTGGTGTGGCCTGACTCCTAGGAGAGCAGAGGCGCGGAGCTGTGCATGTTGGGTAGGGTAGCTGACATCTAACTTCTGCGCTGCTGCTGTCTCACCAGGCTGTCCTCCAAGCTCTCCCCATGCAGACAGTGAGCGGAGCAGGGGACCACGAGACCCTTAAGTTCCCTTAGCGCACCCAAGTCTTCCCTTCACCTTTGTCCTTGCTGTCTCCGCATGGAGCACCCCCAAAACAACTGTGCTTGGATGCCCTCACATCAGTAGTAGAGGGAATCAGATTTGACTTGATTCAGAAAGCACAAGAAGAAACACTTTGAAGGCAGGTGACTCAGGCTTCTGGTCACTGTAATGCACCCAGCACTTGCGGGTGCCCACACTAGGGAGGGCTGGCGCCCACTCAGGCTGTGCTGGAGGCTACCACTGCCGAGGGACCAGGTAGGTAGAGTACCACACTCATGGTTCCACATGCCGTGCAGCCTTCCTGTTTATTGACATCCTCCATTATTCAGGTTTTGGGTTCCCCTTTCCCACCACCTGCTTCACCATAATACCCAGGGAGAGAGACCAGCAGCTCTCTGAGCTTCAGGTAGGTGCAGACCAGGTATGGCAACCACAGGTGCTACTCCATCTGGAAACTGTATTTTTTAAAAGAAAGTTCTTTAAGGAACTGTATTTTCATCCTAAAGAAAATTGTATATATAGCCTCAACAGATTCTAAAAGAACAAAGACAAATTTTAATCATGAAGAAAACGGAAATTTAATGAAAAGTTCAGAAATCAGTGTTAGTTAAGTTCATTTGGTTCTTGAAAAACCAAGGTTTTTTTTTTTTTTTTTTTTTTTCAGAATTACTTCAGATATAGCAGGGAGGTTAGCTAATTAGCAAAAATTGTATAGATATTTTCACTAAAAGAGATTTGTATAGGATCTTTTATCTTCTGAGCATAAAAGCTATTTTGAAAGACACTGAAGTTTAATAACCCAACCTATATTCTTATAAAAATAGGAAACTTCACATTAGGAGCTCAGTCCTTAAGGACCACTATTTTCCTCATAAAATGCACATAGCTTTGTGTAATAGGGACAGACTGGAAGGTATCTGACTTATAGTAGGCTTTTCCATTATTTACATAAATAATCCAAAGAGAAATAGGTTGTTTCCAACAGCCATAATTAGTTTTCCATCTATGTAGGTCATAATCTAGTTTCACTTAGAAATTACATTTAGTAATGGCTGTTAGATATAAATTGAGCATGGACCTGGGAACTCTAATTTATAGATATCTCCTTTCAGAGAATATGGAATGTCAACACAGCTCTTCTATTAGTCAAAGTTTTATCACTGGCCTGAAATTGACTGACTAAATGACTGTCGTGGGTAACACATAATGCTGTAAAACTGAGCGATGACTTATTATGGAATAAAAGCTAGGGGGATCATTGGGATGTTTAATAGCACGACTTGTTTTCCCATTACACTCAATAGAAGAACTAGCCAAATCAGCTGAAGGAGACTTTATTAAACAAAACAGAGTCATTTCAATAGATACCCGTTCCTCCAAGTGCAAATCATTTATGATCATAATAAAAGTCCTACCAAGCCCTCTGCTCATGATTTCTCTGCACAAGAGACTCAGATGAGTAAAATGGAAATGACCGGTCATATCATGAA
>NW_004524603.1:7566986-7576472 GCF_000260255.1 Octodon degus
AAGAATTCTATTTAAAGTCTGAGAGCCACAGAAGTCTAAAGATAAAAGAAGAGAAAAATGTTGTGGGCGTTTGACATATGACATTCTGCCCAGTCTGGGGCATGAGGCCGGCTCTGCAGCCTCCCAGCTGGGAGTTTCATAAGGAGACCCTGCCTTTGATCACACTGTGGGATCCATCACTGGGGAAAAGACTGGTCTTTCTAGGTCCACTGTTCCAAAAGGCCCTTCTGTGTTTTCCACCAGGTGGCAGCAGGAAACAAGATTTGCAAATAGGCCATGTAATGAATGCATTAAAAAAAAAAAAAAAAAAGGAAAACACCAAAACAAAGACACAGCAACAACAACAAACAGCATTGTGGAAAGGCATACCAAGAAATATCACCTTAAAGAAATAAAGTCTTTCGCCACAGTGTTTCTCAACTATAAGTTGCTGATGCAAAAGAGGGATTTCAATTTTCAGATTAGCCTCAAATGGGACTACGGAGTTTTGGAATTGTGCAGATCTGTGATACACTGTGGCCACCTAGACAGCTCTAAAGCCAAGTGTAAAATAAATCTTTGGCTTCCGTGAAAAGTTGAGGAAGAGAGGTGATTTTTTTCTCTTTTCCTTTTTGAAGAAATAGCATATCCTATGGAAATTTCTAGAATTTAAAATATGTGAGTCCTAAGTGCTGTACTGAGTATGTGGTAGGTACTCATTCGGTAACTGGACTTCTCTCTAGACTTTTACAAAAGACTTCTGAGGATCTCTGGAGATAACAGCCACGTGACCACCAAGCTTAGATGTTTTAAGAAAGACACATGAGCAGTGTTTCCTTCAAGTGCAGATGCCTTGTGTCATGCACTGGAGGAAGGGTAGTTGGGTTGTGTGAATGTCTCTGCCATTGGTGGAAGAAGGGGTTGTTTGCCTCCGCACGGAGTAAAACAGAGAGACTGAAGGAGACTTTATTAAACAAAACAGAGTCATTTCAATAGATACCCGTTCCTCCAAGTGCAAATCATTTACGATCATAATAAAAGTCCTACCAAGCCCTCTGCTCATGATTTCTCTGCACAAGAGACTCAGATGAGTAAAATGGAAATGACCGGTCATATCATGAAATTGTTATTGCAGCGAGTTAATGAAATTAAATGAGTAATACAATTTAATTGTATTACTGAGCCCACCTTCTTCTCGTGGCCTCTTATGTAACAACTGCTGTCTTTTCCCAATGTGAACCTGCCTGTGATGGCTTGAGTGTCTCCTCCAACAGAACATGTACCAAAAACTTAATCACCGTACTCACAGGTCCATGGACTTTGGAAAGCGGTTGGGATTAGTTGAGGTCATGATGGTGGAGCCTCAAGAGGCATTACTACCTTTATAAGAAGGGAGACATGCACTGACTTGCTTGCCTCTTTCCATATGATGTCACCTGCCTTGTAATGGCACAGTGATAAAATAAAGCCAGCAACAGGTGGCCATACCATGCTCTGGGACTTCCCTGCTGTTATGGTTTGTGTCTATGTGTCCCCTCAAAGGCCTCATGCAGTCTTAGGGTGGCTTCTGGAGTTTGTGATTGATTACTGTGGGTGTGGTTGCTGCACGGGCCCTGGGGCAGGTCATCCGCATTGCAGTGTAAGGTGGGAAGAGAAGCTAGCTGCTTGAGCTGCTGCTCCTCCCTTGTGCTCTTGCTCTTTGCCTCCACCATGAAGGTTGCTCTCTGCTATGTGCCGCTCTGCCTTGGAGCCAGCTGAGTATGGAGTGAAACCTCCAGTAGTTGTGAGCTAAATAAACCTTTCCTTCCTTCATTTTGAGTGTCGGGTATTTATCCCAGCAATGAGAGAAGAGTAACTAAGACAGAATTTGGTACCAGGAGTGGGGTTGTTGCTGTGGCTAAACCTGACCATGTGGATTACAAGCTTTTGGGACTGGCTTATGGGAAGAGATAGGAAAGGTTCAGAGATGTCGCCTGCAAGCAAAGCGCTGGAACAGCTTCGGCTGTTCTGTTTGGGAGATTCTGGTCAGAGCTGATGGAAAACCAGAAGGCTGATGGAAAGCCGGCCTGTGAAGACCAGGCTGGGGAGGTTTCTGCTGGGAAGGACTGCATTGGCTGTTGGACTCCAGATCATTTGTGTTTTGACTTGGCAGAAAAGTTGTCTGCATTTTGCTTGTGTCCAGAGACTTTGCCTGAGACTGAGTTTAAGCACGATGGGTTGATCAGTCTGGCAAAAGATATTTCAAAGCAGCCAAATATTGGGGCAGTAGCCTGGTTGTTATTGGGGGCTTTTAGCCAGATTTATGTTGAGAATGAAGACAAAGGAGCCCAGCAGGATGGTTCAGAATGTTGTGAGTTTGGCCAGAAAGGATGTGCCAAGAAAGCTGTGGACTGCAAAGATGGAGCTGAGAGGATCTCCATTGCTGGAAAGGAACCTGAGAATGAAAAGGACAGCTTGAGGGCCTCACAGGAGGAGGCAGGTCTCCACCCTTTGCTGCCTCAGAACTGCAAAGGTCAGGGACTTTGCCTTGAGGGGAAAGCCGCAAGCCCCCCTGTTCCAGAATGGTGTCCACGGCCACTGCACCAGGTTCCAGAGTGGTGCTGGCGTGGAGAAATTATTTCCCCAAATCAGGGTCAGAGTGCTCAGCCATCCAGGCACTCGACCCCTACAGCCAAGAGAGAAGGAAACCTGGCTACTGCTCCAGCTGGCAGCAGACCTTGGCATCATCTATGTGGAGATGGTTTTAGGTGCCTTCAGAATGCAGGAGTTCTGAGGTTAAGAAGGCTTCCACCTCGATTTCAGAAGAAGGCCTGGGAGGCCAGGCGGTGTGCCCCTGAGAGGACAGTGTGTGAAGCTGTGAGTTAGAAGCCTGTTTAGTGGAAACCCCAGAAGTTTGGAAAAGCCAGGAACGTGGATCATCTAAGGGAAACTGCAAGGAAGAAGCAAAGCCCGCTTAAGAGAGAAGCCATGGGAGCTACCACCAAAAATGCCATAGGGGTGGAGCCTCATGGAGCTCACAGTTTGCCACAGATTGCTTCGGATGTCCCACATGGAACTGCAGGACTTAATGTCTACCCTGCTGGGTTTTGTACTTGTGTTGGTCCCAATGTTTGGTGTCCTGCTGTGTGTACCTTTTGGAATGGTAATGTTTGTTTTGTGCCTTTGAATGTTGCAAGTGTTTAAGTTTTCATTTGCACAGGGGCTCACAGTTGAGAGTTTGCCTTGGATCGTGGAGGAGACTTGGGACTTGGACTTTCCAGCAGTGCAGAAACTGTTGGGACTTGGGCAACTCAGAGATGGACTAGAATGTCTTTTGCATAAAGGGATGTGCATGAGTCTTTGGGGGTCCAGGGGTGGAATGTTACGGTTTGTGTCTAGGTGTCCCCCCAAAGCCTCATGCAGTCTTGGGGCGGCTTCTGGAGTTTGTGATTGATCACTGTGGGTGTGGATGCTGCCTGCCCTGGGGCAGGTAGTTTGCATTTCAATGTAAGGTGGGAAGAGAAGCCAGCTGCTTGAGCTGCTGCTACCCCTCCTTTGCGCTCTTGCTCTTTGCCACCTCCATGAATGGCTGCCCTCTGCCATGTGCCACTCTGCCTTGGAGCCAGCTGAGTATGGACTGAAACCTCCAGTAACTCTGAGCTAAATTAACCTTTCCTTCCTTCATTTTGAGTGTCGAGTACTTGTCCCAGCAAAGAGAGAAGAGTAACTAAGACACCTACTTTCAGAATTATGAAGTAAATAAACCTTCTATTCTTTATAAGTGACCCAGTCTATAGTATTTTGTTATAGCAACAGAAAATGGAAGAAGACAGCTCCCCACTTGCACTCTGGATTTGAATGCTGTCCAGCGAATTTCTTTTTTGTGATAGATGTGTCCGTCCTGCAAAGAATGAGCAAAAGAGCCCCTCCTTTCCTGACTTTCACACTTCTCATCATTTTTGCTGATACTCTTGTGGAATGTAAATGGGAAAATGTCAACTATATGCTATTATTTGAATTTAACAAAAGCATTATTGTTGAGCATCTTTCTCAGGTGTTTCCCTCTGCTGTTAGACATCTCCTACTCTGACAAAATACAACAAAACAAAACAGCTGGATAAATCTCTTGCCCCCAATGGCTCCAGTCCTCTTCTTCACTATATGGATGTGCAAAGCATAATGCCAATGTCCTGTACATCCTTGTGCATATTGCCCCGTATCCATTTAAGATTTGATTTGCTCCAAATCTAAGAAAGCCTTGAAACCCCAAGTCCAGAGGCTTCATTTTGGTCCCCATTCTCTCTGCATCCTCTGTTACCCTGGGAATCTGTGACTTCTGCAAAGCCTCTACCACCCTTGCCTTTCATGCCCCAGATGTCCTGGTTCATCGGTTCCTCAGTTTCCCTTTGGCCATATTTCCTCCTACAGCTCCTCTCCTGGCCTTGTCTAATGTGCCTTTGTTTTGCGTACTACAAAATTTCAAACACTACTTTTCCTTTCCATGGTGCCCATCTCATAACTCATGAGAGTAAAATACCACAAAGCTTTGGCTTTTCTTTTGGGCTTAAGTTTAGCATACACCATTATTCTAGTCCTGTTGCCCTCAGTCCTGATCTAACACCTTCGCCTTTTACCACAGGTCATGGCACCCAGTGTTCTGAGCCTGAGTGCAAGCGACTCAAGCTCTCTTCCATCCATTCTCCTCTTCCTTCCACTCTGCTCCCAGCATCACAGCCTCTTGTGTGCCTGCTATGTCCAGAGCCTATGACTCCTTCTAAGCTGGCTTCTTCAGTCCTTCACCCACACCTCGCTGCCCCACATACATTCATGTGATGTTGGCTTTCCCAAACCACTGTGGTGTATTGGGAAAAATTACTTCCCCCCTGAGATCACAGTTTCTTGGGACACATTTTTTTCTCTTTCATACTCATCTTCTGAGGTTTAGATCAGATACCATCGGCTCCATGAAGCCTTTCCAAGTCTCTCAGCCAAAATCTTTGCATATAGCAGTGCGTGTTGCTGCAACACACAGCGTCTATTGCTAAGTGCACAATTTTGTTTAAGACACTAACTTCATACACTGCATTTTTGCCACTTGAGATCTCATATTTTTTAGAGAAAAAAAATGAGCCTGGCTTTATGCTGGATGGCACCTTGCACCAACATTCAGTGAATTTTTAATTACATGTGGTAAGGATGTTAACAAAATAAGACTTCTAAAACTACTTCAGGATGTGGAGAGAACAATAAAGTAATTATGTTTGAAGCAAGGGGGAGTTTTCTTTTTTTTTACTGTACTTTTAAAAAATTTTATTCATTTTTAATGAGAAAATAAAATAGCACTGAAAAAGTTTCAAAACAGTTTCAAGACAGTTATAATAATTAATACATTTGCATATTGTTGTCTCTGTAGCGGTTATTCAGAGGACAAGATGCAGACAAAATATCTTGTCTAAACAGTGTTAGTAAAAGCCTTTCTTCTCATTGAATTAAGATAAAGTAGCTGTATATCTATCCTATTTTGTATATACATAATTTTTTCAGTACAAAATGGTCCTTTATTTATATCCCCCCTTTTTGTTTTGCTTTGTCAGAGATGTGTGTTCCATTGCTGTTAGAGAAGCTGTATTTAGAGAAGTCTTTAAAGGACCTTTTCATGCTTGATGCCAGTTCAAATACTGTAGGTACTTGAATTCAGCAAAATAACCCAATATAGTCCAATCATCCATAGTAGTAGTGGGTTGTCAGCAGAGCTGGCAATTGTCAAAAGTTGTTGACTTGAGCCTTTTACAGCTCATCATATTAATATGGCATTACTTTTTATACCTCATGGTTATGCTTTTCTGCTAGATAGTGAAAACCAACTTAAATCAAGAACTATATAACTAAAAATTTAACTTTTGTATCTGACAAGGTCAGTCAAATCCCCTCAAGGTTTACCCCGGAACCATGTATAACACCCTGTAGATCTTTTGTTAGTGTCAGCCATCTGGATGAGTCATGGCCATTGCTTGACCAATAGCGAGGGGCAGTTTTCTGAGAAGGACTTATGACCATGTGTCTTTTTACTGTAAATTTAAAAACATTAAATATTCATAATCTAGGTTGATTATTCTTGCTTGCATGGTTTCCACCTATGCCTCAGCTTTCTTACTCTTCCCCTGACATACGCATCACCCACACCTACTGTTTTGTGAAAGGATACAAGGAGGATAGCTGAGGGTGAGGAAAATTTACATATATACTTTCTTATCATAGAGCAAGGAGTCTGGATGAGAGGATGATCAAGATCGCCACAAATGTTGACATTTGAGGGTTCACTTCCTGCCCTATCATTTTCATCACTGATATCAGTAAGTCATTCCTGGACAAAAATATGTTCATGATGGTGAAGGTTTAAGGCAAATAGCTTTTGGGGTGTTGAAAGGCATATGGTGGTGAGGATGTGGACAAAAAGGAACCCTCCTACACCATTGGTAGAAGTGCAGACCAGTCCACAGAAATCAATATGGACATGCCTCAAAAAGCGAAAGATATGTGCCCAGTGTTATGTTTTGTGTCTAGTTGTCCCCCTAAAGCCTCATGCAGTCATTGGGGTGGCTTTTCGAGTTTATGATTAATTCATGATCCAATGCTTGGATAATGGGTGTGAGGGCTACACTGGCCCTGGGGTGGGTGATCTGCATCACAATTTAAGGAGGGGAATGAGGCTTGCTAGCAGCCATAGCTGCTGCCCCTCCCTTTGCTCTTTGATGTTTTCTGCCACCATGAACAGCTGCTCTCTGCCATGTGCCAGTCTGCCTTAGGGACAGTTGAATGTGGACTGAAACTTGCACTGATGGTGAGCTAAATAAACCTTGCCTTCTTTAATTTTGAGTGTTAGGTATTTTGTCCCAGCAATGAGAGAACAGTAACTGAGACAGAATTTGGTACCAGAGAAGTGAGGTCATTGCTGTGACCAAACATGACCATGTGTGTTACAGGGTTTTTGGAATAGCTAAAGGGAAGAGATAGGAAGGGTTCAGAAACATGGCCTACAAGAGAAGAGCTAGAATGCCTTTGGTTGTATGGGAGATTCTTCTCAGAAGACCAGAAGGCTGGTAGAAAGACCAGGCTGGGGAGGTTTTTTCTGGGAAGAAGGACTCCATTGGTTGGTAGACTCCAGACAAGGTGTGTTGTGGCTTGGCAGAAAGTTTGTCTGCATTATTCTCATGTCCAGAGACTTTGCCTGAGATTGAGATTATGCTCAGCAGACTGGTTAATCTGGCAGGAGAAATTTTAAGGCGGTCATTGTTGAGGTAGTGGTATGGCTACTGTTAGGTGCTTTTAGTCAGATTTATGTTGAGAATCAAGTGCAAAGAGCCAGCAGGATGATTTAAAATGGGAGTTTGGCCAGAAGCAAAGTGACAGTGAAGCTGTGGATTGCAATGATAGAGCCGAGAGGACCTTCATTTCTGAGAAGGAACAAGAGAATGGAAAGGATGGCCTGAGGGTGTCAAAGGAGGTACTACATCTCCACCCTTTATACCCTCAGAACTGCCAAAGTGAAAGACTTTGCTTTGAGGAAAGAGCCACAGAGCACATGCTTCAGAATGGAGGCAGCAGCCATGCCAGGTTCCACAATGGTGGCACCATAGAGAATTTGTTCCTCAGAATAGGGTTCAGAGTGCTCAGTGATCCAGGTACTCAACCCCTGCAGCCAAGAGAGAAAATAACCTGGTTACTGCTCCAGATAGCAGCAGACCTTGGCATCATCCATGTGATGTTGGTTTTAGGTGCATGCAGAATGCAGGAGTTCTGAGATTAACAAGGGTTACACCTTGATTTCAGAAGGCCTGGGAGGCCAGGCAGTGTGGAGGGCAGGGTGTGAAGCTGAGAGCGAGAGGCCTAACATGCAGCGGAAAAGCCAGAAGCTTGGAAAAGCCAAGAACATAGATCATCTAAGAAAAGTTGCAAGGAGGGTGCAAAGCTGGCCTAAGAGACAGGCCAAGGGAGGTACCACCAAAATTTCCACAGAGGTGGAACCACATGGAGCTCACAATTTGACACAGATTGCTTTGGATGTTCCGTGTGGAACTATAGGACTTAATATTTGCCCTTCTGGGTTTTGGGCTTGCTTTGGTCCCAATGCTTTGTATTGCCCTGTTTGCACCTTTTAGAATGGTAATGTCTATCTGTGCCATTGAATGTTGGAAGTGTTTAACTTTTCATGTGCACAGGGACTCCGAGCTAGGAGTTTGCCTCAGATCTTGGAGGAGACTAGGGACTTTGACTTTTCAGCAATGCTGAAACTGTAGATCTTTGGCAACTCTTAAAAATGGACTAAAACATCTTTTGCAGACAGGGATGTGCATGAGTCTTTGAGGGGACAGGGACAGAAGGTAATGGTTTATATCTCGTCGTCCCCTCAAAGTCTTATGGAGTTATTGGGGTGGCTTATAGAGTTTGTGATTAATTCATGATCCAACACTGTGATTATGGGTGTGAACCCTACACTGGCCCGGGGTGGGTAATCTGCTTTGTGATATAAGAAGGGGAAAGAGGCTTGCTAGCAGCCGCAGCTACTTCCCTTCCTTCACTCTTTGCTGTTTTCTGCCGCCATGAAATGAGGCTCTCTGACACGTACTGCTCTGCCTTGGAGCCAGCCGAGTATGGATTGAAACCTCCACCAACTGTGAGCTAAATAAACCTTTCTTTCCTTAATTGTGGGTGTTGTGTATTTTGTCCCAGTAATGAGAGAATAGTAACTGAGAACGCAGCTAGTACATTCCTGAAAGATGTGCATTACTTATAGCAGCCCAGTTCACAGCAGCTAAGCTAGGGAATCAGCTATATGCTTGTTAACAGATAAATAAAGAAATGTGGTATATGTACTCCGTGGAGTATTATTTAGCCATAAAGAGGAATAAAATAATCTTTCTATCATTTGCAGGAGCATGATGGATCAGTTTATGTGAAATAAAATAAACCAGTGTCAAAAAGCAAAATATAGCATGTGTTCTCTCATGAGAGCATTTAAAAAATAAATAAAATAAAATTTTTAAAAAGGACAGATGACCAAAAACTAGAAGGCAGACTTTTAAAAATAGGAAAGGATTCAGGGGGAGTGAGGGAGTGATGGGGGGCAGTAACAGATGAAAATAGGGAAAATGAATCTCATGATTCTGTACTACTAATAGGTATCAATTGAAAAATTAGCTCTTAGGTTGTTACCATTCTCTTGGGAGTCATAAGAAGAGATTTATTTATGATTATCATCTCTAGTTTTATCCAGTCCCCTGGGGACCAATGAATAATTTTAATGCTTAAGTTTCTCACTCAGGAGGAGCTGAGCCTCGCTGCACCAGGAACAATCCTGACGTCTCAGTGGCTTAGGGCAGCAAGTCTTAGCCCTTGTGTCTGCGCTCCGACCATAACGGAATGGACTCTGCTCTTTCCCAGCCCAACTGTGGGAGGTGGGCTGAGGCTGAGAACCTCACGCTTCTGGGTGCTGCTGTGTGCAGAGACAGCGGATGTGGGGGTGGGGGA
>NW_004524603.1:7577402-7587849 GCF_000260255.1 Octodon degus
ACAAAAGGGACACAGGTTACTTCTCCTTCTGCGTCCCAGACCCAAGCAAATCTGCCGGCTATAATGGACTGCAATTCAACCAAGAGAGAAATGCAATCCAACCATGAGATTAGGAGGAAAAATCCCAGAAATCGGTGAGCAGGACAACAAGTAAGCAGTGATGAGCACTCCAGTTGTAGCCAGCGCTCCTCTTCATTGCCCTTGTTTTTCTCTTTTACAAACGATATTTGCTGAATAAATTTTTTTCCAGAAATTTTATACAAATATGAGATAAAGCAAAGATAGTTTGAAATCTAGATTTTAATGGATTTAGCATTTTATTTATTTATTTATTTATTTTTGCAGAACCAGAGATTGAACTCAGGCCCCTGCGCTTGCCAGACAAGCACTTATTCCACTGAGCCATCTCCCCAGCCCCTTGGATTTAGCATTTAAAATAGTATAATGTTTTCTTCTTAGAAAAATCAAGATAAGAATAATAAAAGTAAATCTTTAAAACTGTTTTCATCATTTTAGAAGTAGACAGCAGGAAGCTTGCTTATGCATATCAAAATTTTTGTGATTATATTTTTAGGCTAACTATTCAATCTTTTATATATCTGAAACAATATTCTGCTAAAGCGTGCAATAATTAAATCCAACTGTACTAACTCGGTGGTATAATCTTAGGTTTTTTATGTGAAGGGATTTATCCTGGCAGTAAAATGTGTGAAAAAAGAAGATGAGAATAAATCATCTCTTGCTTGTTGAATTTTATTTTTAAATAAATTACAGAGTATGTCAAGTCACTGGGATCATGCCTGTGTGTAACATAAATTAAAATCCTTGGTGAAGACACTTGTTTACTTTCCATTTTAGGCTAATTGTAATGAGATGCAATTAAGCCAGGTGATACTTTTATTCATGAAATAATTCAGTCAAATGTAATTGTATATCCTGTGTAGAGTCCTTCACACGGAGGTTTATATTTTGAGAAAGGAAAAATTTTAAATAAACAACATAAAAATGCTGGCCTGTGAGAAACGCTGGTGGGGCATTTTGGATTTATTTCAATCTTTCTTGTGTTTCTTAAAATGTGATAAACAGATATTTATGGTTTAAGAGGCACCGCTCTGGAGAGCAAAGCGGGAACTATCAGAAGAGAAAACAGAAGCTCAGAAATGATCATCCGGGAAAATTAGGCTCTACCTTGTAGAATCACAGAGAGACACATATGCAGAATCACGTTTCCTTAAATGGAACCTTATTCTTAGTATGCTTTCTAATATGTTTCAAGCTTGAAGAAGAATCAGACTTTGTGACTCATAGCTCTCTTTGACCCAGTCGATCCCATGCACATAGAATTAATTTTGGGGAAACTTGATTTATGTGAGGAAGATTGATGCCAGGAACCCTTTTTTTTTTTTTTTGTATTTTAGGGAAGGGTCTACAGGGTCTACAGGGTCTACAGGGTCTGTGTAGATCAGATTTACCGTGATCCACCTGTTTACAGTCTCCCAAGTGCTGGGATTACAGGTGCACACCACCATGCCCAGTCTCAAGTGCCTTCCCAGCATGCCCCCCAGGGGTGCCAGGGCCAGCATGGCAGGCCCAGGGATCAAACTCCCAGCCCCAGCATCCGCCTAAACAGGCGCTTTAATCCGCAGAGCTATTTGGCTGGCCCTAGGAAGCCTTCTTTCATAGTCATCACTAATACTTTCATTATTTCCTAATATTAGTAGGAGGCCAAGGCTTTGGCCGCGGAGGGAGGTAAGAGCTTGCCAGCCTGCTGACCCGAGCTGACTCACATGCCAGACCTGGCGCACACCTACACCAGCGCTTCTCCACTCTGGCACCACTGATATTTTGGGATAGAATGTTCTGTGTCGTGGGGGTTTTGTTTGTGGACTGTGGTGTTTACCAGCATCCTCGGCCTGTACTCACAAAACAACACTAACACATCCATTAATGCAGCCCCCGCTGTGACAGGTGAGCATGTCTCCAGTTATTGTCACATGCCCCCGGAGGGCGAAACATACTCTCCAGTTGAGAACTATGGATCCACCCACAGCGCAGTGCTGTGCTTGTCATTCTTGAATCTGAATTACTGACTTAAGAAATTTCTTCTTAATCTTTAATTTAATTCTACATTTTTATAAAATAAATCCTTCATCACTATTATAACCTAATTTATCATTTATATTTATTCTATGAACCACTTTTTTTTTTTTTTGTATTTTAGGACAGGGTCTGCAGGGTCTCACTATGTAGATCATACTTTTAGTGATCTACCTATGTTGAGCCTCCCAAGTGCTGGGATGACAGACAAGTGCCACCATGCCCAGTCTCAACTGCCATTTCAGAGTGCCTTGGGGGCGGGGCCAGCACCACATGCCAGGGCTTGAACCTCACCCCTGGGTCTGCCTAAACAGTCACTTGAATCCGCTGAGCTATTTGGTGAGCCCAACACATTTTAAAGATAATTACAGGGCCCACCAAATAGCTGAGTGGATTAAAGCGCCTGCTTAGGCAGATGCAGGGGTGGGAGTTCTATCCTGTGGCGCGCTGAGACAGCGATCAAGACTGGGCATGGTGGTCGTGTGCCTGTGATCCCAACACTTGGGAGGCTGTAAACAGGAGGATCACTACGAGTCTGGTCTACGCAGTGAGACCCTGTACACCCGGTATACCCTGTCCTAAATACAAATAAATAAATAAAAAGATAATTACAATAGTTCCCATTAACTATGAGAGATAACGTTAAAGTACTGTCAGCAGATTCTCAAGCCATGGATAACAGCAAATCGTATATATTCTGTGTTTTTCCCTATATGCCCCGCTGTGCTGTCACACAGAACCAGATCGAAGCTTCTTCTACGTCTCTGTTGTCCCCTTTGCCTCACTGCTTGCTCTTGGGATTTGGAGCCATTCCTAAGGGAGGTAAGTGACAGTCAAGCATGGAGGTGCCGAAACAGCTAATCTGACAGCCAGGATGTGTAAGCGAGTAACGAGAAGGTAGTTCATACAGAGCAAATACGCTGGAGAAAATAGAATGGTGTGAGAATTCATTGCGATTCTCAAACAGTGTTCGACTTAGAATCTTATAAATTGCTTATTTCTGGAAATTTTCATTCTCTCTCTATTTTTATTTATTTTTTATTTTTGTGGCCTGCTCGGCCAGTCAGCCCTCCCATGGAGCAGGATGGAACTGGTGCAACATGTGGCGCCAGGGAGTCAAACCCCAGGCCCTGCGCTTGCTTAAGCTTGCCGAAGCAGGTGCTTTAGACTGCTGAGCCATCTCCCCAGCCATATTTTAGACAAGTAAAATTATATTCTAAAGTTAAAAATTTGTTTATATCACTAATTTAAAGGTGGAAACAAAACATGTGTAGAGAAAAATAAGAATGTCTGCTTTTGTGGTACACCATGGTGCTCTAAAACCTAAAAATAGACTTTGTAAAATTTTTCCATTGAATGAGAACTTGGAGAGAAGAAAAGTTCTCGTGGGAAGAAGATTTCTAAACACTAATTTAGGTTCTTAATTTAATATAAATTACATATTCCAGGGATCCCACTTCACCATTCAGGTGTTCTGATCAAACGAATGTTTTTTATTTTTTATTTTCTTTATGTATTTGGTACAGGATCTCACTACACAGCTCAGATTTATAGTGATCCTCCTGTTTTCAGCCTCCCCAGTGCTGGGATTATAGGCATGTGCTACCACACCTGGTCTTGGAGGCTGGTTCAGTGTGCCTGGAGGTGGGACCCGTGTGGCATGTGGTGCCAGGGATCAAACCCCAGTCCTTGTGCTTGCCTAAGTAGGTGCTTAGTCCACTGAGCTATCTCACTGGCCCTAAATAGATAAAATTTTTAAGTTAAACATCGGACTTATCCTTGCATTCTAATGCGTATGGCAGGTGGTGCTGGAAAGCAGAAAGACAGGAAAGAACTGCAGCAGAAAACAACAGGGACGGACGCTGCCTCCTAAATCCAAAGTAGATAGTTTTGCATAAATGGCTCAATACCATCAACCCAGTTTCAGATGAACTATCTCAGGTCTAGGGTGCTGTGGGGATCTTGGAAGAAGTGCTGTCTTCTCTGCTTTAGTAGTGGCCATGCTGTCTAGGAAGCTGTCCTTCCAGGCATCCCCTCAGCTATGCCCGCAGCTGCCCGGGACACATATCCCTTTGGCTCATCTTTCATGTGCTGACCCTTGACTTCTAGGGTTTTAGGTTGGTTATCTTCAGTCAGGGGCAGTTTCATCCCCACAGGCCATTGGTCAAGCTCCAGAGACATCCTAATTGTCAGAAGTGGGGAAGGGGGAGTGCTGGTGGCAGCTGGAGGGTAGAAGGCACAGAGGACACTAACCATCCCAAAAGGTATGACAAAGTGCCTAGCAATGAACAATTATGCATCCAAAGTGTCTCTAGCACTGGGGATGAGAAACCTGTGCTAGACATCCTGCTTACCCCTTGGGTTAAGTGGTGACAAACTTGGTGCATGGCCACATGCAGATTTTACCTATTTTTGTATGGCTCATGGGCTAATATGCTGTCTTTTGAAATAACTGAAGAAGAGAGCAAAACAAAAAAAGACTTATAATACACCAAGTTTACATGCAATTTAAATTTAGTGTCCATCAAAATCATTTTATGGGAGCACACACACACCCACTCATTTGCACAGGTCATCCCACATCTGCTTTCCCAGTGTAACTGGGCAGCTGAATAGTTGTGACAGAGATCACATGGCCAAAACCCCTGAAATATTTACTATCTGATCCTTCACATAAAATATCTGCAGACCCGTGCTGTAGAGACGTATCAGATGAGCTATTGTTCACCCGGGAAGGTGATATGACACTCCCTCGGCTTAACTCTTAGGAGATTTCCACCCCTCGGAGATTTAAAAGGTATCATGGCTCAAAGTCGAGGTGGTGGGGGGCAGCTGTAAGGAAATTGTGGGAAATAATTATAAAGCAGCTTGTGACACTAAATAAGGGCATATGTGTGTGGGGGGCACAATGCTGTCGCCATCCAGAAAGAAAGGTAATAGCTTCCTTGATTAACTAATACTTTATTCCAATAAGGAGGAAGCAAAGCCATTTGTTAGGAAGAGCAGGGCCATGAACAAACTCGAGGAAGTTTTTATGGCGACTCCAAGCACGCTTCACAACCTTGGAGAGTGAACTGCACATGAATTTTCAAATGATGTCTCTGGCTTCTCTTTTTCACCAAATAAATAAGCCTCAAGCAGCAGTGGTGAATTAAAGACTTCTATATGGCATTTATAAAACTTATTGACAGTGCAAAGTGCAGAGGAGTTCCAGAAGGTGAGTATTTATAGGAAAAGAATCCAACTTCACAATTCATACCTTCAGAGATGATGTGAACATTGTTACTCTTTTCTTTGTTGGAGAGTTGTCGATGCTGCCAAGTGGCCATGCTGTCTAGGAAGCTGTCCTTCCAGGAATCCCCTTCTCTGGGCAGTGTTTACAGATGTCCTTCTTCTCCTCTAGGTATTACTTTCTCCCCTTCAGCTGGCTGCTTGACAGGAGTGAGACTCCATGACATGTGACAAAAAGACATTTGTTTCTGGTCTAATGCACTTAGATTTGGGGGAAGTGTGAAAGGCCACAAAACCACATTAGATCCACGAGAACCTCTTGAGAACATTGGTAGTGTGTACTTAGCTTTTGAAAAACAATGGGTCAAATTCTACTTTAGTTATTGTGGAGAGAATGTAGAACCAGAATATAAAAAGATAAAATAGCTCTTATTTTATTTTGGTACCAAGGATTGCACGCATGACCTTATGCTTGTCAGGCAGGCACTTGGGCTGCTGAGCTATCTCCCCTGCCCCAAATTGGATGTTTTTTTTTCTCATTAAACTTTGTTTTAATGGTTCTCAAAATTCTGTGACAGATTTATGGTCAAGTTGGTTCCCTTAAAAAGTATTGATCTTAAAAACTAATAACTTAAAAACTGCCACAAAAAAAGTCCACAAAACATTCTCCTTTCCTTCTGAAGGTGTTATGATGCTTTGTTATCATTAACCGGTCTTTCACTATTAAACTTAAATGGCCAATTGGGAGAAACAGTTCTAAGATTAGTCTTCTGCCACTGATTAGGACTGGGGTGGCAGGAGTTAGGGATAATATTCATTTAGCCTTCTGAGCTTTCTGGTCAGAGTTGATGACCTTGCCAGCTCCAGCAGCCTTCTTGTCCACAGCTTTGATGACACCCACAGCAACTGTCTGTCTCATATCACAAACATCAAAATGACCCAGAGGTGGGTAGTCAGAGAAGCTCTTGACACACATGGGCTTGCCTGGAACCATGTCAACAATGGCAGCATAACCAGATTTCAAGAACTTGGGTCCATCTTCCAGCTTCTTACCAGACCGGTGGTCAATCTTTTCTTTCAGCTCAGCAAACAAGCAATGTGAGCTATGTGACAATCCAGGACAGGGCATAGGCAGTACTGATCTGGCCTGGATGGTTCAGGATAATCACCTGAGCAGTGAAACCAGCTGCTTCCATTGGTGGGTCATTTTTTCTGTCACCAGCAACATTGCCATGTTGGACATCTTTGACAGACACATTTTTGATGTTGAAGCTCACATTGTTCACAGGAAGTGTTTCACTCAAAGTTTCATGGTAGGGCTGGGGAGATGGCTCAGTGGAATAAGTGCTTCCTTGGCAAGCACAAGGGCCTGAGTTCAATCCTTGGTTAAAAAAAAATGTTTCATGGTGCATTTCAACAGACTTGACTTCAGTTGTGACATTGACAGGAGCAAAGGTGACCACCATGCCAGATTTGAGAACACCAGTCTCCACTCGGCCCACAGGGACAGTGCCAATACCACTGATTTTATAGATATCCTGGAGGGGCAGCCACAAAGGCTTGTCATTTGGGCGAGTGGATGGGAGGATTCAATCCAAAGCTCCGAGCAGTGTGGTTCCACTGGCATTGCCATCTTTACAAGTGACCTTCCATGCTTTGAACCAAGGTATGTTAGCACTTGGCTTCAGCATGTTGTCACCATCCCAACCAGAAATTGGCATAAAAGCTATGGTGTCAGGGTTGTACCTGATTTTATTAATGTAGGTGCTGACTTCTTTAACAATTTCCTTGTATATCTTCTGGCTGTAGGGTGGCTCCATGGAATCCACTTTGTTAACTCCAACAATTTAGTTGTTTCACACCCAGTGTGTAAGCCACAGGGGCATGCTCGGGGGAGGGGCTGGGGAGATAGCTCAGTTGAATAAGTGCTTGCCTGGCAAGTGCAAGGTCCTGAGTTTGATTGTCTGTCCATTCTTGGAGATACCAGCTTCAAATTCACCAACACCAGCAGCAACAATCGGGATAGCATGGTCAGCCTGAGGTGTGTCTGTAATCATGTTTTTGATGAGGTGTCTTTGTCCAGGGGGATCAATGATGGTCACATAGTACTTGCTGGTCTGAAATTTCCACAGGAAGATGTCAATGGTGATACCACGCTCACGCTTGGCTTGCAGCTTGTCCAAGACCCAGGCATACTTGAGGGAACCCTTGCCCATCTCAGCTGCCTCCTTCTCACATTTTTCAATGGTTCTTTTGTTGATGCCACCGCATTTGTAGATCAGATGGCTGGTGGTGGTGCACTTGCCAGAGTCCACATGTCTGATGGTGACAATATTAATGTGAGTCTTTTCCTTTCTCATGTTGGCTTTGATTTAGTGGTGGTTTTCACTACACCTGTGCTCTCATGGCAAACCCGTTGTGAAAAAGCCCAAATAGCATTTTAAAATGTGTGTGTTTTTTTTTTAACCATATTGAGGTCATAAGAGGGTTACCTAATATTTGCTAATTGAATAATTCCTAATTTATTTGCCTGACCTTGCTCAGGAATAAGAAGTTCCCATTTAACGAACAGTTCCTCTGTCAGGTATCACAAGTACAGTGTGTCCAGGAATAAATTCTTTCAGCACCAGAGACATATTCAAATGCAAAACTGTATTTTTAAAAAACTAGAAATACTTTAATATACAATCAAAGGTGTAACAAAAATTCTTAAAGAAGTTTCACGCTTTTTAATGACCTGTTTCTTATTTGAACGGTCACTCCTTCATGGACCAGTGTATAAATATCCTGGTACAACATCCATTTCTGAGAATTCTGTGTCCTTTCTGTCAATTGTTTTTCTTTCTATTTATGCATTTACATCCAATATTTTCATCTCAGCATTTATAATTGGACTTTTAATATGTTGTGGGCTTTGACCCAGACACTAAATTTTATAGAAGTTTTAAATTTTATTTTGTTTTATTGAGAAACAAATATCAATGAGACAGTCTCAAAGTTGATCAATAGTACATCTTCAACAATTAATACACGGTAGACTGTTATCTTCTTAGTGGTTATCTGTAGTACAAGAAGCAGACAGGATATCCTGTCCAATTGCAATTACAGTCTCAACTGCAGTCACTATTACCACAAATCTCTCTTCTCATTGAATTAAGTGAAAGCAGCTGCACATCCACTCCAACTATTCTGTATATAAAAATACAAAATGGTCCTTCCTTTGTATCCCCCTTTTTTTTGTTTCGTCCTGTCAGAGATGGGTATTCCATTGGCATCCAAATACTATAGGTGCTTGAATTCAGCAAAACAATCCAACACAGTCTAGCAGTCCACAATAGTAGTGGGTTATCCACAGAAGTTGTGACTAGAGCCTTTCACAGCTCAGCAGATTAACATGGCCTTACTTTATAGACCTTGTTTTTATACTTTTCTGCCGGATGGTCAAGACCAAGATAAAGCAAGACCCATATAACAAGAATTGCAACTCCTATATCTGACAAGGTCAGTCAAGTCCCCTCACGATTTATTCCACAACCCTGCACCACATTCTGTAGGTCACCTGTCAGTGTCAGCCATGTGGATGAACCACAGGGATTGCCTGACCAATTTGCCCTCTGTGAAAGCCTGAGAGAAAATTTTCTCTCCATATGATGACTGTCCTGCTACAATGCTGTATATGGTTAGATTTCCAAATTTCTGTGTAAAAATATGTAAGTGTTTATTCCTATTTAAAAATTTTTTTTCTTCATATTTTGTAAGGACTTAAAGTTCAACACATCAATACTTGATGGAAAATACCTGTTCCACGTTATGACTAAGATGTTTGATATTTAGATGACAGGGTAAACTGAACTGCATATGTTGCAGGGTAATAATAAGCTTCTCTTCTGGAGGGTTAACAACCTAAGTTTGTAGATTAAAAATTGGAGAAAAGGAAGGGCTTCAAGATCAGCCAACATTTTGGCCCTAGCTTTTCAAGGTCAGTGAAGACTGAGGACATAGGAGAACCTGTACTGTAACATCATGTAACTCAGTTATGCCCCAAATTTTCTGATCAAGGAGATTATAGAGATTATGGAGCTACAGAAGAATGTGATTGATGATGTATAGTGTGCCTAAGGGAATTTTATAGGACTAACAGCAGTATCATACAATGGAGGCGGAGTGTCTGAGCCATGACATTGTCCACTTATGAGATTGGAGCAATTCCTTTACCACTTTCTTTAGCTGTGAGATGACATGGTAATAGTTTATTTCATGGAATTATCTGAGACTCTATTTGTGTAAAGTGCTTACAATAATGACTGGCAAGTGGGATAATACATAGGATGTAATTTAGAATGAGGGTTTATTAGGCACATATATTTCACTGTACATTCTGAAGCTTAGCTTCAGAGAGTTGGAATAAAACATAACAATGTCTAAATCCCCTCCTCTTCCCAGTTTGATTTCTAATGCACCTTTGTTTTTTTCAGAGGTCGCCTCTTTAGATATTTTAGACCACAGAAATGTCACCCTTTTTTCCCTTCTGCTTCTGCTAAGATTAGTTGAAAGTAGATCTTTACAGCAGACGCTGACATCCAAGAAATCCTTAAGGGGATATGTGTACACTTAGGATATCCTGACAAAGGCTTAATTAGACAAGGGTTTAAAAATCACAAGGTTTAAAAACTTCAGCTTCCAATCAAGATGGGATAACAGGAGTCTGATTTACTCCTGTTTGGAACCCCTAGGACATGAAAAGTTATCAGCTATTTTTTACATAACCAATAATGTAGAGGATTACTGAACACCTTAAGTAGTGGAATGAAATACAGAAAAAAAAAATCATGTCAAATTCTAAATGAAATATACTAGATAGGATTAATAGCAAATTAGACTCCACAGAAGAAAAGATTGGCTAGCTTCAGGACATAGCAATAGAAATCATCCAAAATGAAAAGCAAAGAAACAAAAATGAATGAAAAATAGAGATAGAAACAGTGAACTGTGGCTTAATGTGTCTGATGGAAATACCCAGAAGTGGAGGAACAACAAAAATATTTGAAGAGATAGTGGATTAAATGTTTTTCAACTTGATGAGCTCTACAAACTTACAGATCCTAGGAACAAGACACTG
>NW_004524603.1:7589379-7593258 GCF_000260255.1 Octodon degus
CCTTAGGGAGGGCAGGGCTGGCACGGCAGGCCCGGGGATTGAACCTCCGAACCTGAGCCTGCTTGCAGGTACTTTAATCTGCTGTGCCATTTGGCTGGCCCTAGGATTGCTCTGTTTCCTGAAAAATTTAAATTTTAAAAATGATTCAATGACCTCCTAGCTCCCTAAAAAAGATTTTATTTTAAAGCTGTTTTAACTCAGATTAATAAAGTTATTCATTTTTTTTTATGAGCAGAATATATTTATTGAGAGAAAGAAAGCTCCTGTCCAAGAGAGGGACAGGAGAGGGGCCCAAGCAGGTAGTACCTCCGAGTTAGTAATTTTTTATTTTAAATATCATTTACCTTTTACGTTCTTTTTCATGCTTTTTACATGCAGCCTTGCTAAGTCCTCTTATTCTAGGTGTTTTGTTTGAAAATCATCAACTTCTTTTTAATGTAGCTGAGCAAAATTTTTTAGCTAGTATATTCATCCCTCTGACATGATAAGTGTGTATTTATATATTTTAGCTTTTATAAAACACATTTGAGAAGCTTGTTTCTATGTCTTATATTCCTCTTCCTCCTTAACTGTCCATGATTCTTTATTCTTTAATTCCTACTTTCTGACTTACTTTTGTTTTCTTATTCTATTTTTTTCTTACATTATGGTTTTGAAGTTATTAATTGAGGCAGGTTTCATTTAGGCATTAATCTTCCATTAAAAATTCTTAACAACCTTTATTTATACATTCATCCATTTCTTTGTTTAGCACTTTTCCTATATCTGTGGCGAGCTTTCCTTCTTTCCTTTCTCATAAGTTAGATCCTTTATAAGTTGCTTTAATAAAAAGCCTTTTGGTTTAAATCTTTATTTTTTTTTTAAAAACAGCTTAGATTAGAATTAAAACAGAAAAAATTACTGTGATCAGAATTTCACTGAAGAACGTAATATGGATTTTACAGTATTTTTCATAATACATAGTGTTGTCTTCCTTTGGTTTAACTCTTTCTCAGTTTTTGTTTATCTTTCAACACTTGGAAGATGTCATTCAGCTTTTCAACTATTGTATTTGGGAATTCTGTTTTCATTTTGTGTAACTTTTTTTTCTGTAACTGCATTTAAATTTCCCTTTTCCCCTTTGGTAAAAGCAGGGTTGAATTAACCCTGGCTGTCTGGAGTATAATGCCTGTACTTATCCACCATACGATACTACCAACAGTCCTGAGAATGTGTAGCTTAAAGCCTTCATTTTTTAAGCAACGAATAATGAATACACTAAGTGAATTAAGTTTTTCTTGTTTATTAGGCAATAAAATATGCATATATTTTAACCAAATTTTAAATTTTAACTATAAAATATTTTTGTAACAGGAGTTACCACCACTTAATAAAAACGATGAAAGTTTAAAATTTGATTACTATCTGATGAAGGAGTTTTAGGTGTGAATTACTGATCAACAAATTTTATTGAGTATGTGTTCTGTTTTCTGAGAGCCAATTTAAAATTGTGATTGCATTTTACTGGATTTGATCAAAAGATCTAATGGGTATATCTATCATTCCATGTATATGTGTGTGTGTGTGTGTGTGTGTGTGTGTGTGTGTGTGTAGGACTGAATTATTGAGTCCAGGGTCTTCTTACTGAGCTACATTCACAGCCCATTCTATATTTTATTTTGAGAAAGGGTCTTGCTAAATTGCTAAATTGTCCAGCCTACACTTGAAATTATATCCTCTTGCCTCAGCTTCCCAGAGTTCTGCAGTCACAGGCATATACCACTCCTTCTGGCTAGAGCATTGCTTAGGGCTTCATTTCATATTGCCTAATAATTTATTTACACTGATAAATCACTTATAAAGGGGGAGGAGAGGGAGTGTAAGGGTGGGCAACAGGCAGACCAAGTGAGCCCCCAGTGCCTTCACTGGAGATGGAACCAAGACCTTTTTGCTGAGCTGTATCCCCAATCTGTTTTGTTTGTTTTGAGGTGGGGTTTCTGTAAGTTGCTAAGTTGCCCAGGTTGGGCTCAAACTCCTGACCTTCCTGTCTCAGCCTCCATGAGTGATGTGATTACAGGCATGTGCCACCATGCCCAGCTCTGCATGATCCATTTTTGGCTCAAGTTATCTGCATGCAGACAGTGGTAAGTGGAAAAACAAGGGCCACAAAATGCTAGGTCTATCCAGGTGTGTGCTACCTTGCATCTCACCTGCTCCTGGTCTCATGGCTTCAGGCCATATTAGGCATCTTCTACAAATCACCAAGGACAATCCCAGGCCCTGCACAGGGAACCCCAAGGCGTGAGGGTGCACCCTGCATCATAAAAGCACATATGGAAGAGTGGTTTCTCCAGTTTAACGTGAACACTCTGCCAGGAAGAGATGTAGTTGCAGGGGCCTGTCTATTTGGGAGAGACTGCCGGTTCTTAGTGGACTCCTAGTACTTCTGATGCAGTAAGAGAAGCTGCACGGTGAGCGGCAAGCTGTCACATGGTGCATTACCTAGTCGAGGCGGCGTGTGTTGCACTTGCTTTATGAATGGCTCAGTTTTGTTGTAGGCAGGCCTCGGCCTCAGCAGGATTCTACCAATAAGCCTGACTCCACAGCTCACTATTGTATTGCTTTCTTCCTTTACGGTAATTGATCATGTAGAATGATGGAAAACCATAGAAAGCATCATATGTTTGGAATTTCTGGACATTTATTTTTAGAATAGCTGCAATAACCATTTTGTCACTGTTTTTGCAGCTTAATGTAATTAAGCTGCAAAAGCAGGTACAATATTTTCAAATAAAACATGTAATTTAGGGGCCATTTTGATTTATGAACTTTAATTAACAAAGTTTGAAAGCAATCAATTTCTCACTGTTTCAAAATTGTAATCATGTTGATCATAACACCCTTCCAGTCATTAATCACTTGCAAGGGGTGGATGTTGTGCACATTGCTTTCCTATGTTATCTAATGTAATTTGTGCAAAACATTTTTTGGTCAGGACATTGAGGCCAAATAACTTCTCCAAGCAAAAATAATCTCTCCACAGTCACATAGCCAGTGAGTGGCAGAGTTACAACTTCTATCTAGGACTGGATTAGCTCTAAAACCTAAGCTTTTCTTTAGATTCCTAAAATACAGCATAAAAATATTGGTTCATGACATTCACAGACCTGCAGCTTTCAGTTCTTTTGGTAAATTCTGAGGATATTTTTCTAGGTTCAAACCAACCTACTTTTGAAAGGTATTGATAATTTACCATCAGGAAGAATATTTAAATTAATGCTGAAATTGTGAACAATTCATTTTAGCAGGGGCGGGGGAGATGGCTCAGTAGAATAAGCACTTGCCTGGCAAGTGCAACGGCCTGAGTTCAATCCCCAGTTCTGGAAAAACAAAACAAAACAAAACAAAACAAAAATTTATTTTAGCAGATAGCTTATAAAATTCAATAAGATATTAAGAGGTGCCTACAAGATTTGAGAAATACAGTTTTCATCTAACACAGGCCAGTGTTATGGCTTAAATATGAAGAGTCCTCAAAGACTCATGTATTGAAGGTTTGATCTTGAGTTCAGCAGTGTTGTATAGAGGTGGGGCATGAAGAGTCGACTGCATTCTGGGAGCACTAGCATCCGTCATCCATTAGTTAAATCCACTGATGACTTTTGTCTCAGTTGTTTTTCTCTCATTGTTGGGACAAATACCTGAGACTCAAAATGAAGGAAGGGAATTTTTTATTTATTTCACAGTTACTGGAGGTTTCAGTCCATGCTCAGCTGGCTCTAAGGCAGATTAGCACATGGCAGAGGGCAGCAATTCATGGTGGTGAAAGGCAGCAAAACAGCAAGAGCAAAAGGAAGGGGAAACAGCAACAATGGCAACAGGGAGCAAGTCTGTCTCCCT
>NW_004524603.1:7593655-7598901 GCF_000260255.1 Octodon degus
ACCACAGATGGAACCGCTATCCCTGCTCTTGCCTAAAGAGGCACTTAGTCTGCTGATTTATCTTGTTGGCCCTGAAGGCTACTTCCTGCCCTAGGTCCTTTCCTCTCCGGCTGTTCCCCCTCTTGCTCTCTCTTCTTTGCTTCCTGTCCACCACGATATGAGCAGCTCTCCTTGGCCAGGTCCTCCCCTGACATTTCTGCCTCTGAGCAAGTCCACTATGGATGGAAACCTTTGAAACTGTGAGTCCAAATAAACCTTTTCTTCTCTAAGCTGTTTTTCTCACACATGTGTCACGGTGACGAAAAGCTGACCAGTGTAGAAGGCGTCAGTGAAATCTACACGATTCAAACCCAGGCATCACTTCAGAGCTTTTCTGAGATGCTTGTTTTTGTCCACGGTTTGCAACTTGTGAGCCCTAGTTGTGAGAGGCTTCTAAGTGTACGATCTACACAGAACTGTGGCTCTCACTGACCATGGGAATGCATGCGGGAGGGAGCCCATTGTGCAAGCGCCTTAAAGGAGGTGTTGGTCTCCCCACTCCAGGAAAGTTGTTGTCAGGAAATGTACAATAATTTCCCCAATATTGATGAGTGTTTGCACAGCCTTTATAAGCAATTCAGGATGCTGCTGCACTGGTTTTAAGAATCCAACTTGTAGCTCTTCACTATCCAGCTTTGTCCAAAGGGCCATGAAGAAAAATCATATTGATGGACTCTTCCAGAACAATATAGTCCAGTCTTATTTAGCAATTAAATCAGATTACTTAGACACATATATCTTGGATTCCTTCTTATTTTTAAGGAAAGGAAGCTCTGCTTCAGATGACTAGAATACCAGAGTTTATTATTTTTTTATCTTTGTATTTTAGGGAAGGGTCTACAGGATGTTCAGGGTCTCACTACTAGATCAGACTCATAGTAATCTGCCTGTTTACAGCCTCCCAAGGGCTGGGATTACATGCACATGCCGCCATGCCCAGTCTCAGTTACCATCTCAGCATGCCCCAGGGAGCAGAGCTGGCACGACAGTCCTGGGAATAGAACCCAGAGTTTGTAAGAAGAGAAATTACAGAATAATAGACAGGGTTTTTGGATCCTTGCTTAGTTTTCCCCATCAACTCTACAGCAGGGACACAGAACAAAGCAGCAAGCAGGAAACACTCCAGATGCCTGAACACTCGCCTTCAGAATTTCTTAAGAAAATTCATAGTTGCTTTCATTATCTGAAAACCCATAAATTTTATTTTGTTCTACAATCCTCATGTAATCATAAAGTTTAAGGTGATTAAAGATAAAACAACACATCCTTTGGAAGCAAGAGCTGAGCTCTTACTGAAAATATTCTTTACAGCAATATTATAAATAATTCAAAGGCATAAGGGTAATAAAAATAATAATAAAAGCAAAAATGCCCCAGATTTTCTCCTGTATTTATCGGTCATTTAATCAATCCTGTCTTCTGTCATCTGTCTTTAGCCAAAGCACATGAAACACAGTCAAAATATCTATTTGTCACACTGCAGACAAAAATCCAGAAAATAAGTTCAAGGTTTTGAAAAGTTGGCAAGAATTTTGGCTTTTAGGCATGGCCACAGCAGAGCATATGCCAACATCTAAAATAATGTAATGTTACTGCGAAAAAATAATTTACAACTATTGGTCTATAGAATGTTAACTGTTCAATTTAACCATCTTGAGTGGCTTAAATTTGCTGGATTAAAAAGAAAAAGAGGTAGTTGGGATCCACATTTGAAAAGTTTAAGAATATTTATTGTATCATATTTGGGATATGCAGAAAATCACAGAGAAAAAAATATAAAATTCATATAATCTCATTGATGAGAAATAAGTTATTAATGTTTTCTACATTTCTATCGTATAGTCTGTTTGTTATACTATACTTACATATTTTATAGTATTTATGTTTAAGTGCCTGCTTATACAAATGAAGTCAGGGGCAGGATACTGCGGTTCAATCCCCAGATCCTCATGTTTTACCAGACCTGCCCTTAAGGCAACCTGAACCAGAAAAAAAAAAAATCCTATGTTTATATATTTATTTTTAGCTATATGCAAATACTTGTTAAAATACATATTCATGAAACTAGCACAATATTTTACTAGTATTTTATCATGATTTTTTTTCTTAAGATGATCCCATTATCATTTTTTCATATCAACAGTCTTTGAAAACATTTTAAAGAGCCTTATTTTTAGGGAACCATTACTATAGGGCTGTGCTTAGGTATATTCAACCATTCTTCTTTTCGCGGTGCAGAAACACTAACTGCTTTATGTTTTTCTCCGTGATATAAAGTCACTTTGGGATGTGCAGCCCATAAAAAGACTTGCACGTGATCTAAAGTGAAAATTCTTGTACAGGAACTACCCATATTTTCAAGATGGTTTGTTTGGCAAAGTTGAAGACAAAAATGCGTCACTACTTTCTGTTTATTAAGCAAAATAAATACAAGAAAAAAATAAGAATATAATACTGTATTTCTTTGATTGGAAAGGGCCGATGCATTTTTATACACTTATTGAGCAGTTTTAAAACAACTTTGTGATGCAGTTGCTTATTATCTCTTATACTTACTGAATTTTATAAGTTTTAAAGGCTATCTTATGTATATACTTTATGTCAATAGATCTCAAATATTTCTCCAGTTTAACTGCTAATTTTTTTTAAAAAAAATTTATTTATTTGTGTGTGTGTGGCCAGCTCAGCCCACCTGGGGGCGGGGCTGGCTGGCATGTGGTGCTGGGGGATTGAACCGCGGTCCCTGTGCTTTGCTAAGCTTGTTCTAAGTAGGTGCTTTAGACCACTGAGCCATCTCACCAGCCCCATTAACTGCTAATTTTTATTCACACAAAATTTCTTTGTTTCATCTTCAGTATCTATTACTTATCCTTTTGCATTTTCAAAAGGAAAATAATAGATATTAAAAGCAAAACACAATTAAAAATAAAGCAAAACAAGATGATAGGTATTCAGCAGTACTCGTTAAATTGTTTACTTCTGTCTTCAGTGTAGTTGCTCAGAATGTAAACAAAGAACAATTTTAAGCACTAACTGCTACTTTCCAAAACCTCATAGAAATTAGTAGCGGAGTCATCACCGTGTCTGTCTGGTGTCTACACATACAGGGCTTTTTGCCTTCCTCTTTTTTCCCTTTTCTCCTTTCCCTCATCCCAATAATGTATTATTTCTGTACAGCTTCCTTCTCTTTCACTGTATCTATTGTACCTTTCAGATTTTACTCTTTCAGGTTCTTCACCTCGGGAAGCAATTGGATGTTTACACGTGTGGGCCCGACATATCTTACTTACGTGGCCAGCCTCTAGTTGCATCCATTTACCTACAAAAGCTCCTTCCATTTAGAGGTCAGAAAAATACTCCACTGTGTATAATTTTACTTTTCTATTATGCGTTCCTTTTGGAACACTGAAGTCCGTAATCTCTTGCAACTTATTTTAGCATTATATCAAGTAAAAACCTTATCTTTTTTGAACAATAGTCATGGGATTTCCTTAACATCATTTGTCCCCACCCCCCTTTATCTGAATTGCCTTAGTGCACCTGTTCTTGCATGAGCAGTCTTTTGACCTTCTAGACCGTTCCACACGCTCCTCCCTGCTCTGGCCTTAGTGACATGCTTTTTATTTTTTTCAGGACAGCATCATTTTTCTGTAACATCATCATTTGGTGCAATGCTGTGCTTTCATTTCATTGGCAGTCTTTGTAAAAAAGAAGGAAAGAGAGGAAGAAAAGGATAAAGGAAGGAAGGAAAAAAAGCCAAACTCCCCTAACCAAACCCACGCTGTATAGCTACTAAACAGCCAAGTTCTGCCTACCCATAAGTGCTTTATTTTTCATTTTTATTTGGTGCCAAATGTTACCATTTTAATTTTGGCCAGCTATTAAGAAAAGAACATAGGGCAATTTAATATAAAAATAATGTTTGGTACAAGCAAAAGCAAGTAACTCTCAGGGTAAAGGGTTGGAAGTAGTTTGATTCAAAGAAAGTAGTGGCAAAATTGAGTTTTCGCAAACATCCAACTGTATAGTATTGGCAAAATCAAAATGAGTTGTGTTGCAACAGTTCTAATTGAAAATACCGTTAAGTTCACTGATATGAGATCTGTTTCATTATATTTCTTCTGCTCAGATTAAACACCTGCTTTGGCAAGTGCAGGGACCAGGGTTTGATCCCGGTTGGGTCATGTGTGCCATGCTGGCCTTGCCCCTGGGGTGTGCTGAGAGTCTGGGTGTGGTGGTGCACGCCTATAATCCCAGCGCTGGGGAGGCTGAAAACAGGAGGATCACGCCGGGTCTGATTTGCATAGTAAGACCCTGTACCAAATACACAAATGAAAAAAAAACCCACAAACATTTGTACTACGAGTTTTAATTTTCTTGCTTTTGTAATTTTCCTTATATCCAAATTTATGTATCCTAAAACAACAACAAAAAATACCTTACAGATCCATTAACTGGAGAACTTTATGTCTAGAATTCTTCTTCTGGTACAGACTTAACTGGAAGTAATTTAGAGGTTTTAAGGTCAACACTGATGCTTTATGATAATTTTTCCCTTCTAAAGGTCTATAAAGGCTTATGAATGACTCAATCTTAAAATTCAAAAGGTGGAAAATTTAACACTGGCTTCATCACATGATCATGTTATTGTTGCTGGGGCCACATTTTTGCAGCTGTCACCTTAGTGATTTTAGGATTCTCTGAGGAGCATACAGTGAGATTTGGTGCCTGGACCCCTGGCTGCTCACGCTGTCCCCACCTGAGGCTGCCACCCCACACAGACAGTTCACGAAAGCGGCCTCGGGCAGCAGATCCAGCTTTGGCCGGTGGGCGAGGTGGGACCCTTGCTTTTCATTTCAGGGCATGTTCTGCTCCTGGTTCCTGCCTGCCAGGCTATGTGGGCCCTCCTTCCATCCTCTTTCAGATTTCAGAGCAATGTTTGCCTGTTTCGGGTGATCCACTCAGATTCTACCGCTACCTCTGAGGTCAAGGTTGCACAGGTCTTGATTCCAGAGAACCTAGAATTCTTCAGTAAGAAAACTCTACCCAGGTCCTCCAGTTCCACGGGTTATCCACTTGGGCTGACATTCACCTAGACTCAGCCTCTGTGCCATTGGACTGGATTTAATGGGAACCAGTCACAGAAGTGCCGCTCCTAAAGACTCACTGCAGGGAGAAAGGAGGAAGATGGTGTTGATAAGGGGGTG
>NW_004524603.1:7599211-7610368 GCF_000260255.1 Octodon degus
TTCTCCTCCTTCTCCTCCTTCTCCTCCTTCTCCTCCTTCTCCTTCTTCTCCTCCTCCTCCTTCTCCTCCTTCTCCTCCTTCTCCTCCTTCTCCTCCTCCTCCTCCTGCTCCTCCTCCTCCTTCTTTTTTTTGATGCCAGGAATAGAAGTGAGGACCTTGTGCTTACCAGGCAGGCATTTATGCCACTGAGCTATCTCCCTGGCCCAGACTTTCCATTTTTATTGATCATTTATAAAAGATGTAACTAGCAACACAGAAGCCCCCACAGGCTGAGTAACTGGAATGCAGCTGGTTGGCATGCTCAAGCTCTGCAGCTGACCACAGCCCTGACCAATGAGTTCTTAGAAGGGGAACACCTTGCTCATTGTCGGTGCTCTGTAGCGTCAGCTGCCATCTACTCCAAACTGTTTTGGGTCTTTTATTTTTCTTTAAAAGGATAATACAGGGGTGGCCAAATAGCTCAGCAGATTAAAACACCTGCAAGAAGGCGCAGGGGCTGGAGGTTCAATCCCCGTGCCTGCCATGTCAGCCCAGCCCCTGGGGTGCACTGAGATAGCAATTGAGACTCAGTGTGGTGGCATGTGCCTGTAATCCCAGCTCTTGGGGAGGCTGTAAACAGGCAGATCACTATGAGTCCAATCTCGTAGTGAGACCCTGGACACCCTGTAGACCCTTCCCTAAAATACAAAAGAAAAAAGAAAGAAAGAAAAAGAAAAAGGATGATACATTTGGTGTTCTTTATTTGTGGAGTCCATGCTTATAAATTACTTGTTAAAATTGGTTTGTAATCCCCCATCAATACCCAGAGGGCCTTCATGGGCACTGGGGGAGGCGTGCATGTGCTGAGTTGGCAAAAGTTTAAGTTGCCTGACACACATGTTCCCAGGTGAGGTGGGCCAAGGTGACTACCTTAGTTATTACTATTATTATGTTTTATTGTCATTGCCGAGACAAAATACCTGATGTTCCAAAGTAAGGAAAGAAAGGCTTATTTAGCTCACAGTCTGTGGAGCCTTCGGTCCATGGTCAGCTGGCTCAGGGGTGGCAGCACAGGGACAACTGTCCATGGCCGTGGAAGACAGCAAAAGCAGCAAGAGCCAACGGGGAGGGAGAAATCCTCTTCTCCTCTGTTATACTGCATGACAGCTCTGTGCCCACACCACCACTGTTCCCTCCTCATCCAGAAGCTCAGGATTTTCACAGGCAAGGACCCGGGACCCCACTGAGTTAAATTTCTAAACTTCTCGAGTTCACGCAATGGATCTGCCATTACAGTGACGTTTTGGTTTCTGTTTCAGCCAAAGATAGGCAGGAGTCCTTTTGTAGCTAGTTGAGTGTGTGATTTTTGTGTTGTTTTTGTTTCTGATGTCTCCTTTTCTGGCTATTTCTACAAGATACTTTTGGTTCATTTGGGTCCATTTCTTTTCTGTCCTGAGAATTTATACCTGATGGTCCTCTCCAAGTGAAGTCTTTCCTCCCTCCCAATTAAGTCCAGTGTCTTCCAAGATCATGCCAGTCTACAATGATGTGTTCATCAGAGCTCTCTCAGGGAAATATGTTGGGAATTGTATGATTCACATTTATTCAACACACTGCTTTGATATATTACTCAATACTCAGGTACTTGTCTCATGATTTTCCTTGGTCCTTCTGAGCTTCAGTGGGACAGAGCATGACTCTGCTGGTCCCTTTCCATTGACAATACTGAAGAAAAACCCCAGTGTCTACGTGTAGGTTCCAAATTAATTCTTACATAATAGTGTGAGATGTTTTAAATGAAGGGCTTAACGTATTTTATTTACTAAAGTGTAACTTAGAAACTATTTATTGATCCTTTGTATCATCTACAGAAATTTGTTCTTTCTATGTGATTCTGCTGGCATACACATAAAAGCCAGTCATGTTATTCTGTGGTGATGTCTTACTGGGTACAGAACCAAGGGACATTGCTGTCCAGGTAGGGACTTTGATTTCCAGAAGACAGAGTTTACTTTCTGAGTGGCATCAAAATTAAAAAGGGTCCTGTGAAAAGTGTGTTATGAATATTCATGTCCAACTTCCCTGAGTCCCTATTATTTCAGGGCAAGAAGTCACAGTCACTCCGTGGAAAGAGAGATCTTAAGACATGAAAAAACATGCCACATGTATAACCACAGTCTGGTAGATGGTTGAGCTGGATTTGAATTTGGATCTGTGTGGGTTAATGCCTGTCAATTCTAATGCGCAGTCTCTGTATGCTTTGTGTGTGGAGGTTGGTTGGTTTTGACTTTTCAATGCAAATTTACTGTGGTTCATTTTCACATCTGTTGCAAGCTCAAGTGAAGCATATCTTTAACCTCATGGGATATGAGAACACACGCCACATTACAAAGTCAAATATACCGCTGAACAGTTACATGTGCCCTTCTGCTAAACCAGGGCCAGATGTGGGAAAACTGGGAAAAGACACAACAGAGGTTATGGAAATATTAAGGAAATCATCACTGGGATGCCAAAGCAAATACTGGGCTTACTCAGGTGGATCCTGGGGAGGAGAGGTTGTGTGAAATCCTTCAGGAAAGGAAAGAATAATTGGCCCAGAAAAACGAAACAAAACAACTCAAAACAAAAACACTAGGGACTATTCCCTAACCCTAATGGTTCAGGCTTATTTGTCTACTTATTTGCTAGCCAGTAATTAATCAGGAAGAAAGGACAAATGAAGACAAAGGGCAGAAAATGTTCATGTTAAAGCTAGTCCTTTAATGATAAAGCAGTAATTTACTTCCCCTACAAAACAAACAAACAAAAAAAACCAAACCACCCCCACCACTTACAACAACAACAACAACAACAACAACAACAACAACAACAACAACTTCTTTTCCTTTGTGAGACTTCCCTGGGGACTATAATTAAGGCAGTGGGCAATGCTTTCCCCATAACAGTAATCAATAGCGTTCCCTGATGTGTGAATGTCAGTATCAGGTAAGGAGCAGATCCTAGCGAAAGGAGGACACAAAAGAAAGAGGGGAGGCTCCCAGAGGGTTTCTTAAATCAAGCATACATTTGCTTCTTGGGAAGTCTTGTAAAAATGGACACTTTTGTTATGTACATTTTTTCACAGCACATGATTTTGTAATGGTTAATAAGGAAATCAGAGGTGTGCTGATTATTTGCCTTCCTGGGGGTAATTGTCAGGCAGCCTTTATGTGCTTTTTCAAGCACTGTAAAGTGGTTTAGCAACATGTTTAATTCTAAGTTAGTGACACTGTGACTCACTGGGAGGTGACAATGTATCAGGCTGATGGGATATGTATCATGTCAAAATGTCAGAGATGGAGTGTCAAACCATAAATAGTTGCTTTTAGCAGGTAAAGCCCTGCCTCAGCACTGATACTTAGAATTATCTAGAGAGCATCTCAATTTGTGCATAATTCTCTTTTATACCATCTAGAACATTTGTGTGATAGATGGATAGTACTGTGCCGGCAACCAACACTCTCACACACTGGACAGAGAAAGATACTTTTGAAACTGTGCTTGGCTTAAATTCCTTTGTTGCTTCCTGCCTCCTGAAATGTAAAGAGGGGGTTTTAAGCATTTTTTTCCCAAAACATAATGACTATAGCAATTATACAGTCATACTGAGGATGCTCAGAGGGGTAAAGCAAACAGCAACCAGCCTAGAGTAAGAGAAGAGCCGGCTAGCTAGGGGTGGATGGTGAAGATCCAAGAGGTGGAGTAGCCTCCACCTGGGCAAAGAGGAAACGCTGAATCTGCCTGAGCAGTCACAGGTGAGCAGAAGACAAAGAGGGGAAAGGAGAACTGAGGGTAGGTCCAAGTTGGAAGCCAGGTGAGGCAGAAGGCACAGGCCAGAGCTCAACCAATCTTCCAGAGGAATGGAAAGTGGCCAACACGTCGACCTGGATGGAACCAGAAGCCAAAGGGAGGTGGGGAACCATAAACAAGTGAGGACACAGCTCCTCATTTCCTCCTCCTGCAGCCCCACTATTCTAACTTCCTGGGTCTACGGATTGGGCTCGATCAGACACTTCCTGTCAGCAGTTGCTATTTCATGGGGATAGAATTCCAGTGTGACTGTGTTTAACATGACTGAACTATACAGTTAGTGGGGCTGGTGAGATAGCTCAGCAGTCTAAAGCGCCTGCTTAGGCAAGCGTAGGGACCATGGTTAGAGCCCTGGTGGGCTGAGGCAGCCACACACACACACACACACACACACACACACACACACACACACAGAAATGGTGGGGCCCCTGAAATTTGTGCTCTGTAGATTTTTTTCTTTTTTTTGGTTACAGTTTAAAAAGCACAAAGAAAGAAATCAGGCAACATCATAGGCAGAAGCTGTGAGGGTCTCTTGGCAGTGGGTAGTCTAAGGCAACCTTTCAGTATTCCCAGCTCTGGACACAGAAAGCAACCCTGGGCTTGGCAATGGCTTATGCTAGGAGCACATTTCTAAATGCATGACAGATTGCAGCTTGCTCCAGGATGTCTGGACTGAAACACTTCCCGAGTTATAGTGCAGAATTTTCCTCATAACTTGTATTGTGTCTATTGTATTCTATCTATTCACAGGATTGTGCCTTATTCTATCTTTTCTACCCTCAGTGTTTGTCCTATTACCTGGTCACAGCGGGTTCCCAGTGGTGTCCCAGTGGAAATTAAAGTGGGACTGTTTAACCGAGAGACAGCGAACAAGGAATTTTCTGTAGTTATTCTAATGACCCCCCCCCCAGCTTAGGCTGTCCCCTGAGTTGCTCACAGTCTAGGTTCAGTAGTACATTTGCATGGACTTTGCAGAGTTAAAAATCTGATGTGAAAAGGAAGATAATTTCCACCTGAGAGAATAATACATTTTAGGAGAAAATATTTTAACCTTCATGCATTTTTCTACTGGACAGCAGCAGCACACCATTTTGGATTCCTAGATTGGGTCGGGGTTTGGCTACCATGCTTCCCAGCTCTCCTTGCCTTTCCTCTACTCAAATGGGCTCCAAGTTCTTGGCTTCCCATCAATGCTGATGTCTTTGTATTTTGTGCTCTGTCAAAGCTCTGTGCACATAGGGCTAACCCTTCCGTGCCATCTATGGGGCTTGATGTCACACTGCACCAGCTGTTTCCTTTTATTTGCAGTAAAATCCTTCTCTGCAACACATTTTTTAAAACCAAAGGGCCTTGTTCACTTGCCTACTACATTTGTGGAGGGTTTTTTTGAAGCATGGTACTTGGTTAAATTACTTCTCGTCGGAACGTCCCTTCCAACTAGACGATGACCACTACAGTCACGTCAGTGTTATTTTCTGATTGGTAATGAGACAGGCCATCAGGGCTGAAGAGTCACAGTAAGCTCTCAGGGTAGCTTTGTTTATTTAGGACTTATTTTTAGTTATTTATGTTGTACATCTATAAGCAGAAACCAGGGTGGAAAGTGAACGTAGAAGATGTCAAGTTATCTTAAACCATTAAGCATGCTTCCATTTTCTGGTCTTTTTAGGTATATAATATTAGCTAATCTTGTACCTACTTGCAGTATAAAGAAAGATCAGAACTCAGAGCAAGTCAGAAATTCCCTCTCTTTACAAATTCTACTTGTCTCCACTGATCCTGTACTGAAGCTCTGTGTTCTTCACACTAAGACCAAGGGCTTCTCAGAGTCAGGAACACTTCCTTGTTTGCACTTGGGGTCAGGTTTCTTTGCACAAAGTCCAACTCATTGATTGAATGCATTCAGAGATGAATGAAATCTGGGGTTTGAGGTGTATACGCAGGTGTCTACTTTAGGCAACTGGTGGGATGTGGGTAGCACTTGTAGAAGGACAAGCTTGTGGTCAACACCTGTTGGAACAGGTTCTGAATTTGGTTCATCAGGATTCCTTGAATATTAGCCATATGTGAGCATCACCTAGGATGCAGAGAAATACCAGCTCCTGGGTCTGATCCACAGCTGTGGTGCCAGGGTACCTGAGGGGTGGGTCCTTACTGACATGCAGTGAGGCTGCATCTGAGGTTAACTGTCGACTTTTTCTTGTATTTGGTGCAGGGTCTCACCACGCAGCTCAGACTCCTAGTGATCCTCCTGTTTTGAGCCTTCCAAGTGCTGGGATTACAAGTGTGTTCCACCACATCTGGACTCCTTCACCAGCTCAGCATGCCCCAGGGGCGGGGCTGGTGTAGCATGTGGGACTGGGGATCGAATCCTGGTCCCTGTGCTTGCCAAAGCAGGTGCGTAGTCTGCTGAGCTATTGCTAGCCCAAGTGTTGACTTTTTATTTAAGGCTTAAGAGAGGAGTGTTTCTCTCATTGTGCTTATCTTGAGCATCTATTTTTCTTTTTTAAAAGTGAACTCAGGAAGTTAAAACATTATCATTTTAATGCTTCTTCTGATTTTGGAAATTTTTCCATTTATTTAAACTTATTTTTTTTCCCCTCCTTTGGTCACATAGTTTCATTTTAGAAATTCCGACATTTGCCTTAAGCTACATGTGAATTTAAAGAGCAACAAGTGAATTTTAAGTAGGTGAAAAACCTCAAGAGAAGGAGTCAACATCTACAGCCAAAGCTAAGAATTCCTTATTTACACAGAGATGGCTCTCTGGCCAATTGAAAGAGAAGGGCTAGTTGTGTTTATGCCCAAGGAACAAAGCTGCTTTGGAGGAAAGAACAGAGAATCCCTCCTAATAAGGCCTCTGTTTAGTCATGCAGCAGGCAGCCATGATAGTAAAAATGTTTTTGAACTGGTTTGTGCGACAATATGCTAGAAAAGAGAGTGATCTTTCAGTCTCCGTCATGTTGCTTTGTCATCTCTGAGACTCTTAGAGGAGGGACCGTAGGGGGATAGGAATCCTTGCATGTGGCCACTGGAAGACATAGGTGTATGAGATTTGCTTCAACTGCAAAGTCTGTCAAAATATCGGTCTCCAGGCATCCACAGCTCTGCCCTGTCCCTGCTTCCTGGAGGACATTGTGTAATGATGGTGTGTGGGGTGGAAGGGCCCAGATATGAGTCCTGCTCGGCCATTGGTTGGCCACGTAACCTTCATGCAAATGACCGATGATGCTTTGGTCCTCAGAGGCTGTGATGATCACTCTTACTTGTCATCTCAAGGATGAGTTAAGCAATAAGTGGGAGCCCGTAAAGCATCATTTCCGGGTGTATCTTCAAGAGTGTTTCCAGAGGATGCTGGCATGGGAGTTTGTGGACCTACTGGGGAAGATCTTCCCCTAACGTGGGTAGGCACCACTCAACCCACTTGTGAGCCCAGACAGAACAAAAGGGCAGAAGAAAAGTGGGTTTTGTTTTACTTACTGCTGGAGCATACACCATTGTTCTCCTACTCTTGTGAACTAGGGACTCAAAACTCTCACTTTTGGCCTCTGGGACATGCTTCACTGAGACCTTTGGTTCTCTGGTCTTCAGCTCTGGGCTGAGTTATCCATCAGCCTCCAGGGGCTGCCAGCTTGTTGATGGCTCATCATGTACCTCTCAGCCTCAATAAGCATGTAAGCTTTAAGTCCCCTCCCATCCATCCATCCATCCATCCATCATTCATCCATCTATTCATCATCCATCTATTCTTCATCATCCATCCATCCACTTATCCATTCATCCTATTGGCTCTTTGGAGAAGATGAGTATACATGTATATATCTTTTTTTAAAAAGTAAAACATTCAGATTTTAATACTAATTTTATGTTGATATCTTATATACTTTACAGACAGCATTTGATCACCACAGTGAAGTATTTTTCTAAGAAGAGTAGATAAAGAATGTAAAAATTCAGTTGTATAAGAGAAAATATGGAGAAATTGTACACATTCTTTTATAATAGAATATTTCTTAATTTATAATACCTTTCATTATGCAATGCATGCTCATTCATGTTTGCTCTAATAGACTCAGTTATAGATATTTATGCCTCCTGGTTAATCAGATTACTATGTGCATAAACTGAAATTATGGAAAATACTTTCAAGTTTTTATATAAATCCAATTCAAAAGTCATTTAATGGGCATCAAATACATGGATGAGTAGGATAAAATCTCAGGACTCAAGGCTATTAGGGGATAATCTTTGACTCCTAGCAATTTAGGAAGGAGGTAGACACATGAAAGAAGGCACAACAGTGTAAAAATGTTCTCAGAACAGTTGCAAAGAGGGAACTTAAGTGAAGAGGTCACACTTAGTGACCCTCTAGAATTCTGTCTGGCAATGAGATGGAGAGGAAGGAAGCCTGGCAGGGAGGCAGTGCAGGCCTGGCGGCCTCCTCATGCCCACACTTTCCTAGTCCATCATGTAGTTGAACACCCTGCTAGGTCTGTGACTGGCTGCTTTCTGGACCACAGGGAGCTTCTGAGGGGGATGTCAACAGGCACTGGGAGTTCACAGTCCCATGAACTGCCATTGCATGGAAACTTGCTGGCACCCGTCCATGGGCCACCATCACTGGGCCACTCATCACTTGCCACAAAACCATGGCAGCAGTGGAGCAAAATGATAGAAATTTATCACATGGGAGCTCTTATGCAAGACGAGGCATTGTGTTGAGGGGGGTTTCCCAGAGCAGTCACACTGCGTGTCAACATGGGAAATCCCTAGAGTCCATGAGTAGTGCCCACATCAGCAGTGGACAAGGACTGCTCCGTGGTTGTCCTGCCGAGTGCCATGCCCTGCTGCTCCTGAGGATGGCTGCTGCCCACTCTGAAAATGCAGGCAGAGATGCAGAGAAGGCCTCAGCATTGGGAGATGTCCTGTATGTGAAATGCAGGCCTCTCTGGGGTGTCTGCTCCAAGCTAGCACCTCTTTTGAAGCTCTGTTCAGTAGGATCTTCTGCATTTCCTTTGGCTGCAAGAGATCAGAGGAACTGTGGATTCTCCTGCATTCCACTGTGCCCTGGACCAGGGGTTCCCTTGGCCATGCCTCCCTCTGTCTGTTGCCCTGCATTGCATGGCCACTGGGACATCACGTGTAGACTGAGGTTGCAATGTCAAGTTTTGTGTTTGTGTGTGGGGCTCCAAGCTTGGGGGAAGCACTACCTGTACCTGCTGGCTTCACTACTTTCTTTAAATTTTAGCTCCCAGGAGTCCTGCGGTTATTAAAAGCCTACAGTGAGACTTCAATGGACCATCATGTCTGCCTGGATAGGGCCATGGCCATGGCCAGAGAAGCACGGTAGGCTGCTGAGCCCAGAACTTCATTCCCAAGCAGACATCCTCCATGGCCCGAGCCCCTCCTTAGTGTTGAGTTAGATGCTGAGGGAGACACGTTAATTCTTCCAGACCACTAGGGAAATGTCTAGGGCACTGCTGCCACAGGCACACGGGCAGAGGGGACAGATGGCAAGCGATTTGTCGACTTGCAACAATAAAGTCAGCAATGTTACCCTGGAGACCTACAAGGGTTGAGTGATCTTTCCTAAGTAGCCAACTCAGTTCTGGGAGGGATGTAACCAGAGGGAATGAGGGCTTACTGTGGTATTAGGAAGAAACAATTAAGGCCCTCTTTGCCTAAGTTTCACTGTCAAATAAATCAAGGATAATGCTTCCTTGCTCTGGAGAGACTGAGGGAAGCATGGGAAAGCGGAAGGGAAACATCCTGCAGATGCCGTACACGGAAGTGCTTTGCCCGCCAGTGCTGGCAAGCTGTGCTACCTGTGAGGTGACCACACCAGGCCACACCAGTGACCCTGGGAAGCACCTCACCACGTCTGTTTCTGTTTTGTGCTCTTAGTACTTCTAGCACAGTAAAATCTCAGCTCTGCTTCTGACGCATACCATGAATTTATGTCCCATGAAGTTCCAATCAGTTTCATTTTTGCTTCTACTAAATTCTCAAGATGTTTTATGAAGTGTGTATATGGTACCATGACAACATGACACAATTATCAGCTGTCTCAGGGTAGCACCCTGCAGCACTACCAGGGTTTCCTGTCTACCAGGGAGACCTTAGCATTGCCTCACTTTGACTAAACTCTATGGAGCAGTCTCTTCCTGACTGTAGGCCCTGGACTGCGTGTTGCTTGGCATATTTACTATAAAACATTTGGAGGGGAAAATTCTTACTCTGTTGTTTGAGAAGCATGCCTACAACCTAGGACTGTCTTGCTTATAGAGTCTGGTGCCACCCCTTTGGGACACAGCAGTCTTTACCCATCTGATCATGGTTTTCAAAAATGTATTCAGTACAGGATCTGCAGGGTCTTACTACACAGATCAGACTCATAGTGATCCTCCTGTTTTCAGCCTCCCAGGCACTGAGATTATAGGCCCAATCTCACTTGTCATCTCAGCATGCTCTGGGGAGCAGAGCGGGCATTGTACACTGGGGATCAAGCCTTAGCCCCTTTGTCTGCTAAGCAGGCATTTTAGTGCACTGAGCTATCTGGCCGTTCCCCTGATCATATTTTTTGAACAGCCTTTCTGCACATTTTTTCCAAGTGCCTGGGACAATTGTTCCTTCATACTGTGTTCATTGAGTGGATTGGGGTGTGTGATTCCTTTGATTTTTCTCTACCTCTGATCGTATGTTCTGGTCCCAAATCATTTAATATTTATTTCTTTTGTTCTCAGACTTCACATAAGTAAAAACATACTGTAAGTTTCACATCAAACCCCAAGAATAAGCTTTCACATCTGCTGAAAAGGGAGTTGAATATAAAAAATTATTTCCAAAATAACCATGTTTTTTATAGAGCTCTACAAGCAAAAGAATGGGCTCAGAGTCAGGAAAACTAAAAATGTTAAAACAAAAACGTACCTTGAGAAATTCTTAATTCATGCTAAATTAATACTTTTACAAACATATAGTATTCTTGACATTGAATTTCTGTATCACTTATACCCAGCGGTACTATCTTGAACTGTAACTGTTCAAGATAGTACAATTTTTCTTTAACTTTGTGTTCTCAAAGAAAATATAATGGCAGGCTGGGGAGATAGCTCAGTGGCATAAATCCCTGCCTGACAAGTACAAGGTCCTGAGTTTGATCTCCAGTAGAGAAAAAAAAAATGAAAGAAAGAAAAGAAAATATAATGGTCTATTAAGCATATTAACAATTGCCACCTTTTTTGTGGTGTAAAGAAACCTAAGTTTATTCATTTATTTTTTCAAACCAAATTGGTAGGATGGTTTCAATAATTAACACATTGCATA
>NW_004524603.1:7617728-7620041 GCF_000260255.1 Octodon degus
TAGGTTCTGATTTCACTGAGACCAAACTGTCAAATCTTTGTTGATGATGCAGAATAATTCCAATCAAAGAATTCAAATAGAATGAAGAAATCTTCTGGAAAACCAAAATGACTTGCTGATAGAACCAGGTTTCAGCAGCTGGGATACAACATAGCACAAAGCCCTGATCTAGAACTTGGAAGGTGCTGATTTCCTGCAGAATGAAAACAGTGGAAGCTAGACACAGGGCCAGTGAGCTAGCTGAATGGACTAAGCACCTGCTTAGCCAAGTGCAGGGACCAAGGTTCAATCCCTGGCACCACATGCTGCATCAGTCCCATCCCCAGGAATGCTGAGCTGGCCACCAAGACTGGGCATAGTGGTGAGAGCCTATAATCCCCGCACTGGTGAAGCAGAGATAGGAGGATCACTACGAGTCTGAGTTTCATAGCGAGACCATGTGCCACATACATTAAAAAAAAAGTGCACTGTAGAAGTTAGACACAGTCATTCACTGGGTGTCTATCCTCTGAGTGTGTCCAATTCAAAGTACTAGGATATTGAGGAGGCACCCTCCTAGAGTATCGAGTAACTTCAGACTCTTAGAACTCCTCCCCCTGCTTCTTACCTGTAATTCTGCCAAGCGTCAACAGTACCTGTTGGGGCTTATTTGCACATAGTTGGCTTTATTTTTCCATTTGGTCAAGTAAACTAATTTCATCTTTGATCATCAAACATTTAAATAGTCTTCACTGCACTAGCTACTCAAACTTTTTTTCATTGTATAGTGAAATATCTCCTGAGACTGCAGTTGTCAGGGCACTACCTTTTCAGGCTTAAAATTGTAATTAAAATAGAGTATAGATGCTGTGTTGATATTTATGGAAACTATCAATTGCAGAGTGAGAAGAATATTCCCATTACCTTCCAAGGGTTTTTAGAGCATGTATATAGAAAGAATATCGCTATTTTCATTTCAGCAGCCACATACCTGTTCTTTTTAGCTGTTTACAGCACTCAAATGTTATGCAACTTCCCTCATTTCTCTAGAGTGTCCCAGCTGGAAGTCAAACCCATATATTTTCTGCAAATACAGCCAGAAAGATTCATACCTATGGTTGAGAGCAATTAGCAAACTTTGCAAAAGAAAATATTTCCATATTTTCTGCAGCTTAATGCCTCTAAGACTAATTAGAATATTTTTATTATAGCTAGTTTTCTAGGCACTTAGTGAAATTTATAGCTGACTTTAAGCCCAGAACTTTGGTGCTGCACATGTATTTACTTTGCTGAGCTCACCACTACCTGACTGGAATAATCCAGAAGGAAAAATCTACAAATACAGTGGACAGAATGACAAAATTGCCACTTAAATTAACAACTAAGATCTTTCAGCAAGTTGCTCCAAAGAAGATCTGGATCTTCCCAAAATAGCACCATCTTTCTCAATGATTGTCTGAAAATACTAAAATGTCAGTAGCAAGAAGTCTGTGTGTAAAAGGTGACGGGAGATATTTATTCTGGAGAAATTCGGAAGCAAATGCCAGCTTTTTCCAATTGTCATATTACTATGATTCCTTAATAGTTTAAACAGAAAGCATTATTCATAAAGAGGGAAATGTGGGCTGCTTCACAGCCCCAAAGTGAGGCACAACTCTTGTTTTGGGCCGGCCAGATAGCTCAGCAAATTAAAGTGCCTGCTTAGGCGGATGCAGCGGCTGGGGTTCAATCCCTGGCATGCTGTGCTGCGTCCCCTTCTCTCTCCCCCCCTCGCCCCTCCGCCCTCCCTTGTCCTCCCCCCTGACCCCCGTTCCTATCCCTCTCCCCATCCCGGCTGCACTGAGCCACAAAGGAGTCTGGGCGTGGTGGCGCGCGCCTGTAATCCCAGGGCTTGGGAGGCTGAAAAATGGAGGCTCAGTACGAGTTCAATCTACATAGTAAGACCCTGAAGACTCCATACTAAATACATGTGTATATAGTGTATGTATTTAATGAAGCCCGAGCTGGGAAGATGATGTCATTTCCGAACCTCCCTGTTGGGAAATCTTGGAGGTTGAGCTGGTTTAACATGACCCTGGACGGCACAGGATGGAACCACTTGGTCTTGGGGTGCAAAGAATGAACAGATAAGCCCTACTCGGGGTCACCCTTTGTGAGCCCAGGATGTGGGGGCTTAAAGTTGGTTTGAGGCATTTCTTCAGAGTATCCATTAAGCAGACTTCCACAAAAGCCCTGAAGTCAGAGAATCAAGGGTATGGAAGCCTAGCTCCACCCAGTGGTGATGATTAAATCTCAGTCTTCCTGACAGCGGCCTCTTGGCTTTAGTGACACCCC
>NW_004524603.1:7626976-7632597 GCF_000260255.1 Octodon degus
TTTTTTTTTTTTTTCAGAACCAGGGATTGAACTCAGGCCCTTGTGCTTGCCAGGCGAGTGCTTATTCTACTGATTTATCTCCTTTGTTCTCTCCAGATGTTAATAGAGAGGGCAGGCCCCAGAGCTGGGAAACTTGGAGATGCTCTGTTTTCTCTGATTGGGGCTGCAAGATAAGGAGGAAATAAATAGATGAAGAAAATGTCTTGCTGGGGTGGAGGCCAACTTCCAAAATAAATTCTTTGCCCATGAAGCAGAGCTCTGTTCTTAGAATGCAAAATGTTCTATTCCAAATGTGGCCTGCTCCCTAAGGATTACTTTTCAGGTAATCATTTTGTGCATGTTGTACATATGAATGTGTACATATTACACATGTGAAGGCTGATCTGTGTTGATGAATCACATGTAGAACAAGTGTGGGGTGGAGTATTTGGAAATGGGACTCTGCAGTTCTGTATTGTATAGTCAGGACGGTCAGGGTCCAGTGCAGGGATGTTCCTATTTGAATTAGAAAGATCTTAGAGTTGTAAGAAAAATTCTCACTGAACTATCTTCTGGCTTTTCTCCATCACAAATGCACTCTTGATGTCTGAGGAGTTTTTTTCCTGGGAGGAAAATTCATAGACTTCTAAAAGGCAAAATTTTTGCAATTTCCAACTGTGCATGCCCATTCTAAATGTACGTAAAAGAGGGAGGACTTTCTGGAGTTGGTATTAAAAGACTAATGTGTGGGGCTGGGGTGATAGCTTGGCTGTCTAAGTGCCTGCCTGGCAAGTGCAAGGATCCAGGTTCAATCCCCAGTACTGCATGCTATGTTGGCCCTGGGGCCCCGAATGTACCATACTAGCCACCAAAACTGGGCATCGTGCCTCACACCTGCAATTCCAGCACTAGGGAGGCTGAGACAGGAAGATTACTACGTATAGGAACTGCAGAGAGAGACCCTGTACTAAATAAATTCATAAATAAAAGATTAAAAAAGATGGATGTGTGAATTTTCAAGAAAGTCCTCCAGGCAGCCAACTACAGCCTAGCTCATGCACTGACTTTGCTACGACAGGAGATAGTAGAACCTCCAGTCTGGCACCTGTGAAGTCTACCAAGACATCTCTCCCAGAAGGCTGTGCAGCTGTGTGTGCATCCTGCTGTGTGAAACAAAGTGTCTCTTGCCTTGTCTTCTGTACTCTTTGGTAGCCGGAGTACATCGTCTCCTAGCACATCATTAGCATTTCTTTCCAAATTCGGGTGAACATCCTCCAACCAGACAAGAGGAAGAAGCACTCAGGGGAAATAGAAAGGAAAAGAAACACAGAGATTCATCATCACAAAACAACAGATGAATATTTAAACTAATTTAAGTATGACCAATGAGCTGCATAAACGGTGCAATTAATCACTCTGGCACACATGAGCATGCTTTCTGGGCTAAAAATTGCACCCTTAAAATTCAGTAAAAGTCACAGTGCACCACTTTACTGAACAGAGTGGACGCTGACTCTTCCCTAGTTTATGGTAAAATTTGGGCACTACTTGGCAGCTATTTGTGACATCCCTTTCCTTTGGAGTAGAGATATGGGGGCAATCTTGAAGAAGGGTAACTTCAGAGGTGCCTTGGAGCTGGCTTTGATTTAGAATCACTTGCCTGGGCTTGCTGACACATTTGTCGCAGTCCTGATGGCAGCAGTGTTTGGTGGCAAGAGTGGTAGGGACGTGGAGGGACATTAACTGCGAGAGACAAAGAAGTGCCTGAACACATCCAGCCATGCTGCTACCAACCTCTGGGATCCTCAGCGGGGCCACCACTTGGAACCACGTCACGGTGCCAAGATTCAGAGGCGTCTGTTTTGTGTTCAGATTTGGAGCCGCTCCGGACAACCAGGCTTTAAAAGATCTGTCCCTGCCAGCATTACCCTCACACTGGTGACCTGGCAGACAGTGGCTGTTGAAGAAAGAGGCTGCTGCTGACACCGAGCCTTGAGCCAGAAAGAGGAGGGCACTGAGTAGGCATTAGCAGAATTCATGAAAAAGGGGCAGGACAATCTCTGAGCAGGAATAAGGGCTCAAGAACTATGGGTCCTACAGGCCAGAGAGAAATACCATGGAGCCCACTGGGAGGACCTAAGCCTTGCCATCACTGCCCACCTGCAGGGAGAAGTAGCTTGGGAGGTCCTCTATTAATTCCTACACGCAGTGGTGTATGGTTAGTGACATGGAACTCTTATTTTGTAGTATATAGTGCATCATTTGTCTTTGTGTGTTGAGACAGAGTCCCTCTACGTAGTACAGGCTGGCCTCAAGCTCATGGAAATCCTCCTGCCTCAGCTTCCTGAGTGCTGGGATTATGGGAATATGACACCACACCCAGCTTCTCACTTTTTAAAATGTATTTAGTACAGGATTTACAGGATCTCACTACACAGATAGGACTGATAGTGATCCTCCTGTTTTCAGCCTCTCAAGCACTGGTATTATAGGTGGGTGCCACCAGGCCAGTCTCTACTCCCAGTCTCAGTCGCTGTCTCAGCACACTCTGGAGGAGGGGTTGGCACAGCACACCTGGGATTGAATGAATCCTGGTCGGTCGGTCCCTGCATCTGCCTAAGCAGGCACTTTAATTCGCTGAGCTATCTGGCTGACCCTTCTCACTTACTTTTAAACATCTTCTTTGCTTGTCATCAAAAGTACCTGCTTTAAAGAACCCTAGTGACAATTTTTCATTCATATTTTGGTGAGGTTAGGGCAGGAGCACCCGATGAGAGGCTACAGGAATGGTAGGAAGCAGGGAGCGGGGGGGGGCGAGGGGGGGGGGGGGGGGGGGGAGGATGGCATAGCAGGGAGGAGGAAGGGGATGCAGCATCACAGCTGTCTGTGCCTTCCCACCCCCAGGGAGATGGAGGCAGTGGAGTGGTGGTCTGTGATCACAGAGGAGAGACACAAGGGGCAAGGGCCAGGTCTGCCTGCTCCTCCCCTCCCCCAGCCTTGTCCTCTGTCCTGCGACTGCAGCTTTGGAGTGGTTGCCTGGGGCTCTGGGGGGACTATGAGGGTGTACAGGACCCTGGTGTCAGTCTTCTCTGCACCCTGGGTGCTGCCCACCCCACCTGTGTTTTCTTCTGGGGCCCTCCAAGCACCCAGGTGACTTTCAGCTCACCCCTGTACCCTAATGTTCTCATTCAGAGGTGCTTTTACCTGATCCACTGAGTAGGCATGAGGTCCCCAGGCCTTCCTGAGTCGGGCAGGGTCCTCTCCGCCACTGAGGCTCTAGAAACTTTTTGTCTTTCAGGACTGCTCAGCCTCTGGGCATCTGGAAAGTCACCCCTGTGGCCTCACACAGATGGACCATGGCCTCCTGGATGGGTCTGCCTTCTCAGACTGTGTCTGAACAGTGACCCCCCCCCCCAGGGTTGGGAGCTCATCTTCCTGTCCTTCTGGCTCCTAACACTGACCCACTGGCCCCCAACAGGAGCTTCTCGCGTGTTTGGTAGGCTTCATTGAGTTGATTAAGTCAAAACCAAATAAGCCACCCAAGCTTGATCCTGAAGCTGCTTCTCCAGCCCTGTGGGCGTTACTTTTCTTTCTGCTTTATTGTCAGAAACTCACTCAACAGTGTACAGTGGGTGGAGAAATAAACCAAGTGCTAATTGAGAGGAGACTGTTTCTAGCCTAACAACAAAGCCCAGGAGAAGAAGCATGGCGGATTATCCAGGATCCAAGTCATGACTGACTAGACACAGGGTGGTGTGGCCACCTGTTGTCAGGTGTTGCCTGGGGTCTACCCCATCGCGAGGTTTGACCTTTCAGTTTCTCTTTAATTACAGCAGCCTTCAGCCATGCTGTGCTTGTTTTCCACACTCACCTCAGGAGACAAACACACTGAGTGTTACAACAAAGTGGTTTAAAGGAAGGAAATTAAAGGTGGTTATTGCAATAAAGGAAAATATCATTGCCTTGGCCTCAGCTACATCCTACAGTTTTAAGACAAATAATAAATGTCCTGAAAGAAAAAAAAATACTACCTCTCTGAACCGTGGGGTTCACGGTCATAAAACTTACTCCTTCTTTACTTATTTCTTCCAGTGTAATAAATGGATAAGATACAGTAAATGGCCTTCCCTGATACATTTCCTGGACAAAATTAATATGAATTCTCAAGGACAATTTATCAGGCGCATGAGAGTATGATGATAGTCAAAATTCAAAAGTCCAGCCATTTATTTCCACACGTCACAGCCTGTCTTCCGATTTGCTCTTATATATATTTTGGGGAAAATAAGGCTTCTTAGACCACATAGATATGCAGTAAGCTTGGAAACGCAGTTAATCTGAGACGAGTGATAAAAGTAAGATGAATTGCTACTGCTTTTGTTTTTAGTACGAAGTATATAACTTCCTTTTGCTTGTTTTAGCAAGCGAGATGTTGGTGGAGATTTCCAGAAGAGTCATTGGTGATGTTGCCGTCCAAGTGTGCTTTATCCGGCGAGGGGAACTAACAGATGCATCGCTAATTAGGACCTAAACCCCAGTGACATGACAGCTCAAGGTGAAACAAGGTTGATTTCTGGCTTTCTCATTGAACTGTAGGATACTCTGAATGCAGGAGAGCAAAGGAGTCACTGAAGATTCTGGAAGATGCTGTAGGCAGAAAGAGAAAACAGCTTCCCCAATTTATGGGGAGAAAAGTCTCTTGCCTGTTGGGAGGGTACTGAGCGGACCAGGCCCTGGGTCTTTACAAAGAGAAAAGTCTCAGAGGACCCCAACAGATGAAGTTCAGGAGCGAGTGAGCACACAGCTAGGAGAAAAGTGAGTGCCAGGCTGAGAAATGTTACGCAAGTTCTCCATAAAGGTATGCGCAAACTGCTGAGGGATCAGAGCTCACCCTGACCTGCTTAAGCCCAGGAGATCTGCAGAACTTTGCTCTGATTCAGATCGAGCCAGGGTGTGGGGAACACAAAGACTAGGGCCAAGAAAGGAAAAGGCATTTGCCACAAAGATAGTGGTAAAAATTCTAACTAGTGCATGGCCTTAGGAACTAAATTACCAACACCCACAATTTAAGGAGAGGTTTATTTAGATTCACCTTTACAGTCTGTGGTCAGCCAGCTCCAGGTGACAAAGGGTAGGGCAGAGTGCCCCTGTGGGGGAAAGATGCTTATGTCCTGTTGTCAGGAAGCAGAGAGAAAAGCAAGGAGCTGTGCAGGGAGCTGCGCCTCTCAGCCACTCCTCCCCACCCTCACAGTGATCTGCTTCCAGCCAGGGGCCCTCCTAGCAGCACTCGGCTCTGCTCTGCTCAGTGGATTGATTCACCAATGAATATGGCACCTTCGTGATCCAGTCACCTTGCAAAACCCAACCTCTCTACACAGGAGCCTTTGGAGGGTTAGTTTAGGTCTAAACCATGACAAGAATTCATGAAACTATAAGCTTTGCTCAGGTTATGAAATATGAAGTGTCCTTCAAAACTCCTGTATCGAGGGCTTGATCCTCAGTACAGCAATGTTGAGATGGGAATCTAGTGAAGTGAGTGGATCTCCAGGGCACTAAGCTCATTCATGGACGGATCCACTGACAAGTGCATAGCAGCATGGACTGTTAGGAGCTTGGCACTGGTTGGAGAAGAAGGTCCCTGA
>NW_004524603.1:7632697-7635178 GCF_000260255.1 Octodon degus
GATTTGTGACTCTGAAGCCCTTGACTGGAAATTGATTTATAGAGTGTTATTGAGGTTGGGAGGGGGGTGACTCCTAGATCAATAAGTGAGTATTGCTATTTTAAAGTCATCGGAGTTAAGAATTTTGGAAGATGTTAGGCCCAAGTTGAATGTTTCGGCCTCAGGATTAGTTTTCAATTTCATCTGTATAATTGATAGGCATCAGTCAATTATTTTAGGCCACAAATCTTAACAGGGGTATGAAATTCTTTTTTGTCCTGTAGTTGTAGCACGCATAACCAATATAAGCATCCTTACGTAAGAAAGGGAAATCATAGGATTAGATTAGTGCTTCTGAAATATGGTCTATGATGTGATTGATTGGCACATTTGTTCAAAACACAGATTCTGTGATCTTTGATGAGATCCCAACTCAATACTTTGGAGGGGAGATTAAGAACCCACATTCTGAACCCATTCCTTGGCAATTGCTTCAATTTTATATGCATAAAAAAGGGACTCAAAGATTTCCATAAATTTGTCCTGTTGTAATATTTCAGTTAGTGAGTTCTCACAATAGAAAATAAAAACAAATTGTTTCTTGGTTGGCAAAGAGACTATCAACAAACTTCGGTAGACTAGATTTGAGGATAAGAGGACTAAGGGGGGGAAAAAAAAAACCAAAAAACAGCTCCAGATAGCAAGGAAAGCCTTAAAGTCCTAGACAGGCTCCAGCGGCTAAACTTTTCACCCGGTTACCATGACAACATTCCTATATGCTTCCCTGTGATGTGGAGAAAATTAGATATTAACCTGGGTAGGAGTTTGGAGAAAGAGATCTTTCAGACAGAAGTGCTGATGTAGGCCGTTGGCGGACGCCGCGCCTAATTCTTCAATCTCTTCCGCGGGCCTTGCTTGCTAAGGCGGGAGACCTCCTGCTTTTCTCGCACAGCCGTGGGAAAGCCAGAGTGGAACGGAGTTCTGAATGAGGTCTGTTAGCCCAGACCCCTTGTTTTGCTTCGAAGCCTCTATTAAGACACGGGGAAGCTAAGGAAGCACTGAACGATGCTCGCCTGCTTAAGAGCTGAGATGCCATCCGGTCTGAACGCGGCATCTTAAAGTGAGGCGTCCAAAGCCCAGGGAATGCGAGTGACTTTCCCCAGGGGCAGAGCCCACAGGGTCCAGGAAGATAACCCTACTTACTCTCTTTGCCCGTTCTTTACACTACTCAAGCAGTGCCCCACTTTATTCTCTATATGCAGAATGCACTCGTGGCTTTTCTACGCTTTCCTATGTTTTCACCTTCAGAGAAACAATCTGAAAGTGACAGTGACATATCCACTGCCCCTGACTGTCCAGGTGAGCCATCGTTTCCTGCAGGGCAGTGGGAGGCAAGTCTGCTTCATCCCACCGCCCTGCCCTCGCCCGCCTCTTTTTCCAGGACGTGCGTTCCATAATGGAGCACACAGTGCAGTGAGATCAGCTCGGGAATCTTCACCTCATCACGTACTAGCAAGGTTTTAAGCACATTAGAATCTGTCTTATAGCCACACAGGCATTCTAATGCCATTTTCAAAAATATTTGCTTTCAAGCCTCCCTTTATGAAAAGGACGCTGCTGTTTGCTCTCATTATGGATAATTACAAACCCTCATTCATTAGCACGAAGATGAGGTGGAATGGATTTGGGGAGGGAGGGGGGCTCACAAGTCAATTATAACCTGCCGGTTATTGCGGAGAATGGCAAGCAAGTGAAAACCAGGCAACAGGGTTGAAATTGTCAAGAAAGAAGAGAGGCGGGAAAGAGGGGTTGTTTTGAGTAACAAGGCAACAGGAAATATTTGCTCCCTGTCCGGGCTGCCTTCAATACACAGTGTTGAGCCCTTCACAGTCAAGGAGAATCAAAGGGAAGAGAATGAATCCTTGGACTACAACTGAACATGTGGCCCAAAGAAAGGGTGTTTGCCTTGGAGGACTCCCTGACCTTTGATGGGTGATGCCATTAGCTAAAAATGCAGCACACATATTGTTCAATGACTGTCACCTTCAGTAAAACTTGTGACACGTTAGAATTATATTAGCTGAGTTTTAGTGTCCATGTTTGGGGCTACAGAAGTTAGAGAACAGACCTAGTCCTAGACCAGGTCCGGTGAGTGTGTGGGAGAGCTTCCTGCTACCATGCACTGGCAGGACCAGTCCCAGCCCAGGCGCAGCATGGGCCGGACCCTCTCCCACACCCTTGGGCCGCCACCCACCACTCTGCAGCACCTCCCCCACCCCGCCCCCGAGTAGGAATTTCTGCCACATTCCAGGTACCCCCAGACCCAGTCCTAGCCCAGGTCCGGTGAGTGTGTGGGAGAGCTTCCTCTTCCCCCTACTTCACCTTGTCCCCTCCAGGCACAGCTCAGGCCTGGCATACACACCTGGGGTGTAACCTTGCAGTTGCAATCCCTGCAGAGAGTGTAGAGGACAGATCCACCCAGCTAGCCCAGGAGCAGAAAAG